>NW_024037064.1:4355714-4968655 GCF_015706575.1 Patiria miniata | reverse complement strand
TTTTTCAGACCAGTCTCAAAGGGTTTGTGCACAGGGTGTCAAGTGATGTCCAGGTGGGGTATGGAATCTTTCCGCTTTTTTACCCACAGACATTGTTGTCATGTGATGTGCACACGCGCAGTTGTGACTCAGATGGGGCTTACATTATGTACTGAGACTGGGTAATCGTCATCTTCAGGACACCTCTATTTTTAACAAGTTCCGGTTAAAGCTACAGTCCATCATTTGTAATTTGTGCATTTTGGTCGTTTGAAGCAACAAGAGAGTTTCAAAATCTAATGAAGGATACTGAGCAATTAACCTGATGAAGTTTGAGCTAAGCTTCAGCTGTACATTCCGAGAAAAACAACATTCTTAGATCTCAATTTCAAATCAAAAGTTACTGAATCATGTTTTGAATTGCAAGCTATACGCGACGTCCCGCACTGATCCGACGAATTACAACAAACCGCGCGCGCGTGTCTTTGTTCCAATCCTTGTGCGCGCTGCGCTGAATAACAAAACGAACTACTAATTTAAATTTCCTACGGTGCTTCTTAGATCACCGTTGGAAATGCCTTCTTTCGTTGATTACTTCAAATGACAGCTTCCCAGAAAGAATAAATTCACAGGAGTTTAGTTCCCTTACTATCTTTCAACCAAGTTTGTTTTTCAATAATAATTACGCAGTTACTTTTCGGATGGCTGCAAAAATGATGGACTCTAGCTTTAAAATGACTGTTCAGCACAAAGTGACTTTTGCAGGGCAGTCTTTGTCTTCAGATTTTACTCATATTTGTTGGAATTTTGAAACACACTTTCAAAGAAAATGTGTCACTTTCCCCATTTTTTTGCATTCAAAGACGAAGTGCACGTTGTACTTCTTACAAACACGTGTGCATGCCAGACAGAATGAAAGCTTAGCCCGATGCTGATTGCTGATAACAACATGTTAAACAAAAAATAATTTTATCCAGCCAATCAGCATAATCAGCATCATTCCTTCATTGCATCGAGTTTCACTGTCGCCATCTTGGTTTTTGAGCCTGTTTCTGGTTGTCTTCGTCATTGACCCCATAATTTCCCAATAAATCAAAGACATCATGCCCTCTTTCCACAACATAATAAACAAAACATTCAAGAAGGTGTCATCCCTCATAGCTGTTCAAATGTCTAGCCCCATAAATGTGGCCAATTTACCGGACTACCTCCGTAAATAAAGTCCACACTTGGTACATGTACCTGACAATGTAAAATTTTGTCTAGTTTCTATTGTTCACATTTAGACTTTGTAGTTTATTAGTCCCATAAATGTGACGGTGTACTGGTCTACCTCCCTATTAACCAGAGTAGGAAGTCCAGTATTACTGTCACATTTATGGGACTAACCTTCACATGCAGCTAGCACGCACTACGCATGATGGGCACCGGAAGTTAGTTTGTGTGACGCGTTCTACATGTACGTCACAGGTCACGCAAATCTATCCAATGAGAGCTCAAATGACGTCAGCCCTGACAAGCGTTCTGTTTGCAGGGAGGGGGGTGGGGGTACAAGCGAAGGTACTATGTTTTATTTTTAAGTCCCAGAAAATGTCACTGCGTATGTTCAGTGCCTATCCGGCAAAATATCGTTCGCTTAAAGAAAGCCAGTGCCGGCTAAATATACTCCACATGCCATATTTGAATGTCAATAAAAAAGACAGTCTGATTAAAATTCATGTTTTTATCCATGCCCAGCATGCATTGCAAATGCAGGCGCGGATCCAGGGGGGGATTGTAGGGGTCAACCACCCCCCCCCCCAGCTAGCTCTGCCCCCCAAAAAATTGCCATACAAATTCCTAAAAAATAAGTCACCCCCCCCCCCCCCCCCCCCCCACTGTGACACCCATATGGAGAACAATGGAGCATTTGCTCACTCGACACTAGTGAAGCTCTGTCTACGTGG
The DNA here is from genome assembly GCF_015706575.1 of Patiria miniata. NCBI lineage: Eukaryota > Metazoa > Echinodermata > Asteroidea > Valvatida > Asterinidae > Patiria > Patiria miniata. The sequence continues at coordinate 4,966,730 of NW_024037064.1, read as the reverse complement.
GAAGACTGGCTACTAGTAGGCACTTTGAGCAAACTTTTGTTAATATGCGGAAAGTATGATTGTTAAACTTACCTCCTTGTATCGCATCACCAAATACAGATTTTCCTCTTTCACATGAATATAACTTCTTCATGATTAAAGGCGAATAATGTGCACTTTTTCATTGAAAAACAGGCAACTAAGTGGAAATTTCACGTTTCCTATGGAGGTCACGGCACAATTCCCCGATTTTTAGGGTGCTGGTTTACATCTTCGAACAGCACACGTGTGAACCCGGTCGCATACAATTACCTCGCATGCAGTGGCGTAGCCACAGGGGCCGTAGGGGGCTGTTCAGCCCCCCCCCCCCCCCATGAAACCTTGTCGGCCCCAAGTTGCCCCCCCCCCCCCACTGAGATTTTGAGTTTCTAAAAAAATTATCATTGATCTACATGACGCCTCCCATAAAATGTCCCAGCCCCCCAGCGCCCCCCCCCCCCCCTGAAAATTCCTGGCTACGCCACTGCTCGCACGGCTTCTGAAAGATAACACAATAAGCTAATTCCATTCATGTAACAAACTTTTGATTGGTTGAGAAGAACAAGGGGCACTTTTCTTGTCAAATCAGACATCGCTTTTGTTCTGAGGATAGACGGCTCCTTATGTATAGTCCAGTCTACGCAGTTGGCTGTGCAAGGTCGCCGGGTAAATGCACCGTTGTGCGTGCAGGGCTTTGATTTTCTGCACAGGTGGCAAAGTTCTCCATACGCAAAAAAATTATAACTTCAGAAGAATCTACAGTAGTTCAATCACTTACACCTAGCTTTCCAAGGCCAAATAGTAAACTTTTCAGGCAAAAATTGGCAAACTTACTTTCACTGTTGTGACGTTTTTTTCGAAAGTCCTCCACGTCGTGCCCCGCCAATTTAAGAACGCGCAACGAACCACGTGAGATTGGTTTGTGAACAAATCCCTGGTCCCTGTACTATTGCAATGATTTCAGAAGCATTGGGAAGTGCGAACCAGTTATTTCTGCGGCGCCTTACTCACCAATGAAAACTACCAGGCACATTTTGTGCTGGGGTAGTTTCAGGTTTTTTAGCTTGGGGAAAAGTCGTTTTTATTCTAATTCACAATGTTTGCGTACCATCTTTGTCAGTTCTCACAATTTTTATATAAAACAATATTGGAGACCTGTATCTCAGAAAAGATAGTCTTCAAATTCAATAGTTTGCTAAAAAGAAATTTTATTTTGAACTGAGTTCCCTTCATTAATTTGGTATAGACCTTGTGGAATGTATATGCAAATTTGTACCGTGCAATTTTTTTTTCATCAAGCGATAACTGCCCCTCCCCCCCCCCGCAACGCCCATTTAGAAATTTTTAGAGTGCCGCGACTTCTATATTCCTCTATTTTTAATAATATTCCTCTGTTAAATATTTAATATTTAATATTTGATATTCCTCTATTTAATAAATGTAGCCATAGAGGGCGGGCTTTCGATTAGTGCGGTGAAATTAACTTGTCTATCACTGATAAACCCACCAGGGACGGATCCAGGAATTTTACCAGTATATTATTACCAGTATAATTTATTTGGGGTGTCACAGCGGGGGGGGGGGGGGGGGGGGGGGGGGGGGGGGGATATCATTAATTTAAATGAGTTTCTATGAAAAAAAAAATTGACAAAGCTGGGGGGCGTTTTGACCCCCCCCCCCCCGAATCCATGCCTGCCCACCTCCAACCCATAAACAATGTAGACAGCTTAATTTAATTTTACAAAAACATTTTTTAGGGAATATCGAAGGGAAGTGAAACAAAAAGTGCGTTTTGTTCTTAAAGTAGAGTTGTTTATTGGTAGTGGGGCCTACACTATTATCATTAATTCATGAAAGGGGATGAATTGAAGAGGGGGTGTTAATAGGTAAAGTTCTATTTTTTGGTGTTCATTGGGTGCTAGAAAAATATTTTAAAAAGGCTTTTTGTTTTCAAATGAGTCACCGTGGTGTCGCTAAGCCCACAACAGCAAAACGCAACAGGTCCACAACAAAACAATGTAATCAAACAATGATTAATTCAAGACAACTGCAACTTATTTGAAGTTGTCTTGAATTAATCAAAGAAGCTATTGTCTTGCAGACCGAAGTGGGGCCACCAGAAATGCCTTGAAGATTAATCCACCATGGAACAAGTGAAGACGACTGTTTTAATGCGAAATTGTAGTCTATTCATCCCCGTTGCCACTTTATAATACAAAGAAAGAAAAGAAAGGAAACACTGCACCCCTCCCATAAAATGCAATCTAGCCCCGCCCCTCCACATAAGGAATTGGCAACAACTGGCCTGTCGGTTACCACTTTCTGAATCCCCCAACAATAAATGCTTCTGGATCCATCAGCGATTTAGCTGTGTAATCATATTTTTAATTGCATGAAGTAAATTGGGTTGATATATTTTTTAAGGAATTTCTTTTGCTATCCTCATTATGAAGCCTGCATGCCTGATTACAAAACCCAAGTGGTGACCCAGCTGTAGAATTCAGAGGCGGGAGATTGGTCCATCACTGAAGGAGGAATGGAGGCATAACACAACAATCATCTAACCTCAAAGATTTCTCCTTGATTGACTCAAGTCATTGTATGCAATGATTTATTACACGAAAATAATCTTACAAAGTACACAGTGTCAAATAATAATCCCGGACGTCTTAAACTTTGCCCAAAATATCTGGAAAAACACAAGAAGAGATCAGAAATGTTTCGCACCAATAACAAATAATACAAATGACTTACAAATTCCAACATATCTCTACTCATAGTTAACCAATAAACTTACTTCCCCCAACGGTGCAAATATCAGATATTAAATTTTTATTTTCAAGTTAAGACAAGATAAGTTTGCGGTAGCACCATGTGAATAAATCTCTTTTGTGAGTATATGTGTGGTTCTGAAAAGAACCGGAGGGACTCAACGTCTCGAACAGTATGCTCTGCCCGTCGTCAGAAGAATGAGGGATTCCAACGATGATGCGATGTTATAAGGATGGGTGCAGTGAGGCATGAGAAGGATGCAAACTGGTGAAGCTCGAAACCGGTGAAGCTGAGGATGCAAGTTGACTGATTTATTCACATGGTGCTACCACAAACTTATCTTGTCTAAGTATCTTTCCACCATGCAAACCTTCAAATCTTATTTTCAAGTTAAATAAACAAATTGACTGTAGTTCTCCTTTGTGGTTTGTTTTTATGACAGAAACCAAACAATCCAGAAGTCAGCAGATTATTTTGACTTGGAGTTTGTGCCCAAGTGATGACATTATCTTACAGAGTTGCACATTAATGATCACAAGATAAAAATCACAATTATGTAGTTTGTAAACAATGGCTTAAAGGCATAGGAACATTTGTATTTCACGTAGTTCCACAGAAGAATACTCTAAACCTAACATGTTGAAGCTTTGGATATTACACTTTTAAAAAAAGAGTGAAATAACCATGCACACATTTTTGATTTCGTCCACAGAACTCTTAAAACCAGTCAATTGACTGATCATTGGAAATCACCTACGCTTCTCGATTTCTTCGCAATGACAGCAAGCCAGATGGAATAATTTCACAGGGTGTTTAGTACCAGTACGATCTTTAATCCAAGTGAGCTTTTTGATTACAATTCGGTAGGTTACTTTTGGGATAAATGCAAATGATCCCATCCCATATCCCTTGAAATGTGTAAATCAATGAGTACAAAAATCCCCATCATTTAAAATTGCAATCAGTTCGGCTTTGCAAATACAGTGTTTAAATCTCATTTTAATCAAAATCTTCTTTCATGTGTCATGCCAGCAACAACAGTTAAACATTATTTACATTCAGTTTACATTTCCAATGTGAATAAATCAAAATGTTGATTCAAAGTCTACCTTTTCTCTCCTGCAGAACTGCTTTTACCAAAATGAACGGTTCCATTTGGGCATGTTATAAACGACTGTTATCACCTGGGCAACTGAAAAATATCAAAACTGTTTGAAACAAAAATGTCAGTTTTTGAACAGAATGTTGATCATACTTGGAACAAACAAATCTAGTGTCGATCAATACTTTGAAGAGGCTTGCAATGATAAAAACAAGCAAATTGTTCACTTGTACCTATTTTTACATAATCAGAAACACAGAAAAATGTTCGCGTATACAACAATTCCAAGATTGGTCCTGAATGAGCAAACATGACTTTCCTCTGATAAAAATGCGTCATTGGGCAATGCAACATTCTACATGTATATATTATACATGAATTGTTTGACAGTACGAACACTGGTTTAGTATAGTACCTCTCAATATGGACATAGGCCTATAGTTGAATAGTAAACAAAATCCACGTTATACTGTCCTTACACAAAACAGTCAAGGTTAAAGATCTATACAAAAGTTAGCAAACTGGAATCATAATTTTTGCCATTTTATGCATAATTTACATTAATTTACACAAACGATTTGATAATGAATGAAGCACAATCACTCAAAAGAAACGTCTGTTTGGGCACGTGAACTTGTAAGGATTTTGTAATTTGTACAAAGCTGATGAGGCAAATTCTTTTTAGCAAAACTACGTCTCTTTTTCAGGGTTTAATTTTTTGTATCATTCTGTACACTAAATTTTGCACAGCACTGGTCTATGGAAGGGTGTTGTGCAGCCATTTGCATGTGGTCACATTAGTTTGTTGGAATGCCATATTACTACATTGATAAGGTAACAGGGTAGGAGGCCTTTGTCACAAAAGTTGAAGACATCTCACACAACTTTCACCTAAGATGATGCAATACAAGATAATTTCTCAAAAGAAATGGAAAGGAGAGGTGGATTTTCCTGTTTAATTGACGATTAGATTGTGGATTTATAATAGTATTCAGAGGTCACCCAAGATACAAGGTCAATTTAATATCACTTTCAAGTGTCACACAGAATGCTTAGTACAGTGCTAATATGTTTGAAGATTTCAATGAATCATTTTGTACAGGAATTGGTGATTGTCTTTTCACATTGTCTTTTGATTGATTAATTAATTGATGGAATAATTTTTTTTGGGAGGGGTTGGGGTTCAGTAGAATGAAGAACTATGCTTGGTATATTTGTATTCATAATGTATGAGGATTCTGAATACATCTATTTGTATTGAAACCTTTTTGTTGACTTTTCTATTCATTATCGAGCCTCTTATTGCCCTCTGAAAATAAAGTTTTGTTGTTATTGATTGCTGTTATTTTTTTATTTGTTTTTAACTTATTGGGTTTTTTTGGGGGGGAGGGGAGGGGGTTGCAGAGCATTGATTTTACATAAAATGACCCATGATACGTGCTACTTTGTGAACGTGGTGCATTCATAGGGCACAGGGTGGGAGTTATGACTTGGTGGTAGATTATTTAGGCTCGGAAATCTCCCTCTGCTGTTTCCTTCAGGTGAGGGAGGCCTTGACTGACAACTTGTCTGATGAGCTGAGCATCGAGGCCGATGTTATGAAGTCCCAACCGACATAACTTTGGGAAACCTTGGAGATGACCGATGAGAGCCCTCACTGCATCCAAACTGAATGCACTGTCATCAAGGGTAAGCCCTATTAAACCACGCCCAGCAGGAAGGATGCTGATCAGGTCCTTCACATCATCATCGACCAACCTGCACTTTTCGAGGTGCAAGGTGCCAATGGCTGGCAAGATATGGACATCTCGCAACTGTCCATGCAGGTTGATACTATGCAGGTAGAGATAATTAAACCTGCATTCTTCCAGTACCTGCAACACATCAACAACCTCCTCTGGTCTTACTTTTATCATGGACAAACTAGGCATGATTTTTTCTTGCATGCGCAAAAAGCTGTGCGATGCAGGCCCCATGTCAAACAACGACTTTTCCCCAATGTAAAACATAATGTGTAATTGAGCACGGCGCTCTTCTTTCCTCACACCAATTGTTTTCTCTAGGGGACTGAAATCCTCCTTCTCCTCCTCAGACAACATGTAGTGAACAAATATCATCTTAGCCGACTCCATGCTGTCACTCAGAAGAATTTCCCTGAAAAGGTTAAGATCCTGCTTTCTTACATGCATGTAAAAGCCTGTATTTTTAAGTGGTGGAGTGACACGCTTTAAGTAGTAGCTCAGTGATTTCAGGTCTGCATTACTCTCACACTCTACCCTAGTTGGTCTGACAAGTTTGGTAGCCAACTCTTTTGAACCAGATTCACACAATATCAACCGAGCCAATCTCTGCAGCTTCATCTCATCACCTTGCATCTCTTGTATGTGATCCAGAATGAGACCAGCAGCCTGCATGGATCTACCACAACAAAATCTCAGCAGGTATTCCATCGCAAAAACATTTCCTTCTCCAATCTGCTCCAACTGATGACGGAAATTGTTTTCGTCATCTTGTTGTAGCAATTTCACCAGGTGACATGCTGCAAAGTATTCTTGGATGGACTTGTGGGGGAAAGTGACCAGCACTTTTACATCCAGACCACTCGTGAACGTTTCACGTAGAACGAAACCCACACGACAACCCTCAGCTAAGCAAGACGGACAATCCTGAAATTCAGTTTCATTGAACATGAGTCTTTCCCCTCTAGAGTCTAGTAACCCTTGTAATGCAACACGCCCCAAGTCATCAATGATGGGCATCAAGTTTAACATCACCTGATCATCATTCATATCTTTATTGCAGCGCTTGAAAAGAACAACCGCAAACTTTTCGTACAGCTTGGTAATTCTCTCAGGCAATGACTTTTCATTCTTCCAAACAAGGCACAACATCTGGGAAATGATTGGAATTACAGCCATCTCCTTGAGATTTGCATTGTCCTCTAGATGTGAAATCAATGCCTCTCCCATGTCAGAATCATCAGAAAGGTTTAATCTGATATATTGATCTCTGTCTTGTGGTCTGAAGCCACATGTTTCAACCACTGCGTACGGGTTGCTACCCTCCAATACATATTCCATCATGTGTGGTCGAGTAGTTACCAACACAAAACTTTTTGTAAGGACTCTGCTGTGTAAGATATCTTGAACCCTGTACACGCCCTCCTTAGATTGCAAAACATGAGACGGAATTTCATCTAATCCATCCAACAGCAAAGCAATGCGTGATTGCTTACCATCAATGATACGTTGCACTGTTGTTTTGTCCAGTTTTGTGTCAATTGGTAGAATTTGGTCAAATATGGCATCCAAGACACTGTTTGATTGCATTTGCCTCAGCTTAATCCAAAGCACAAGATCGAATCTACCGAGAAGGGGTTCTGAACTGAGTGTGATGCAGGAGTTTACAACTTTCACTAACAGGGTTGTTTTACCCGTCCCGGCCCCACCATAAAGAAGAATCTTGATTTCCTTAACTATTTTCTGATTGAACAAATCATCAACGGATTTGAGAATTATCTTTTGTGCTTCATCCAAAAATATGTTTTGTTTTAGTAATGTGACCAACCTCTCTGATTTCGTTTTGCCTGAAATGTTCTTTCTGAGATTCAGTGGAATAAAGAATTCCTCAATACCCACATTACGTGACTGCAGTGTAGGATGTGCAGGAATAGTTGTTGCAGTTTGCTCATAGTTGTCAATAATTTCCTGTTGCAAATCCTCAAAGGTACCCGATTCCTGGAGTCCGGTGGTTTCTGAAAGAAATCATGAAATTATAATAAGTAACTGATTTGAGAACTGATAAACATGATTCCTTACAATCATTCTTTCAAGCTGCATTAACCCTCTCTACTAATGACGTATGAGTAAACTATTCATTAAGTATACATGAACATGATTCATAACAATTCTCTCAAGCTGCAATTCAACAAATCCGAACAATGTGCATGTCCATTTTTCAACATATTATTTGTTTCTGCAGGCAGCAATTTTTTTTAACTTCATCCATAATGTACTCAATTGGTTAAAGTTTCCAATTACGTGCAGTAAAATGTACACTTGGAAATGTTGCGTGAGGATTGTATCCAAAGTTTGCTTCCAAGCGTGCGTCCCTGAGATCATGATATTGATAAAAGCAGGAAGAAGTTTCGTCTTCAGGGTGTGGACCCACTGATTAGTCCTCAGTGCCTGTTAATTCCAGGGTATATCTAAGGATGCATATAGGACCTACATGTACCTTTCTCAACAGCACCCCCATCCCCCCCCCCAAAAAAAAAAGAGGGCAATGCAAGCTGAACAATACCAAACACGACCAGATTAAAATTTGTTTATCAAAGACTTTATTCTACAGTAAAATGTAGGTTAAGTAAGTTGCGTATGAACACTTTGAGTTAATTACATTTGTCTTTGAATATAGTAATGTCACTTAAATGTGGTGGGTAGGTACGTGTACATGTAGATAGTGCTACTAATTTGCAAATTACAAAAGTGACGTCATGATGACCTCATCACCTAATTCTTTTAATTAATTTTCGAAACCTTTCACATGTTCTTCTGCTAGCAAAATTTGACATAAAATGCAATCAGATTGACATCAAACTACGTACAGGTTGGCCCTAGACAAGTGATGTCATGATGACGTCATCAATGGTCTTATGATGTCACCTTAAAGTTGTCTATTTTACAATTTTTTATCTAGAGAACGTAAGTCCAATTGGGTTGGAACTTTGTATGTTCATGTACATATACAGGTACAGGCACGTGTTAACAGATTAAAACTTGGGGACGTCATGATGACATCATCATGGGTCCAAATACGTTATCCTAAAGGTGCATATTTTAAAGCCCTATATATCTGGAGAACTACAAGAACAGTTAAATAAGTCATGAAACTATGTTCACTACATACATGTGCTAAAACAGTATACCACCCTCCCCCTGCCCCCCCCCCAATACATTAACACTTGATTTAAGATATCTACTTCATCGCATCAAATAAGATTATATTTACCTGGTCCCTCTGACAGCTTGTTGTAAATGATATTTACTTCATTTGAACCAACAATGACAGGGTTCTGGCTACCGCTGATGCTTCCTATGATGGCTTCACTTCTTTGTGGGTAATCTACAATCAAAAGCAAGAATTAAAATATCCTTCAATTCAATTCAATTAAATAATTAGGGAATAACAGTGTGAGCACCCGGTCTTCACTTTTGTGTGACTTTTCTTTTGGCGATATTTCCAAACTTTTTGTGTGTTCATGTTTACATACTCCTTGTTTCCAAAATTACAAAGATGCTCGATTTAGAAACAGTAAATATGTCCCTGTGAGGCGTGTTTACAGAAAATAAATCACATATCCATGCTTTCGTTGTAAACATCCTTAGTATGAACATGTCGTGTTAAGACTTATAACGCGCCCGCAGGCCCCGCATAACAACTACATGTATAGAATGCATACACGCACGGAAGTCTTCACACGATGGTGGTTGAGAGCACGTGTACTGATGTATTATAAAAAGTTACCGAAGGACTGTTGTTTATTTGGTCAATCATGGCTTACATGATGCTGGATCAACGCTGGTTCAGGGGCCATTTATTCACTTGTTTTTGAAGCCTGTCTTTATATCACATGTTAATACACCCCCACGTGATCGAGTCTCGACCAATCAGAAGCTATCAACTCTCCAAGGCATTTATTAATGGTTGATTAAAAACATGTCTGACAGTTAAAAATCGGAAATTTGTACATGTGAACATAATATATGATTTTCAAAAAACAATTATACCAAAACATAATATTACTAAAAACCAAACATTAAAATACTTACATTAAAAATAAAAATACTTTAAAAATGTGCGCAAACCATGTAGCCCTACTTTAAAGGGTTTTTTTAAGAACCAAAAGTTCAATTCAGTTTGTTTATACCGGTATTTAGCCTGTTTACAGATACAAAGAACATTTTTTTCCTTAAAACGATGTTGCATTCGGGTGACGTTATTATCAGATTTGTCTTTCAATTCATAATGTTTTGCAGGCCAAATTTGTGCACCAACAGTTTATTTTCCAAAAATTGTGCTCGAAAAAATCATGAAATTTGCTCTTTGTTGTCAACATCATAATATAGTGTGCTTTGATAATATCCTACTGTTGGCTCTCAGGTACATGTATGTGAAAAACACCATATTTAGGGGTTTTTAAAATATTGTTCAGAGGATGGAATTTGCATGTAAATCAATTTGGTGATGTAAATCAATATTGTGTTTTTGCTCTTTACAGACGTCAGGCGCAGATCCAGGATTTTTTTAGATGGGGGGCACAACTTCGGAGAATTTGCTCCAAGAACTTATACGAGCGTGAAGCCCCTGAAAATTTGTGATTCTAGATGCTCTGTGGTGCAATCTGAGGCGATTCCTGGCCCCTTTACCCCTGAATTCTTTGAGCAAAAGCTTTTAAGATTTTAAGAAGTTACTGTGTACTTCAAAATTGTAAACCATGTATTTTCGTATTCATATTTCTTGCATTGTATTTTGGAAAAAGAATCGAATTGACTTAGTTTGTAAACTGTTGCAACAATGCGTTGGGGCATTTGCACCGAGGACTAATGAGAGCGCGGAGCACAAATGCCTTACGGTGTGGGGTCAGGGGCCCGCTAATAAAGGGCCGCGGGAAATTTTGGATTCAAGATGCTCTGTGGTGCAAATCTGAGGCAATTCCTGGCCCCCTTTTCCCCTATAGCCCTGGGTTAAGTGTAAAATGTTTTAAGATACTTCGGATTTTTTTCACTTTCATTTCGGTTTGCGGTAACACATGTAACATGTAACACATACTCTTGTATTTATAGCCTTTTAAGATTCTTCTGTTCTTCACTTGATAACCATGCATTTCCGTCTGCATATTTATTTTCGTGCATTTTATTTATGAAAAGGAATTGGATAGGCTTATAGTTTGTAAACTGTTGAAAGGATGCGAATAGGGGCTTCTGCCCGAGGACTACTGCGAGCGCGAAGGGCAAATGTCTTACGGCGTGGGGTCCGCGGCCGACGGCGTGGGGTCGGGGCCGGCTTAAGGGCACCGGGAAATTTTTGGATTCTAGATGCTCTGTTGTTTAAAATACACTGTTGCTTTTACAAGCCTTTTAAGTTTTTTCTGTTCTGCACTTGATAATCATGGATTTTTGTCTGCATAATTATTTTCATGCAATTTACTTTTGAAAAGGAATAACTGTATAGACTTCGTTTGTAAACTGATTAAGGATGCTTTCTAATGTTTTGTTTCAAGTTTAAATTGTCAGTGTATCAATAAGAACAAACCGCTTGAACATGTACATGTACATTGAGTTCAAGTTTAAAATTTGTGTAATTTAATCAAACTACCAGTAAAACAGGGGAGTAATTAGGCCTCCATGCACACTGGAACTTCACAGATCTCAATGAAAAGTGAAAAGTCCCATTCGATCCCAAGAGCTCCCCTCTCTGGGCTGACAGGGGGCTGGTCGGCAGTGTGGTCCCCCTTGTTTCAGGGACACTGCAATGCTATATATTGTGCCTAATAGCATCAATGCAAAGGATGGAGGGGAAGGATGCTGTCACTGGGAACCGATATCAGGGCCAGGGGAGTTATAACATGCAGGGTTTACAGACAAATGTTTGTGTCTCACCTGGTCTTGGCTGTAGTTGCGGCGGAGGTTGTTGCGTTGGTTCCTGCTGGGAAGGCTGTCCACTGCCAGACTGAGTCGTTTGTTGATCATCTGGTAGTTGTTGGGTCAGAGCTGCTTGACTGTCTGTTACTGTGGTTACGGTAAGAGCAACCCACAAACCAAATTTGAAGTTCCTAAGTAAAGTATTTCTCAAGCATTCATGCTGACAATACAGCAATTAGTGATCTTGACCTAGCTGTCGGCCCCAAAAGCAACAGGCCTCTTAAGATTATCAAGAACAACAGACAACCCACAAACCAAATTTAAAGCTCCTATGTAATTATTCTCAAGTTATCGCATTGACAAGATTTCTATTGTTTTAGCAATAGTGACCTTGACCTTTGACCTGTCGGTCCCAAAAGCAATAGGCTTCTTAAGAGTACCAAAAACAACCCACGAACCAAATTTCAAGTTCTTTAATAAGTAAAGTATTTCTCAAGTTAACTCGTTGACAAGATTTCTTTTGTTTTAGCAATAGTAACCTTGACCTTTGACCTGTTGGCCCCAAAATTAATAGGCCTATTAAGACTATCCAGAACAATCCACAAACGAAATGTCAAGTTCCTAAGTAAAGTATTTATCAAGTTATCGTGCTGAACAAGTAGGCCATGGATCAGCCTTGGTCAAAAATTTTGGCAACCGGTATCAAATGAGGGTAATAATCGTCATAGCAATTTTTGGCAAGGTATACACCTCCATAGTTGGCAAGGTATACACCTCCATAGTTGGAAAATATGTGACAGCATTGCAGCAGTGCAGCTTTTAATTATTACCCTTTTTCTCAAAATGTCCATCAAAATGCTTGTTACCACTCTAGGGGCGGTATGCCTTGCGCATGCCAACTATAATCAATTATGCCCTGATTTGATACCGACCAAACCCCCATGCTGATGGCCGAAAGGGTTAACGGGGTGTAAATTGAGGATTTTCTTTTGTTCCTCTTCCCTTTTCCTTTGTTTGTACTTTGCAACAGCTCTCATTGGTTTGTACACATTTTCCAACCAAGGAGTCCTCGATTCGGTTTCTGTCCTCGATTCATTGATAATGTTGCGTGTGTCCTTGACTTACACCATATACAAAATAATGCAGTGAAACAGACCAGCAGCCGATTTCACAAAATCTTACGAATTGGCGCAACTCTGCTTGAGCCAAAATTTATTGTGTAAGTTGCGCAACATGACCCATTTCACAAAAGTCACATAGTGCGTAAGTCCACAAGTTGCGCAATAAATTATGATGTTACTTGCACCATCATTTTAGACGGCATAAGTTGTGTCGTAACGACTGAAAATGACATATTTTACCAGCATATCAGGAGTGTCACAGAGCTTGTTATTGCACAACTTATCAAGGTTGATACAAGACGGACAAAATAATTTTCAAAATGGCGGGCTGAGGTGATCCAACGACTGTTTTGCGAACGAAAAAATTCACACACAAACAGCCGTGGTAAATGCTGCTTTTATCCTCGTCCAAGATGCTTAAATTATTTAAAGCATTGTGAAGCTGCGCCAAGCTTTGTGAAATCGATCGTAACTTTATTGCGCAGCTGGGCAACAAATTTGTTGCCTAAGTCTTACTCATGGCACAAGCTGCGCACTTTTTCATGAAATCGACTGCTGCCCACTGTCATGGCACAACCAACAAAGGGTCTATAGTTAAACCAAAATTCAAGATTATATGAAATGCTGTAAAACAAACATTTTTGGGATAAGAAACATTCAATTTACATACCTACATTTGTAATTACCTACATTTGTAATTACCTACATTGGTAATTATGGCAGAGTTTTTGCTTACCGTCACCGAGTCCGATCTCATGAACGCCCGTTGCTTTGACATCGCCCTCACTCAACAGCCTCTCAGCCTCCATATCAGACTTGGCTGCGGACTCGGCTAGATTCACTTCTGCAATGTAGCCTAGTGCAGGGGTGAGATTGTTGGAAAATGAAAAAAATCCACAAAAATTATCAGCAAATAAATGCACTGTGGATCTGCAAACATTTCAACTCATTTGAATACGTGTCCTGAATGACTTCACATTAGCTTCAGTTCGCATTCACATTCACATGTGTGATGCGATCAAACTAAATGAGTCGTTAATTGTCGGCAATTATGATTTTAAGATACAGCCCAAAATAGTTCAGTCAGGGTGAAAATTTCAAAATTGACTTTTTTGTAAAATAAGAAGGCTACATATGTCCTCTTTCATGTCAATTTTTTTTCCGGAGAAAATATCACGATAAAGTATTCAAAACGTGACATTTTTGCTAAGGAGTAACAAATTTATGTCAATAACTTGAAATAAAGCATGTTTATTGTTGTGTAATAAACACTTCAATTTTGAATCGTTTGAGTCTCTGTTTTCTTGTTTCAAATCTGCCTGTGTTCCAAGTCCCATAACTTCTGAATGGAAGGTCCTATTCACATGGGGTTTTCACCAAATATAAACTGAGATACAGCTCTATTCAATAATGTAAAAAAAAACCACAACATTTGATAAGGGCCGACAAATGACTCATTTAGTTGCATCACATGTTTTTGCATTTGGCCTGAAGACTGCTGACCCACCTGCGACTTTACTTTCGTACTTCTCGTCAATCTTGGTGATTTCTTTGTAAGTCGTAACAGCCACCTCGTAATCCTTCAGTCCCTGTTGGGCCTTGCCAAGGTGCACCAATGCCTTGACGTTGTTTGGTTCCAACTGCAAGGCAGTCCGGCAGTCCTCCATTGCCTCTGTAAACTTTCCCAATTTGTTGTAAGCCTTGGGGGGAAATAAGTGAAAAGATGGGATTCAAATTTGCCACACAGTGAACAACGAAGTGATGCGTGTCTCAATAGGATAACATGTGTGACGCCTTGAATTAATCGTCTGCCTTATGTGCAGTACTACAAAAACAAACATGCAGGATGAGTTGGCCCCCCTCCCAAAATGATATGTTTTCCTTTCTTTTTTTCCCCTTTATATGAAAAATTTTCAGGAAATAAATTAAAACGTTGCGTATCTCTCTCACAAGCCATCAGCAACGTTCATGATGTTGCGTATCTCTCACAAACCTTCACCTCCACTTGCCTCTCTCCACCCAGGAGTACACATGTAAATGCGTAAGGGTATTACTTGGGGAGCAACCTACAGTCATGACAATGGACTCATCCAGGGGGAATAGAAATATTCTCAGTCATTTCATGAATACGGAGATCTTGGCTCGTAACGGACTTGACTTGTTTACCTGTGCCCTGTTGGTGTACAGCACCACAAAGTCTTTTAGACGCTCCAGGCCCTGTGTGTAGAGCTCAACGGCTCGTGTGTAATTGCTCTTCTTGAACGCTTGGTTCCCCTGATCTTTCAGAGCCGTCGCCTCTGCTTTACGCTTCTCTGCGGGCTTGTTGGCGTCTGCTTCCAGGGCTTTCATGACATTATCTGAAAAAAAAGTTGATCACACGTTACATAAAAGGATAGAGTTTACTACAGTCATCCCGGTTAACCTTAGGGTAAAAAAAAAGTCTCCGGTTTCTGGTATGGAGCTTGCCCCAAAGTCGTGTGGCGACGCAGGTTTTTTTTTTTACCCCACTTTTTTTTTCAAATGTGGGCTGATATGTTGCAGATGACACTTCGATCCCCTTAAAACTCTCAAAAATATCCTTTAGAGTGGAGCTTGAGGTGACCTCAGTAAGGCCATAAGGCTTGGGAAGTCTGCACCCACTTACGATCTCGACTCGACCTGCCAGGCTGGTCATTAGTCTGCTCTCTTACATACTGCGATAATTGAAATGCATTTTCAGATTCCCCGAGATACACGACCATCGCTCCCTCACTCGGCTTCCAGATGCACAATAACAAAATTACAACACCGTGTGCAAATGGTGCCCAACTAAATTTAGTGCAAAATATATGCGTGCATCATCTGCACTGCTCCAGGATGTCACTGGCTCAGCCTCTACCAATTGACAGTGATTGCTGGAAGATTTGCAGGATTGAGGCATGGTCACCCCTCCAAGGACCACATTATAAAGAAATAATTGAGGATTTTGCAGGATTAAGGCTGTATGCGATTTTTACATGAAGGCAGTTGGAGGATTTTGCAGGACTGAGGTTGCATCTATACTATAATTCCAGGAATCTGTGTGTGTGTGTCTGTCTGTCTGTATTTCGATTATCTCCAGAACCGGGCATTGTATGAAGTTGAAAATCGGCGGGTGTCTTGAACGGGACACCAGAATGTGTAGTGCCAACTTTGAAGTTGTTTGGACGAGCGGTTCTCGAAAAAGCTGCAAAAGAGCAACATTTTCTGAGGCAAACGTGGCAAATTATAGCCTAGACCACCACGCACTGATGTTCTTTTCAATTGTTTACGTCATGTTTTAGGCTAAAGTGCACGTACTCAATATGACGTAAACAATGCAAAAAGGACGGGCACGCGCACGTGCATTGTAGGGCGATACCATATTGTCCAATGTGGGTGAATGGCACTGCATACCATGTTTCCGTATGTACACGTACGTGGTGGCTACACGGGCACATTAGGTGGTCGACTGAGCATCCTTACTGCAGGGCAATACCATTGTCCAGAAGGGGTAAATATCTGCGCTATTATTTTGCAGCTTTTTTGAAAACCACTAGCCTAAACAACTTCAAATTTGGCACAAACTTTGACGTGAGTGCATTCAACCTGTGAAAACATGCAACCAATACCAGCGGCAAAGAAATTTGCCCTTCCCGAACATGCACATTTTAGACGGGCACTGCACTAGTCCTAGCAAAAACCCCTAGGGAGTTAGGATTAATACAAATACTGCAAATACAAATTCTGGTTATGGGCAATTGAATGTCATGTCAGTATTATACAGAGCTTTTAAAAGCTCAGTGAATAAACCTGACAATGTATTTATCGAATCTTTTACATGTACAGCCATTACCTGGTCATGGTCAAGGAGACTAAACAGACTAGGAGTTGTGGATCATTTTTCTAAATTGTTATTTAGGTATAATGGTTTATTGGTTTTGTCACTGATATGTACCTTTCATAATGGTGAAATTGCCGTTAAAGCAAACCAAAAACCTTTGTCCCGACTGTGCATTTACATGTCTGTGTACAGTAAATACAGTGAATACTCCACTTTAGTAATTACACTTTCTGTCATAACTAATATTTTGGCCAAGTATTAACGATCAGTACACTGTACAACAGCACACACAGTAGTCTTGGCCCACGACGCTATTGATCGATAGTGGAGGATGCATATATATACCCTCCAATGTCACAACAATTAGACCGGCAGGCCTATATACATGTACTTGCACTAATTCTTAGCCATTTTGTTTCAGTGGTTTTAACTTTTTCTTTAGTGTTTTTCCCAGGCTTTCCTAAGGAATCAATCAGCGACTGAGAAAAGGTTATATGGCTCGCCCAATGGTTGTAAACGTACGCCCTGGCCTATGTGCGGTGATCGAGCACCATCACTTTATAGGGAACCAATTAGCGATTGAAAAAAATGTTTCATGGCTCACCTGACGGTTGTGGACATTCGCGCTATACGTGCGGTGATCAAGCATGGAGCTATAAAAATGACTATGATTGTTCAAATTTATACAGACAGTCTTATTTACATAAAATGGCCACGCCCCATTGCTACGAAATGACCAAGATATTGGTGAGAGAAAGTATAAAATCAATTATGCAAGTGCGCTACACAACAATGCAACTATCTCTCTTGATCACTGACATCTTGGGCCAAGACTATATACACAGGGGTTTGGCATTGGAACAATAGGCCTTTTCTCACTAGACCAAATCTCGGGGGTGGCCTGGGGCGACATGGAGGTTAAAATAAACCACGTTTCTCACTTGAAATTTTCATCCCTGCGCCACCCCCCAGCCACCCTCAAGATTGCTCATCCCGGGGGCGAGCTCACCCCTGCTTAGGACCAGAGTGGAAAAATCTTATCCCCAGGGCGAGACACTTTCCCCAGGGCAAAAACTTTAGTGTTAAACGAGAAGGGGTGAATTCGCCCCGGGGCGAGCATCAGAGGGTTGAAAAGACTGTAAAGTCTGATGTTATTGCAACAGTTCATCTGAAAATACGGTTAATTGCAAACAATGTGGGTTTTTGGGTGGCTTTTGAACCACAGCAAATCCAACCGTACCATTCAACAACCAATGACTCGATCAATCGTAATCATACTGGAAAAAAATAATTGTAAAAAATCCAATAAAAATGTTGGGAAGTTTACCGGATATTTTGACATGAAAATACACACAGAGTTTTATGCCTTTCTTTCCTTATATTGAGTACTAATAAGTAAGAATAGTGAATTTTGCTCTGTGAAGAGGCATACAAATCAGAAGAATGCAAAATATGGCTAAATAGGTCAGCGAATAGAGCACTTGAACGGTGATTCAGAGGTTGTCTGATCAAATCTCACTCTAGTGAATTTCTATACTAATCTGCTTAAAAACGCTAAGACAAAGAGATACGACTTTTCTCGTCACTGTTGCTTGGCAACAAGCTGTCAAAAAACAAATTCTGATTCTGATTGATTCCTCTGTCTCAGATCAAACTTAGAAATATGGTGACTCACGGGGATGGGTAGCAGGAATGTCTTGCACTGCTGGTGAAGATGCCTTTTCTAAAATTATGAAGAAGAAAAAGTAAAACAGATTAGTCTCCAATCCAGCCACTGTCAACTTTGGAAACCAGTTACAGTCTTTATTTTTCAAAGAGGAGTCTAAGAATCATTGACACATGTGCACTATGATCATTGACTAAACCTGGTTGTAGAAAAAGCAGTTGATTGAAAGAACTGATGAAATTGAAACATAACAGCATGGCTGATCATCAAAATAAATATTACTAATTGTATTTAAAAAAAAACCAAAAAACTATATAGACCATTTGCAAGTTGCGCAATGACAGCAGGCAGGTTTTATTTAAATTTAGTTACAATACAAGCACAAAGTACCTAATCAAGTGTATCCATTGATCTCCATTAGTAAGACTGGATAGGACACGCGTACACTTG
This sequence comes from Patiria miniata, assembly GCF_015706575.1. Lineage (NCBI taxonomy): Eukaryota > Metazoa > Echinodermata > Asteroidea > Valvatida > Asterinidae > Patiria > Patiria miniata. The sequence goes on along the minus strand of NW_024037064.1, from coordinate 4,948,117 downwards.
CACGCAGTGAAGATTAGGAAAACGTGGACAGAAACAGCTGGGTAGTACAGTGCGGGTTTAATGTTTGCAACCGCGCTTGCGTGACGTGCGCACGCTGCATGGTCTGTGTGTGACGAACGCATTCCAAACTTTCAAACCCTCACCGATGACTACGCATACGAGCACAAGATGGAGGGCGCTGTGTCCTATCCTGTCTTCTTAATGGAGACCAATGAGTGTATCACACAGAAACACACATTTACTTATTCCGTAGTTGTGGGGACTTACACTCGTCGCCACAAGGTATTTGTGGGGACCGAAAATGCTATGGGGACAGCAGAAAGTCCCCATAACTCGGTCCTAATATTTGCCTAACAATAAAAAACTTCGCATAACGCAGTGTATGCCTACCCAGACTTACCCACTGTCATGGCACACCATGCAAAGGGTGTCTTAGGCTTTTATACCTTACCTGAAACTTGGGGCTTCCCATCGTCCACATTTGATTCTGAAAATGAAATATTAAATGTACCTGCATTATAGTCTGGCCGCACTAAATAGTACACTGGGACATTGAGTAGGATTTTCCAACAGCAAAATTTTTAAAGTTTTTGCTTGCACATACCTTTGCTCTGTATGCTTGTTATTCCAAAAAGATCAAGATCAATATCAAAGAAGCTATGAAAGGTAAATCGCAAAGAAGTAACGCTTGTCAAGTAGACAGACACTTTTTTTCTTACCATAATTCAAGGCAAGATGAACAAATTAAGTAAATTCTATTCAAATTATTATTTAATACTGGCATCAATGTAATAATATTGAGTGATCATGCAAGCAAACTTTCCACATCGTTAAGCAATTATAGGGTGGAGGATGCCATAAACATAAATGTCTGTCACTGGGACAGAAGAAAACAGTTTCAATTTTGTTTAATCCATGAAGATCCTTTCTAACAAATGACAATAGTAATTAAAGGCTCTAAACTCCAGTCCATCTTTTGCTCAACTGTTCAATCGTCTGAAGAACTTGACATGAGGAAATACTGAAATCTTCTTTGACATAACGTTTGTTACACAGGCAGACTTTGATTATCATTGTTTTTTTTTAATGGAAGTCCAAGAATCATTCCGTTACCAACTGACGCATGCACACTATGGTCATTGACTAAACCTGGTTGCAGAAAAATACTGGTAGCTGGTACAAAACTCTTGCTACCAATGGGGGCTACCTGAGCAGTATTGCGCTCGGAATGATACATGTACTTGTACATGTTCATACGATGCAGTGTTTGCTCCGATTCCAATTAAGTAAGCAAGTAAGATACCTCGGAATGGTATATACCGGTGCGATACGATGGTTGCTCCAGTTCAAAGTGAGGGAGATACTCGCTGATCATCAATTAAAATTAACATCACTGATCTTATTTGTCAAAAAATACTAAACACAATGTAAATGTATGTAAGGATCTATAACTTACCCAGAACTTGGGCGTGAATATGTATAAGGTAAAGTATACATGTAGGCTTCATAATTTATGCAGAACTTGGGTGTGAATATGAATGAAATATAGTATTAGGCTTTATAACTTACCTGGAACAGTGGGGAGCTCATCATCCAAGTTTGTTTCTGAAAAGAACATAATATTCAATGTACTGCATTTGCCTTTACAGTAAAAATAGCACTGCACTGTGAAAAGAGGCATACAATCAGAAGAACGCAAAATATGGCTTAATAGCTCAGTTAATAGAGCACTGGAATGGGGATTCAGAGGTAACCGTTCAAATCTCACTCTAATTCTTCACTTATCTGCTTAAAAACAAATCAAAGACAAAGAGATACACATTTTCTTGTCTGTGTTGCCTCGCAGCAAGCAGCCAACAAAAAAAAAGAAAATATTCTGATTCTGATTAATTCCTCTGTCTCAGATCAAAATATAAAATATGCTGACTCACTGGGATGGGTAGAAGGAATGTCTTCAACTGCTGGTGAAGATGTCTCTTCTAAAATTATGAAGAAGAAAAAAGTAAAACAGATTAGTCTCCAATCCAGCCACTGTCCACTTTAAAAACCTGTTTACAATCTTTATTTTTCAAAGAGGAGTCTAAGAATCATTGACAAATGTGCACTATGATCATTGACTAAACCTGGTTGTAGAAAAAGTAGTTCATTGATAAACGAAAATAAACAAGCGTTAGATTTTTGATAGAAATGAAATATATCAGCATGGCTGATCATCAAAATATTTGTAAAAAAAAATATATAGACCGTTTGCAAGGTGCGCCATGACAGCGAGTAGGTTTTATTTAAATTTAGTTACAATACAAGCACAAAGTACCTAATCAAGTGTATCACCCAGAAACAAATACCTGCCCACTGTCATGGCGCACCATGCAAAGGGTCTCTTAGGCTCTATAACTTACCTGCAACTTGGGGCTTCCCATCGTCCACATTTGATTCTGAAAATGAAATATTAAATGTACCTGTAAAACGGTCTGTCCATACTAAATGTTTCAACTGCGTATCATTGAGCACGATTTTCCAACAGCAAAATTTTTTAATTTTTTGCTTGCACATACCTTTGCTCTGTATGCTTGTTATTCCAAAAAGATCAAGATCAATATTAAAGAAGCTATGACAGGTAAATCGCAAAGAAGTAACGCTTGTCAAGTAGACAGACACTTTTTTTCCTATCCATAATTGAAGGCAAGATGAACAAATTCAGTAAATTTTATTCAAATTTTATATTATACTGGAATCAATGTTAATATTTAGTGATCATTCAAGCAAACTTTCCACATCGTTAAACAATTATAGGGTGGAGGATGCCATAAACATAATGTCTGTCACTGGGACAGAAGAAAACAGTTTCAATTTTGTTTAATCCATGAAGATCCTTTCTAACAAATGACAATAGTAATTAAAGGCCCTAAACTCCAGTCCATCTTTTGCTCAACTGTTCAATCGTCTGAAGAACTTGACATGAGGAAATACTGAAATCTTCTTTGACATAACGTTTGTTACACAGGCAGACTTTGATTATCATTGTTTTTTTTAATGGAAGTCCAAGAATCATTCCGTTACCAACTGATGCACGCACACTATGGTCATTGACTAAACCTGGTTGCAGAAAAATACTGGTAGCTGGTACAAAACTCTTGCTATCAATGGGGGCTACCTGAGCAGTATTGCGCTCGGAATGATACATGTACTTGTACATGTTCATACGATGCAGTGTTTGCTCCGATTCCAATTAAGTAAGCAAGTAAGATACCTCGGAATGGTATATACCGGTGCGATACGATGGTTCCTCCAGTTCAAAGTGAGGGAGATACTCGCTGATCATCAATTAAAATTAACATCACTGATCTTATTTGTCAAAAAATACTAAACACAATGTAAATGTATGTAAGGATCTATAACTTACCCAGAACTTGGGCGTGAATATGTATAAGGTTAAGTTTAGGCTTCATAATTTATGCAGAACTTGGGCGTGAATATGTATGAGGTATAGAAGAGGCTTTATAACTTACTCGGAACATTGGGGTGCTCATCATCCAAGTTTGTTTCTGAAAAGAAAATAATATTCAATGTACTGCATTTGCCTTTACAGTAAAAATAGCACTGCACTGTGAAAAGAGGCATACAATCAGAAGAACGCAAAATATGGCTTAATAGCTCAGTTAATAGAGCACTGGAATGGGGATTCAGAGGTTACCGTTCAAATCTCACTCTAATTCTTCACTAATCTGCTTAAAAACAAATCAAAGACAAAGAGATACACATTTTCTTGTCTGTGTTGCCTCGCAGCAAGCAGCCAACAAAAAAAAAGAAAATATTCTGATTCTGATTAATTCCTCTGTCTCAGATCAAAATATAAAATATGCTGACTCACTGGGATGGGTAGAAGGAATGTCTTCAACTGCTGGTGAAGATGTCTCTTCTAAAATTATGAAGAAGAAAAAAGTAAAACAGATTAGTCTCCAATCCAGCCACTGTCCACTTTAAAAACCTGTTTACAATCTTTATTTTTCAAAGAGGAGTCTAAGAATCATTGACAAATGTGCACTATGATCATTGACTAAACTTGGTTGTAGAAAAAGTAGTTCATTGATAAACGAAAATAAACAAGCGATAGATTTTTGATAGAAATGAAATATATCAGCATGGCTGATCATCAAAATATTTGTAAAAAAAAATATATAGACCGTTTGCAAGGTGCGCCATGACAGCGAGTAGGTTTTATTTAAATTTAGTTACAATACAAGCACAAAGTACCTAATCAAGTGTATCACCCAGAAACAAATACCTGCCCACTGTCATGGCGCACCATGCAAAGGGTCTCTTAGGCTCTATAACTTACCTGCAACTTGGGGCTTCCCATCGTCCACATTTGATTCTGAAAATGAAATATTAAATGTACCTGTAAAACGGTCTGTCCACACTAAATGTTACAACTTTGATCATTGAGCACGATTTCCAACAGCAAAATTTTTTTAATTTTTTTGCTTGCACATATCTTTGCTCTGTATGCTTGTTAAAGGGAAGATACAACATTTGCAAACATCAACAGATGAAATAGTCAAATTATCACAAAATACCTTACTGGATTGTTAGGGAATGACAGTCTAAAGCATCCTGTACAATCGTGGCTCCTGGTGTGCTGACATTTTCAAGAAAAACTCCATTTTTCCAACACAAACTGGCTTTTTTCAAAAACTGCCCCTAATTTTTCATATTTAGTTATTCCGCAATAGATTACACATCTGTGAAGGGGTACAAGCCAGCTAGACTGATTCTTTCACTTTACAATTCCCCCAGTCTATAAATCGCTCCATTTCATCTTCAGTGGGATCTGGGAGCCAGAGTACAAGAACATGATTGGTTTTCTTAGTTTTTCCAGCATCTACGATCCCATAACGTGAAACAAGTCATTTTTAACAATATTTGCTATAACATACTTATTCTCCAAATCCATTTATTACTGAATATTGCAGCAAAAGCAAAATGTTGTACATTCCCTTTAATCTAGAAAATTCACGATCAAGAAGCTATGAAAGGTACATGTACATCGTAAAGATGTAACGCTCGTCAAGTGGACAGACATTTTTGTTCCTAATAATTTCAAGGCAAGATGAACAAATTTAGTAAATTTTATTCAAATTATTATTTAATACCATCAATGTTAATATTGAGTGATCTTTTAAGCAAACTTTCCACACCCTTAAGAAATTATAGGGTGGAGGATGCCTGGTGAACATAATGTTTGTCACTGGACAGAAGGAAACAGTTTCAATGAGTTTCAAACAGTTTTTTTTAATCGATGAAGATACTTTCTCACAAATAAGAATAGTAATTAAAGGCCCTGTTAACCCAAATCCTTCTTTTGCTCAACTGTTCAATGGTCTGAAGAACTGACATGAGGAAATACTGAAATATTCTCTGACATAACGTTTGTTACCCAGACAGACTTTGATTATCATTGTTTTCCAAGAAGTCCAAGAATCATTCTGTTACCAACTGACGCATGCTGACTAAACCTGGTTGCAGAAAAGTAATGGTAGCTGCGGGCACGCAGGGCAAGGGTTTTGCTTTGTGAAATAGCAGGTAAAAAACTCTTGCTATCAATGGGGGCTACCTCAGCAGCATCGTGCTAGAAATGATACATGTACATGTATACAATGCGGTGTTTGCTCCGATTCCAGTGAGACACCTCGGAACAATGTGAGGGTTGCTCCGGTTCAAAGTGAGTGAGATACTCGCTGATCATCAATTATTCATTGATGATATTTGTCCAAAAAACTACACAGTGTAAATGTATATAAGGATCTACAACTTACCCAGAACTTGGGCGTGAATATGTATGAGGTATAGTATAGGCTTTATAACTTACCCAGAACCTATGTGTGAATATGTACATGTATGAGGTACGCTATTGTAAAGGCTTTATAACTTACCGGTACCTGGAACTTGGGGATGCTCATCATCCAAGTTTGTTTCTGAAAAGACATTTGTATAAAATGTAATTACATTTGTTTATACACTGTAAATAACACTGAAAAGAGGCATTTACAAATTAAGAGAGCACAAACATACATGTAATGGCTAAAAAGGTCAGTTAATAGAGCACTACCATTTTGAATTCAGGAAAAATTGACTGGCATTAGACAGACCAATCACAGGGCACTTTGATTGGTCACCTGGATTGGTGACCAATCAAAGTGCCCTGTGATAGGTCAGGTGACAAATTAACAACAAGGCGTGTGTGACAAGGATGTTTCCTGAATTGAAGGTGAAATTTCTCTTTTCTTCCCGAAGGTATGTGAACCTAACCACTACCATTTGTATTTTCAATTCCCACAGGGGAATCAGGCAGTTTGAGGACAGTTTTGGGGGTGAAATCTGAAGATTTTGATAGGGGGTACGAGTGAAAATGGTCAAAATAGGTTATTGGTATTGACATGTACTCTAAGATCCTAGGACCCTACTCGCCCGACAAGCTCCAAGTGTAAAAAAGGCGATTCGTAGAGTAAAGGCCTATTACTCGGACTACACAATACTCACCCATTATACTAATGAAAATAATTTTTAGTCTGGTCCTCAAGTACTCCACTGCGCACACTGCATTGATGTCTATCAGGTTCTTAACCGCATTGTTTATTAGACTTGTCACCAGTCCATCCATTATTGTAAATTAGGGCCTATAATGTGACCCGTTCTGTCAAAATCAGACTTTTCTGGGCATAAGGTCGAAAATGATATTTTTACATGTTGTTAACATGTTCTTTTTCCTTTTTAAAGGTGGTTTAATTTTTGAAGCCGGTCATTCCTGGGCAGAGTTATGCTATTTTGAAGTTCATTGTGTCGAAAAGTAGAAAACGGAGAAAATGGCCACGAACGTCACAAAACAGTTATTTCTTTAACTGATATACCTTATCAAAATCATCAAAAATAGTATATGTAGAGTTCAAATTAGGGTTTCAAACTTTTTTAATATATTTTAGACATGTGCAGGATTACAAATATGCAAAAATTTGAAAATCGATAAAAATCACCCCCACAGCGTTTTTTGGCCCTATCTCAATTTCAACCTCTGCCCAGAAGCGTCTGCTTTTGACAGAACAGGTCACATATTTCGCCAAAAGTTTTCGGGCAATATTACGAAAACAGAAAACACTGGAAATCCAGAATCCAGAATCCGCATACAATTCCGCAGACGTTAGATCAAAATTCCGGAAATCTGGAAAAATCCGGACAAATCACACCCCTGAATATATGGTGAACTATAAAGTGAGATACTTTGCGTTTATGCTCTACCTGGGAGTAAATTGGTTTGTGTGATGACATACAATAGCTGATGTTGTGAGGGAGTTGAGGTTTCAAGATTTTGTCTGAGCATTTATACATAGACCAGGTGTAAAGCAGATCTCAAATTGCACTACATGTATAGTGCTGATGATTGTCTATCTTCAACAAACCTCTTGGAGCGAATCTACTCTGAGGATTTCCCATTATTGGTCAGACTAGGACCATGTTCCAACACAAGCATACTACTTCCTGCAGATAGATAAAAACAAAACCAAAACCGACAATGAGTGACAACGATCAATGCAGAAAAGACGACAATATACATGTAGCAAAATGGATGCAAGGGCGGATCGGGGGGGGGGGGGGGGGGGGGGGCAACGGGGGCCTTCGTACAACATTATATTTTCCTCAAAAACAAAATTGGTCAAAGTGGTCAGAAATTGCCTCAGATTGCACCACAGAGCATTTAGAATCCAAAAACATTTGGGGCCTCGAACCCTACGCCGTTATTTTGTGATCCACTTTTTTGGGGGACCAAAGTTGGGGGGGGGGGGCACAAAAAATGTGTTCTGGATCCGCCCTTGCATGGATGCTGTGCCCATGATACATGCAGCATTTGTCTGTGAGCAATCCGTTTATTTCACATTGGTATGTTTTAATATGAAGCCATTATGTCTCCGCCATTTTGTATCCATGAGGGTCAGTGCTGGAACTGCTGCACATCCATGACCTCTTGTTATACTCCATTTAATTATTGCACTTCCATACTAGGGTACCCACCGTATTCAAATTAAATGGTAGATTTGCAATATTGCCTAATACCTGTGCTATTTTTATTAGAAAGAAAACAGATCAAATGTAAACCAAGATACAATTTGCTGAAAAGCACCATGTGTATGGCTTAGGAGATGCCTGCCTTGGATAGGCAAGAATTGGCAAGCCTTGCAAACCTAGTCCGGATCAGTCAAAGTCTTAGTCACAAGTGACAGTCAGTCAGTCAGTCAGTTACTTGTAGTTATGATTGCAGCAGACAGGGCAGCAACGGAGATCAAGTCCGTTACTGTTTGGATACAATGACGGAATAGTTGATGCATGAAAAAGTGATTTGGTTTGTGGATTACCAAGAACAATCCACAAACCAAAGTTGAAGTTCATATGTTAAGTATTTCTCAAGTTATCGCGCTGACATGATTTATCCGGACACACACACACACAAACGCACCCACACCCACACCCTCTCAAATTTGTATCCTTGTGGAGACATTCCTTTGTTCTCGTGTAGTAAAGTGTTCAATTTTGAAAGTGAAGTTTTAAAATGCTCTTATTTTAACCAGAATTAGTTTCCTTGGCTGAAATTTGGACTTAATATCCCTTTTCTAAAACTCTTTCATTTGCGACAGATCAACCCACCTTGGAAATTCCTAGTTTTTGAGTAAAACCCATATTTCTATTTCGTGAAAACCTTGTGGAGACCTATTCATGTATAGAAATTGCCCTGTGGAGACCTTTACAATGTTTTGTTCCCTATTGTGTGTGTGTCTCCACAAGGATACAAATTTGTAGTCACCCACACACCCACCCACGGAAGGACAAGGCGGAAACAGTATGCCCCTTCGGCTTCGCTGCGGGGCATAAAAATCATAGGGCCTATCACTAACAATCATACTTAATTTGAACCGGCCAGACAAAAAGTAAACAAACAAAACATTTCAAACCATCCCTTTGACACTCTTCACATCCAGTAATTACACTTAATTACCTGCATGGAGCCAACTTTAAGAGTCCTTTGATAAAAATATCATGTTTTATGTTCTCTTTATGAGTAATAAAATGGACCAATTCCAAGGGCCAGTTGTTTGATAAGTTACTAGTCCATATAAGGCAAGCATGTGACCGTATGATATTAGACAGAGCCTAGGCATGACCAATCCCCCCCCCCCCACGTAGCCACTCCCAATGTGCCTCTGTGACTCATACCTCTCAGTCTCGCAAGCTCAAAATGTTTGAGGAAACTACAGGAAATCAAACAGATTTCACACAGAAATCACAAACCCTGACAATTTGGGTCTTTGATTGTATATTTTTTGTAGAGTGTCATTATATGTAATTTTGTGTGTAATGTGACAGGTTTTTTTCTTCAAAATCGAAAGACGCCCAGAATAATTACACTACAGAAATAAACAAAGTACTTCAGGATTTTATCTTTGAACCAAATCGAAAGAAATAGGTCGAACGCACTGTGCAGTGATACCCCGCCCCCTCACTACACACACTCTTTATCTTAGCAGTATGACCTTAAACTATTATTAGGCCAACATCATGCCAAATTTTATAGGCCCAAATTATTTCTATGCACATGTACATGTATAACTCTACGGATTCAATTCCTGGGTTCTGTTGTTATGATAGCTTAAATCGTTGCTATGACGTCACACTACTGTTAAAAGTGTGGATTCGGATCTACGAATCTGTTAGACTGGTCACAAAGTGTGGATTCGGAACGACGAATCTTTAGTAAAGTGTGGATTCGGAATTACGAATCCACACTTTGAACACGTCGACCAATTGTTCTCCATAATGAGCGTGAATAGGACTGTCTGTGTGAAAATTTGCTTTCCGAAAATTACCAATGCATCTTCACTGTCAGATTCTCTGCCGTCACTGCAAAATATACTTTTATTCAGAAAGAAATCGTCGTCTGAACCATCCATTTTGACGCAAGGAGCCTACACATAAAATGACTTGGTTGTACGGGTGTGGCGATACACATGCTAACACGCCAGAAAAAAAAATGTTGCAACCTGACGCCACTTTTGCGCTTGTGTACAAAGTCTTTAGAGGTCATTTCAAGTATTTCCTAACAAAATTGGAAACATTTCTCAGTCCCAGATTCATGTCTAATCATCATTTTTGCAACAAATGACCTTCATTGAGATGATATATATATGAAGAAAAAAGTGGCGTCAGGTTGCAACATTCTTTCCATTACTTCTGTTGACGCAATGGTTTAATTCGAAGAATACACTCTTAATTTACGAACTCACTCGGCGCTTGGCATGCTTGGCGCCTCATGAATTCTTAAATTACGAATCAACACTTTCTCGTGTATTCCCCTTAACCTAAAACAACTACCATTGGTTTATCTTTCTTGAAGTTTATTTTTGCCAGATTTAGATTGTCTCTCTGAGCTTAACAACTAGCCAGTAAATCAAACGTATTTGAGAACCAGGAAAATTAGGACGAATAGGGGGCAATTTGTGTGGTGTTAAAACAAAACACATTTTTTACAAAATTTTACTATTTTTATAAGTAAAATTGCAACATGGTGTGAGACAAAATCACACCATTCCACTCAAAGAAATTGATGTTGTGTTAAACTATAGATAGTCCATGTATGTTTCTTTTTGCCCAAACTTTGGTAAGCTACATTTGTACATTGCAGGGGCATCGACTACTTTATTGCGGAAATGAACTAGTCTGTCAATATAAATCGAAACCTGCAAAACAGATCTGATAAAGTGACACCAAATTCATTTGCTTTTTGAAAGAAGAATTGTAATTGTATTTCAAAAAAGATTGGAGTATAAAGTAGGGATTTTAGCAAAATAATTAAGAAAAAAACCCAAAAAACAATTGCAGGATTTTAGAGGGCTACTTCATTTTTTCCCACTCAGAAAATTGCTTCAACTGATTTCTGACATTTTTTCCCATAGGATTTTCTGGTTGCCTCCACCATAGAAATAACCTCTTTTTTTTGTAAAGCATGAATTTTTTTGTGAGGGGTTGAGGGAGGGGTTGGTTATCGTTTCAATACTGCATAGTTTGTTACATACAGAGAGACATCTCTTATGGGGAAAATGACACTCCGCCCAAAACCAGGCACATTGAACAATGGTGTAATAACCTGCTCCCACAAAAAAAAGACTTTGATAGTAATATCCAAACAATGGATTATTGTATACTGCAATTTTTGTCCATACTCCAAACCAGTTTAAACACAGTGTTTAAAACTGGCAAGGCACCTATTTATTCCGTATAATGCACACAAGGTTTACTTATGCCTATGATACAAAACCATTGCATACTCTGCAGTAATGCATAGGGTTATATTCTTGCTGCCCATACAGATTCCTGCTTTGCTGTTGAGGGGGAACAAGAGGGTACCACAAAAGTCTCTCTGGTTATTTAATACACGAGTAGGGGGCCTACGTGAATATCAACTGTCACCCTGATGCCACACTGTGAAGAAGACGTTTCAAATACAAACTTGTTCAGAATCGTGTAACTAATGAACTACGATATTTTCATTTCTTCGATCAGAAAATCAACTGTGGTTTGTCACTTAGGGACTACATGATTTTGAACTTGTACCATATGGAATGTCTTCCTCACAGTTTGCAATCAGGGTATTGATAGACATTCATGTACTTGCATAATTAAGGCAATTTACAACTCTTACCTTCTTGAGCAAAATGGAGGGCTATACACTCTCAAGTATGCAAAAACTCCCAGTACAAATCAATGTTATAGGACAACTCAATGTTAGCGAGCAGACTTCATAAATGAAGGCATGCAAAGGCTGAATGCCACGTCGTCAATCTGATGAAACCCTCGCGTGAAAAATCTTATATATGATGGCTTTGGGTATCAAAATGTGCATGCTGAATGTGCACATGATCTCTTTGTGCCGCACCCACTCGATATCCACCAATGAAACTGATGGAATTGTTAAGGTCATCGTTAAATAAAGATGCTTATCACCAGCCAGTCGCGTGATACCCAGGGGTCCAGGTCTCTGATTGGACGGCGCATTCCCTCAGCCAGTTGCATGATACCCAGGGGCCCAGGTCTCCAATTGGACTGCGCATTCCCTCAGCCAGTTGTGTGATACCCAGGGGCCCAGGTCTCCAATTGGACTGAGCATTCACTCACTCCCTGGATGTTGCATCGTTCAACAATTACGTGACTTGGGTTCGTTTTAGGTTCAAGTTGATGGTGTATACATGAAAGGCTTGATTGACAGGGTCAAAGGTTCCTATTCTGCAATGCTACATCACGCCACCACCAGATTCCTACATCATCAGGGATATAGTACATGTACATTTGTACCCATCAACAAAGTACAAGTTTAACTTTTAATCCATTGGTTACACACCTATGTTCCGACACACCTATGTTCCGACACACCTACCGGTACATGTATGTTCCGACATATCTAAGTTCTGACATACCTATGTTCCGACTGCACATATTCCAATTCCTAACCCTGAACCTATCCCTAACCGGGAGTAACATTATCTTATGTGCGCGTTGTTGGAACATAAGGGTATCGGAACAAACACGTTGGGGTGTCAGAACATAGAGCATTCACCGACAATTTAGCTTGACAAAGTTCCAAAGCTGAATAGGAAAAAAAAACCCAGTTAGAACAACAATTAAAATATAACCTAGGTAATATATCATCAGATAATAAATAGGAAATAAAATGTTCTGGTTTAGAGATAAGCCCTCCCTCCCTCCGAGGGGGTTTAAGTTGCCATTTTAGCGACAAGTTGAACTTTAATTTTTGGAATTTGTATGATAATTTTTTTGGGGGACAGAGCCGGGGTGTTTTCTTAATCCCCCCCCCCCAGATACACGCCTGAGTAATTACGGTGTACACTTAATTACTTGCAGGAAGCCAACTTTAAGGGTCTGTTGATAAAAATATCATGTTTTATATTCTCTTTAAGAAAAATAAGGGACCAATTCCAGGGCAGTTGTTTGATAAGTTACTAGTCCATATAAGGCAAGCATGTGACCATATACATATTAGAGCCTCACCATAACTAATTTCTCCCCCCCCCCACGTAGCCACTCGCAGCATGCCTCTGTGACTCGTACCTCTCAGTCTCGCAAGCTCAAAATGAGGAAACTACAGGAAATCACACAGATTTCACACAGAAATCACAAACCCTGACAATTTAGTTCATTGATTGTATATTCTTTGTAGAGTGTCATTATATGTAATTTTGAGTGTAATGTGTCAGGTTTTTTTCTTCAAAATCGAAAGATGCCCAGAATAAATACACTACAGAAATAAACAAAGTACTTCAAGATTTTATCTTTGAACCAAATTGAAAGAAATAGGTCAAACGCACTGTGCAGTGATGCCCTGCCCCCTCACTACACACACTCTTTATTTTAGCAGTATGACCTTAAACTATTATTAGGCCAACATCATGCCAAATTTAATAGGCCCAAATTATTTCTATGCACATGTACATGCATAACTCTACGGATTCAATTCCTGGGTTCTGTTGTTATGATAGCTTAAACCATTGCTATGACGTCACACTATTGTTAAAAGTGTGGATTCGGATCTATGAATCTCTTACACTGGTCACAAAGTGTGGATTCGGAATGACGAATCTTTAGTAAAGTGTGGATTCGGAATAACGAATCCACATTTTGAACAAATCGGACAATTGTTCTCCATAATGAGCATGAATAGGACCGTCTGCGTGAAAATTTGCTTTCCAAAAATTACCCATGCATCTTCACTGTCAGATTCTCCGCTGTCACTGCAAAATTTACTTTTAGTCAGAAATAAATCGTCGTCTGAACTATCCATTTTGACGGAGCCTATACACACAAAATGACTTTGTACGGGTTGTACGGGTGTGGCGATACACATGCTAAACACGCCAGGAAAAAAATGTTGCAACCTGACGCCACTTTTACGCTTGTGACAAAGTCTATGGAAAGTCATTTCAAGTATTTCCTAACAAAATTGGAAACATTTGTCAGTCCCAGATTCATGTCTTTTCATCATTTTTGCAAGAATGACCTTTATGGAGATGATAAATATGAAGAAAAAAGTGGCGTCAGGTTGCAACATTCTTTCCAATACTTCTGTTGACGCAATGGTTTAAGTCGAAGAATACACTCTTAATTTACAAACTCACTCGGCGCTTCGCACCTCATGAATTCTTAAATTACGAATCCACACTTTCTCGTGTATTCTCCTTAACCTAAAACAACTACCATTGGTTGATCTTTCTTGAAGTTTATTTTTGCCAAATTTAGATTGTCTCTCTGAGCTTAACAACTAGCCAGTAAATCAAACGTATTTGAGAACCAGGAAAAGTAGGACGAATAGTGGACAATTTGTGTGGTGTTAAAACAAAATCCATTTTTTACAAAATTTTACTATTTTTAAAAGTAAAATTATAACATGGAGTCAGACAAAATCACACCATTCCACTCAAAGAAGTTGATGTTGTGTTAAACTATAGTTAGTCCATGTATGTTTCTTTTCCCAAACTTTGGTAAGCTACATTGTAGGGGCATCGATTACTTTATTGCGGAAATGAACTAGTCTGTCAATATAAATCGAAACCTGCAAAAGAGATCTCGATAAAGTGACACCAAATTCATTTGCTTTTTGAAAGAAAAACTGTAATTGTTTTTCAAAAAAAGATTGAAGTATAAAGTAGGGATGTTAGCAAAATAATTGCAGGATTTCAGAGGGCTACTCCATTTTTTCCCACTCAGAAAATTGCTTCAACTGATTTCTGACAATTTTTTCCATAAGATTGGCTCGTTGCCTCCACCCTAGAAGTAACAGATTTTTATTTTGTAAAGCATGATTTTTTTTGTGAGGGGTGGGGGGGGGGGGGGGGGGTTACCGTTTCAATACTGCATAGTTTGTTACATACAGAGAGACATCTCTTATGGGGAAAATGACACTCCGCCCAAAACCAGGCACATTGAACAATGGTGTAATTGTATTTCAATAGTTCAGTAGTAATATCCAAACAGTGTATTTTTGTATACTGCAATTTTTGTCCATACTCCAAACAAGTCTTAACCATATTGTTTAAAACAGACCAAGCACCTATTTATTCCCTTTATGAATGCACACAAGGTTTACTCATGCCTATCCTAGTGGAAAAAAAACATTGAATACAACTGTACTCTGCCGTAATGCATAGGGTTATATTCCTGCTGCCCGTACAGATTCCAGCTTTGCTGTTGAGGGGGAACAATAGGGTACCACCCAAGTCTCTCTGGTTATTTAATACACGAGTAGGGGCCTACGTGAATATCTACGGTCACCCTGATGCCACACTGCGAAGAAGACGTTTCAAATACAAGTTCAGAATCGTGTAACTAATGAACCACAATACATGTATTTCATTTCTTCGATCAGAAATTCAAAAGTAACTTGGTTTGTCAGTTACATGATTTTGAACTTGTACCATATGGAATGTCTTCCTCACAGTTTGCAATCAGGGTATTGATAGACATTCATGTACTTGCA
The DNA here is from genome assembly GCF_015706575.1 of Patiria miniata. Classification (NCBI taxonomy): domain Eukaryota; kingdom Metazoa; phylum Echinodermata; class Asteroidea; order Valvatida; family Asterinidae; genus Patiria; species Patiria miniata. The sequence goes on along the minus strand of NW_024037064.1, from coordinate 4,932,528 downwards.
TAATTAAAGCAATTTACAACTCTTACCTTCTTGAGCAGAATGGAGGGCTATACTCTAAAGTACGCAAAACTCCCAGTACAAATCAATGTTATAGTACAACTCAATGTTTGCGAGCAGACTTCATAAATGAAGGCATGCAAAGGCTGAATGCCACGTCGTCATTCTGATGAAACCCTCGCATACAAAATCTTACACATGTATATGACGGCTTTGGGTATCAAAATTTGAATATTATATTAGCTCTTTGTCTACATATGCACTCTATATTCACCAATGAAAAAATGACGAATATTTTTAGGTCATCGTTGAATAATGATGGTTATCACCAGCCAGTTGCGTGATACCCAGGGGCCCAGGTCTCTGATTGGACGGCGCATTCCCTCACTCCCTGGATGTTGCGTCAGTCAACAATTACGTGACTTGGTTTTGTTTTAGGTTCAAGTTGATGGTGTATACACGAAAGGCTTGATTAACAGGGTCAAAGGTTCCTATTCTGCAATGCTACATCACGCCACCACCACCACATTCCTGCATCAGGGATATAATACTTACAAAACAAAGTACTTTAGTTTTAACCCAGAAACCATTACATGCAGTCTTTGAAAAGGAAAATTTAACTTGACAAAGTTCCGACGCCGAATGAGAAAAAAAGAAAAAAAGAACAACAATTAAGATACAGCCTAGGATATCATCACATTGCAATTCAGAACATTTTGAATCGCATTGTAAAAACAACAGCACGCTTCATTTATATAATTAATGTGCTGAAAAGTAGACACTTTTTTTTTTCCTCCGTAAAATTAAATAAAGGGGGGGGGGGGGCTGGTACTATCTGACGATGGGGCGCTGTTCAAAACCAAAGATTATACACAGGGCACGAATTCTTTGACAAACAGGGCACTTGTGCAGAAAAGGGCACTTCTTCAAAACAGAAGGGCACTTTTTACAAATATTTGGGGGCGGGAGGTTAAATACCTAGTCTATGTAATAGACCCTGGCAAAACCATCCACGGTCTACAATATCTAAACAGATTTGGCGATTAATTATGCAACTATAGACTGCATATATGACCTTGAGAAACTATACCCCCTTACCCCACCACCACTGGCCACATGTACGCCTATGAGTTGATCAGTGTTGTAGGTCTCGAGACCGGTCTCGGTCTCGGTCCCCCTTGAGGGGGCTGGTCTCGGTCTCGAAACTTCAGGTCTCGGTCTTGGTCTCGGACTATCCGGTCTCGACTACAACACTGGATTTGATAAACTCCTGCATCTGTAAGCTTGCCTAGTTAGGTTGGACCTGAATGTCTCAAACTCTCAATTATACATGCACTTAGTGCAAGGCCAACACCTCAAGTGAAAACAGCTTCTTCAAGGAGTAGGCCTATTTGGATTTTGGAGGTGAACGTATCCAAGATCAAAGACCCCATAGAGTGCCAATAACCACACAGCAATTATTGTCTGCATTGTCATTCACCCTGCGTCTCTTTACAGGCCGCCATTGTCTGAAGTCTATAATCTAATGTGAACTGATATCAGCCCCTATGAAACCCAAAATAAACACACATAACAAACAAACCCTAAAAATCATACTTTGACCCAGCCAGACGAAAGTAAACAAACAAGACACTTCAAATTATTCCTGGACACTCTTGCAAAAAGCGCGCATGCCAAACGGCATGAAGCCTCAAAACTACAACTGAAACAGTCTAGTGTGTTGTTTCCGTAAAGAAATAGGGTGAAACATTTCCAGGGCAGCCATGGGATAAGTTCCTAATCCAATTAAAGACAAAATACCATCGTGTATAGCATCAGTCACAGTTTTTCTGCTACCATAAAATTCCCCCACGTATACAGCCTGACAGTCAAAGCTCACCCAGAGAGCTCTCAGAATTCTTGCACGGCCTGTGAAATTTCTTTTCCTAAACTTTATCCACTATGGTCGTTTAGCACCCTCTACGACACTTTTATGATAAGTAAGCAGGTATTTGTTTATTTTTTTTTGAAGATTTGCGAGCAGTGCGATAGCTCTTGTGGTAGGGTCGTGATTTTGAACCATGTGGATTCTTGGTTGTGGGTCCGTGACACCATTTTGTACCCAATTTTTTTTCTTTCTAAATCTGAGGCTTTTGAGGGTTTTTTTTACAGGCAAATAAAGTCTGAATTTCAGTACGTTCGAATTCATTTTTTGTTTTCCAATTTTCTAATTATATTTTCTTCTCATTTTTTTTTCATCCAAAACGCCATAGAGTACATCCTATGCAGATGTCATTTGAGAAAATTGCGCACGGCCGCAAATTTGTTTCCCCTTAGGTGGGTTAATGGGGGAAAATTATAAATTATTCACTGTGACATGTGACCTATTTGTATACTCACTGTTTGCCAAGTCCATAAGTCCATAGGGGACATCACAAGAATGTGGACCAAGCCTTGTTTTCAGTGGGTCATCCTGGTCATTCCATGGTCATGCATTCTCAACTTACATGTATGTTCCCAGCATCATGTGTGTGTTCACCTATTCATGGAGGAATAAGAACGAACCCTCCATATGTGTTTGTCCATTGTCCATCACAGGTGATGAAGACCACTTCAGTTGCCCACATCCCACACCAAACTGTCTGGTCTTTATTTTTGCAGCCACAGTTTAAAGCCCGAGTCCATCATTTGCAGCTATCCAAAAAAGTAACCGGCGTAGTTATTGTTGAAAAACATACTGGTTGAAAGATAGTAAGGGAACTAAACTCCCTGTGAAATTATCCTTTCTGGCAAGCTCTCATTTTGAAGAAATCAACGAAAGAAGGCATTTCCAACGGTGCTTCTTAAGAAGCACCGTAGGAAAATTTAAATTAGAAGTTCGTTTTGTTATTCGGCGCAGCGCGCACAAGCATTGGAACGACGCACAGGCGCGCGCAGTTGCTATAATTCGTCGGATCAGTGCGCGACATCGATGAATGCAGTTTTTCTCGGAATATGAAGCTGAAGCTGAGCTGAAACTTCATCAAGTTAGTTTTTCAGTATCCTTCATTAGGCTTTGAACACTTTTGTTGCTTCAAATGAACAAAATGCACTAATTACAAATGATGGACTATAGCTTTAAAATGAATGCATACATGCTTTCTTTCAAGTTTGGTTATCGGGAGTTGCAACATGTATTTTCAATAGCCAGATAGTGTTAACAGTTGGCTTTTGCATTTCCTACTACATGTACCATGACAACATGTTATTTCGCATTGCACGGAAATATGAGCAGTATTCAAAGCAAAAGGTCCAAATGTAATTACCTTCAAATTTTGCAGGGATTAGCAAAAGTACACATTTTTGGAAACTGAGTTGTAGGCCTGTATGTACCAGTACCTAGCCATGTTTACATTTTCCCCAAACCATGTATGGCGGCCATTTTGGATTTTTTTAAAAAGGCCACTATAAAATTGTGATTTTCAATATCTGGCACGATCTTCATTTCAAAGACTAAACCAGCATTTTCAGGTGCAAGCAATCCATTAGTTTTTAGTACAATAGACTGAAGGTGATCAACGAGGTGATCTTTTCATGATATCACTTCCAGTCACTGAGTAACGACTATACCTAACGGTGGATGAAAACAAAAAACACCGCCATTTTGACTTAACAAGTGTGTGTGTGTGTGTGCGTGTTAAAGTTCATGCACATGGGGCAGTAAACACAATAGAACAATAGACCCTATAAGGAAGGAAGTCTGTAGAAATGTATCTGCCCCATTAGGGAAACACTATGGACTTTGAGATTTCAATAGGTACAAAGGGGAACAAAATTCAGGGAAACTAAGGTCTTCCCCCGTATGTACGCCCTGTTTTTTTTTTGTGGTCACCCAGTAGATTAGCAGGTCACCAGTTCTGGGCAAAGTACCTGGGATTTTCGGATCCGAGAGCAAATGGCTTTTTATTATTGTGAAGGCGTTCTTTAGTAGGGCCTAATTGGCGATCTCTAGCAATTATGACTTTGCCTGGCCTTCAGAAAGAAACTTATCCATGCCATATACATGTACCGTATGTAGAAGAAACCTACATGTACATGTATGTAGGATCATGCAGAATCATTTATTATTCACTTTGACACATAGCATCAATGAACTTGAAATTCAAAGTTCTAGTTCTCACTGAACTTGACGCATCATCATGACTTTCAGACTTGATCATGACATCCTGAGAGTCCTCCTCACTCTGGTACACTGACAAAGGTCTGTGTAGTCATAATGATCATAGAGAGAGTTTTACTCGGCTTCCGAGACGATGTTTGCTCCTGAAAGGATCCGAGACCGAGGGCTCCCGCGGCGCCAAAATCGCTCCACGTCCGTGGAAAAATGCGGAGGGTGTCTTCCGCCAGGGCGGACACTTTGGGTCGTCCTAATTTTCCCGTACAGACCGGCGATCCGTTTCGTCGATTTTTCCTGACTGCGTTTTGCACAGGAATTTGCCGTCGTGTGCGCTTTCACGTTGACTGCCTGGCCGCCCCCTGTGCTGGCTTTTCTGCGAGTCTAGACTGTGCGAGGTCAGCGAGGTCAACGTAGGGGTTTCATTTACGTGTTCTACTTGGCCATTCTGCAATTAAGAATTCTCCAAACGGTAGTATGGGGTGACCTTGGCAAAATATTTTTTCTCCATGGTGTGTGGCCACCAAGTGTCCCTATTGTTTCCTATGCTTTGCTTGCCGCCCCTGCGCTGAGTGCAACGAATACTCAGAAGGACTACACATTAGTATGCCTTGCGCGGTCTGACCAATCGAAAGTCTACACTAGCTGCGTAGTACTTCCGGGCTATGTGTAAAACCGTTGATGGCAACGCGTACTGCAGCCTGCTCCACACCATGGAAACGAGGTTGGTCTACGGTTGAGTCTGCTCGCTATTTGAAGCACAAGCGTGTGACGTGATATAATGCTCCGTTGTTTCCATCATGTGTTTATAGATCCATGCTGCCCGCCACGTATAGTTCAGTGTAATTTTGGAGGCCTGTTCGGGATCAACGAAGGATCGATGCATTGCTTCAAATATCGCGATCTTAGATGCAGTCACAAAAAAATTGACGAAACGGATCGCATGACCTTCCTCCATGATTCAGACCGTTTGTAATTTTATGGTAACAATCAACATTTTCATTGCAAAACTGTACAATCAGCCTTCGCCTTTGTACTACGGTAACCGTTTTACTACGTTTTCTCACAAATGCGACTGCCTCACAAAATGCCAACAACAGGAACATTTACAGACAGTTGCCATGGTACATAATTATCATGTGCGTAAATCGGTGGGGGACGGGGGAACCCGTCCCCTCCCCCCCATTGTTTGGTCCCCCCCCCCAACTTTTTCTTCCCCGAATAGAAATTGTTGCCTACTATAATGATTCTATTGCTCAGAATACATGTAGCTGATTCAATTACTCCAAGCTCCAAAATGATGTTTAAAAGATGATAATTTTGCTCAAATTGTTCTTAGTGGTCAGAAATTGCCTCAGATCCAGTGTTGGAGGTCTCGAGGCCGGCCTAGGCCTCGAGGTCGGCCTCGAGGCCGATTTTCATGGCCTTGGCCTCGGCCTTGGCCTTGGCTTCGGAGATGCGAGGCCTCGGCCTTGGCCTTGGCCTCGGAGCCTTCCGGCCTCGGCGAATCGGTCGAGGCCGGCTCAAGGCCGCCCATTTTGATGTGTTTCTATTCTAATTAATTTTAATTTTTTTACCGTATCAAACCCTCGAGATTTTGCCGCAGTGGGTTCCGTGAAACGAACGCATATAAAATGTACGCACGAATGAACTGGAAATGGTTGCATTGAACGTACTCACATACGTAGCATCTTCGCCTAGCCTGCGCTTCAGCTTTCCACGTGCGTGCAAGCGTTATAACTGTTACCGCGTGCCAGACTACATAAGTCTGGCACCAATCCCATCTGCATACAATAACATGTGGTAGTAGACTAGTCTGGTTGCAGTGTTGTACAAAATTGTCTCGTTTCGCCTCTGTACCCCGACCTTTAAAAATGATTTGCGACAAGGTGCAGCAAGCTTAATCATTTCTTCAAAACCTCTGGACTCCCTACCTCTTGCCATGATCTTAAAATTCTTCAAAGCCATTGGATTCAAATCGGATGATCCGAGAATTTATGGTCATTTTGATGAACTGAGTGATATCATGCACGCATGTTCCGTGTTGCCGTGTTGTTTGGAGCGGGATTGGCCATTGCGAGACTTTGTCTGGTACCGCGGTATTAACAATGATAATGCGTGGACACTTATCCCGTTGTGTGGAGCAGGATTGGAACTATGCTTTGCCCGTGCGTAACGGCGGGCCGTCTGGCATTGTCTGGTCGCATAGCGGTGTTTGCTCGGCGTGCGCCTGGACAGTGCGAAGATCAGGGGGGGGGGGGGGGGAGTCGTAACTTTTTGGTTATGAGTGGTAAAAACCTGATTGAAAAATCAAGTTGTTGTTTATTTAATGAGGATTCCTATGATATAAAGCATTTTGATAGGTTTTGAAAATAAGATTTATAAAACATGCTAAAAGTAAATAATGTAAATCTTACAGAATAGAAACTCAAAATTTGGCCATTTCAGTTGTTGTATCTCCAAAGGGCAAACACCTATGAGCCTGATTCAAACGCCATTGATTTTGTTGTGTAATTTGCTTTCAGTGATACAAAGCTTGAGATTTCTTTCTTTAAAAGATAAAATTCGCCGGACTCCCTACAAGAGGAAACCCATTGCAAGCTGTAAATATGTAAGCCAGGCACTCCAAAACTCAGTGAATTCAACTAAAAAGATGTTAAAACTCCAACATAATCTTAGACTGGTTTTATTGATTATATTTTATAACGTGTTTTGATAGCTGGCCTCGGCCTCGGCCTCGGCCTTTGCCTCGGAGGTGGTGGCCTCGGCCTTGGCCTCGCGGTTGTGGCCTCAGCCTTGGCCTCGAAGGTTGTGGCCTCGGCCTCGGAGGTTTTGGCCTTGACTACAACACTGCTCAGATCACACCACAGAAATTGCTTTCCTACAACTGCATGTCTTCTCAAATTAGGAGAAGCCGTCTAACATGGGAGACTACAGAACAACTTCAAAGGAATCCCCAAAATATACAAGATTATGGTTGTTGATAATACATGTAATTATGCAAATGTCAAAGGTTTTCTTACCTACATGTACATGTAGGTAAATGGAGGTTTTTTTGAACTTGTGGAAGTCCCCCAGGTTAGGCAACCCTTTACAGACACCTCATTCTCCCCCCCCCCCCTTTTGTTTTCTGGGCTATACTTGTATCATGATTTTATCATTGTTCAAATGATTTTCCATACAGGGTGAGTAAAATAAAAAGAAAGTTTAACCCAAATGTCGGGACTATTGTTTTAGTGAGCATGTAGCACTTTCAAAATCTAGGATATAAGCCCAATTCATAAACTTTCTTTTAGTAGAAGAATCATTCAAATCACTCATGTACTTTTCAAGAAACAGAATTTTAAACACAACCATCGTTTTAAAGTTCTGTCCATGGATCACAAAAGAGGTGTGCGTTCTTTCAGTAATTTAACAAAAACAATTATTAAATACAGGTGATTTTTTTTCATTTTCCTAAAAGAACACTGAACTTTTTGGTGTTTATGGTGTAAATCAAGGATTTTCTATTGTTCCTCTTCCCTTTTCCTTTGTTTATTCCCCTAACTTTTTTGGAACAGCTCTCACTGGTTTTGTACACGTTTTCTAATCGAGGTCGTCCTTGATTTTGGTTCCTGTCCTCAATTCATCGATGATGTTGCACGTGTGTCCTCGATTTACACCAGAAAGTTTATGGCATAAACACACACATATTTGGGCCTAATTGAACCTACCTTGATACGGGTCTTGACATACATCCATGGCTTGGCCGGTGTCAATTCTTGCTGTCCTCTTTGGAGGTTTGTGGCCATGAACTTCCTGTATGCATCTTCATCGGTCTCTGCAAGCTCATCCAGCATTGACCAAAAGCACTGTGCCTGCTTCATCAGGTCATGTTGGACGCCTGTCGCCATAGTTTCCTGAAATTTGTGAAAGGAGGAAAATTTTGAAAATGGCGTCCGCACGGTATCCACAACAGAGCCCTCACCGATAAACAGTAAATTTCACTTTACATCAAGATTGTAAGTAAAGCTTAATATCTTGATCTTCAAATCATAAATCTGTAATTGTATCTCAGGTGTCATAAGTCGTAATTCTGTGGCCGTTTTGAGGGTGAAATCTGATGTTTTTGTTGGCAAATGGTTGGTTTTTAATTATTTGAAATGCCATGTAAGTACTATTGCCAGATCATGTCTAAATGTTAAAAACAATGCAGGGGCTACTGTTGCAGCAATTGCTATCGTTACAGCATCGTAAATGATCTTCGTTCAACTGCATGTGCGCACATCACATGACAACGATTAGGGTCTGTGGATGGACAGTTCGCCACACGCATGCAAAATCATAGCGGGGTACCAACAAAATCAAAGAAAGTGTTCTTGTTTTGAAGTAGATGCAAAATGTTGCTTTGTGCACCATGGTTTAAGATGTTTTGTATTGATCATGATGTCTATATGCTGCATCTTTTGTGCCAACAAAAGTTCCATCTTCTTTTTTGCCATAGGAAAGAATTATATTGTACATATGTATGGATATCACTAGTTTTTCTGATAATGTCATGTCCTAAAAAGTCCAATTTTGCCGGGGAAATATGGAAGCATTTACTGGGGGTACATGTTCCAAGTGTGGCCTTTATTTACGGAGGTAGTCCAGTAAATTGGCCACATTTGCAATTTTTCATACCCGAGTCTCATAGGATTTGTTTTTTTTGCAAAGGGCGTCAAGTGATATCCAGGTGGGGTATGGAAGTCTTTCTGCTTTGTTTATCCACAGACCATTGTTGTCATGTGATGTGCACACGCGCAGTTGTAACACCGATGGGGCTTACATGTAAATTGTGTACTGAGACTTGGGTTATCGTTACCTTCAGGACACCTCTATTTTTTACAAGTTCCGTTCAAAAATGACTTTTACATGACTGTTCAGTAGGCCTACCAAAGTGACTTTTGCAGGCCAGTCTTTTTTCTTCATACTAACTCATGTATGTTGTAATTTTTGAAACACACTTTCAAAGGAAAATGTGACTTTCCTATCTTTTATTTTTGCAATCAGAGACAACGTGCATGTTGTACTTCTCACAACACGCGTGCAAGCCAGACAGAATGAAAGCCTGATGCAGCTTGGCTAAGTAACAAATTTAAAAAAATATTAATTTTTTGGCAGTGTATATTTTGCCGGAGACGGCAAACCTTTAGTAAACGTTAGTTTGCCGGAAATGCACTGAACATGCGCAGTTACTGGTTTTTTGTACATGTACTTTTGTACATTTCCCTTTTAAAAAAAATCCTCCAGAGCCACAAATCTGAAAAAGAAAATGTAATACTCTGCCAAAAAATGTTTGAGACATGTTAAAATAATTAAAGAAGAATATTCTTATTTATTTGGGGATGAGAAAAAAACCCTTAAAAATGTGCTGCGGTCGGAATCGAACCCGAGTCATCCCGCTTACTAGAGCCTTTGCTTAACCATTACACCAAACGTGCCTACACAACTTTTGGTGGGAATTTAATATATCTTATAATTCAGCCCTATCTTAAAGAGTACAGCGCCCTCAGTTGATATGGATTGCCGCCGGCAAAACTTTAGTAAACGTTAGTTTGCCGTCATTACCTCCGGCAAAATATCCACTATCTAATTTTTTTTATCAGCCAATCAGCATGATCAGCATCGAGCATTCATTGAGCTTTCAAAGTTAACATCTTGTATTTTTGAACCCGTTTTCTGGTTGTCTTCCTCTTTTACCCCGAAATTTCCCTCATAAATCAAAAACATTCCCTTCTTTCCACAAAATACTAAACAAAAGGAAGGAAAGAATGCAGTATTCAGCGTTTGTGTACAAAGTTTACGGAAATTCAAGAAGATTCTCAAGAAGATTCTCAATTTAAGTTTTAACCAAATTGGAAATGATTCTCAGTCCCAGATTCATATATTTTACATATTTTTACAATGACTGACCTTTATTGACATGATATATGAAGAAAATGTGCGTCAACGTTGCAACGTTCTTTCTCAAAACGTTCCCTCTCTTGCTGAACTTCAAGAGTTTCGTCCACAACTTTCATGACATGTATGACTTTTGTTTACGATCGACCAGTTTGACAGGCGCCCTCTCTAGTTCTAGTTGGACGTAGACATCTTACATTCTGAGGGCGCCCTTCTCAATTAACGGTGGGGGGATGGATTAAAGTAAGATTAAAGTAAAGCAAATAAATTTGTCTTTGTGCTAGACTATTTTGTCAGGCGCGTCCCTTTTCAACAGAAATCTTAAGTTAACAAAAGGGTGGGGGTAAAATGTATGGGGTTATGCCCTTGTAAACTAGTGAAACAAACGACTTTCAATAAGTAAAACGGCCATAATTTTCTTAGTTTTTAAGAGGATCATGTTGCCATTTTCCATGAAAATTGATTCGGATTGTATTTTTTTTTTTCGTTTAAACACTATATTGTTTCAGTCAGATATAATTTGTGTTGTTCAACGCTTTCTCATGACCACACAATTTATTTTAATCATATTTAATTCATTTTAGACAGCTACCCTCTAATTTCAATAGGCTTGTGTCACAAGGGCATTACATTTCAACAGGGAACTTAACAATTAATACTCTCAGAGCAGTAGAGCGGTGTCAGCGCGAAAAATTCATCCGAATTAAAGTCAATTCATTTGGTTGAAAACACAACACACTGGCTTAAAGAGGTACATTTTCAAAAGTGCCAGTGTTATGAACTCAAATTTGGCTCAATGTTTGGTCGTGATGTCATCATGAGGAAGTCCACATTAAATTGCGAAAGGTAACATCAAACACTATATTTAAAAACAATTCAAGCAGTAGAGTGGTGCGAAAAAAAGACGTTTTGACTTTTCCGAGGGCACACTTTTAATTTTGCCGACTAAAATGTTAACTTATTTCAAAAGAGTTCACAACCACCGTTAATAAGGATTTTACCATTGTACTGAACGACACAGGCCATAGTCCCCAGGGCGAACTTTACTTTCAATTTGTTTCCAATAGTACTATAGCAGCGAGGGCGTACCGCTTGACTAGAAGAGAACGAGGATAGACTTGACTCCTTTAATTGTGAAGAGCGCCACCATTTGTTAAACATGCCTGTGGCGGACAGCACGTGTTATCTGCATGCTGGAGTTAACGTAAGGCACAACGACGTTTCCCCGATTTTCTTCATACAGGGTTGCCAAATTTCTTTGTTGACGAACTTCAACTTCATCATTAAAATGCTGGTACTATTAGTTACTTTAATTATGCTTTTTGTTGAACCTTTGTGAACAATTTCAGTGTCTTTAAATTAAGTCCTAAATACAACTTTGAAAACGGTGGCGTCCGGAAATTGGGCACAAAATCGGCTCAGTAAATGTGGCGTGCTTGAATAAAACAAAACTATAAAAAGTCCAAAGTCAATGCCTCAGAATCTTTGGTTGATAAATTCTGATAAACCACCATTATCTTTACTTACACAGTACTTAAAAGTTTGTTAGTCCGAGTAACTTGGACCGAACTTATCGCCTTTTTAACATTCGGACATGGTCTGGTGATATTAGTGGGGTCCAAGCTAATGCTGTATGCCCAGCAACACAATTCTGTCACTGACCCCAAAAACCCAACATAGCCAAACAAAAACATGAGATTTTACCTCAAAACGGCCTCTAAATTACTAGATACGCCACCTGAGGTACAAGTAGACATCGATAATTAAGATGCTTGTAGTTGTACTGAAGTTTACTTACAATCCGGGTGAAAAGTGAAAATTCCCATTCAATACCGAGAGCTCCGCTCAAGATCGATGTGAAATTTTCTACTCATCATGATCGATAATCGATGCATGGCGCGCGCTCGGTAACGAAATCGTACTCGGGATACAGGAACCATCGAATGTACGTGGGCATGAAGACGACATCGTGTCGTTCAAACATTAACATGAATCGGAAAATTAAAGTGTTCACGATCGTGAGGGAAGCTCTCGGAATTGAACGGAAAATTTCACTTTTCATCTGGATCGTAAGTAAACTTCAGTACAACCATCTTAATTATCGATGTCTAATTGTACCTCAGGTGGCGTATTTAGTAATTTGGAGGCCGTTTTGAGGGTGAAATCTGATGTTTTTGTTGGGCAATGTTGGGTTTTTGGGTCAGTGACAGAATTGTGTTGCTCTGCATAAACCATTAGCTTGGACCCCACTATCGCTAGACCATGCCCGAATGTTAAAAAGGCGAGAAGTTGGGTCCAAGTTACTTGGACTAAAAGTTTGTCAGAAAATCATTTTTTTATGGCAGTGGATATTTTGCCGGAGACGGCCAAACGTTAGTTTGCGGAATATGCACTGAACATGTGCAGTTAGGCCTACTGTTTTTTGGTACTTAAACATTTTCCGGTGACAAATTTTAGTCTGGCTCCATGCCAATTTTATCGTTGTAACTTCGTATTTACAAGATAGGAATCAGACCAATATTATCGTTGTAACTTCGTATTCACAAGATAGGAATCAGACCATTTTATAATTTCGGACTTTATTAAATCCTCCAGAGCCACAAATCTGAAAAAGAAAATGTAATACTCTGCAATAAAATGTTTGAGACATGTTAAAATAACAAAAGAAGGATATTCTTATTTAATTGGGGCCATCCCCCCCCCCAAAAAACCTGAGAAATGTGGCAGGGATCGGGATCGAATCCGGGTCATCCCTCTCACAAGGGCCGTTGCTTAACCACTACACCAAGTGTGCTACACAACTTTTGGTGGGAATTTAATACATTTTATAATTCAGCCCTATCTAAAGAGTACTGCGCCCTCTGTTGATAGATGATTGCCGCCGGCAAACCTTTAGTAAACGTTAGTTCGCCGGCATTACCTCCGACAAAATATCCACTATCTTTTTTTTTATTTGGATGCATATAGCTTGAGTTAACTTGAGTAACTCCAGCTCCAATGCTTATTTATCGCATTAAATTAGAGCTGGAGGCAGAACTACCTTAAAAAAACTAGATCATAAGAGGCCCGAAATCTGGGACCATGTATCCCCCAGTATTGCAAAAATTGTCCATTTTCCCTCTAGTATCCCAACCAAGATTCTTTAATCCATATCTCATGCAGTGAAACGCCACTATATACAAATGTATAGAATTAGCCTTGAACGTGGCATTGTATAACGAACACCACTATAACAAACATTATTTGACTATAACAAATAATCCCCATGGGCTCCAAAAATAGTAAATTTTATTATATTAATGCAAAATCAATATAACCATGCTATAACGAACAACCACTATAACGAATACTGTCTGTTGACTCCACCATGTTTGTTATAGCGGCGTTTCACTGTTAGTAACTTCAGCTCCAATGCTTATTGCAATTAGAGCTAGAGGCACAACTACGTTAAAAAATCTAGATCGTAAGAGACCATATATCTCCAGTGTATTCCAAAATAGTCCATTTTCCCTCTGTTAATCTAGGATGCCACTTTTTAGGTTAACCTGAATTCAGAGTTGTTTTTTTTTTTTTATGAGACAAATTAAAAAATGTTGGATTTGGTCTGAAACATAAAAAAACCCACATTTTTGAAAGGGGGTAATTTTAAGGGTAGTTTCAGGGTTTTTTGGGTAATGTTTCAGGCTGATTATCCCAACCCAAATTCCCTAATCCATACCAAATACCATGCAGCAGTCATTCATGAAGCTAATAATCGACCTCAAACTGAACAAAAGAAAGAGTGAAAACATTTATTTCACTGACAAATGTTCCATTTGACTTGATCATCCATCCTTGCACTATTTCATGCCGAAGCATTATAGACTCTGATTTTGTTACCAACAGACTTTGAATGATGCTATTTGACCCCTGAAAATTGGGAATCAGCCAAAGCAGTCCTGTATGGCGGTCGTGTGGAAAGGATGCAACCGTGTGGGATGGCCGTCACTACAAGCAGTCACTTCTCGGTAAGCCCAACGTGATCATTTATTAAGTTGCCCCATTCATGGGGAGGGGGGGAGGGGGGGGGTTTGACTTTTTTAGAGGGAGGGGAGATGGGGCAACTAGAACCAACTTTTCAGCCCTTTTCACACTAGAGCCTCTCAACCTGGGTTGAACTCAACCCTGGGTGAACCCAGTGCCGCCCTGGGTTGAGTTTTTTATTTCAACCCTGTGTTCAACCCCACATCATTTCACACTTGTTTCATGCAAATCAAGCTTGTCATGCTCAGGTACTACTGTTTTGAACCCTGGCCAAAATTTCAACCTGGGTTGAAAATCTCAACCCTGGTCAGGAGCAGGGTTGAGTTCAACCCGTGGTGAAATCAATCTCAGGGTTGACACATGGTTGAAATTCTTAAAGTGTGAAACGATACATGTTTTCAACCCTACGTCAACCCCGAGATTTGTCTAGTGTGAAAAGGGCTTCACTTTAATAGAGAGAAAGTAAGTTGAGAAACCATAGTCGCAAGCCTACTTCTGGACCCCTTTCCCGCAAGACTCATGAAAATCCACTTTGTTCACCAAGCTAGCTGGCATGTTTAGAGTAAAGAATAACTAGATGTGTATGTGTTTTGAACTCATTACAAGTGTCCCCAAATAGGGTAAAGTCACAGAGTTTCGTGGCTGTCCTTTAAAGCAATATGCCTTCAGAAACCACCAATGTGGATACAATTGGGACCAGCCATGTTTACCCATCCTATCAAGATGGTAAAAAGAGAAAACAGGTCACGATGAAGCCATTTTTGGTGAGAGCAGTGGCCCAAAACATTATTTTAAGATGTTTTCCACAAATTTAGCATCAGAGATTACAGTTGTTTGAGCTGGAAGGCACAAATACCAGCTGTGCAAGTCAGAGTTTGGGATGTCATAAGGTTTAGTTCAACAAAATAATATTTAAAAGACTAATCATACAATTTTGCTAATAAATGGCCTTATCCCAGGGACTAAAAACATGAAAAAGGATGAATGCATTTATTTCTGCTCATTTCAAAATTATACATTAAATTTGAATAGAATTAATTACAGTAGAATTTGAAAAGTTTCTTGAAAATTTATAATTCTTTGTTAAACCTAAAAACTGCAGTGATTAGTATAATTGTTTTCATTAATTTCAAGTTGAAATGGCAACCAAATAGGTACAACAATGAAAACAGAGATCTGGAATTTAATTCTTGAAAGGGCAAGGACATTTCAAGGAGGCAGTCAGGCAAAAACCAAGGCAACGGAGGCCATAGCTTCCTGAAATTCAATACCATTGATTTGAAAATTTGTTAAAATGTTTGGCAACCTTCACACTTGAAATTTGTAACCTTCAAAGAAAATAGTAAAAATTTCCATCAAGATAATCCCTTGTGAGTAAAGTTTGCAAAAATGTACGAAAAGGTTTTTTTTTAAGAAACTTAGTGAATATTAAAAGACTAATTTTTAAAGTAATCTTGATTAATTTTGATTGTGTAAAGGTATATTGTGCATAGGATCATTTGCTCTTTGCAGGTTTTTTTTTTTTTTTTCCCGAGGCAACAAAAGTGTTCAATATTTTAAGTAGGGTGCATAACAAGCATTCTGTTCAAGTCTTAGCTGAGTGGTTACTATGTAAATTGGAGAAAACAGAGAAAACATAATGCACAAGCCTTTGGATCTCGTAACTGGATTCTGTAGGCACCCCATTTTGAAACCACCTTCAATGTTTGTTTTCTGACAATACCATTTCAGGTGGAATTATTTCACAGGGTGTTTGTTACCAGTCCTATAGTTCTTCACTTTGAAGTTTCTGTCATTAAATCGGTAGGTGCTTATCTGGGTAATTGCAAATGATCCTACATGGCTTTAAAAAGTGAAGTTAACAGAAATACAGAATAATTAAACGTACAGGCTGTAATTTCTATTATCAGAAAATGTAATGTAAAGATAGCACAGTATACAATGAGTAGATGTATATGTTCTATTAGGAACAAATTGAAGAATATACACATAAAGGGAATTTACAAAGTCTTGTTGTGACTACTAAGATCTACATACAGTGGTGAATTGTTAAACTCTTAAAAGTCTACTTGAACATTTATTTTTTTTTACAAAAGATTTATACTTTGCAACAAATAAATAATTGTTGCTAAAACACAAACTGAATTGATGATTTTTGTTCATTTTCAAGTTTTCTGAAATGGATTGTGACGAAAAACGTGAATTAGAAATTTGCTATTTGTGTGCCACCTTGAAAAGGTCCCACAAAGGTCCCACACGTGTGGGACCTTTTCAAGGTGGCAGTCAGGCCAAAATCAAGGCAACTCAGGCCGTATAGCTTTCTGAAATTCAGCTTCAGTCGAATTGATTTCTAATCATTCAAACTGAAGGGATATTTGACAGTCTGAGAACAAATGTCAACAAAATTTGAAATTAAGATAAAAACATTCTGATAAACATGAGTCTTAATTCTGTGAATTAAGACAGGAAACCAAATTAATTTTCACTCATCTTTAGCAAACATTTCAATGAGTAAATTATCTTCAATATACATGTAAGCGTATCGTAAATTCAAATGTGTAAACGGAAACTGCAAAAAGTAATGTCAAAACTGAGTAAATAAAGGCTTATTGAACAGTAATCTGAGTACTAACTGTCGTGCTGAACGTACATGCTTAAAATGTATATCACAAAATACTTCTCAAGGATGAAGTGCTTGTAAAACTGTCTCAAAAGTTTTATTAAAAAGCACAATACATAATGGATTACATGTAGATTTTCCATTAGGAACCATTTTCAGAATCCCAGGGAGTTTTCGAAATCTTGGCTATGTCTCCAGCTTTGGCTTGTACTATTTAAAGCCTCTGATGAGGTCAAGAAATAAACCTCATGAACACTGTCAACACAATTCTCCATTCTGTGAATGAAGATCTGAAACCACATTAATAGAATGAGCTTTGTCACTCATCTTTAGGATACATTTGGACAAGCCAATTGACTTGTAAAGCAGCGTTTTATTAATTAAATCTGTACATGAAACTGCAAAAAAGTAACACAAAATTAACTGAGTGAATAAAGGCTTATCTTAAACACTAATATGCACATATTTGAACTGAGTAATGCATTATCTTGAACACTAATCCTAACACAAAATTGAACTGAGTAATGCATTTGTAAAGTTATAATTATTCAAAATAAATGTTAAGAATGTTAAATCTCAAGAACGAAATGATCCTAAACATTTCTCAAGTCTTGTTTATAAAGATAGCAGAATATATACAGCAACTTCCATCAGGAACAATTTAAGAATCTTAATTGTGTTTATGAAATCTTGGCTTTGTCCCTGGCTTTGACTTTGGGATTCATGATTTTTGTACGCTGATGTAAACTTTATATTGGTCCATTTTCTTCATTACAGACACAAAATCTTGTCACACAAGGCCAATGGTTGGTTGGTGCATTTTCACTGAGTTTGAATGTGGTAGGATTCTTAGGAATCTAGAGCCAGAGATGAAGCGGAAGCCACAAGGAAGCCGGGGTTTTATAAACACCACAGAAAGTTGGTAAGTATTGGATAGATTGATGGCAATCCATGTACTGGGTGAGGGAGGGGTGTTGGGTTGAGGAGGCGGGGGTCATTACATTCAAACTCCTCAACACCCACTAAACTCCCCTCTCCTTTCAAATTTACCTTTTAATTTAGACAAACAATAGATTCAAGTCATCATGCATGTAAGATTAAAACAAATTGTCCCCCAATCAAATCTAATGTAGCTGTAGTCAAATCACTGTTTATATAAGACTTTGTATAGTAACAAAATGTAATTGATGCACTGTTTATTTAAGAATTTGTATGGTAAAATGGTTCACATCAGAGGGATCTGGCAGTTTGGATTTTTGAGGAGAGATGTGATATGACTGGGACATGAATGTTGATTGGTGCTGTAATGACTGGACAATTTCATCCTCAACATTTGCTGTTGGGATGATGATGATTGCTAGCCAATGTCATGTTGGATGACATCACACCTTGTGATACATCTTGATGAAGTAGTGTTCAGCCACTGCCAGCTGGCCATTGGATGTGAATGTGATTCCAAGTGGGAAACACAGACCCTGATCCACGCAATCAAGAAACCTGCCATCTTGGTCATAGTGGTGAATATGACCAGTGCCAGCTGCACCTTGGTCCACTGCAAGGTAGATGCCTGAGCTGTCACAGCATACACCATCACACCACACTGGCCCACCATTGATAGTTGGTTTGATGGTGGTGTGTATAGAACCTTTACAGTCGGTAATATCCACTTTCTTTGTGTGGAATCCACTGACCACAACTCTATCAGTGTCGTCATCAACAGCCAGGAATTGAGGTGGAGTCTGCACTGGTATGGTGTGTAGGATCTCACCATCAGTGGGTCTGTGTTCAGTCCACACCATTCTTTCTATGTCTCCTACTAAAATAATACCGTTTGTCCTGACTGTTGTGCTCTTTAGGTTCACTTGTGTCTCCTCAACCTCACTCGGTGCTACCGTTGGGAATTTGAAGTCAAGAGTGTTGTCCTTCATGTTGAACACCTTGACATACTTGCTTCCATCTTCCAACACAAGCAAGCGTTGCTCAGGATTGTGGATGGCTGCAACTGCCAGTGGACCTGTGGGTAAAGAAGAACTCAAATGTAACATATGCACAGTATGTAAATGCACTGTCACTATTCTCAGTCCCCATGAAATACAACATACCTAATGAATACATGGCCTGCCTCAAAGCCCGGTCATGTACAAGTAGTACATCAACATTGTGTTGTCTCCAACCACCATACATGTTGTGAATAACTGGCACGTCTTGGAGACTCTGTTTGCAAATACATGAACATGTGCCTGTACCTGTACCTCGATGTACATGTACTCTCTGTGCTATTCTCATGGTTCAAACCTTACAAATATATTTAGTCTTGTATTTAACTGTTTATTTTTTAGCTAAAAAAAGTTATTAGATTTTCAAATGAAGCATTGAACAAAATATAGAGCAATTTTTAGTTATCAAAAGTTTAAAACTTTGAATTAATAACTCAGTTCTTGCAAAGTACACTAATGCCTGCTGTATGTCAGAATTTACTTGAGGTTTGCATTTGTCTATAAAAAATGGGTGGTTGGGCGTGAAACTATGGTACAGTACATTCGTCAGTTGTATGTTTTAGAGAGAAAAAAGGAAAAAATGAACTTAAGCATTTTTAGTCCAAGCGTTCAAAAACTATTATTTACTTGTCAAGTAACTTCTGGCTTAAATGCATCTTTTCCAAAGTTTCCCGACATTGACTTCTAGTCTGATGAGGTCAGCATTATGAAATTTGAGAAAGTATTTTTATTGTCCAAAGAATATTTATGAGCAATTTGAAAAATTGTTGACAAATGGTCTTTAAATACCAAGAAAAAAAATATAACTTATTGAAACATGCCGCTAGAGCTTACTTAAGCTACACTGGTGCCCTCATGGTTTTTATTGGCTGTTTTGGCAACTGGCCGAAACAGCCTTGTTTTCGTTAAGATTTTTTTTTCTTTTTTTTTTCCAGTCATTTTTGCCCATAGCATTTGTACAAGTTTTTTTGTTACTGGCACTTTGGCCTCTAAAATCAACCGGATTGCCTTTATACTCGGCACACACTTAGACCAGCATCTGCAGTTGATCCTCGAACATTGACGTCATCATGTGTCACGTGACGTCACATTATATGCAATTTTTCTGTTGTGACCATTTTCTAGCAGAATTCGGCTAGATCTGACAGATGGGCTCTATCTCCACAACTGCAGGTCCGATTGGGTTGAAAGTTGGTATTTACCTAGACCAGGATGTCTTATAGATGAATACTCGACGTCATGACAACGTCATCATGTGACATATGACGTCATATAAAATAAATATATTTTGAAGGCCTATATCTCCTGAACTACCGTACAGGTCCTATGGGGTTGAAAGTTGGTATGTACCTAAACCGGGATGTGTTATAGATGAAAATTGAAGTGACGTCACGATGACGTCATCATGGGTCACGTGACATCACGTTAAAGATTAATAGATCTTTGAAAATCTATGTACAATCAACCGTAAGAGACCTGAACTTGACGTTTACAGGAATGGATAGAATAATCCAGGGTCTTCATTTTTTTTTATATTATGTGCAAAATCACGTGACCCTTCCTTCCGGTTGAACCGGAAGTGCCTTGAAATTTAAAATTGGTGAAAGATGTGAACTTGCTTTCAACGATGTATGCTATGGCTTAGTTGTTATTTACAAACAAAATATATTTATAGATGAAAATTGATGTGACGTCATCATGACATTATGACGTCACATGTGATGTCAAAAATCAAAGCCCTATGGGAATGTAATCACATATTATATTCACTAGTTCCTGGATGTAACTTATACATGAAACTTTCCATGGTCACTTGCCACAAAAAAAATCCAAAACAGCCCTGTTTTTGTCCACAAACATAAGTCTAGGTTTCTTTAAAGTTATTTTTTTGTTCTTGTTTTTTTCTTTTTCAGACTTTTGTCCATAGCATTTGTACACATTTTCATTGTGCCCAGCACTTTGGGCACTAAAATCAACCCGATTGCCTTTGGCACACGCTTAGACCAGCACCTGCTGCTGTGTCATCATGACATCACCAGTCACGTGACTTCACAATATAGGTTCATATTTTGAAAGCCTATATCTCCAAAACTGCAGGTCCGATTTGGTTGAAACCTGGCATGTACATTTTTAGAAAGGGATGTGTTATAGATGAAATTTAAGTGACGTCACGATGATATAAATGTGACGTTACATTATAGATTAATGTATGTAGATCTAATCTATGAAAATCAATATAAAATCAACCGTGAGAAACCTAAACTTGAGTTTTGCGGGAATTGATAGAATAATCCAGTGTCTTCAATTTTGATATTATGCGCAAAATCACATGACCCTTCCTTCTTGTTGAAACTGGAAGTGACTTGTTATTTGAAATTGGTTAAATATGTGGAATTGCTTTCAATGATGTATGTTGTGGCTAGTTTATTCTAAATTAACGGTGACGTCATGAAATGTTAGAGCGCCCTCTAGCAGCAGGTTGTTATAGTTAATTTCAGATGAAAATTAATGTGACGTCATCAGGATGTCATTACGTAACATGGGATGTAATAATTTAAAGCCCTATGAGACTGTCATCACATATTTATATGCCACAATTTAGTATACCTACATCCTTCCTGGATGGTCTTGAAAATATGTCACATATGTCGAACAAAAGTTACCGAAACAGCCCTGTGTTTGCCCACAAACATAAGTCTAGTGTTATTTGTCATTGAACATTTCCTGAATAAGTTTTATTGTAGTAAACTGCTTGTGTTTTCAAGTTACATTCATTATATTTTTAAAATTGTTTTAAATTTTATTTTAGCCACATCCAACAGCGCAAGCGCCAATAACAGGATGGATAAATGGAGAGAAGACAATGAGAAGAAGTTACAGTTTTAGAGGTGGGAGGAAAAGCCCAGAAGAATATTCTGGGGAAAACCCACGGAGTCAGGTAGGGACTGAAAACCCAATCCACATATTGTCCTAGGCGGGATTCGAACCCAGGTCACAGCGGTGGAAGGCGAGGAAAGTACAGCTACGCCAACCTGACTCCCCGATCATTGCATATCCGGTAACCCTGGAAGCAAAGGTCAAACAGATTTGTGCCTGGGAGTCAAATACGATGCTCAAGGCAATTTCAATGTCTACCACCTCACATCAAAAGAACCTTATAAATCTGAACGTTAATGTTGTCAAGATTTGACATTGAAGGGGCACATTGTCCTGAAATAACAAAATGTTTGTTTTAAAACTGTTCAAACAAGTTTAAACAAGCTTTATACTGTATATGTGTCCATGATGTCAGACGATTTCAATGTACACAAATATATGGTATCCTGTGTGTGAGACTATGTGTACGTGTGCGACAGGATTCACGCTGCACCTAAACAGCTCAATTTTGAGAGTCAAAATTTATGACCCCCGAAATTCATTCTTGCAAGAATAACACACACACTGCCAACTTTTAACCCTAACCCTCAGGAAGCATGCATCCTCTTTCAAAATCCTCAAAAAAATTGCACTTCATGTTCAAATGAAGGATACCCAGCACCTGAATCCTTCAAAATTGTCAGACAGTCCTGCCTCAAAAATACATCCATCCTCAATCCTCCAAAATCCTCTTCTTCTTCAAACACCAGTCATCCTCAATCATCCAGGAGGGTTTAGGAAGGATGTTTGTGTGGACGTTAATATGCTCTTTGTAGCCCAATGGGGTGCTTTCCAGGATGCAGTATCTCTTTAAATCACTCTTTATTTGATAATCTGTGACGTCATTGTACATGTATATCACCATTTTTGTCACATCTTTGTACAACAGTGCATGTTTTACAATGTTTTGTCTTCATACAATGTACTTTGAACCGTAAGGGAGAAATTCCATTGGTTTTAAAACTCATGCTGCTTTCGCAGTATTTTGAATTCACCAAAAAACTTTGACAGTTAACCCCAGAAGGTTAACCCCTATTTTGCTTGGTCTTAAAAAGACCAAGCAAAATAGGGACAATAAAGGGTCCCCAATTGTAAGCAAATACACACTTGGGTGTGTGTGGGTAGGCCTATTTTTGTGTTTAATGGCACACTGCGGTATTTTCGTAGGCCCCAAAATTTTGTGTACAAAAAAAACAATGTAGGCCCCCAAATTTTTCGTAGGACCTACTTGTACATGTAGGCACAGTGCTTACTGTGCCTATTGGGTTATCTGGGCCTGCATTATTGTCCATAAAAAAGCAAAGCACCAACACGAACACTACAGAAGAACAAAGAGAAAACCGAAGGCTGATCTTGATGGGGGCTTAATAAAGGGATCAGGCCTAGAACACTCTACTCACAGGGCAGATTGGTTTCTTTGTGAAACAACCTAAAGGTAACTTCGCTCTTTTCTAAAGGTTACAGACCCCCTAAATAAGAATTTTTTTGGTGACATGAAGAGTTAAGTTGCTGGGAGAACAAAATCAAATTTGCACTGCCAGCGCATCAATTCCTTGCCAGTTTTTTTATTGGTTTTCATTCTCAGTTGTCAGATCTGCATGTGCACATGGAAGACTTAATTTCCACACAATTATGAAAGTTTGTGTTGATGGACATGTGCATGAAAGAAACTTACGTTGTAGGGGAATGGTTCCCTTGTGTTGTCCCTCATTGCTGCAGATGACCACTCGTTTGTTCCTATAGTCTGCCACAGCAATCTCACCAGGTTGAGTAGCAGTAATATCTACAACCCCATCAAACTTTCCTGGACCACTTCCTCTTTTACCAAACTCACGTAGCATCTCCCACTTGCCTTTGACGGCCAGCTTGCCCAGATTGATGTCACCAATCCTCTGACCCGGGGTGAAGCTCAGATATGAAAGCTTGGGATCAATCTGGGGAGGAGTTTGGCTCTTTGCTGATGATAGGAAAGAGGGAAAGCAAATCAGTGTCAGATGCAGTTATAATGATATCCTGGGATGTCCCTCGCGAATGTTGTTTACTTTGTAGCATCAATGTCAGTATTGACTGATGCTTATCATATGTTCTGTTGCGATCCTGCTGGAGTTGTTTGTTTTGTCAATCATCTTTGTTTCTTGAGTTGTTATCTAAGCTCTTATTTTATCCGCTTTGTCTGTTACAGCTTTCACAGTCTTTGTGACGTTCTGTGTAAACCTCCGCTAATTAAGCTTGTGGTGGAGTGGACAAAGAGTGTTCAAATCTTTTGATGTCTGCATGGGCATCAATTGGTGGGGGGTCCCCACTTTTTAAAGTGGTGGGGATGTCGTTTTCCCCTCCCCCACCACCACCCCTTTCCTGTCTGCAAATAAACGTTGTAAAATACGTATAGCTCAGAATATCTGAGTCAATGATTTCAAACTCAACAATTATGTTAAAATGATGATCTTGTGCTCAAAAATTGGTTAAAGTATTCAGCATATGCCTCAGATCAGATCACAGAGCATCTAGAATGCATAAATATTTTTTTTTTTGGGGGGGGCCACGCCATTAATTATGTTAAAATGATGATCTTGTGCTCAAACATTGGTTAAAGTATTCAGCATTTGCCTCAGATCAGACCACAGAGCATCTAGAATCCATACATTTTTTTGGGGCCCCCACGCCATTAGGTTTTGCTCTTTGCGCTCGCATTTGTTCTGGTCAAAGTATGTCCCCCACCCCCCTCTTTTGAGTAGCAATTGACGACCTTGGATGTCTGTGGTGAGACAGAAGCCTGTCCAGAGTCAGTGTAGTGATGTTTTGGTTTACAGTGGTTTACTACAGTTACAAGCTCAGCAGAGTATCTCTCACATGCCACCCTTGTGTTTCTGGCATTTAGACTCATCTTCTTCTGGTGTCTGTTTCACTGAACTAACCACCTTTTCTTGGTGTGAGACCTCCTCAAATATATCCCCATCAAATGGAAATTTGTTTTGAGGCCTTGAATGCGTGTCTCTGATGAGAGTACTGTCTCCAGTCAACACAAAGGGCAAGAAATCTTTGGTTGACCTCCATATACCGGCTGGTGTAGTATTTCTTCAGACATTCTGCACAACAGCTGTGCTGGCAATTCTTATGCTGTTTATATATCTGCCATGACAGATGTCACACTCGATGTTCTTTAGAGCTGTAGCCATTTTATGGGTATCCAAAGGGTATTTAAAAAGAAATTGGAAAGGTTATAATACAGCGATAACTTATTTTATTATAAATTAATAATGCACTGTCTATGTGAGTTTCAACCGGGCATAACA
This sequence comes from Patiria miniata, assembly GCF_015706575.1. Lineage (NCBI taxonomy): Eukaryota > Metazoa > Echinodermata > Asteroidea > Valvatida > Asterinidae > Patiria > Patiria miniata. Next base: position 4,907,628 of record NW_024037064.1, on the reverse strand, counting down.
GACCAGTACCGGTATTTGTTTTCAATTGCTATTTTGTAACCAGAGAAAAGTTAATCAAGACATGGAATTAAAAAAATGGTGGTTGTTTTGTGGCCACTCATGTTATTACTCAATAGGTTTTGTTGGAACATTACCACTGTACATACTCTACATTTTGTTGTTTCAGGCAAACTGTGATTTCCTACTCTTGTATCGGTAAGCTAGCATTTAACCACATTCAAAATACACGAATGTAACTGACAACATTTGCTTACATCTTTTACATTCCCACCAAATCACTTAAAAACAAATTTTTCCAATTTGATGCAAAGAGCACAAATAGTTGAGGTGTTTGATGGGATGGATCCAGTGTACACCAGATTTACAAATCGCCCAATGGCAACTTTTGGCCTGGCTTAAAGCAAAGCAGAAGCCTGCACTTCTGTTGTGATGCGCAATATTGACGGTGTCAGTTGGTGCAAATTGAGCAGAACTGGCAGACACAGTAGTGGCCGCCACCGGGACCCACAACTCCATGTCCTGTGGCCCCCCAGGAACATCTCGGGTTAGCCTCTTCGCGCAGACAAAACTGTTCCTCCTCCACGTGCCATCCCAAGCCCCTAAAAAGGCAGGCAGCCATCCTCATTGTCTCCACATATTTGATCTGCTCACCTACGCGGAGAGGGTAACGCACCACATAAATGGCCATAAAAGTGTGGAATGCTGTCAGCCATTTATCGATATCAATTTTGTTTTTCACGGGGAAATCTGGTTTGCAGACGATCGAGCCATTCTCAAGTGCCAACTTCGGGATTCTCTCATGGATGATGACTAGAGAAGTCGCGGCTGTGTCATTAAATAAAAGCAGCAGATCAACGTACCTGTCGCTTCATATTTGTTTCCTAAACATTAATCGGGACTTGATAAATGAGGGTGCTTTGCCCTGACCCGACAAGTTCTGGTCTGGTCTAAGTATAAAGAATGGCAACTCAGTGCTGAGGCCGGTACAGGCTGGCTATTGCGAAGGTGAGTGACAGAAGTGTCATGCCTCGTATTACTACCAAATACACTAACCTGATCAGCCGTGTCTGAGTCAGTAAGTTAGAAATGTTCAGTGTTCATGGTAGGCAATGCTAGAGCCTTAGACTCACCCTGGATTCGTCGTTGGCGTGGTCCACTTCCCCTACTCGGTCCAGGAACTTGGTCAAGCTTCGGCTCCTCTGCTCGGTCCCAACCTTGCTGCTGGCATCCCACTTCGGGAGTCGTTACATCCTCCAGCTGTGACTGCCGTCCACGCACTCCTGACTGGATAGCACACAAATGAGGTGACCGGCGCAGCTTCCTGGCATCCTTCCCTTTCCCGGATGCTTGAGCTGAGGCTGACCGATTGGCTTTAGGCATCTTCAAAGGACAAGGAAACTAAAACACGTTTAATGGGAAAATGAAAGCTGAGAAAACATGGATGGCGTACACTTCAAAAGAAAATCTAAAGATGAGAAAATCAAAATTGAAAGCTGAGAACGTGAATAATGTTTCCACATTCATTTGCTGCAACGAAGTAGGCCTCACCACACGGCAACAGCCCAAGCATTGCCTCTATCCAATCACGTTACTCCTGGACTAGCCAATCAAACTTGTTAATACATTTTCATAAGCCCCAACCCATTCCTTAGGCAGGAAACCAGTTTGTGCAGAGTGTAAGAGAATTTATCGTTCAGTTGATAAAATTAATTCATCAATACTGCACTGTCCGTGTGAGTTTGGGCAAGAAAGACCAGTATTTCTTTTCAATTGCTTTTTAGCAGTCAGACAAAAGTTATCCTTTTTGAAACAGGACATCAAATAAATCCTGTCAAATTTTGAAGAGCTCTGACATTTTGAAGTGCTCTGATGGTTTGTTTCCACTCTTGTTATTACTCAATACTAGTAGGTTTTGTTGGAACATTACTACTGTGTGTACTCTTCGCATTTTGTTGTTTCAGGCAAACTGTGATTTCCTAAACTTGTATCAGTAAGCTAGCATTTAATCTCATTCAAAATATTTTCTTACCTTTTTTGAATCCCCAGTCTAATCTATTAAAGATGATGTTTATCACGTAAAGAGCACAAACAGTTGAGGCTTTTGATGGGGCAGATCTGGTAAAGATGGCGCTGGACAAACACAGCATCGTTATCAAGTCGTGTGACATGGTTTATATATATAGAGCTTGGGATTTTTGTTGTGCTGCATACGTATACATGTACAATCTGTATATATCGGTTTATCTGTGTACATATTTACTTGACACTTGAGTTTTGGACCTTAGATAGGTTCATGCATTCTATTTATATGTACATGCTGCACTTTGTAAAATTTCAATCGCATACACCTCACATACATTTAATTCCACTCAGTTTTTTTTTCAACCATCAAATAAAATAAGCTGTCAAAATATTTTGATCAAGTCCTTCATACATGTATTTCTCACACACAAAAGTTTCTTTAATCTTGTAAAAATACTGATCAAGAATTTTCAGTCTATCTGAAATTGGTCCATGCATATCCGTGCTACTGGGGGAAGTTGAGTGTAATGGAGTACGACAGAATTGACTGTACATAAATTTATAAGGGGCGACTATGTCCTGATCAGTTGGAAACCAAAACAAATCAAATGAGAGGAGTTGCCAAAAGTTACCCAAACAAACAGTGGTACACCCAATGGGGAGGGGTGGCTTTTAAAAAATAAATAACAGGACTGTGAAAAGTTTCGAATTTTCTTGGCTCTGTACTTAAAGATTCTAATTGAAGAATGTAGCTATAAAGACCATTGTTGATTATAAAATGCTATATAAACCAACTCAGAAGGATATGAAAACTGTCAATTCCAATCAATAAAAACAGTAATGTAAAAATAGACTCCTGTGATTTCTAAACCCAATGGACATCCATGACATGCAGATTAGTAAAATTTTTGTTGTCATCCAGTCCAGAGAATATTTTCCTCAATATATCGTCTCGGTTTTCTTCTGAATATTTTCCACAGGGAGCAGCAGTGACTGGATCCCAAGTAGCAACTTAGAGGACATACCAGGCACAGCTGCAGCTAACAGGATGCCTAACTTCCCCCATCAAGACACTGTCAAGAGAGGATGGCTTTCAAATGAACAAGTAAGCATCTCACCCCTCCACCACCCCCGCTACACTCAATCAGCATGCGTTCATCAGGACTTGAAAACTGTTTACACTCAGGAATGAAGGAAGGGAGAGTCATCGCCAATAGAGGGCGCTGTGGCATATTTATTTGTTGGGGGATCTGATGAAAAGGTGAAACAACTGACATTGTCAGTGGCTCTGAAGACTTGCAGACTGGTCCAAGAAATCTGAAATTTATTTGACCAGCTGGAATCCACACATAAAAGTGTCTGCCTATTTTATGTGTCAAACAAAGTAATCCAAAAATAATAAGTTGATGAATATGTAATTGCCAAAACTTCTAGAAAAAAGTTCGTCACACAGTCATTAATAGTTAAACACGTGTGAAAGTTTGAACCCAATTCCACAGTTTCTGTTGTATGGTTCATCTGAGTTGAGGGATTCTGTTAGATTCAGCAGACTTCACTTTGTGAGTTTCTTTAGAGGTCAAGGTTTCCATGTGGAATAATGTAACAATTTCAAGGCATGATTGTTCTTTTTAATTTTTAGATGAAGAAAAGAGCTACTACAAAGAACTACAAAGAACTACACAGTGGTAAGTAAATTCTTATTCTGAATAAATGAATGAATTTATTTCTGTTCATTTCATTTCAAAACATCTGATTTTACAAGTCAATTTGAATATTTAATTGTAACAACACAATTTGAAAAGTGTCATCAAAATTGACTAATTGTTTGCTGAAACTCTAACTGTATGAGGGCGTGATTCTTTCATTGTTTTGAAGTTTGCTGAAATTGCAACCAAATAAGTAAAACAATGAAAACAGAGGTATGGAATTGAATTCTCGAAAAGGCAAGGACATTTCATGGAGGCAGTCAGGCCAAAATCAAGGCAACGGAGGCCATAGCTTCCTGAAATTCAATACCATTGATTTGAACATTTGTTAAAATGATTGGCAACCTTTCACACTTGAAGAATTTGTAACCTTCAAAGAGAAATAATAAAAATTTCCATCAAGATAATGCCTTGGGAGTAAAGTTTACACAAGTCTTTATTCTGTGAATTCAGACAGGAAACCAAATGAATAGGATAAGTATTTGTGCTCATCTTTAGCAGACATTTTGATGATTAAATGATCATCCACATTAGTGTTTCATTGATATAAATGCAAATGTACAAAGCTTGTAAATAATAACAGTAAACATGATTTCTATGAAAAACTTTAAAATGAAAACAAAAACTACCAAAACGTCTTCTTCTTTTTTAAAATAAACCGAGTGAATATTAAAAGACTAATATTTAAAGTAATCTTGATCAACTTTCATAGTTTGTGTATGCTTAAAGGTACATTGTGCATAGGATCATTTGCTTTTTGCGTTGTTTTTTTCTCTGAAGCAACAAAAGTGCTCAATATTTCAAGTATGGTGCATAACAAGCATTCTGTTCAAGTCTTAGCTGAGTGGCTACTATACGTTTTGAGAAAACAGAGAAAACATAATGCACAAGTCTTTGGATCTCATAACTGGATTCTGTAGGCACCCCATTTTGAAACCACCTTCAATGTTTGTTTTCTGACAATACCATTTCAGGTGGAATTATTTCAAAGGGTGTTTGTTACCAGTCCTATCTTCACTTTGAGGTTTCTGTCATTAAATCGGTAGGTACTTATCTGGGTAATTGCAAATGATCCTACATGGCTTTAAAAAGTGAAGTTAACAGAAAAACTTAATAATTAAAATTGTACAAGCTGTAATTTCTATTATCAGCAAATGTAATGTAGAGATAGCACAGAATACAATGAGTAGATGTATGTTCTATTAGGAACAAATTGAAGAATATACATAAAGGGAGTTTACAAAGTCTTGTTGTGACTACTGAGATCTACATACAGTGGTAAATTGTTCAACACTAAAAAGTCTACGTGAACATTTAATTTTTACAATAAGATTGATACTTTGCAAACAAGTTCATAATTCTTTCTGTTTGCTGAAACCCAAACTGAAGTGATGATTTTTTTTTTCATTTTCCAGTTTTCTGAAATGGCAACCAAAAAATCCAAAACAATGGAAACAGAGATGTGCAATTAAATTCTTGAAAAGACGAAGAAATCTATTTGTTTTGTAAGGAAAATAATTGAATTAGAAATGTGCTATTTGTGTGGGACCAAAATCAAGGCAACTGAGGCCGTATAGCTTTCTGAAATTCAGCTTCAGTCCAGCTGATTTCTAATAATTCAAACTGAAGGGATATTCAGTTAGCAAAAATGTTAACAAAATTTCAAATCAAGATAAAAACATTCTTATAAACATAGTCTTCATTCTGTGAATTAAGACAGGAAACCAAATAAATTTTCACTCATCTTTAGCAAACATTTCAATTAGTAAATTATCTTCAATTTGCATGTAAATGCATCGTAAATTCAAATGCGTAAACAGAAACTGCAAAAAGTAATGTCAAAACTGAGTAAATAAAGGCTTACATTGAACAGTAATCTGAGTACTAACTATCATGGTGATGTGTATGATAAAAATGAATTTCAACAATATTATTTCACCAACTACTTGAAGTATGGTTACATCTCAAGGATGAAGGGGTTGTAAAACTGTTTCAAAATTTCTATCACCAAAGTACAGTGTATATTGGATCACATGTAGATTCCATTAGGAACACATTTCAGAATCTCAGGGAGTTAACGAAATCTTGGCTTAATGTCTCCAGCTTTGGCTTCTACTTTTAATAGCCTCTGATGAGGTCAAAATATAAACCTCATGAACACTGACAACACAATTCTCCATTATGTGAATGAAGATCTGAAACCACATTAATAGAATGAGCTTTGTCACTAATCTTTAGGATACATTTAGACAAGTCAATTTACTTGAAGAGTAGAGTTTTATTAATTAAATAAGCACAAATTTGACTGAGTGAATAAAGGCTTATCTTGAACACTAATCCTAACACTAAATTGAACTGAGTAATGCATTTGTAAAGTTGTAATTACTCAAAATAAATTTTAAGAATGTTGCATCTCAAGAACGAAATGATCCTAAACATTTCTCAAGTCTTTGTTATGAAAGATAGCAGAATATATACAGCAAGTTCCACCAGGAACAATTTAACAATCTTAATTGTGTTTATGAAATCTTGGCTTCGTCCCTGGCTTTGGCCCCAGGCTGCATGATTTTTGTCCCCTGATGTAACTCCAGTACAATATTGGTCCATTTTCTTCTTTAGAGACACCGTATCCTGTCACACAAGGCCAATGGATGGTTGGTGTATTTTCACTGAGTTTGAATGTGGTAGGATTCTTATGAATCTAGTGCCAGAGATGAAGCGGAAGCCACAACGAAGCCGGGGTTTCATAAACATCACAAAGAGTTGGTAAGTATTGGATAGATTTATGGTGATCCATGTACTGGGTGAGGGAGGGGTGTTGGGTTGAGGAGGCGGGGGTCATTACATTCAAACACCTCAACACCCACTAAACTCCCCTCTCCTTTCAAATTAATCAAGATTAAAACAAATTGTCCCCCAATCAAATCAAATGTAACTGTAGTCAATACACTGTTTATATAAGACTTTGTATAGTAACATAATGTAATTGATGCATTGTTTATTTAAGAATTTGTATGGTAAAATGGTTCACATCAGAGGGATCTGGCAGTTTGGAATGTTGCTTGTGGTGATGTAATGACTGGACAATTTCATCCTCAACATTTGCTGTTGGGATGATGATGATTGCTAGTCAATGTCATGTTGGATTACATCACACCTTGTGATACATTTGGATTGAGTGTCCGTTAGCCACTGCCAGCTGGCCATCTGATGTGAATGTGATTCCACATTGGTAATACAGACCCTGAGCCAGGCAATCAAGAAACCTGCCATCTAGGTCATAGTGGTGAATATGACCAGTGTCATCATCACCACCTTGGTACACTACAAGGTAGATGCCTGAGCTGTCACAGCATACACCACGGCAGTACTCCACTGGCTCACCATTAATGGTTGGCCGGATGGTGGCATTTGTTTTACCTTTGCTATCACCAACGTCCACTTTCCCTGTGTTATATCCACTGACCACAACTCTATCAGTGTCGTCATCCACAGCCAGGTAGTAAGGTGGAGTCTGCACTGGTATGGTGTGTAGGATCTCACCATCAGTGGGTCTGTGTTCAGTCCACACCATTCTCTTGATATCACCCACTACGATTGTACATGTACTATTTTTTATGGCTAGACTCTGTAGGTCCATTTCTGTCTTGTCTACCTGATGCTTGGGCACCGTTGGGAACTGCATAACAAGAGTGTTGTCTTTCATGTTGAACACCTTGACATACTTGCTTCCATCCAACACAAGCAAGCGTTGCTCAGGATTGTGGATGGCTGCAACTGCCAGTGGACCTGTAGGTAAAGAAGAACTCAAATGTAACATATGCACAGAATATAAATGCACTGTCACTATTCTGAGTCCTCATGAAATATAAATACCTATTATGATAACCTACCTATAACAATGAATACATGGCGTGCCTTAAAACCCGGTCATGTAGAATGAATAGGCCTACATGAACATTGTGCAGTCTTCAACCACCATACATGTATAATTGTGAATAACTGCAACGTCTTGGAGATACAGTTTTGCAAAGTCTTTTATAAAGTTAATGCACTCTCTGTGCTATTCTAATTGTTCAAACATCAAAATATATTAGTCTTATATTTAACCATGTTGCCATTTCTTTAGCAATAAAAAGGTTGCTCAATTTTCAAATGAAACATTGAACAACATAGACCCCATTTTTAGACAATAAATAATTGAAAACTGTTTAATAACAACTCAGCTCTTGTATGTAGTTACATGTATGTTAGCAATTTCCAAGGTTCAGCGATACGGTTCCTGAAACTCAATTAATATTGGTTATTATTAAAATAATTGTTAAACTCACAGTTTGCACGTAAAAAATTTTTTATTTGCTTTTTTTTTTTTTTTTTTTTGGCAAATTTGTTTCATTGAGACTTTGAATAGCTAAATTTTATAACATTCTCTACATAAAAACATCCTAAAACATACCGCTATTTCGCAAAACATATCGTTCATGGCCAAAAAGTGGCACAATTGCTTCACCAAGGTTTACAACGCCCACCTCGAGTCAACATGTAAATTAAAGCTATAGTCCATCATTTGCAGCCATCCGAAAAGTAACTGGCGTAATTATTGTTGAAAAACGTACTTGGTTGAAAGATAGTAAGGGGACTAAACTCCCTGTGAAATTATTCTTTCTGGCAAGCTGTCATTTTGAAGTAATCAACGAAAGAAGGCCTTTCCAACGGTGCGTCTTAAGACGCATCGTAGGAAAATTTAAATTAGTAGTTCGTTTTGTTATTCGGCGAAGCGCGCGCAAGCATTGGCACGACGCATGGTTGCTATAATTCTTCTGATCAGTGCACGACATCGCGTATAGCTGCAATCGGCTCAGTGAGAACGCGTCTCGGACGCTGAATTCAGGCCCAATCCAAAACATGATTCAGCAACTTTTGATTTGAATTGAGATCCTAGAATGCTGTTTTTCTCGGAATATACCGCTGAAGCTGAGCTGAAACTTCATCAGGCTAGTTGTTCAGTATCCTTCATCAGATTTTGAACACTTTTGTTGCTTCAAACGAACAAAATGCACAAAATACAAATGATGGACTATATCTTTAAGTGAAACAATCCATTGGTCTTTAAAAAACGAAAAAATAACCTTTTACACACACTACAGCCTGTCGAAAAAAAATGGTACAATCGAAAACAATTTTTTGTTCAATATTAAATCTCAACATAAGTAAGTCGTTTTGGGCATCACATTAAAGAAAAAAGAAAGACCAGGCTTTCCAATACTTTTTGTTTCATTTCATTTGCTTAAATTGTGAATCCAGAGATAACTCCAGTTTACTGCGGAACACAAAATCGAGTTTGTTTCTTTTGCCAAGTTGCAATCTTTTGTGAGCTTCAAGACAGCATGGCACAGTACTCGAAACAACTCTGCCCATGCATAAAAGTGGCACATTGAAATCGATTTTGGTGTATCACACTAAATTGATTATATCTCTGAATTGACAAAACAAATAAGATCAAACAAACACTATTGGAAAGCCCAGTCTTTGTTCTTTAATATTATGCCAAGTAAGAATGACTTATGCCTTAGGATTTTGAAATTTCATATTTAACTAATTTTTTTCCGATTGTACCATTTTTTTTGAGACAGGCCTTAGATGATTACGTTATGTAGGGCAGTAAGATGTTTACATTGTAAATAATTAGACACAATAATGTAAAGATCACTAATGAATCACTGGTAACTGTACAACCTAATCTATAGGTCTTCAGTTAAAAAACGACATAACAACCTTTTACACACACTAAATACTTATGTTATGTGGGGCAGTAAGATGCTTAGTAAGGACAAAAAAAATACTCGGTCTCTGGTCAGTGCACGCGTCGATTTTAATCATGCTCGTCAACCTTTTTTCTTCAAATTTACACGGAAGCTACAACAGTGCCCTCTATTGCCGCACCTCCTCAAATTTTTGTTACAAGGAGCACCAAGGAATGGGAAAATTGCACCAAGGCAAATGATGAAGGGCACCAAGGCAAATTATGGAGGACACCAATGTGTAATGAGGACACAAAAAAGCAAAATAGTACCCACCATGTCTGTACAATTCAAGCTTAAACAAAAAAAGCCACCAAAAAAAACCCCCAAAAAATGCGTCGCAGCATCAATTCCAGAACTTCGGTCTGACCATTTGGCCTAACGTTAAGATCACTTATGAATTACTGGTAACTGTACAACTAAATCTATTGGTCTTTAAAAAAACGAAATAATAACCTTTTACACACGCTAAATACTGACGTTATGTAGAGCAGTAAGATGCTTAGGTAAATAACAAGATACAATAACGTGTAGATCACTAATGAATTACTTCCGTTTATGATTAATAAAAATCACGTTATAAAAACGCGAACATTTGGTTTAAAAACTACCAAACCAAAAATTCACTAAAAACTCTCTCCCCAAAACAGGTTGTTACGAACCCACTTAATCTGTAACCCTTTAGTACGGTTGCTCCCGCACTAGAATTTTCGGTATTTAATGAATGTTTGTTATGGTGGCTACGCGTGGGTAAATACCCTATATAAGCACTGACTGGCTTTTATTCGGTCTCAGTTGGTGCCCATGTACAACCATGTGCGATTTTCATTAGCGCGTCGTTGAGCCAGCATCTCCCGCCGTCCTACCGATTTAGTACCCCTCATCGCTGGATCATGGCCGAGGCTGACGGTACTACCGGACGGAGACCTGGACTGTCGTGGCCTGCTTGATGTGGCTGAATTCTCGGTGCTCAACGCTGACTTACCTGTGGCTTGGTTGATCTACGGCTGGGTGCGAAGATGCTTGGTTCGACGGCTGCGCTAATACCATTGTGGGCACTGGATGGGCGGGGCCTGTTCCTGCTACTGGTTCCTTTGGTAATTATATTTGGCCGAGTACAATTTGCCTTTTTTGTGTGATTTGCTTATTAACTCTATTTTGCCGGCTTGTTCTTTACTGTATTTTGCCTGTTTGTATAAATTGCTGCTTTGCTAATTTCTTTGTAATTTATTTTGCTTTGCCTGTGTCTAATGCTTGGAGGTTCTTGCATGACGTTTACAGTTGAAGACTAACTGAGAATGTTTGTATCACCCACTGTCCTGTTGATTGATTTGGGAGAATTAATTAAATTTTGTTAATCATATATTGGTCTCATTTTTGCCTTTGATTCAAAAGTCATGATTCCCGTTTTTATTACTTATTTCTTTCTGCCGTGCATTCCCCGCACGTAACAAGGTTCTTTTCTGGTGTTTTGTTTACTGGGTAGAACATTCTACTCACACGGCAGATTAGTTTGTTTGCAAAGCAACTTCACACTTTTCTAAAGGTTACAGACCCCAAAATAAAAACAGTTTTTCTTCCAACTAAACTGAAATCAGTAATGAAATAAATAGAAGGTTTGTTGTAGTTTTTTTGTGTATGTGTGTGTGTCAGAGTGTGATTTTTTTTAAACATAGGCCTACACGTAAAGAAAAAATATTGAAGTTTTGTCGGGAGAACAAAATCAAATTTGTCAGAGAGCACTGTCAGCACATCAATTCCTTGCCAGTAGTTTATTGTTTTTCATTCTCAGTTGTCAGATCTGCATGTGCACATGGAAGACTGACTTATAATTTCCACACAATTATGAACGTTTGTGTTGATGAACATGTACATAAAAGGAACTTACCTTGTACGCGAATGGTTCCCTTGTGTTGTCCCTCATTGCTGCAGATGACCACTCGGTTGTTGAAACAGTCTGCCACAGCAAGCTCACCAGGTTGAGTAGCAGTAACACTTTGAGCCCAATTGAACTCTCCTGGACCACGCCCCTCTGTACCAAACTCACGACACATCTCCCACTGTCTTAACTCCAGCTTGCCCAGATTAATGTCACCAATCCTCTGACCCGGGGTGAAGCTCAGATAGGAAAGCTTGGGATCAATCTGGGGAGGATTTTGACTCTTGAGTGATTTCAAGTCTTTGCTGATGATAGGGTATAGGGACAGAAAGTCACTGTCTGATGCAGTGTTAATGATATCCTGGGATCTCCCTAGCAAATGTTTTTTACTTTCTAGCATCATTGTCAGTGTTGACTGATGCTCATCATATGTTCTGTTGCGATCCTGCTGGAGTTGTTTGATTTCTGCAATCATCTTTGTCTCTTGAGTTATTATCTCAGCTCTCTTTTTATCCGCTTTGTCTTGCACAGCTTTCACAGTCTTTGAGACGTTCTGTGTAAACTTCTGCTTAGCTTGTGATGAAGTGGCCAAAGATTGTTCAAGTCTTTTGATGTCTTTCGTGAAATCTGGAAACATATCTTTCAGTGACTGTTTGTATTTGCGAGAAGCCTCTCCAGACTCAATGTAGTGATGTTTTGGTTTACAGTGGCTTACTACAGTACAAACTCGGCAGATTAACTCTTCACATGTCTCACAATAAAACCACTTCACTTCCCCCTTGTGTTTCTGGCATTTAGACTCATCTTCTTCGGGCGTTTTTTTCACTGAACTAACCACCTTTTCTTGGAGTGAGACCTCCTCAACTATTCCCATCAAATGGAAATTTGTTTTCAGGCCTTGAATGTGTGTCTCTGGAAGTACTGTCTCCCGTCGACAAACAGGGCAAGGAATTGTTTGTTGACCTGCATACCTGCTGGTGTAGTATTTCTCCAGACATTTCTGGCAGAAGCTATGCATGCAATCCAGCACCTTGGGCTGTTTATATTTGTCTGCGCATATGTCGCATTCAAGATGGGGACCGATGCTTTTTAGAGCTGTAGCCATTTTATCTGTATACAAAGAGTATTTAAAAAGAAATTGAAATAGTTATAATACAGAGATGTAACTTCTTTAATACTGTAATGTCTGTGTGAGTTCATCCGGGCAAAAAAACCCCAAAATTTTATTTTCATCTGTTATTTTGTATTTACATGTATCCACTGCTGAACAAGACATCAATTTTTTTTTGAATTCCTGTCAAATTTTGAAGAGCTCTGATGATTTGAAGAGCCCTGGTACGTGTACGGTAGCTTGTGCCCTGATCTGGTCATTACTAAATATACATGCAAGTTTTATTATTAAATATAGGTTTTGTTGGAACATTGTTTAAGGCAAATTGTGATTCCTTCACTTGTACCGGTAAGCTAGCATTTAACCTCATTCAAAATAAATGACACTCTTTTCTTACCTTTTTTAAAAACCAAATCAATTGAAGACAAAGTGGTTTGCGTTTGTTGTTACAAATGCACTGGAGTTGTCGGGCAGACATATTTTATTCAATAAACACTGCCGTGTTAAGTTATGAATATGTTTATGTAAGAACAAAGGACCACGAAATTAAATCCTGTCATGTACAATCAATTATTTTGTGGTAAAATTCAGTAAACATTCAATGTACACAAGTTATTTCTGGCTTGATGACGTCATTATTCAAAAACAGGAAGTGAATACTGATTTAGTTCGGAGTGGATAAATGTTCATTGTGAAAATTAATGACGTATGAAAGTATGAAAAATATACGTGTATTTATTCATAACAACTAACTTCCGGTTTGATGACGTCACAGTATTTGGCAGCAAAAACTGAACATTGTAAAGGATATCGTAACTTGGGCTACGAAGATATACAACATGAATCGGATTTTAGAACTTATGGTCGTTTTCAAATTCTCACAGAAGTAACTTTCGTTCTGATGACGTCATGAATTTGAAACCTTGCCAAGTTATTTTTGGTTAATCAAAGAATATCAAGGCGGGATTTGGTAAGATTTCAACGGATGGTTTTTAAATTAGAAAGAGCAAACACTGTATTATGTGCCGCTAGGGGGCGCCCTTTCGAAAGATGACGTCATCACATTTTTTTTGTCTGGCATTCCTCACTAAACAATTTCATAATTTACATGTATATGTGTGTTGTAAAATGCTTCCGCTTTTGAATTACATTCAGTTTTCATTGCACTTCCGGTAATACCGGAAGTGAAGGTCAGGCGGTTTTGTGTCTGGGAACAAGAAATGTTTCTCACGGCATAGTCTACAACCTCACGAAAAAACGAACACGATACTCTATTTAGTTCAAAAGATATAGCGCAAACTATTTTGTAAAAATTTGCCCTGAAATCGCTTGTAATTTGATCCCTGATGACGTCATGGTGACGTAACAAAATTTAAAACATCTTCGTAGCATGGTACAAGTTCACATTAGGTTTCTGGGTCATACCGTAAACCGTTTGGAAGAAATTCTGCTTTGTTTTGATTTCAGACTAAAGTTTTCATGTTAAATTCACATAACTTTGACCTTCCGGTAGACCCAGAAGTAAAGGTCAAGCGAGTTAACGACAAAAAATGTTTATCAATTCATGGTCTATCCGATTATGGAATACAAACATCATCGATTATTTTTTTCAAGAGTAATAGGTGAAAGTAATTGATCACTTTTGCAGCTGAAATCCCTTGTAATTTGACACCCGATGACGTCATCATGACGTCATCATGACGTCAGAGTAATATGCACCACTTGGGATGAGGGTCAATATATATTGAAAGTTACAAGTTCATATCATGAACCGTTTAGGAGAAAAGCCGTTACCCAAACAAAAGCCATCAGAAAGATACGAAAGCCCATTAGCGCCACTGAAAGTATATATGTGACAGATTATGTAATTCGTTATTACGGACTATTAATTCGTTATTACGGAATATTTCATTCGTTATTACGGATTATTAATTCGTTATTACGGATTATTAATTCGTTATTACGGATTATTTAATTCGTTTCTACGGATTACTAATTCGTTATAACGGATTACTAATTCGTTATAACGGATTACTAATTCGTTATTACGGATGATTAATTCGTTATTACGGATTATTTAATTCGTTATTACGGATTATTAATTCGTTATTACGGATTATTTAATTCGTTATTACGGATTATTTAATTCGTTATTACGGATTATTTAATTCGTTATTACGGATTATTAATTCGTTATAACGGATTACTAATTCGTTATGACGAATTAATAATTGTTATTACGAATTAAGTCTGATGTTCTCACACGTGGAGAGCACGTGACCAGGGGCCTATGTATATAACGCCGCTAGGCGGCGCTATCTTTGCATTAATTCGTAATAACGAATTAATAATCCGTAATAATGAATTAAATAATCCGTAATAACGAATTAAATAATCCGTTATTACAAATTAGTAATCCGTAATAACGAATTAATAATCCGTAATAACAAATTAAATAATCCGTTATTACAAATTAGTAATCCGTAATAACGAATTAATAATTCGTAATAACGAATTTATAATCTGTAATAACGAATTAAATAATCCGTAATAACGAATTAAATTATCCGTTATTACGAATTAGTAATCCGTAATAACGAATTAATAATCCGTAATAACAAATTAATAATCCGTAATAACGAATTAAATAATCCGTTATAACGAATTAGTAATCCGTAATAATGAATTAATAATCCGTAATAACGAATTAACAATCCGTTATTACGAATTAGTAATCCGTAATAGCGAATTAATAATCCGTTATAACGAATTAGTAATCCGTAATAACGAATTAATAATCTGTAATAACGAATTAAATAACCTGCAACATATATACTTGCAGTGGCGCTAATGGGCTTTCGTAGAAAGACAACGGGAAGTCCTCAATCTAGACAAACCTTTGTGGGAGTGTGAAAGTGCAGAGTTTTAGAGGAGGGGACCAACATAATGTTGAAACACTCAAACAGTGCATTGAAACTACAATTGTTTACTAATGCATATATTTTTAGTAATTTCTCCAGGCATACTGTGCTGGTTATCCATCACCTTTGGCTGAGTGTATCTGTCTGGGCAGATGTCACACTCAAGATAGGGGCTGATTTAATTTTTAAACGAAAATTGATTATATAATAGTGTAAAAAAACTTTGAAAAATGGATGGTATTTAATTTTTGAACGAACAGATCATACTTGCCTTCCAACTTGATTTTTGCACTTATGGATTGGAACTCAAATATTTGAGATCAGTAAGTTTCCCCATGAATCAAATTACTTTGTAGAAACAACTACTGCACAGTCAGCAGTCTAAAGCAAACTGCAATTCCTCTGGTCTTGAGGCTACTCATTCAATAAATATCAGTTAATATAATCAACTCACCTCACAACTGCAGATATTTCCTTTAAAATCCCAACAAATTCCTCCAAGTCAAGTTGTTCACTCTGATTTCACCCTTCCTTACCATAGGCGACTATGTAGTGGACGAGGAAATAACACACTAAACACCCTCAACACAGATATTCACTGCTTTACACCAAGCTGGCATTGCTGGTATGTTTGCCGCACCCATGCATACCTCATCAACCAACTGAAAGAGAGTTTTTCAATCCATTGTGGTGTATTCAAATTGGTCCCTTTACAAAACTTGAGTGACCTGCTTCAGAGTTCAATTTGAGGTATGGAGTGCCTTTGCTCGTGCGGTGAAATGGCTTGCAGTTTGATAAAAAGGCCCCAGATAAAAACAGAGATT
This sequence comes from Patiria miniata, assembly GCF_015706575.1. Lineage (NCBI taxonomy): Eukaryota > Metazoa > Echinodermata > Asteroidea > Valvatida > Asterinidae > Patiria > Patiria miniata. The sequence goes on along the minus strand of NW_024037064.1, from coordinate 4,891,364 downwards.
AAAACTTTCTTGTTTTTGCGCATACAGTTTTGATTTTGGTATCACATGAAAGAGTAAATTCTGAGGAACAAACTTTGCACATAACACCTTTGATTTTAATCACTCCTTGAGAGTGAAAAGTTAGGTTGAAAAAAGAGAGTTTGTTTCCTGCTCTAGTGATTTCGGCCTGACTGAGCAAACAATTTGGTTCTGTGGAGTGCCAATTCAACGGTATCCATAGGTATCCCTAGTTCACGTTCAGGGCACCAAATACTGGAGTCACAGACTCCTGTGTTAGAATTGACTCAATAGTTAAATGTACCATCGATTAAACAGAAGTTGAGGTCAGATTTTGGCAATAGTCATCAATTGGCAATATTTTCAATAGGTTGTAAATTATAATGCTTTCTGTTCTTTCACACATCCCATTTTGTCCCTTGACTTGATAAGCCTAGTCTTTCATTCTCATTACGATCCTGTGTCATAATTGTTTTGCTGTCTGTACTTCGGTAGGTCAACAAACCCAACTAAATTCTTTAACAATGTTACTTCCAAGCAGAGACAATTTAGCGTAATATAATTTTATCTCGGATGTAAATTCAGTGTGATTTAGATTTCACAGGCCAGACAACCCAGAATTTTTATATTTTAATTGTTTGGAAATTTGAGGTCAGATGAACAAGCAGTTCTTAGCAGAAGTGAGGCTGAAAATCAGATAATTTCTATTCCATCTCAAAATGCCCATTCATGTTGATTTCTGTCAAGAAGGCTGTATGTAACTCCAGCCATATTACAGAGAAACAATCAGAACTGTAAATGGTCCATGGCTTACATGTACATGTACAGGCTAAGTCACAGCCAGCAATGTGCCAAAGTACCAGCCAAATCATCATTTCCAACCTGTTCAGGATAAACTTCCAAACTGCCAATGATAATTTTGTTGGGTTGATTTTTGTTTTTCAGAATTGAATAGATGTCAGTTGAGCAACATGAGACTTTCATCTCTTCTGACCATTGATGACTACCTGTCTGTCAGTCTGCCAGTCAGTTGGCCAGCCAGTGCAGTCCTTCAAGCCAACTGAATGTGAAACCCAACTGAGTGGTTTGGAACTATAGCCTGATGAACAAGCCAGTCGATGCCTGACTGTCAGCCAGTACATGTAAGTGACTTTGCCTGACAGTGATCATTGCATATGATTTGATCTGATGCCTCATTTTCTCAAGATCTTTGCAGCACTTTTGAGAGCCCCAGTGGGAGGGACATGCTCATACTGGTTCATGTGGGGACTGCGCAAAGTATGCATGACTTATTTTATTCTGAATCCTATCCAACCTGTAACATCTTCACATGAGTGCCAGGCGCTGTTGGCAATGCATTCAAGTGGTCTCCCCAACTCTCCTTTGTAACCGTTGAGGGGGTACTTGTGCAAGGAGTCCATACCCAAAGAGCTGTAGCAATGCCACCAATGTCACATTCTGTTTTTGATAGTCTGTGTTTTCAGTGTTTCAAGAGTTTGCCTGTATTTTCTGTATTTGAGTTCAACATGAGACAAGTCAAGGCAGAGTGTAGGAACCCAAGCTGCCTGAATGCCCAGAACAGTGACATAGGAAACTGTAATAAGAATGCATCATGTGATCTAAATGAAACCCTGCATAATGAAACACTTGAAACATGTCTACTTTTTTTTGACAGTGCGCTTCTGTCCACACTTTGGGAACATCGCCTACTCCAGAGTTGAGAGTAATTCATATTGAGAATGATAACCCATTGAGCTGGGCTTAGACAGTGGATTTCTGAAGAGATTTCCATGAGAGACATCAGAACCTTCATGGCATCCTAGATTATGGCAACCTTTCAACAGTCCTGACTCACCCAGCCAGGGAGAAAGACAGATACAGCCAGCCTGCTACCAGCCATCTTTGTCAATCTACTGCAGATAAACAATCTCATGTAAGTACAACTTAAGTCAGTTATTGAGGAATGTAATCAGGGGATGATGCACAATAGTGGATCTAATGGGGGAGGGGGAGTTACAACTACCTGCCCCCCACCCCAATTCAGCCTTTGACAAATGTGATACTAGTAAAATGGTGCTAAATTTATTCTCAAATTGTCTTAGAATGGGGGAGGCTGGGGCATGCCCCGGACACCTTATAGCAGGGGCACGCCTTTACTTCAATATCACCCCCCCCCCCCACCTCCATATCCATGCATTTCCTGACAGAGTTTCCGCCCCTGATGTCTGCAATGATGTACCCCAGACTAATGTTCTGCAAACCCAACCCAAAACCCAAACTGACCCTACCTGAAAACTGACCTAGGTTCAGTTGTTTTTCCATTAATTCAGTAGGGTCAGGTCTGTTTTCAGTTTTGATATTGCAAATTTTGGGTCGGATCGGATCGGTTAAGCCATCTTGTGAAAACTCTGAAATAGCCTGAAAAAACCGAAAACATTTCTATCATGCACAGTCTGTAACATGTATACCTACTGGTAGGTCACGTTAGGAGTGTTGACCGTACGGTATGATTCGTCACTGAGAGATGACTGCATGTATATAAACATTCACGCGATGCAGCTAAGTTCAGCCACAAAAAGTGGCCACAGTGTTCATGAGATATAGAACAATTTGCCAAAGACAGATATTTGGATGGGTTTTATTTGTTCGGGTCGGTTCGGTTTCAGGTCAGTTTTCCCTGAATTGTTTTCGGGTCAGGTCATTTTTCGATATAGTGTTCCAGGGCATGTTTGGCCTGCTCAACCCAACCCAATGTCCAATGTTAGTCCAGACCTCCAACTCTGAGACTACATCATTTATACATGTATCAAGACTGAAACTTAGACAAACTATGAAGAAAAGATGAATGATTTGTGAAATTTTGAACTTGTGAAATCTCACAGTTGTTTTGATGTTGGGGGGGGGGGGGTTAGTTAATGGCTGAACACCATCTGACTATTGGGGGCGCTGTTCAATAAGCATAATTTTGGACATATCACACAATAGCACTACATTCAATGTGGCATGATATGACCCAACCTCATTTCCATGGGTACGATCTTGCTGCGCCATGTTGTTTCCCATCATGCCTTGCGCAATCTTAACCCCTGGAATTGTGTAATTTAAATGTGTCAAATAGTGGCACTTATATATTACGACTGCAGTCGATGTATCTAACGTGCGACGCAGTGCTTAAAATATTGAATGAAGTTTTTTTTTCGAATCAATCCTTTCAAACATGAGGTTTCTACCTCGCGCTATTAAGCAAGGATTTGTATTTAAATGTACGCACCTCTTTCGTCCCTTTACAACCGAAGATATAGGTTTTTGGATGCGAAAAATGAGGCTCCCATAATGTTCAGGCATCACAGTTTTGTAGAAAGGCTCATCGTACTTGACGTGATGTGCCTAGCATGCAAGCGCATATAGGGCGTGCAGTTTTCGAAATAGGCACGCAGTATGCTCTGAATTGCCGGTCAGCGTCATTATGTTCATCACGGCCAAGGGTTAGTGAAGGAAATGCACCCATGGAGTCAATGCTGGATTTGACTAGGGCCCAATTTCGTTGCTCTGCTCACCACAGAATTCCGTGCTTACGATCACCATTTTGTGCTAACAGCGCCAGCAGAAAAAATGTTGTGCTAATCATGTAAGCACATAATCCTTATATACGGGATGTACGCATACGCAGAAGCCAAAATTCCAGGATAACGTGTGAAATACGCTTACCAAAAGCACAGAATTTTCTGCTATTGTAAGCAGGGCTAACTGCAAGCAGAGCCAAGAAATTGGGCCCTGCTAGACAATAATTACGTTATCAAAACCGAGTAACGCTGCTCATATTAGAGCTGTGAGGAGGTGGCATCTTCGTTTCCTTTCAAAATAAAAAAAGCAAAATGTTTGGGAAGGAGTTGTCTCCCCCTGCTGCCCCAGGGGATGGTAAAACTGAAAATCAAAAAACCAAATTGAATCCCATTCATCTAGACGTGCATATTGGGCTAAGTTACTCCTGTCCCTGGTGTCTATTAAATCATAATAAGTGGTGGGTAAAATGACAGATGCTCAATAATTAAGGGAGGGAGAGCCATCGCCAATAGAGGGCACTGTGACATTTTTAATTGTTGGGGGATCTGTTGAAAAGGTGAAACCATTGACCTTGTCGTGCGGCTATGAAGACTTGCAGACTGGTCCAAGAATTCTGAATTTTTTATGGCCAGCTGGAATCTACTCATAAAATTGACTGCATATTTATGTATCAAGCAAAGGTAATCCAAAAATAATTGATGAATGTTGTTATTGCCGAAACGTGGGAAAAATTAAAGTTATTAACACATTCAACCACGTGTGATAGTTTCAAGCAAATTCCACAGTGGTCCATTTCTGTTGTATGGTTCATCTGAGTTGTGGGATTCTGTTGGATTCAGGAGACTTCACTTTGTGGGTTTCTTTGGGGTTGAGGGTTCCAAGTGGAATAACAATAGATATTTCAAGGCTTGAGCGACTTCAAAGAATACAAGGAGTGGTGAGTGAATTCTTATTCTGAATAAATGAATGAATTTATTTCTGTTCATTTCATTTCAAACATTTGATTTTACAAGTCAATTTGAATATTTAATTGTTACAACAGACTTTGAAAAGTGTCATCAAAATGTAATAATTCTTTGCTGAAACTCAAACTGTATGAGGGGGTAATTCTTTCCTTTGTTTTGAAGTTTGCTGAAATTGCAACCAAATAGGTAAAACAATGAAAACAGAGGTCTGGAATTTAATTCTTGAAAAGGCAAGGACATTTCAAGGAGGTAGTCAGGCCAAAATCAAGGCAACGGAGGCCATAGCTTCCTGAAATTCAATACCATTGATTTGAACATTTGTTACAATGAGTGGCAACCTTTCACACTTGGGTCATTCTATAAATTTGGGGTCCAAAGTGTGACATTTTTCCCGTCCCTGTTACCTTGGTACTTTGTAATTTGCCATTCAAGCATCATTAAGAATGACTTCAAATGATGTTTTATTTGTTGGGTAGGTAGTTTGCTATTCATAATCACTCTTGGAGGATGACTGCTTTAAGGAGTGCATCAGAATGATACAATCATAGATGTCAGATGTAACAGGGACGGGAAAAAAAGTGGACCCCAAATTTATAGAATGACCCACTTGAAGAATTTAAACCTTCAAAGAAAAATAATAAAAATTCCCATCAAGATTATCCCTTGGGAGTAAAGTTTACACAAGTCTTTATTCTGTGAATTCAGACAGGAAACCAAATTAATAGGATAAGTATTTGTGCTCATCTTTAGCAGACATTTTGATGATTAAATGATCATCCACATTAGTGTTTCATTGATATAAATGTAAATGTACAAAGCTTGTAGATAATAACAGTAAACATAATTTCTATAAAAACTACAAAAAAAATACTAAACTCTTTTTTTTTAAGAAACTGAGTGAATATTAAAAGACTAATTTTTAAAGTAATCTTGATTAACTTTTATAGTTTGTGTATGCTTAAAGGTACATTGTGCATTGAATCATTTGCCTTTTACAGGGTTTTTATCTCCGAAGCAACAAAAGTGCTCAATATTTCATGTAGGATGCATAACACGCATTCTGTTCAAGTCTTAGCTGAGTGGCTACTATACATTTTGGAGAAAACAGAGAAAACATAATGCACAAGTCTTTGGATCTCGTAACTGGATTCTGTAGGCATTCCATTTTGAAACCACCTTCAATGTTTGTTTTCTGACAATATCATTTCAGATGGAATTATTTCACAGGGTATTTGTTACCAGTCCTATCTTCACTTTGAGGTTTCTGTCATTTAATCGGTAGGTACTTATCTGGGTAATTGCAAATGATCTTACATGGCTTTAAAAAGTGAAGTTAACAGGAAAACAGAATAATTAAAATTGTACAGGCTGTAATTTCTATAATCATAAAATGTAATATAGAGATAGCACAGTTTACAATGAGTAGATGTATGTTCTATTACGAACAAATTGAAGAATATACATAAAGGGAGTTTACAAAGTCTTGTTGTGACTACTAAGATCTACATAAAGTGGTGAATTGTTAAACACTTAAAAGTCTACTTGAACATTTAATTATTACAATAAGATTGATACTTTGCAAACAAATTCATAATTTTTTGCTGAAACCCAAACTGAAGTTGATTTTTTTTTATGATTTCCAAGTTTTCTGAAATTGGAACAAAAACTGCAAAACAATGAAAACAGAGATGTGCAATTAAATTCTTGAAAAGACGAGGAAATCTATTTGGTTTGTAAGGAAAAAACCTTAGATTAGAAATTTGCTATTTGTGTGGGACCTTTTCAAGGTGGCTATCCGGCCAAAATCAAGGCAACTTACGCCGTTTAGCTTTCTGAAATTCAGCTTCAGTCAAATTGATTTCTAATCATTCAAACTGAAGGGATATTTAACAGTCAAAAAAAAATGTCAACAAAATTTCAAATCAAGATAAAAACATTCTTGTAAACATGAGTCTTAATTCTGTAAATTAAGACAGGAAACTAAATTAATTTTCACTCGTTTTTAGCAAACATTTCAATTAGTAAATTACCTTCAATATACATGTAAATGCATCGTAAATTCAAATGCATAAACAGAAACTGCAAAAAGTAATGTCAAAGCTGAGTAAATAAAGGCTTACATATATTGAACAGTAATATGAGTACTAACTATCATGGTGATGCGTATGCTTAAAATGAATTCAAACAATACTATTTCACAAAATACTTGTAGTATGGTTACATCTCAAGGATGAAGTGGTTGTAAAACTGTCTCAAAATTTCTATTATCAAAAGTACAATATATAATGGACTACATGTACATGTAGATTTCATTAGGAACACATTTCAGAATCTCAGGGAGTTTACAAAATCTTGGCTTTGTCTCCAGCTTTGGCTTCTACTATGCAGATTGCAGAGCCTCTGATGAGGTCAAGATATAAACTTCATGAACAATGTCAACACAATTCTCCATTCTGTGAATGAAGATCTGAAACCACATTAATAGAATGAGCTTTGTCACTCATCTTTAGGATACATTTGGACAAGTCAATTGACTTGTAAAGCAGCGTTTTATTAATTAAATCTGTACATGAAACTGCAAAAAAGTAACCAAAATCAACTGAGTGAATAAAGGCTTATCATCTTGAACACTAATATGCACGTATTTGAACTGAGTAATGCATTATCTTGAACACTAATCCTAACACAAAATTGAACTGAGTAAAGCATTTGTAAAGTTATAATTATTCAAAATAAATGTTAAGAATGTTAAATCTCAAGAATGAAATGATCCTAAACATTTCTCTAGTCTTTGTTATAAAAGATAGCAGAATATATACAGCAACTTCCATCAGGAACAATTTAAGAATCTTAATTGTGTTTATGAAATCTTGGCTTTGTCCCTGGCTTTGACTTTGGGATTCATGATTTTTGTACGCTGATGTAAACTTTATATTGGTCCATTTTCTTCATTACAGACACCAAATCCTGTCACACAAGGCCAATGGATGGTTGGTGCATTTTCACTGAGTTTGAATGTGGTAGGATTCTTAGGAATCTAGAGCCAGAGATGAAGCGGAAGCCACAACGAAGCCGGGGTTTTATAAACACCACAGAAAGTTGGTAAGTATTGGATAGATTGATGGCAATCCATGTACTGGGTGAGGGAGGGGTGTTGGGTTGAGGAGGCGGGGGTCATTACATTCAAACACCTCAACACCCACTAAACTCCCCTCTCCTTTCAAATTTACCTTTTAATTTAGACAAACAATAGATTCAAGTCATCATGCATGTAAGATTAAAACAAATTGTCCCCCAATCAAATCTAATGTAGCTGTAGTCAAATCACTGTTTATATAAGACTTTGTATAGTAACAAAATGTAATTGATGCACTGTTTATTTAAGAATTTGTATGGTAAAATGGTTCACATCAGAGGGATCTGGCAGTTTGGATTTTTGAGGAGAGATGTGATATGACTGGGACATGAATGTTGATTGGTGCTGTAATAACTGGACAATTTCATCCTCAACATTTGCTGTTGGGATGATGATGATTGCTAGCCAATGTCATGTTGGATGACATCACACCTTGTGATACATCTTGATGAAGTAGTGTTCAGCCACTGCCAGCTGGCCATTGGATGTGAATGTGATTCCAAGTGGGAAACACAGACCCTGATCCACGCAATCAAGAAACCTGCCATCTTGGTCATAGTGGTGAATATGACCAGTGCCAGCTGCACCTTGGTCCACTGCAAGGTAGATGCCTGAGCTGTCACAGCATACACCATCACACCACACTGGCCCACCATTGATAGTTGGTTTGATGGTGGTGTGTATAGAACCTTTACAGTCGGTAATATCCACTTTCTTTGTGTGGAATCCACTGACCACAACTCTATCAGTGTCGTCATCAACAGCCAGGAATTGAGGTGGAGTCTGCACTGGTATGGTGTGTAGGATCTCACCATCAGTGGGTCTGTGTTCAGTCCACACCATTCTTTCTATGTCTCCTACTAAAATAATACCGTTTGTCCTGACTGTTGTGCTCTTTAGGTTCACTTGTGTCTCCTCAAACTCACTCGGTGCTACCGTTGGGAATTTGAAGTCAAGAGTGTTGTCCTTCATGTTGAACACCTTGACATACTTGCTTCCATCTTCCAACACAAGCAAGCGTTGCTCAGGATTGTGGATGGCTGCAACTGCCAGTGGACCTGTGGGTAAAGAAGAACTCAAATGTAACATATGCACAGTATGTAAATGCACTGTCACTATTCTCAGTCCCCATGAAATACAACATACCTAATGAATACATGGCCTGCCTCAAAGCCCGGTCATGTACAAGTAGTACATCAACATTGTGTTGTCTCCAACCACCATACATGTTGTGAATAACTGGCACGTCTTGGAGACTCTGTTTGCAAATACATGAACATGTGCCTGTACCTGTACCTCGATGTACATGTACTCTCTGTGCTATTCTCATGGTTCAAACCTTACAAATATATTTAGTCTTGTATTTAACTGTTTATTTTTTAGCTAAAAAAAGTTATTAGATTTTCAAATGAAGCATTGAACAAAATATAGAGCAATTTTTAGTTATCAAAAGTTTAAAACTTTGAATTAATAACTCAGTTCTTGCAAAGTACACTAATGCCTGCTGTATGTCAGAATTTACTTGAGGTTTGCATTTGTCTATAAAAAATGGGTGGTTGGGCGTGAAACTATGGTACAGTACATTCGTCAGTTGTATGTTTTAGAGAGAAAAAAGGAAGAAATGAACTTAAGCATTTTTAGTCCAAGCGTTCAAAAACTATTATTTACTTGTCAAGTAACTTCTGGCTTAAATGCATCTTTTCCAAAGTTTCCCGACATTGACTTCTAGTCTGATGAGGTCAGCATTATGAAATTTGAGAAAGTATTTTTATTGTCCAAAGAATATTTATGAGCAATTTGAAAAATTGTTGACAAATGGTCTTTAAATACCAAGAAAAAAAATATAACTTATTCAAACATGCCGCTAGAGCTTACTTAAGCTACACTGGTGCCCTCATGGTTTTTATTGGCTGTTTTGGCAACTGGCCAAAACAGCCTTGTTTTCGTTAAGATTTTTTTTTCTTCTTTTTTTCCAGTCATTTTTGCCCATAGCATTTGTACAAGTTTTTTTGTTACTGGCACTTTGGCCTCTAAAATCAACCGGATTGCCTTTATACTCGGCACACACTTAGACCAGCATCATGTGTCACGTGACGTCACATTATATGCAATTTTTCTGTTGTGACCATTTTCTAGCAGAATTCGGCTAGATCTGACAGATGGGCTCTATCTCCACAACTGCAGGTCCGATTGGGTTGAAAGTTGGTATTTACCTAGACCAGGATGTCTTATAGATGAATACTCGACGTCATGACAACGTCATCATGTGACATATGACGTCATATAAAATAAATATATTTTGAAGGCCTATATCTCCTGAACTACCGTACAGGTCCTATGGGGTTGAAAGTTGGTATGTACCTAAACCGGGATGTGTTATAGATGAAAATTGAAGTGACGTCACGATGACGTCATCATGGGTCACGTGACATCACGTTAAAGATTAATAGATCTTTGAAAATCTATATACAATCAACCGTAAGAGACCTGAACTTGACGTTTACAGGAATGGATAGAATAATCCAGGGTCTTCATTTTTTTTATATTATGTGCAAAATCACGTGACCCTTCCTTCCGGTTGAACCGGAAGTGCCTTGAAATTTAAAATTGGTGAAAGATGTGAACTTGCTTTCAACGATGTATGCTATGGCTTAGTTGTTATTTACAAACAAAATATAGTTATAGATGAAAATTGATGTGACGTCATCATGACATTATGACGTCACATGTGATGTCAAAAATCAAAGCCCTATGGGAATGTAATCACATATTATATTCACTAGTTCCTGGATGTAACTTATACATGAAACTTTCCATGGTCACTTGCCACAAAAAAAATCCAAAACAGCCCTGTTTTTGTCCACAAACATCAGTCTAGGTTTCTTTAAAGTTATTTTTTTGTTCTTGTTTTTTTCTTTTTCAGACTTTTGTCCATAGCATTTGTACACGTTTTCATTGTGCCCAGCACTTTGGGCACTAAAATCAACCCGATTGCCTTTGGCACACGCTTAGACCAGCACCTGCTGCTGTGTCATCATGACATCACCAGTCACGTGACTTCACAATATGGGTTCATATTTTGAAAGCCTATATCTCCAAAACTGCAGGTCCGATTTGGTTGAAACCTGGCATGTACATTTTTAGAAAGGGATGTGTTATAGATGAAATTTAAGTGACGTCACGATGATATAAATGTGACGTTACGTTATAGATTAATGTATGTAGATCTAATCTATGAAAATCAATATAAAATCAACCGTGAGAAACCTAAACTTGAGTTTTGCGGGAATTGATAGAATAATCCAGGGTCTTCAATTTTGATATTATGCGCAAAATCACATGACCCTTCCTTCTTGTTGAAACTGGAAGTGACTTGTAATTTGAAATTGGTTAAAGATGTGGAATTGCTTTCAATGATGTATGTTGTGGCTTGTTTATTCTAAATTAACGGTGACGTCATGAAATGTTAGAGCGCCCTCTAGCAGCAGGTTGTTATAGTTAATTTCAGATGAAAATTAATGTGACGTCATCAGGATGTCATTACGTAACATGGGATGTAATAATTTAAAGCCCTATGAGACTGTCATCACATATTTATATGCCACAATTTAGTATACCTACATCCTTCCTGGATGGTCTTGAAAATATGTCACATATGTCGAACAAAAGTTACCGAAACAGCCCTGTGTTTGCCCACAAACATAAGTCTAGTGTTATTTGTCATTGAACATTTCCTGAATAAGTTTTATTGTAAACTGCTTGTGTTTTCAAGTTACATTCATTATATTTTTAAAATTGTTTTAAATTTTATTTTAGCCACATCCAACAGCGCAAGCGCCAATAACAGGATGGATAAATGGAGAGAAGACAATGAGAAGAAGTTACAGTTTTAGAGGTGGGAGGAAAAGCCCAGAAGAATATTCTGGGGAAAACCCACGGAATCAGGTAGGGACTGAAAACCCAATCCACATATTGTCCTAGGCGGGATTCGAACCCAGGTCACAGCGGTGGAAGGCGAGGAAAGTACCGCTACGCCAACCTGACTCCCCGATCATTGCATATCCGGTAACCCTGGAAGCAAAGGTCAAACAGATTTGTGCCTGGGAGTCAAATACGATGCTCAAGGCAATTTCAATGTCTACCACCTCACATCAAAAGAACCTTATAAATCTGAACGTTAATGTTGTCAAGATTTGACATTGAAGGGGCACATTGTCCTGAAATAACAAAATGTTTGTTTTAAAACTGTTCAAACAAGTTTAAACAAGCTTTATACTGTATATGTGTCCATGATGTCAGACGATTTCAATGTACACAAATATATGGTATCCTGTGTGTGAGACTATGTGTACGTGTGCGACAGGATTCACGCTGCACCTAAACAGCTCAATTTTGAGAGTCAAAATTTATGACCCCCGAAATTCATTCTTGCAAGAATAACACACACACTGCCAACTTTTAACCCTAACCCTCAGGAAGCATGCATCCTCTTTCAAAATCCTCAAAAAAATTGCACTTCATGTTCAAATGAAGGATACCCAGCACCTGAATCCTTCAAAATTGTCAGACAGTCCTGCCTCAAAAATACATCCATCCTCAATCCTCCAAAATCCTCTTCTTCTTCAAACACCAGTCATCCTCAATCATCCAGGAGGGTTTAGGAAGGATGTTTGTGTGGACGTTAATATGCTCTTTGTAGCCCAATGGGGTGCTTTCCAGGATGCAGTATCTCTTTAAATCACTCTTTATTTGATAATCTGTGACGTCATTGTACATGTATATCACCATTTTTGTCACATCTTTGTACAACAGTGCATGTTTTACAATGTTTTGTCTTCATACAATGTACTTTGAACCGTAAGGGAGAAATTCCATTGGTTTTAAAACTCATGCTGCTTTCGCAGTATTTTGAATTCACCAAAAACTTTGACAGTTAACCCCAGAAGGTTAACCCCTATTTTGCTTGGTCTTAAAAAGACCAAGCAAAATAGGGACAATAAAGGGTCCCCAATTGTAAGCAAATACACACTTGGGTGTGTGTGGGTAGGCCTATTTTTGTGTTTAATGGCACACTGCGGTATTTTCGTAGGCCCCAAAATTTTGTGTACAAAAAAAACAATGTAGGCCCCCAAATTTTTCGTAGGACCTACTTGTACATGTAGGCACAGTGCTTACTGTGCCTATTGGGTTATCTGGGCCTGCATTATTGTCCATAAAAAAGCAAAGCACCAACACGAACACTACAGAAGAACAAAGAGAAAACCGAAGGCTGATCTTGATGGGGGCTTAATAAAGGGATCAGGCCTAGAACACTCTACTCACAGGGCAGATTGGTTTCTTTGTGAAACAACCTAAAGGTAACTTCGCTCTTTTCTAAAGGTTACAGACCCCCTAAATAAGAATGTTTTTGGTGACATGAAGAGTTAAGTTGCTGGGAGAACAAAATCAAATTTGCACTGCCAGCGCATCAATTCCTTGCCAGTTTTTTTATTGGTTTTCATTCTCAGTTGTCAGATCTGCATGTGCACATGGAAGACTTAATTTCCACACAATTATGAAAGTTTGTGTTGATGGACATGTGCATGAAAGAAACTTACGTTGTAGGGGAATGGTTCCCTTGTGTTGTCCCTCATTGCTGCAGATGACCACTCGTTTGTTCCTATAGTCTGCCACAGCAATCTCACCAGGTTGAGTAGCAGTAATATCTACAACCCCATCAAACTTTCCTGGACCACTTCCTCTTTTACCAAACTCACGTAGCATCTCCCACTTGCCTTTGACGGCCAGCTTGCCCAGATTGATGTCACCAATCCTCTGACCCGGGGTGAAGCTCAGATATGAAAGCTTGGGATCAATCTGGGGAGGAGTTTGGCTCTTTGCTGATGATAGGAAAGAGGGAAAGCAAATCAGTGTCAGATGCAGTTATAATGATATCCTGGGATGTCCCTCGCGAATGTTGTTTACTTTGTAGCATCAATGTCAGTATTGACTGATGCTTATCATATGTTCTGTTGCGATCCTGCTGGAGTTGTTTGTTTTGTCAATCATCTTTGTTTCTTGAGTTGTTATCTAAGCTCTTATTTTATCCGCTTTGTCTGTTACAGCTTTCACAGTCTTTGTGACGTTCTGTGTAAACCTCCGCTAATTAAGCTTGTGGTGGAGTGGACAAAGAGTGTTCAAATCTTTTGATGTCTGCATGGGCATCAATTGGTGGGGGGTCCCCACTTTTTAAAGTGGTGGGGATGTCGTTTTCCCCTCCCCCACCACCACCCCTTTCCTGTCTGCAAATAAATGTTGTAAAATACGTATAGCTCAGAATATCTGAGTCAATGATTTCAAACTCAACAATTATGTTAAAATGATGATCTTGTGCTCAAAAATTGGTTAAAGTATTCAGCATATGCCTCAGATCAGATCACAGAGCATCTAGAATGCATAAATATTTTTTTTGGGGGGGGGCCACGCCATTAATTATGTTAAAATGATGATCTTGTGCTCAAACATTGGTTAAAGTATTCAGCATTTGCCTCAGATCAGACCACAGAGCATCTAGAATCCATACATTTTTTTGGGGCCCCCACGCCATTAGGTTTTGCTCTTTGCGCTCGCATTTGTTCTGGTCAAAGTATGTCCCCCACCCCCCTCTTTTGAGTAGCAATTGACGACCTTGGATGTCTGTGGTGAGACAGAAGCCTGTCCAGAGTCAGTGTAGTGATGTTTTGGTTTACAGTGGTTTACTACAGTTACAAGCTCAGCAGAGTATCTCTCACATGCCACCCTTGTGTTTCTGGCATTTAGACTCATCTTCTTCTGGTGTCTGTTTCACTGAACTAACCACCTTTTCTTGGTGTGAGACCTCCTCAAATATATCCCCATCAAATGGAAATTTGTTTTGAGGCCTTGAATGCGTGTCTCTGATGAGAGTACTGTCTCCAGTCAACACAAAGGGCAAGAAATCTTTGGTTGACCTCCATATACCGGCTGGTGTAGTATTTCTTCAGACATTCTGCACAACAGCTGTGCTGGCAATTCTTATGCTGTTTATATATCTGCCATGACAGATGTCACACTCGATGTTCTTTAGAGCTGTAGCCATTTTATGGGTATCCAAAGGGTATTTAAAAAGAAATTGGAAAGGTTATAATACAGCGATAACTTATTTTATAATAAATTAATAATGCACTGTCTATGTGAGTTTCAACCGGGCATAACAGACCAGTACCGGTATTTGTTTTCAATTGCTATTTTGTAACCAGAGAAAAGTTAATCAAGACATGGAATTAAAAAAATGGTGGTTGTTTTGTGGCCACTCATGTTATTACTCAATAGGTTTTGTTGGAACATTACCACTGTACATACTCTACATTTTGTTGTTTCAGGCAAACTGTGATTTCCTACTCTTGTATCGGTAAGCTAGCATTTAACCACATTCAAAATACACGAATGTAACTGACAACATTTGCTTACATCTTTTACATTCCCACCAAATCACTTAAAAACAAATTTTTCCAATTTGATGCAAAGAGCACAAATAGTTGAGGTGTTTGATGGGATGGATCCAGTGTACACCAGATTTACAAATCGCCCAATGGCAACTTTTGGCCTGGCTTAAAGCAAAGCAGAAGCCTGCACTTCTGTTGTGATGCGCAATATTGACGGTGTCAGTTGGTGCAAATTGAGCAGAACTGGCAGACACAGTAGTGGCCGCCACCGGGACCCACAACTCCATGTCCTGTGGCCCCCCAGGAACATCTCGGGTTAGCCTCTTCGCGCAGACAAAACTGTTCCTCCTCCACGTGCCATCCCAAGCCCCTAAAAAGGCAGGCAGCCATCCTCATTGTCTCCACATATTTGATCTGCTCACCTACGCGGAGAGGGTAACGCACCACATAAATGGCCATAAAAGTGTGGAATGCTGTCAGCCATTTATCGATATCAATTTTGTTTTTCACGGGGAAATCTGGTTTGCAGACGATCGAGCCATTCTCAAGTGCCAACTTCGGGATTCTCTCATGGATGATGACTAGAGAAGTCGCGGCTGTGTCATTAAATAAAAGCAGCAGATCAACGTACCTGTCGCTTCATATTTGTTTCCTAAACATTAATCGGGACTTGATAAATGAGGGTGCTTTGCCCTGACCCGACAAGTTCTGGTCTGGTCTAAGTATAAAGAATGGGAACTCAGTGCCGAGGCCGGTACAGGCTGGCTATTGCGAAGGTGAGTGACAGAAGTGTCATGCCTCGTATTACTACCAAATACACTAACCTGATCAGCCGTGTCTGAGTCAGTAAGTTAGAAATGTTCAGTGTTCATGGTAGGCAATGCTAGAGCCTTAGACTCACCCTGGATTCGTCGTTGGCGTGGTCCACTTCCCCTACTCGGTCCAGGAACTTGGTCAAGCTTCGGCTCCTCTGCTCGGTCCCAACCTTGCTGCTGGCATCCCACTTCCGGAGTCGTTACATCCTCCAGCTGTGACTGCCGTCCACGCACTCCTGACTGGATAGCACACAAACGAGGTGACCGGCGCAGCTTCCTGGCATCCTTCCCTTTCCCGGATGCTTGAGCTGAGGCTGACCGATTGGCTTTAGGCATCTTCAAAGGACAAGGAAACTAAAACACGTTTAATGGGAAAATGAAAGCTGAGAAAACATGGATGGCGTACACTTCAAAAGAAAATCTAAAGATGAGAAAATCAAAATTGAAAGCTGAGAACGTGAATAATGTTTCCACATTCATTTGCTGCAACGAAGTAGGCCTCACCACACGGCAACAGCCCAAGCATTGCCTCTATCCAATCACGTTACTCCTGGACTAGCCAATCAAACTTGTTAATACATTTTCATAAGCCCCAACCCATTCCTTAGGCAGGAAACCAGTTTGTGCAGAGTGTAAGAGAATTTATCGTTCAGTTGATAAAATTAATTCATCAATACTGCACTGTCCGTGTGAGTTTGGGCAAGAAAGACCAGTATTTCTTTTCAATTGCTTTTTAGCAGTCAGACAAAAGTTATCCTTTTTGAAACAGGACATCAAATAAATCCTGTCAAATTTTGAAGAGCTCTGACATTTTGAAGTGCTCTGATGGTTTGTTTCCACTCTTGTTATTACTCAATACTAGTAGGTTTTGTTGGAACATTACTACTGTGTGTACTCTTCGCATTTTGTTGTTTCAGGCAAACTGTGATTTCCTAAACTTGTATCAGTAAGCTAGCATTTAATCTCATTCAAAATATTTTCTTACCTTTTTTGAATCCCCAGTCTAATCTATTAAAGATGATGTTTATCACGTAAAGAGCACAAACAGTTGAGGCTTTTGATGGGGCAGATCTGGTAAAGATGGCGCTGGACAAACACAGCATCGTTATCAAGTCGTGTGACATGGTTTATATATATAGAGCTTGGGATTTTTGTTGTGCTGCATACGTATACATGTACAATCTGTATATATCGGTTTATCTGTGTACATATTTACTTGACACTTGAGTTTTGGACCTTAGATAGGTTCATGCATTCTATTTATATGTACATGCTGCACTTTGTAAAATTTCAATCGCATACACCTCACATACATTTAATTCCACTCAGTTTTTTTTTCAACCATCAAATAAAATAAGCTGTCAAAATATTTTAATCAAGTCCTTCATACATGTATTTCTCACACACAAAAGTTTCTTTAATCTTGTAAAAATACTGATCAAGAATTTTCAGTCTATCTGAAATTGGTCCATGCATATCCGTGCTACTGGGGGAAGTTGAGTGTAATGGAGTACGACAGAATTGACTGTACATAAATTTATAAGGGGCGACTATGTCCTGATCAGTTGGAAACCAAAACAAATCAAATGAGAGGAGTTGCCAAAAGTTACCCAAACAAACAGTGGTACACCCAATGGGGAGGGGTGGCTTTTAAAAAATAAATAACAGGACTGTGAAAAGTTTCGAATTTTCTTGGCTCTGTACTTAAAGATTCTAATTGAAGAATGTAGCTATAAAGACCATTGTTGATTATAAAATGCTATATAAACCAACTCAGAAGGATATGAAAACTGTCAATTCCAATCAATAAAAACAGTAATGTAAAAATAGACTCCTGTGATTTCTAAACCCAATGGACATCCATGACATGCAGATTAGTAAAATTTTTGTTGTCATCCAGTCCAGAGAATATTTTCCTCAATAAATCGTCTCGGTTTTCTTCTAAATATTTTCCACAGGGAGCAGCAGTGACTGGATCCCAAGTAGCAACTTAGAGGACATACCAGGCACAGCTGCAGCTAACAGGATGCCTAACTTCCCCCATCAAGACACTGTCAAGAGAGGATGGCTTTCAAATGAACAAGTAAGCATCTCACCCCTCCACCACCCCCGCTACACTCAATCAGCATGCGTTCATCAGGACTTGAAAACTGTTTACACTCAGGAATGAAGGAAGGGAGAGTCATCGCCAATAGAGGGCGCTGTGGCATATTTATTTGTTGGGGGATCTGATGAAAAGGTGAAACAACTGACATTGTCAGTGGCTCTGAAGACTTGCAGACTGGTCCAAGAAATCTGAAATTTATTTGACCAGCTGGAATCCACACATAAAAGTGTCTGCCTATTTTATGTGTCAAACAAAGTAATCCAAAAATAATAAGTTGATGAATATGTAATTGCCAAAACTTCTAGAAAAAAGTTCGTCACACAGTCATTAATAGTTAAACACGTGTGAAAGTTTGAACCCAATTCCACAGTTTCTGTTGTATGGTTCATCTGAGTTGTGGGATTCTGTTGGATTCAGGAGACTTCACTTTGTGGGTTTCTTTGGAGGTCGAGGTTTCCATGTGGAATAACAATGTAACAATTTCAAGGCATGATTGTTCTTTTTAATTTTTAGATGAAGAAAAGAGCTACTACATACAAAGAACTTCAAAGAACTACAGAGTGGTAAGTGAATTCTTATTCTGAATAAATGAATGAATTTATTTCTGTTCATTTCATTTCAAAACATCTGATTTTACAAGTCAATTTGAATATTTAATTGTAACAACAGAGTTTGAAAAGTGTCATCAAAATTTAATAATTGTTTGCCGAAACTCTAACTGCATGATGGGGTAATTCTTTCATTGTTATGAAGTTTGCTGAAATAGGTAAAACAATGAAAACAGAGGTATGGAATTTAATTCTTGAAAAGGAAAGGACATTTCAAGGATGCAGTCAGGCCAAAATCAAGGCAACAGAGGCCATAACTTCCTGAAATTCAATACCAATATTTGAACATCTGTTAAAATGATTGGCAACCTTTCACACGTGACAAATGTTTAACCTATCAAGAAAAATTGAAATTTCCCTCAAGATAATCCCTTTGGAGTAAAATTTACACAAGTCTTTATTCTGTGAATTACCAACTAATAGGATAAGTATTTTTGCTCATCTTTAGCAGACATTTTCATGATTAAATGATCATCCACATTAGTGTTTCATTGATACAAGTGCAAATGTACAAAGCTTGTAAATAATAACAATAAACATGATTTCTATGAAAAACTACAAAAATGAAAAAACAAATACGAAAGCTTTTTCTAAAAAAGAAACGGAGTGACTTTTTATAGACTAATTTTTAAAGTAATCTTTATGAATTTTCAAAGTGAAGTGTACATGTATGCTTAAAGGTACATTGTGCGTAGAATCATTTGTTTTTGCAGGTTTTTTTTTCTTTTCCGAAGCAACAAAATTGCTCAATATTTTAAGTAGGCCTATGGCGCATAACAAGCATTCTGTTCCAGTCTTAGCTGAGTGGCTACTATGCGTTTTGGAGAAAACAGAGAAAAAATAATGCACAAGTCTTTGGTTCTCGTAACTGGATTCTGTAGGCACCCCATTTTGAAACCACCTTCAATGTTTGTTTTCTGACAATACCATTTCAGGTGGAATTATTTCACAGGGTATTTGTTACCAGTCCTTTCTTCACTTTGAGGTTTCTGTCATTAAATCGGTAGGTACTTATCTGGGTAATTGCAAATGATCCTACGTGGCTTTAAAAAGTGAAGTTAACAGAAATACAGAATAATTAAAATTGTACAGGCTGTAATTTCTATTATCAGAAAATGTAATGTAGAGATAGCACAGTATACAATGAGTAGATGTATGTTCTATTAGGAACACATTTAAGAATATACATCAAGGGAGTTTACAACGTCTTTTTGTGACTACTAAGATCTACATATATACATTGGTAAATTGTTAAACACTCAAAAAGTCTACTTGAACATGAATCTTTACAAAAAGATCGATGATTGGTGTTTTTTTTTCATTTTTGAAGTTTTCTGAAATTTAAACCAAAAATGCAAAACAATGACAAAAAGAGAGGTGCAATTAATTTCTTGAAAAGACAAGGAAATCTATTTGGTTTGTAAGGAAAAAACTTCGATTAGAAATGTGCTATTTGTGTGGGACCTTTTCAAGGTGGCAGTCAGGCCAAAATCAAGGCAACTGAAGCTGTATAGTTTTCTGAAATTCAGCTTCAGTCAAATTGATTTCTAATCATTCAAACTAACAGTTTGAGAAAAATGTAAACAAAATTTCAAAACAAGATAAAAACATTGTGATAAACATTAGTCTTCATTCTGTAAATTAAGACAGGAAACCAAATTAAATTTCTTTCATCTTTAGCAAACATTTCAATGAGTAAATTATCTTCAAGATATGTAAGTGCATCGTTAATTCAGATGTGTATTAAAACAGAAACTGCAAACAGTAATATAACAACTGAGTAGCTACACGTACATTGTAAATGCTTACATTGAACAGTAATATGAGTACTAACTATTGTGGTGATGCGTTTGCTTAAAATGAATTTAAACGATATTATTTCACAAACTACTTGTAGTATGGTTTCATCTCAAGGATGAAGTGGACTTACTGTCTCAAAAGTGCACATTTTGTTCCTAATGGAACAAAAGTACATGTACAATATATACTGGATTACCTGTAGATTCCATTAGGAACAAATTTCAGAATCTCAGGGAGTTTACAAAATCTTGGCTTTGTCTCCAGCTTTGGCTTCTACCATTAAAAGCCTCTGATGAGGTCAAGATATAAACCTCATGAACACTGTCAACACAATTCTCTATTCTGTGAATGAAGATCTGAAACCACATTAATAGAACGAGCTTTGTTACTTATCTTTAGGATACAATAAAGGCTTATCTTGAACACTAATTGAAAACTAAATTCAAAAGTACATTGCATTTCGGTTTAATTAATCAAAGATCATTTAAAGAACGTTCAAGAACAAAAAAATGAAATGATTCTATAAGTTTCTCAGATCTTTGTTATGAAAGATAGCACCATGTACAGCAAGTTCCATGAGGAACAAATAAGAATCTTAAATGTCCCCGTAAGAACAATTTGGGAATTTTAATTGTGTTTGTGAAATCTTGGCTTTGTCCCTGGCTTTGGCTTCAAGCTTCATGATTTGTGTTCCCTAATGTAACTCCAGTACAATATTGGTCCATTTCCTTCTTAAAAGACACCAAATCCTGTCACCCAAGGCCAATGGATGGTTGGTGCATTTTCACTGAGTTTGAATGTAATATATAGGATTCTTATTAATCTAGTGCCAGAGATAAAACGGAAGCCACAATGAAGCCTGGGTTTCATAAACACTACAAAAAGTTGGCATTATTGGATAGATTTATGGCAATCCATGTACTGGGTGAGGGAGGGGTGTTGGGTTGAGGAGGCGGGGGTCATTACATTCAAACACCTCAACACCCACTAAACTCCCCTCTCCTTTCATATTTAACATTTAATTTAGACAAAACTATAGATTCCAGTCATCATACATGTAACATTAAAATCCCCCAATGAAATCAAATCAAATGTAACTGTAGTAAATACACTGTTTATATAAGACTTTGTATAGTAACGTGTGACATGTGATTGATGCACTGTTTATTTAAGAATTTGTATGGTAAAATTGTTCACATCAGAGGGCTTGGCAGTTTGTGTTTGTCGTTGGATTTTTGAGGAGAGATGTGGAAAAAGTGGGACAATGTTTATTGGTGCTGTAATGACTGGACAATTTGATCCTCAACATTTGCTGTTGGGATGATGATGATTGCTAGTCAATGTCATGTTGGATGACATCACACCTAGTGATATATCTTGATTGAGTTGAAGTCAGCCACTGCCAGCTGGCCATTTGATGTGAATGTGATTCCACGTGGGTTATACAGACCCTGAGCCAGGCAATCAAGAAACCTGCCATGTAGGTCATAGTGGTGAATATGACCAGTGCCAAGCACACCTTGGCTTACTGCAAGGTAGATGCCTGAGCTGTCACAGCATACACCCATGCAGTACCCCACTGGCTTACCATTGATAGTAGGTCGGATGGTGGCATTTGTTTTACCTTTTCTATCTGCTATATCCACTTTCCTTGTGTGATATCCACTGACCACAACTCTATCAGTGTCGTCATCAACAGCCAGGAAGTGAGGTGGAGTCTGCACTGGTATGGTGTGTAGGATCTCACCAGTGAGTCTGTGTTCAGTCAACACCATTTTCTTGACATCACCCACTAATATTGTTCCTCCCTTTCTCACTGCTGCACTGCATAGGTTCACTTCTGTCGTCTCGACCCAACTCGGTGCTACTGTTGGGAATTGGAAGGCAAGAGTGTTGTCCTTCATGTTGAACACCTTGACGTACTTGCTGCCATCTTCCAACACAAGCAAGCGTTGCTGAGGATTGTGGATGGTTGCAACTTTCCATGGACCTGTGGGTAAAGAAGAACTCAAATGAAACATATGCACAGTATATTAATGCACTGTCACTATTCTCAGTCCTCATGAAATATAAATACCTATGATAATCTACCTATAATAATGAATACATGGCGTGCCTTAAAGCCTGTTCATGTAGAATTAATAGGCCTACATGAGCATTGTGCAGTTTTCAACCACCATACATGTATAATTGTGAATAACTGCAAAATCTTGAAGATACAGTTTTGCAATGTCTTTTATAACGTTGGTGCACTCTCTGTGCTATTCTCATTGTTCAAACATAACAAAAATAGATTAGTCTTATATTTAATGGTATTGCTATATTTTTTAGCAACAAAAAGGTTGCTTAATTTACAAATAAAGCATTGAACAACATAGACCCCGTTTTTAGTCAAATAATTTGAAAACGGTATAATAATAACTCAGTTTTTGTAAAGAGCGCCCATCACAAAATTTTCCAAGATTGTTGCTTATCGGTACATCACAAAAGCGTCGTAGACAGGATCTAGTGGTATCACCTCATATGAAAGGGTTGGTAGCTTAGCAATAGCAGGATGGAAGAGCTACAAGAACAGCGGAAGACCCTCACTGCCAAACTGGACGAGCTGGAATCCAAGGGGACGAAGTCAACAAAGCTAGTCGTTGTCCCAAGGGACAGGGCTACTAAACTTTCGGGACGACCCAGCTCTGACCGGGACCCTGAGGTAATCGAGTGGGCCGAGGACATGAGGAGGCTAACCAAAGACCTCACCGATGCGGAGGGCGTTCAGCTCGTGCTTGATCATCTCACTGGACACGCCCGGGATGAAATAAGGCTGTGCCCCCCAGCGCAGCGCAAGACGGCAGAGGACGTCATCAATTGGAATTTGATGACATATGCCTGCCACGAAACTCCTTCAGCCAGGTGGAGTGACTTCTATGGTCGACAACAACGCCCTGGAGGGTCCTTGCAGGACTATTCCCTGCAACTAATGAAGCTACTCAGACGAGTGGAACTTGCATCGCCAAGTGACGGCCCCCAGGTGCAGAACAAGGACACCATCTTGTGCGAGCGGTTCGCCGCAGGTCTGGCTGACCACTCGCTGCAAAGAGAAGTACGGCGCTATGTGCAGGAGAACCCAACCATGGAGTTTGCTAGCCTGTGTAGCAAAGTTCTGGCATGGGTATCCCCTTCATCACCGGTACCAGCAGTGTTGTCAGCCTGAGTGAGTGCTGACCAAAGACAACTGAATCAACGCCTCGACCAGCAGGCAGAACAGCTTTGAGCAACCCAGGAAGCCGTGAATAAGTTGTGTGAACAGATGAACCGCCTGCTACAGAGTCCTCAGCAGATGCCCCCTGCAGGGCCCATGCAGAGGCAGAGTGGCTTGACGTGCTTCTCCTGCGGTGGAATGGGCCACATGGCACGGGTTTGCCCCACCAGTAGAGGATGGAACCCAAGACCAGCATGACAGGGACCTCGAGTGCCAGGCAACAACCAGACAACAGCACAGCAAGGAGGCTGGGCCGACACCACACCATTCACCCCAGCTACCCAGACCCCAACTTCTTCAACCGCCCAGAAGTCCCCAAACGCCAACCCTCCATTGTAAGGAGCCGCATGGTGGAGGGGGAAAATGGCTCAGTAGGCACGGCAGCGAGGGAGGAGGTGTTTGACAGGGCAGTCGCCAGCTGTCCTGAAGTTTCGATATCAGTTTGCGGCGAAGAGTTACCCTTCATCCTGGACACAGGGAGTGAGGTGACTGTCCTGTCAGACACCCTCTACGAGAAACTGGCATCTTCTGCACCAGTACAGAGAGACGTCAGGAAATGGTTAAGGGTTTACGGGGCCAATGGCCTTGAAATCCCTTACGTCAGATATGTTGAACTGGATATGGAGACAAGGGCGGATCCAGGGGGGGCCAAAGGGGGCCATGCCCCCCCCCCCCAAAAAAAAACGAAACCAATTTTTTTTTTTTTATGTGACATCGCAATAAAGGCAGGCAATGAGTACACCACCATCTTTTCCTCCAAAAAACATTGGTTAAAGTGGTCAGAAATTGCCTCAGATCGCACCACAGAGCATCTAGAATCCAAAAAAATTTCGGGGCGCTTAAGCGGGCCCCGAAGCCCACGCTGTAATTTTTTTGACCCATTTTTGGGGGGACAACATTTTTTGGCCTACCAAAAAATTGTGTTCTGGATCCACCCTTCTATGGAGATCCTTGGCGTGCAACTCGGCCAAGTAGGAACATTGATCTCTTCATCCAAGTCCACTTCTAACCATCAGACAGGCCTGCTTGGATGCAACGTGTTGAGAGAACTGTATGCAGCCGTGAAAGAGGAGCATGAGAGAGACTACATGGAGAAGATTGGAGAAATTGGAGGCAGACAGTGGGCTTTGCATACAACCTAGAAGAGCAGACCAGAGGAAAGTCATCTTTCGCCAAGGTTGGGGGCAGAGAGCCAGTTTGCATTCCTGCTCACTCCTCCTGCGTCATAACCTGTATCACCAGGCAGATCAGAGCACAGAAAGAGGAGGTGGCAATACAGGCCATCCAAGATGGCGTAAGCAACCTACCAAGGGGGATAGCAGTCATTGACACGTATGCCGAGGCTGATAGAGGGCTAGTTCCGGTTACTATAGCAAACCTTGGAGACGATGATGTATGGTTGCAGCCCAGAAGCCGCATTGGGCTTGTATCGGAAGCCTGCGTTATTCACTCCAGTGGCTGTGCTATCGACATGACCGATGACGCTATCTACCTAAGATCGGGTGATGTTACGGAGGTTACTGCTAATAGAGTCCACACGTCTGAGGCTCCAGATGAGAAGGTGGATCTACCATTTGATATCGACCTGGGTGGTGCGGAGTTCTCCCCAAAACACAGAGGTCCACTGATGAATCCAGGACGTGTTCAGACACAGTGAGGATGACTTGGGCTATACAGACACCGTGAGGCACAAGATCCCAACAGTTGACAACCAGCCAGTGTGTGTCCCACATCGGAGGATACCACCACACCAGATGATGGAGGTCAGGGCACACCTTCAGAAACTCCTAAAGCAGAAGATAATCAGGCCCTCTGCAAGTCCCCATGCTGCACCGGTGGTCATTGTTCGGAAGAAGGATGATAGTCTTCGTCTCTGCGTTAACTACCGGATGCTCAACGAGAAAACGCGCAAGGATGCCTACCCCTTGCCGCGTATTGACGAGGCTCTGGATTCTCTGAAGGGGACCACTCTATTCAGATCCATCGACCTGGCCCAAGGGTATCATCAAGTCGCCATTGACGAGGCAGATATTCTGAAGACGGCATTTAGAGCCGGCACTGGAGGGTTATTTTAATACCTCCGGATGCCCTTTGGGCTAAGCAATGCCCCAGCAACATTCCAGAGGCTGATGGAGGCTGTGATGGGAGATCTGAACTTTAGTGCACTTCTTCTGTGCCTCGATGATATCTTGGTGTTCTCCAAAACCTACAAGGAGCATCTTCAGAGGCTTGAGGTTGTATTCCAACGGCTGCGTCAACATGGCCTAAAGATCAAGCCAAGTAAATGTCACCTGCTGCAGAAGGAGTGCCAATACCTTGGCCATATTGTATCGGCCGAAGGAGTTGCGACTGATCCGTCCAAAACTGAAGCAATTTCGCGAATACCTACTTGGGGCAGAATTTATCGTCTACACTGACAATAATCCTCTCTCCTACTTGAAGTCAGCAAAGCTCGGTGCGACTGAAATGAGATGGGCTAGTCAACTAGCACAGTTCGATTTCCAGATAAAGTATCGATCAGGAAAATCTAACGCAAATGCAGATGCGCTCAGCCGGCAGAAAAGTCGTACAGAAGACACCCTCCAGCTCGTGACCCAGTCCACTGCAATGCATGATGTCCAACCCGGGACGGCAACCAGTGGAGTGACTGTACGCATGACCATGGCTACTGCGGCTCCATCTGCTACCTCAACCATACCAGGGTATTCTCATGAAGATCTAGCACGGCTACAACAGAGTGATCCATTGATATCACGGTTCTACACATTGTGGAGACGAGGAGGTAAACCTGGGAGTCGGCAGCTGAAGCATGAATATAGTCCCCTGAGAGCTCTTATCAAGAGATGGGATGGAATCGAAGTCCGTGGCGAAGTCTTGTACGTTCAGTTTCACGACCCAGTCGAGGGCAACAGTTATCAGTTGCTTGTCCCTGCTGAACTCCAGCCGATGGTGATGGATACACTCCACAATCAGGCAGGTCATCAAGGATGAGAGCGCACTCTTGCGCTCACCAGGAAGAGGTGTTTCTGGCCGGGAATGGCCACAGTCGTAGAGAAGTGGTGTCAGAAATGCGAGAGGTGCACCGTGTCCAAAGCACCAACCCCTGCAGTTAGGCCATCCATGGGAAGGTTACTGGCTGAGCGCCCACTCGACATCTTGGCAATCAATTTCAATCAATAGAGGGCGCTGTTTTGCTGCTGCCATGTCTGCTAAACTATACTCGTCTGATTTTTATATTTTTGTGTTTTTGTCGCTGTTCTTGCCGTTTTATCTTTCCTTTAACTGTTTTGCTGGATGAGCTAGCGGCCATACATATTCTGGAGCAGCAAATTGATCTTCAAAAACGATTTTAATGAGGTAAAACTGCCACATCTTGCTGTCGATAACAAGCCTCTTTTACTATACTGAAGATAAAGGTGGTATTTCCGACACTTGCGTTCTATGATATAACTATGTGCATTTTTATCGGGGAGGCAGTTTGTAGTAACGGCTCTGCTGGAAGACTTCGTTATGACAGAACATGTATGCTTCGCCTCAAACCTACCTCATCCACCCTGAGGAGATTGCCTAGTCATTCTCTTGAGATTCTTCAAAACCTTGGGCTCCTTAAGCCAAGGCGTGGCCGCCGTGGGGGCTGCCACATTCGTCGACAGATCCCAGTTGTTTGCTCTGCAGGCAGGGAATATGTCTTGCATGCCAATTCCAACCGGTCAGAGCATAACCTTGTTAAGCTTCGAGCCTCACCAAACCCACAAAAGACTCTAGAGCAACCCTTGTTACCTCGCATGCTCCTTACTAATGCACGATCACTTAACAACAAGATGGAGGAACTTGAACTGGTTCTGCACTCCAACAAAGTGGACATTGCAATTGCAACAGAGACATGGTTCACCGATGCAACTATCCAGGTAGCTAACATTCCTACATTTACTACCATCAGTAAATCTCGTCCGAACAAGCGAGGAGGTGGTGTTGCTATTTTTGCCAAGGATCATCTATCTGTGCATACATTGTCCGACCATGTTTGCGAGTTAGAATGTATGTGGCTGAAACTCGACGTGAAAAAGGCTAGATGCTCGGTGGCAAGTTTGTACATAGGTGTCATCTACTATCCACCTAACTCAACATCTGAATGCAAGATTCTGGATCACATATGCAACACTGTAGATCACATTCGTGCGTCAGACATGTCAGCAATAATCACCCTCTTCGGTGACTTCAATGGCTTGAAATGTGACCCTATCGAGGCTAACTTGAGTATGACACAACTGATTTCATTCCCTACTCGTGGTAATGCTACCCTGGACAAGATTTTCACCAATTTTCCTGTCCTGTTCAAGGAACCTGAGAGACTCCCACCTCTGGGAGCTAGTGATCATTGCTGTGTCCTCCTCTCGGCGGTCTGTGAACTCCCTCAACAAAAGAAGGGCGCAACAAGCTTTCGACCCTACAGAGATTCTTCGGTGCATTCGTTTGGGCAGTGGATAGTCGACTACGACTGGAGCAGTGCACTCACTGACTCATGTACTGACTCAGTGGGAAACTTCTTGACTACAGTTACAGATGCCTACAATTTCCATTTTCCACTGGTAACCTCTACACTGCAGAACAATGACAAACCTTGGATGACACATCGCTTGAAGCAGTTAGTTAAACAACGACAACACGCCTTCAGAAGTGGCAACATGGACAAATGGCGTTCACTTCGTAGCAAGATACGGCGGGAAATTAGGACTGCCAAGTGTGAGTTCTACAAGCACACTGTCCAACATCTGAAGTGTAGCCAGCCTGGCAAATGGCACAGACAAATTCAAAAACTTTGCCAGATTAAATCCAAATGTACCATGATCCCTGGTGCTGATGTCGACCCAGAAACTACATCTGAAACAATCAATGGCCACTTCGCTGATATATGCAATCAGTTGCCTGCCCTTGATCTCCAAGGGTTACCTTCATATCTACCAGCCAAGTCACCACCCCCTCTTATATACAGGGGGCAAGTGCTTAAGACCCTCAAGAGACTGAAGCCAATCAAAGCTGGCCATCCCTCCGATTTGCCAGTACGGCTGATCAGTGAGTTTGCTTATGAATTGGCTGACCCTCTCACCGACTTGTACAATGCCTGCCTACTTGAAGGAAAATTTCCCTCCGTTTGGAAGACAGCAACTATTGTGCCCATTCCTAAGGAGAGGAATATATCAAGCCTCGACCAGCTTCGGCCAATCTCCCTCACACCGATTTTCGCAAGAGTGTTTGAAACCTTTCTTGCAAAGTGGATCCTCGAAGACATTTCTTCAAAGCTGGATGTCAATCAGTATGGCAACGTCAAAGGCAGCTCCACTGTGCTCTATCTCGTGGACATGCTTAACTTTGTGCATGAGGGACTTGATAGAACTGGTCATTTTGCTAACCTTTGTGCCATAGATTTTACGAAGGCTTTTGATCGGGTGAACCATAATATTGTTATTCGAAAGCTCATTCAACTTGGAGTTAGATATTCTATTGTTCCCACTGTCTGCAGTTTTCTCACTGAGCGTACCCATAATACTAAGCTCTGCGGTCATTTGTCAAAGACTCAGAGTATTTCTTGTGGGGTTCCTCAAGGCACCAAATTGGGTCCAATTCTGTTTCTGATTTTGGTTAATGATGCATCAGCTGAAAACTGCAGACATTGGAAATATGTTGATGATTTAACTATAGGTGAAGTAGTGAAGCATGGCCAACCATCTCACATGCAAAGCTATCTTGATGACTTGTCAAGTTGGTGTTATGACAACAGTGTACTTCCAAAGCCATCTAAATGTCAGACCATGACAGTAAGTTTTTTGAAGCGTGACACACCTAGGTCCTCATTTAAACTTGATGACATGGCATTGAATTATGTGACCTCTATGAAGTTACTCGGTGTTACTGTACAAAACAACCTGAAATGGGACATCCATACCACAGATATTGTCTCTAAGGCATCCTGTAGGTTGTACACTCTGTGTATTCTTAAGAAGGCTAATATACCCACCTCTCACATGGTTGCTGTGTACACTGGCTACATAAGGCCCATTTTAGAGTATGCTAGTCAGGTTTGGCACAGCTCTATTAGTGTCCGCCAAAGTGATGCCATTGAAAGCATACAGAAACGTGCAGTACGTATCATTCTTGGCCATGGCTATGACTCCTACACCGCAGTACTCAGCGTGCTTAGTTTGCCTACTCTTAAATCTAGGAGGGAGGATCTGCTGCTTAAGTTTGGTAACAAACTTCTTAACTCTAATAGATTTAGAAACATGCTGCCACCACTTAGGGAAAATGTGTGTAGCAGAGAGATTAGATCATCCACCATCACTGGCATGCAGGTCCCTAAGTGTAGGTCTGTTAGATACAACAAGTCCACCATTCCATCATTAGTTAGCATATTAAATAGTATCAACTAGTGATTTATCTTGGGTATGTAGTACATGTACACATGTAGTTTAAAATATTTCCAGTGATTTATATTATGGTTTTTGCCCTGCCTGCGAATATGTATGGGGGGAGCTGCTCTGGGTTTGTTATTTGGCTTGCCGCTGTAGTCGGGTTTTTTTGTGTGCTTTTGTTGGGTTATTGGGGTGCTTGTTTGTTTGTTGCTTGCTTGTTTGTATTTTATCAATTTCTCTTTTTAAACTACTTGTTTCTATATGGATCGTAAATGTAAACTTTGGTGTGTGTGAATAATTGTATGCCTTGTATATCATGTCTGTTTGTTTGGTTCTCTCTTTTTAATCTAATAGTAACTGTAAGGACTTTTATGTAATGTAAAATGTGATGTGTGTAATGTTTCTACATGTAATGCATGTCTGGTTGTTGTTGTTTAGTTGTTTGTTGGGTGTGTTTGCTCGTTTGATGTTGGGGGTTTTTTGGGGGGGGGGTAAGGATTGTGTTTGTGTTGGTAATCTAAATGGCTTGTGTGAAACTTTTTATGGAATGTAAATTTTCACCTTTGGTGTGTGAAATTTATGCTTTGTATCATGTCTGTTAGTTAGTTTCTCCCTTTCAAATTTTACTGTAACTCTAACGATATGAATTTTCAGCCTGATTTTGTAAATATTGTAATTGTCAGCATTTATGCTGTTGTGTACAATATATTTTGCTTTTTAGGAATAAACCAGAATAAATTAAAAAAAATAAAAAAATTTCACCATTCTGGAAAAAGCGACTGACGGAAGAGAGAATGTGTTGGTCATGACCGACGTTTTCAGTAAATTCTCGCAGGCTGTTCCGTGTCGAGATCAGAAGGCGTCGACCGTGGCCAAGGTCCTTGTTGAAGAGTGGTTTCAAAAATTTGGGGTTCCCCGCCGTATCCACAGCGACCAAGGGCGAAATTTTGAATCACAACTTGTCAAGGATCTGTGTGGTGTCTACGGCATCCAAAAGAGTAGGACCACGGCGTATCATCCGCAGGGGAACGGTCAGTGTGAGCGGTTCAACCGCACGCTCCATGACCGTCTCCGCACACTGCCACCCGGGCAAAAACGCAGATGGCCCCAACACATTCGAGCTCGTGTTCATGTACAATTGCACCCCGCACTCATCTACCGACTTGTCCCCCTTACTTGTCTTCATGGGGCAAGAACCCACACTCCCGATTGATCTTCTTCTAAACCCAGCTGCAGATGCCGGCAAACCACTAGGTTGTGATTCATGGGTGGAACAACACCAGCAGAGACTGCAAGCTGCTGCAGAGGTTGCCAGAAAGAGACGGATGGAGAGGAGTGAGGCAGTGTAAGGTGTAAGCGTAATGAGGAGAGAGTCAACGATAAGGGCACTGCAGTGGGAACCCGGGTACTGCTGAGGAATTGTATTCCAGGGAGGAGCAAGATAGGTGACCACTGGCAGGCAACACCCTATAAGGTTACAGCACGACCACATGACAACGTGTACGAAGTACAACTGGCTGATGGCACAGGCCCAAGGAAGCGAGTGACAAGGACAGAGGTATTAGATACGGGAGAGTTTGTTCCAGAGGGCGACTCTACATCAGAGGTCTCAGACAATGAGCTCCTAGGTGAGGTTCCAGATCCAGAAGATGGAGTCACTCATGATCAGAATTCAGACGCTAGCGAGGACGAACCGATGCCTGTCGAACATCAAGACCATGACACTGAAGTAGCCACTGGCCAGAGAGGAGACCACAAAGATGGAGGAGAAACAACCAACAGGAGTCAGGTTGCTGACGAAGAGTAATCTTCATCACTGCTGGATGTAATGGTCTTAGTGAAGGAGGCGGATACCCAGCCGACAACAGCCCCATCCCAGAGTTCCAGTGAACCAGGTGAACCCATGGCGGATGGTGAAACGATGGCGGATGATCCCCAGGCTTCTGATGAAGCAGTGGAGACCCCAGGTACTACTGCCCTGAAGAGTCCCCCAGGTACTACTGCCCTGAGTCCCCCACAGGAAACCACCATGCCAGCAGAGCTGTCAGAACCACATAGCTTCAACGAAGCAGTGGAGACTGAGAGCCCTTCAGTGTCCCAGTCTCCCTCAGATAACCGTGAGCCGGTGGGACCGAGTACCAGTACCTTACCAGCGATGATAGCCGAGCCCAATCACCCGGACGAAGCAGTGGAGACTGAGAGCCCTTCAGTTTCCCAGTCTCCACCAGACAGCATTGACACAGCGGAACCGAGAAGATCCACCCGTACAACAGCAGGCCAACACTACAAAAGGCATCATCTACCAGAGTCAGCAATCCGTGTCACCAGCAACCACACGGAAACTCAAGTAACATCTGTTCAGCCGGACTTCGCGCAGTTCAGCCAAGCCCTTGCTGGTTTGGGAGAAATGCTTGTCGAACGTCTGGGAGGAAGGCTGCAAGCGGGTTGGTCTACAGTGTACCCACAACGCTACGATGGCCACATCAAAGAACTGTAGATAGACGACTTTGGCGCTTGGTGTTTTGAGACTACATCCAAAGCATTTAGTGATGCGAATAGACCAAAAGATAATAGACAAAAAGTCTTCTTTCTTTTTTGAATTCAGTTGTTTGGAAATTGCCGACTTGGTTAGCCTACACTTGTAGTTGGTGTGGGACCCAACGCGCAAGCAGTGGAGAATTGTGACAGGATTTTTTTTATGTTTTTACTATCTGGCTATTTCTTTTATGTTTAAAGCAGTTTCTTAATCGAAGCCTTTTCGAGTCAAGAGTTCATGGGTACCACACCTTCAAAGGAGATGGAATCAAGTTATGCATGGTGCCTCTATTAAACTCATCAATATTCTCTCTCAGCAGTGTCAATTTACACGTGAGGACCTCCGTCAGAACATTTCCCACCTTGACTCCCAACTCAAATCCAGTTGTTCTGATTCCACGTACAGGAATTTCCATGATGAGATTGAAAGGGGTTTGTCTAACCTTGACTCTGTCCTACTCAACAGGAGAAACAAGAAGATTGGTGGCTTGCTTGCCAAGCAACAACAACGCAGACACAGACGTTTCAGACGTCCTAGGTCCCCATCTACCACGCCACCACCAGAACCCCCTGTCAACACTGTAGTTAATCTTTCTTCCTCATCAATATCTGACGCAGAGCACAAACTTCTCTCCAAGGGTCTCAATTTTTGTCCCGCTCCCCGTTCTGTGAACCAGGTTCAGCTCAGCCAAGATCTCACGGAATACTACCGTAGAATCCGTCTGCGTGAGTTTTTCCTGGACAGTGAACCGTGTGAGCCAGAGCCTTTTCGAGTCAAGAGTTCATGGGTACCCCCCAAGAATCGTGTGCCAGCCATAGAGACATACGTTCAAGTTATAAATTCCCAAGTCACTAACCCGGACAACTTCCCCCACAGGACTCATGATAATCTCCCCAGAGAGGAGCGCCTGGCTCTCAACTCCTTGCGCTCTCGCACCGACATCATCATCAAGCCAGCAGATAAAGGTTCAGCTGTGGTCATCATGGATCGTCAGCAGTACATTGATGAGGCCCACCGTCAGTTGGATAATCGCACTAACTATACCCGCCTTGACTCTGACCCCACAGGCACTTTCTGTCGAGATATACAACAGGTACTTGACGATATGCGATCACGTGACCAGTTGTCCAAGAAAGCTCACAAATTTCTTTCTCCCTCTGATTGTAGGACTGCCAGATTTTACCTTCTACCCAAGATTCACAAGGCTGGCAACCCCGGTAGACCCATCATCTCCGGTAATGGCTCACCCACGGAACGCATCTCCCTGTTCATTGACAGTTTTCTCAAACCCCTTGTCCCACAGATTTCGTCATACATTCACGACACCCCAGACTTCCTACGCAAGCTTGAAGGAATCAAGGACCAGATTCCCAGCACGGCCATCATTGGGACTTTCGACGTCTCATCTCTGTACACCAACATCCCCCATGAGGAGGGTGTTCGTGCTTGCTCCTTGGCTCTGGCCAAGGCAGGACACACGACTCCTCCCATCAGTGATGTTGGCACCCTCATGAGACTTATACTAACGAAAAACAATTTTTCATTCCTTGGTGAACACTATCTACAGGTACACGGCACTGCAATGGGCACTCGCATGGCCCCATCCATGGCTTGCCTCTTCATGGGTGACCTCGAAGAACGCATTCTTGCCTCGGCCCCATGTCGCCCTTTAATCTGGTGGAGATATATTGATGATGTTTTTTTCATCTGGACCAGCGATGAGGACAGTCTCTTGACCTTCACTAACCACATCAATTCCTTCCACAGAACCATCAAATTCACATCGGAGTTCTCGGCTCACCAAACCCACTTTCTGGATGTCACCGTCCGCAAGCAAGGCAACTCACTAACCACTGACCTGTATTCCAAACCCACAGACACCCACCAGTACCTCCACTCCTCCAGCTGTCACCCCAGGCACTGCAAAACTGGCATAGCGTTTAGCCAGGCACTCAGACTCAGAAGAATCTGTTCTAATGATTCCGATTTCTCCCGCCATACACAGATACTGAGGAACAACTTGGTGGCCAGGGGTCACAGCTCTCTCCAAGTTCATCGTGCCATTGCCAGAGCTAAAGCTATCCCCAGAAATCTAGCTCTCACGGGAAAGGCCCCTGATGCCATGGCCAAACCCATGATTCCCTTGGTTACCACGTTTCACCCCAATCTCCCTCCCCTTCGCAAAATCACTAATGACAATCATCATATCCTCCATACTTCAGATCGCCTTGCCCGCGCCATCCCCAACGGCCCCACATTGGCTTACAGGCGTCCTCGAAATCTACGGGACTTGATTGTTCGAGCTGAAGTCTCATCCTTAGATGCATCCCCTCCCACCCAGCATGGTACTTTCAAGTGCAGTTCCAGATGTGTTGTCTGCCAGATTCATATCCAGGAGTCTGACTCCTTTTCTGGCCACTCTTCTGTCACTACCCACAGAACCATTGGTAACATCACTTGTAACACCCCTAATGTCATATATCTTATTTCTTGCAGGGTCTGTGGAGTGCAGTATGTAGGTGAGACTAAGAATACGCTCAAGAAGCGTTTCTATGCCCACCGGTCAACGGTCAACACCAAGAAACTAGACACCCCTGTTGGTCATCACTTCAACCTGCCTAACCACTCCATTTCTGATATGATTTTGCAGGGCATTGAATCTCTTGGCCATCGCAAGGACTCAGTTCGCCTCAGCAGAGAGAAAGTGTGGATGAATCGTCTTCGAACTATTCAACCACATGGTCTCAACATCCAACTTGGAAATGATTAATATTTTTCTTCCTCCATTGTCTTCTGTTACAGATAATCCACCTGGTCTTCATTGTTTGTGTTTCCCCATCTTTCCCCATCTTTCATCCCTTTCCACCTCCATACTGTTCCCCCCCCCCCCCCATAATCCCCCTTCTCTCCCACACTCTTTTGTCCGTTCCCACTCCCTGTGACCTTTGATCCTTCCCCTTTCTGGTCCCTCCCCTGTTCATACCAGACCCCTTGTGGTTTGCCATCTCCCTTTGTTTCTTTGTTCTCTCATCCACCCTCCCCTGCATCTTTCCACACATTTCCCACCTAATCCTCCTTTTGTGTTTCTTCTTTCATCCCTGCATGTTTGTGTGCACCCCCATGTTAATGTATGTACCTCTGTCATTTCTGTTTTAGCCTCTGAAGAAGAACTTGCTAAGTTCGCAACGTCAGGCCACATTAATTTTTAGATTTATTAGTTTCTTAATTGTGTAATTTCATATTCTTTTAACTTGCTTCATTGAGAACTGAAATAGCTGTTTCCTCTTTAAGTGTGGATCATGAATAATTCATTAGGTAGACCACAAAGCACTTCCTGCGGTACCCACTTCTGAGACATGTGGCTTATCTAGCCATTCCTTCAGTTGATGCAAGGCAGTCCACACAGTCATTTTATCACTCTTGTTCCATGCTCGTTTCACCAAAGTTCTGAGGCTAGAAGAATCCTTGTTGTTGAAGATTTGTGGTAAGTTTACACTTGTATATTGTATATTGTTTCTTACGTAAGTCAGTTCATTGATTTGAGTTTGATACTTAAGGAACTTAAGGGTTCAGATATTTTGCTAAGAGGATCTCTTTGAAAGTTTCCAGTCTTGCTTACAAAGTTTCCATTTCTTGGAAGTGACTTGCTTGGTTTCATTGAATTCATTGATATTCTAGTTTACTGCACTGATTTTAGTTTGTTATACATGTACTTACTTGGAGTCTTTTTAGAGAGAAAGTGCATTTATTGGTTTCTGAAAAGCTTGAGATGTATCTAGGATTATTGGTTTTGATTTACTTTACTGTTTGGCCCCTGAATTCAAGTTGAGATTTTGTGTTATTTTGTGATGTTTGTACTCTTACTATTTTGACATTTGGATCTTGAAACAGCATTTATAGTGAATTTACTTGCCAGAAACAGTGATCAGGTTCATATTTGTACAGAGATTCTTTTCTTTAATTCGTTAAAGTAGAAGTTAGGAGCAGTTATCATTTCATCTGATTATTTCGTATTCTTTTATTAGTGGAAGTGTTATAAGACTACTGTGGGAACTCATACTCTCAGTACCATTTGACCATGCTTAGATTATTTTCTTTAGGCAGAAAACTGAGCGTTGTGTAATTGTATATACATTAGTTTATCAATTCCTAGCTTTAGTTGTATCACTTTAAAGACTAGTATCGATGATATCGATATTGTGGTGCTAGTGCTGAGTAGCTATACTGTGTATCCACACTAGACAGATAATTGATATGTGGTCACTGCACCATTGCCAGCCCTGGGTGGGACAGCCACAAATTCCAAGTTTCGGGTTGAGTGATTAACTCCACAGGAGGCCTGACTGGAGTCTTTGACCCCGTTCCCACTTGATCCACCAATTGGGGGATCTGATCCACCTTTTGTCAAATTGCCGGATCAGATCCCCCAATTGGTGGATCAGATCCGGCAATTGTGTGTAGTGGGAACGCTAACCGTTATAAGGTGGATCAGGATCAGATCCACCTTTTCTGATCCACCTCTGGACCAGGATACAGATCCCCCAATTGGTGGATCAGATCCGGCAATTGCCGGATCACGATCAGATGGGAACGCAAAAGGTGGATCTGATCCGGCAATTTGACCTGTTAACATCCGCCCGGTGCACGAGTGGCGCGAAAATGTTGCGGTCTCATGAACGAAGAAACACGTTTTCAGGCGTGTAGCTCATGTGAACATTTCCAGCGTTTATAACATGCACAATAAACAACCACTGAACTACGGGCTAGCACTGCGCATGCAAAAGCGCACGTGGTATCCTAAAACTACACTACATGTATAGGCCTTATTTTTGTTGCGTGTTCGTCCATTACTAAACCTTTTTCATTCCTGAAATTTTACTTATTTTTTCCATCCATAAATGACTCTGAGTCCGCACTCACCAAAAGACTTCACTTTGGCACAGAATCATTGAAAAGCTTACGAGTATGTGATGAGAATAGTGCCGATAACGCGGTACGTACGGAAGTGACAAATCTGAAGTATTGATTATAGAAAATTGGAAATGATGTCGTAGTACATCATGTGACCGTTTCTAACCAATGAGAAGCTTCAGAACCAGGGAATCCCTTATCGATGCATTGGTTTCTGCCGTGATGTCACACGTGAGCGGCTCTGTTGGATTTCACCTTTTAATTTATGCACGCACGGATCCTCTACGGATCCGTGATTTATGTTGGTGAATTCGCGTAATTTTTGTCTGTGAATTCTGATAGTGCTGTTTGAAAACTGACCCATCCTGGCCTAGCATGCAACCATGCAACAATGGCACTCCCACAGAGCGCGCGTAATTCCGAACTCAGTGACCTTTCGGACCCAACATTTCCGTACGAAAAGGTGGATCAAGCATAAGTGGGAACGCGACTTGCGGTTTCGTTGCGGTAAGATAACGATCACACCAAAATGCCGGATCTTGATCCACCTTTTTCCAAATCAAGTGGGAACGCGGTTTCAGTTTCCTGCTCATTATGTATGTATAAGTCTTTTTACTACAGTGTGGTATAGTGAGTGGACAGGAGATTGTTTATTCTTGGAGAGGCTGGGCGAGGCACTAGGTGTTAAGGAGATTAAAGTTAAAGGCATTGTTTATTCTTACAGGCTTTAGGACAGTAGAGGAAAGAACACTGACATTTTAACTTTGAATTTAAGGAAACTTTATCATGTTGTTCTTTAGAGGATTAGGTACATGTATTTTCCTTTTTGCATTATTAGCCATCTTTTAAATTACTTTAGATTCACCAAGATATTATTTCGTTGATCATTGGAAAGTGTTAATTCTTCGTTTAATTTTGATGTTAACTTATGATTGTTTTTATTTCTTTATTCCTTTCTTTGTAGCTAATACCAACCCTTTTTTTGTGGTGTACATTCGGAGTAAATAAATTACATCCAACCTCTAGAAAAGAATCTTTGCTGTCACAGACACATATTTATTGATTTTGTTATCTTGTTATTTACCAGATTTCTATTTTATTGATGGATGTATTCTCTAAAGGAGTATGGAATAAATGTCTTCTTGAATTGAATTGAAGTGGATTTTGTGTGTGTGTGTCAGTGTGTGATTTTTTTAAACATACATGTGTAGGCCTACATGTAAAGACATTTTTTTTTAAGTTTTGTTGGGAGAACAAAATCAAATTTGTTGGGAGCACTGCCAGCACATCAATTCTTTGCAGTATTTTATTGGTTTTTATTCTCAGTTGTCAGATCTGCATGTGCACATGGAAAACTGACTTTTAATTTCCACACAATTATGAAAGTTTGTGTTGATGAACATGTACATGAGAGAAACTTACGTTGTAGGGGAATGGTTCCCTTGTGTTGTCCCTCATTGCTGCAGATGACCACTCGGTCGTTCCAACAGTCTGCCACAGCAATTTTACCAGGTTGAGTAGCAGTAACACCTTGAGTCCCATCAAACTGTCCTGGACCACTTCCTCTTTTACCAAACTCACGACACATCTCCCACTTGCCTTTGACTGCCAGCTTGCCCAGATTGATGTCACCAATCCTCTGACTAGGGATGAAGCTCAGATATGAAAGCTTGGGATCAATCTGGGGAGAATTTTGACTCTTGAGTGATTTCATGTCTTTGCTGATGATAGGGTATAGGGACAAAAAGTCACTGTCAGATGCAGTGTTTATGACATCCTGAGCTGTACTGAAGGAATGTCGTTTACTTTTTAGCATCATTGTCAGTGTTGACTGATGCTCATCATATGTTCTGTTGCGATCCTGCTGGAGTTGTTTGATCTCTGCAATCATCTTTGTTTCTTTAGTTGTTATCTCAGCTCTCATTTTATCCGCCTTGTCTTTCACAGCTTTCACAGTCTTTGTGACGTTCTGTGTGAACATCTGCTTAGCTTGTGATGAAATGGTCAAAGCCTTTTGAAGTATTTTGATGCCGGTGGTGACATTTGGAAACATATCTTGCAGTGACTGTTTGTATTTGAGAGAAGCCTCTCCAGAGTCAATGTAGTGATGTTTTGGTTCACGGTGGTCTACTACAGTACAGTCTTGGCAGATTAACTCTTCACATGTCTCACAATAAAACCATTTCACTTTCCCCTTGTGTTTCTGGCATTTAGACTCATCTTCTTCTTGTGTTGTTTTTTTCACTGAACTAATAACCACCTTTTCTTGGAGTGAGACCTCGTCAACTATTCCCATCAAATGGAAATTTGTTTTCAGGCCTTGAATGCGTGTCTCTGGAAGTACTGTCTCCCGTCGACATACAGGGCAAGGAATCTTAGGCTGACCCGCATAGCTACT
Organism: Patiria miniata; assembly: GCF_015706575.1. Lineage (NCBI taxonomy): Eukaryota > Metazoa > Echinodermata > Asteroidea > Valvatida > Asterinidae > Patiria > Patiria miniata. The sequence goes on along the minus strand of NW_024037064.1, from coordinate 4,851,422 downwards.
AGTGTAGTATATCTCCAGACATTTCTGGCAGAAGCTGTGCATGCAATCCAGCACCTTGGGCTGTTTATATTTGTCTGCGCATATGTCGCATTCAAGATGGGGGCTGATGTTCTTTAGAGCTGTAGCCATTTTATCTGTATACAAAGAGTATTTAAAAGCAAATGAAATGGTTATACATGTAATACAGAAATGTAACTTCTTTAATACTGCACTGTCTGTGTGAGTTTCATACGGCCTAAAAAAAACAAATTTGATTTTTATCCACTTTCGAACAAGACATCAATTTTGTGTGTGTGAGAATTTCCTGTCAAGTGACTTGTACTGGTAAGCTAGCATCACAGGATGCAACTTCACACTCCATTGATTTCGCCTTTTTCTACTTAAGAGCCATTTCGTGTAAATACTTCATATAAGTGTCCACGCTCAAAAAATCGAATTTTTTTATACTGTGTGAGATGAAAGGACTTTGGGAGCAAGTAACTAAAAGAGACATTTTAATCCGATATTTTGCCCGTTGCCATGGTTACGGGCCATTATGTGTTTTGGCCATTTTTCGGCAATTTTGAGGCTGCAAAAATTCATTTTTTGCATTATTTTCAAAGGTCATCAAGCCAAACTGCAAAGTAATGTCACAAAAGTAACTATATCACGACAAAGTATCATCCTTACCCTAACAAGAAAAAAATTTAAACACTTCCGAAAAATCTCCTTTATATTATTTTTAGGCCCTATAATACAGCATGTTTTTACAACTAGCAAAATTGCATTTTTTACCCCTTTTTTATCCCTCCAAAATGGCACTTGCCAGGGCACTCAGAATAATTTCCCTTCGGCTATGGTTAGTTCAGACATTGGTCTTTTCATGTCTGGTGAGAAAATTGTGTTATCGTATGGCCTTTATGCAGTAGCGCTCCGAAAATGGTAAATTTCACAAAAACCTTAAAAAGTGTATTTTCAGTGTTTTCCTTTGTTTTGGGTAATAAACTTGTATAATTGGTATTGTTCATTAATCTAGCACATTTTCACAAACAGAATCAGACTGTTTATCATTTTTAGACCATTTGGATGAATAGTAGGTAGTGTACTTCCCCCCACACCTGGCTAGGCCCCGCCCACTCCCCTGTCCACCAAATTTTGAACGTGTATGTTGCATAACGAAACAAATGTAAATAAATAATATGCAAGTGAACACTTCAGAAATAACAGAGTTCCTTTTCACAGCCTCCCCTTCCCCCACCCCCGGGGGCATTGCTTGGGGTTGAGGGTGGGGTGTGACCACCCACCAATAACTTGGCATTGTCAGTACAATCATTGTCACATGGGCAAATCTCATGTGATTGCAAGCCGCAATGAATAATAATGGCCATATCCATTGTCCTCTGATTGAAGTGCACCATTATTCAAATGATGTCCAGTCCTCCCCTCCCAGCTAGGCCCCGCTCCTTCCTTTGCCACCAAATTCAGATTTTGATTTCTGCATGTATTTGCCTAAATTAAATTGTAAATATATACTAGATATCAATTTGAAAGTGAACCTTTTATGATCTACACCAACAGCCGTCTCACAATACCCCCTTCCCCTGCCACCCCCACTCCCAAAGCTCAAAGATAACCACGCCCTCCCCAACAAGTCAACAAGTACAATTTTGTTGAGATTACTTACATGCATATGGCCTTGGGGAAAGTCTGAATTATGCAAGGTGGCTTTTTTACAACACGGGGCAGCTTGAAATATCCGAAAAGTGAGGGGGAGAAGGGGTGTGTATGTCGCGGGGTGGGAAGGGTGATCTGGACACACGCAATGTACGCTGTACACATTTGTTTATATTGCAAGCTACTTTGGAATTACAGTGAAAGGTGTGGTGAACAAAATGACGTTTATTTTATTATTTTCAAAACGGAAAAGATCTGTCGATTTAGAGAGCAACTAACTCTGATTTGTTTATATTGAAATACATGTACTTTAAAACAACGATCACTCCAGTGAAAGCTCCGAGAGAACACAGCATCAATTTGATTGCATGAATTTCACTCTTACTTGACTTGGCTATATACATGTAGTTAGGGTCTGAAGTATTTTTTTAGTGGAAGTGTCCTCCAAATTTGTATTTGCCTGATCAACATGAAGTTTTGTGGCACCAAATACACTTCTGTAGTGTGCTTATTATTACCATGGCAACCGTTGTAAAGACATCGGTGCTCATAAACTAAAGTCAAAAATACTTCCATTTTCAAAGCCTATCACGGAAGTATTATCCTATGACTGAAATTCATGGCTATATAATTAACAACAATACATGCTCAGTATGTAACGTGGCCACCATTGGTGCGAGAAGCGCATTAATTTTCACCTCTCAATCTGTACCATTTTGTTTGTTTTGATGTATACGTTTCTTATAGTTATTACATGAATCAATTGCAGAGCATTAAATAACATCACCACAATTGTGTATATTTACTTTAGTTTTGCCAATTCGGGTTGAAAACCCACACATTTTTGCAATAAAATCAGTAATTATAAGTCCCTATGGCAGTGACAGTGGATGCATACAATTGCTTGACTGGGATGAATGTTTACACAGAAATACAGAAACTATGCCCAAAATGTTATCTAGACAAGAGTTTGGAAAAATATATAAAAAACACCTCTAGTGGTAACAGCAATAGAACCAAGAATGTCATATTATAGAGTAATGGTCAACCAATATTTTCCTGCCAAATCGGTTGTAGGAAAATCGGTCAAAGTATATGCAAATCAACATGGGATCACAGTGTGCTGTGCCCCTCCCTTTCAGAAAAAACACACAAATACCCGCCAGAAAGGGATAAAATCTGTAAGCACTTGTGGTTCAGTGGGGAAGTTGGTTTGTTTTTTTAATTAACACATCAACAAAACATTCCCTGCCTGTATACAAAAAACCCCTGTAATTTATAAGCACCAATACATTTAGATTGCTTGCCATGTAACAATGGATGCACCACAGAAGTGTGGCCATGTTGACTGCTGATGACAGTTTGGAAGAGACTCAAAATGTCATGCTTATTACGAAATTACGATTTTGGAGGGCATAGCAGCACCCATAACGGTACTATATTCGACTTTATATGTGCTTGATCTGACCATATTTACACATTCAATTCAATCAACCAATATAGAGGCCATTTTGAGTTTTCACTAGAGTGATAGAAGTACATGTATTTTAATATACAAATATGAGTTATTTGCTCTCGTAATCGCCATTTCACTTCTCTGTATTGAAAATAAAAAATAAATGCAATTGTGTTAAAAAAAATTCAGCATTATATACATGTACCACGTACATGTATCATGTACATGTACATGTATCCATATTACACCCCCCCCCCCCCGCGCGCTTTCCAGATATTCCAAACCACTCCCACGTTGACAAAAAAATAGCAAAACCTACACAGTGTATGTAAATATGTGGACTTTCCGCAAGGCAATATGTAACCTCAACAATAATACATATTCTGTACAATTCTTTGGGAGGGGAGGGGTAGTTGCTCATAATGAGCACTGGAGTAGGAAGAGGGATGGCAGGGGTTGGGCTGTGAGACGGGTACGCCTGTTGGTGTAGATTATGAAAGCTTCACTTGCAAATTGACATCTATTTAAAATATTAATTTAGGCAAATACATGCATAAATCAAAATCTGAATTTGGTGGCAAGGGAAGGGGCGGGGCCTAGCTGGGAGGGGAGGACTGGACATCATTTGAATGATAAGTGCACTTCAATCAGAGGACAATGGATATGGCCATTATTCATTGCGGCTTGCAAACACATGAGTTTTGCCCATGTGACAATGATTGTACCGACAATGCCAAGTTATTGGTGGGTGGTCACACCCCACCCTCAACCCCAAGCAATGCCCCCGGGGTGGGGGAAGGGGAGGCTGTGAAAAGGAACTCTTTGTTATTTCTAAAGTGTTCACTTGCATATTTACATTTGTTTCGTAATGCAACATACAAGTTCAAAATTCGGTGGCACAGGGGGAGTGGGCGGGGCCTAGCCAGGTGTGGGGGGAAGTACACGACCTACTATTCATCCAATGGTCTAAAAATGATACACAGTCTGATTCTGTTTGTAAAAATGTGCTAGGATTCATGAACAATACCAATTATACAAGTTATTACTCAAAACAAAGGAAAACACTGAGCGCTACTGCATAAAGGCCATACAATAACCCAAAATTTTCTCACCAGATATGAAAAGACCAATGTCTGAACTAACCATAGCCGAAGGGAAATTATTCTGAGTGCCCTGGCAAGTGCCATTTTGGAGGGATAAAAATGAGGTAAAAAATGCAATTTTGCTAGTTGTAAAAACATGCTGTATTATAGGGTCTGAAAATAGTATAAAGGAGATTTTTCAGAAGTGTTTTTATTTGTTTCTTGTTAGGGTAAGGATGATACTTTGTCGTGATATAGTTACTTTTGTGACATTACTTTGCAGTTTGGCTGGATGACCTTTGAAAATAACGCAAAAAATGAAGTTTTGCAGCCTCAAAATTGCCGAAAAATGTCCAAAACACATAATGGCCCGTAACCATGGCAACGGGCTAAATAAAAGTTTAAAAAGTCTATTTTGGTTACTTGCTCCCTAAGTCCTTTCATCCCACAAAGTTTTTAAAAATTCGATTTTTTTGAGCGTGGACACTTATATGAAGTATTTACACAAAATTACTCTTAAGTATTCACTTTCTTAGAGTTTAGGCACTCTCCTGAAGACGGTCAGAGCATACTGACCGGAACGTCGAGTTTATACCTCTGGTTCTTTTCAGAACCATTCTCTTAGTTGAGAAATTATTCGCACATGGTGTTTCCGCAAACCTTTCATTATTAAGCTAGCATTTAACCTTATTCAAAATAACTGACACTCTTTTCTTACCTTCTTTGAATTTCAACCAAATCACTTGAATACAAATCTTTCCAATTTGACGTAGAGAGCACAAACAGTTGAGGCTTTTGATAGGGCGGATCTGGTAAAGATGGCGCTGGACAAACACAGCATCGTCATCAAGTCGCGTGACATGGTTTATATATAGAACTTGGGATTTTTGTTTTGCTCCATACATGTACATAAGTCACACACCTACAATCTGTATATCTGTTTACATATTTACTTGACACTTGAGTTTGGGATCTAAGATAGGCTCATGCATTCTATCTACATGTACATTATGCACTTTTTGTTAAATTTCAATGGCATGCACCTCACTATACAATTCCACTCAGTTTTTTTTTTCAACCATCAAATAAAATCAGATTTCAAAATATTTCACACACGAAATTATTTTTTTATCTTGTGCTATTAATACTGATAAAGAATTTTCACTCTATTTGAAGTTATCAATTTGACCAAACCAAAAAGTTTCAACTTTACGTTTAAATTGTCCCTGCAAATTAAACATATACGTGCTACTGGGGGAAGTACATTTGGGTGTAATGGTGTACACTGAGGACAATGAACAACAGAATTGACTGTACATAAGAGGACACTATGTCCTCAGTTGGAAACCATCACAAATCAAATGAGAGGAGTTGCCAAAAGTTACCCAAACAAAAGCCATCAGAAGGACAGTGGGAAGTCCTCAATCTACACAAACCTTTGTGGGAGTGTGAAAAGTGCAGAGTTTTAGAGGAGGGGAACCAACATAATGTTGAAACAGTGTAGCAAAACTACATTCTTTGTGAATGCATATATTTGTAACCATATTAACAAAACTGTCATCCTGTCTGGCTTATTTCCAGGGTGTGAAGGGCAGCACCTCAAACTCCCTTGACAACGAGATGAGACAACTCAAGGAACATGGTCATGTTCTTGGCAGGATTCATCCTGGTTTCTATGACATCAGGAAGAGATTGAAGGAAGATCTTGAGAGAATGTTGGCTGAGAGACGATGAGGAGTCAAGAAGATGACGGCCGGTAAACGTCTCAAGTCAAGTAAGAATGAAAGTTGTCTGGAAATAATCACTCCATCAGCTAGATTTGATGACTAGTGATCCTACATGTACTTAATATCTTGGAAGCTTCATGTTAGGGCTGTCCGGTTTGAATCTTGTGAATCTTTGCTTCAGATCCTACTGCTTGTTTTATTTTCTATTGTCCCCTGGTTCGATTCCTGTTTATTCCCAGGTGTGACCTCAGTTATCCTTGAAGGAATCGAGTAGTCTTTGGTTCAGATCCTACTGCTTGTTTTCTTTTTTATTGACCCCTGGTTCAATTCCTGTTTATTCCCAGGTGTGACTTCAGTTATCTTTGAAGGAATTGAGGAGTCCACTCACTTAAAGAGAATTTGAAATTTTTTTTAGAGGTTTTCCACTTTGTTTGATGCAATGAGTGTGAATAATTGTAACCTTTAGAGGGGGCAAATCCCAGATCTGATTCATGTACAGTTCAATATCTTGTTTGTTTGTTTGCTGACATGTTTACTCTACACTTGAGTTTGTAACTTGGACCTGAGTTAGGATATTTTTTGTACTTGCATACGTGTACATGTACACATACACCATCAGGTTGCAGACTAGTAAATAAACTGCCATAGACCCCAGTGATAGATACCCCACTTCCAAAATTCAGGGGAAAATACTCACAACTCTCCAAGGTGTATAAGACACGTCAAATTAAAATTGATTTCATCATCTGCATTTTGTGTTCAATTTTTTTGTGGTAATACGATGACTTTTGTGAGAAATTTCCATCCAAAGATGATCACCCCTAGAATTATAGTCCAAAAACCCATCGCCATTTTGAAAACTGATGCCTATACTGGATTGCAAAGTAGAGCAATTTTAGGGCTTAATTCATCCAAATGACACAGAAATACAAGCTTGCAGTCCTGTTCACGGCTTCCACCTTTCTAAAAAAAATTTAACAAACCTTCAAGTTCATGGCCCACAAAATGATGATAGCAAAAAAATGAGGGTGTACAAATCGTGATTTGGCCGGCGTAGGCAATTTTGGGCCTATTTACTGGCCTGCAGCCTTCAGTGTCCATACATATGTGCATTGTACATGTCATTCCAAAGTTGTTTCATCAAATGAGGTGTTCATACATGTACCTGTGCATACTTTTTCCTTCCATTCTGTGACATAATGTATTCATTTAATCTCTCATTGTTTGTTCTGTTTGTAAAAAAGTCCCGATGAACAAGTTTGGATTTCTATAGAAGGTGTTAATTCCTTTGACCTAGCTCACAAACCAGCTTCATTCAGAACTTTCAGTTGTAAAATTTCCAACCTGTCTGAAGAGTTGTTTCATGTCAATCTTTCATATGAGTGTCCACGATCAAAACTTGATTGTTTCAACTTGCCGGATTGGAATTGGGAGTAAATAACCAAAGTCTTTTAAAATCCGTACCAGGACCATTGCCATAGTAACAGGGCATGTGTTTTGCAATTTTGGGCCAATTAACGGGCTCATTGCAACTTCATTTTCGGCCAATTTACAGACTTGCTAATAATACATTTTGTTGCCTTCTTTTGAAAGGCCGCCCAGCCTGAATGCAAACCAATGTCACAAAATTAACTATATCACTACACAGCCTCACCCTTACATGTATGAACATTGTACTTCTTAAAATTCATCATCTTTTAAGCCTTAATATAGCACATGTTTTCACAACTAGAAAAGTTGCATTTTGAACTCCATTTTAACCCCCCCCCCAAAAAAAATGCAAGTTGCCAGCTGGGCTCTCAGAATACTTTGCTGTTGGTTGTGATCAGATCTTTGTATATTTATCTTTTCATATTTGGTGAGAACATCTTGGGCAACTGCATACTCTTTCTGCAGCATCAATCCAGAAATGATTTTACAAAAACCTATGTTGAGGTTTTTCCTTTCTTTCTAATTCAAATTGAGTACCAAAAGAAAATATCCTAAATCTTGCAAATTTCTACAAACCCAAATAATTTGTCAATTACTTTCAGACGAGTGCCACCAAATTCAGATTTTCTTTGCTTTTTTATTAAGAGTTAATTTTTTTCCCCGTGGACACTTATATAAATTACTTACATGAAATGACTCTTAGTTTTTGTTTTCGATAATTTTCTCTTTCAGGTGATGGTACATGTACACAATAAACAATGAAGATGACACCCAGGTCAGTCAATCCATTTATAATCTTGTTAATAAAACCTTGCATTTAATGTTGAGTAAGAAATTGGCATTGAAATAACTTTGAATTCTTGTTGTCATTAAGTTCTGACTTAACAAACTATTGATAACAATAAAGAAATGGTTTTGGAAGTTTTTCATTTGGAAAATGCAAAGAGTGTGAACAGTGGTAAGCTTTTAAGGGGGCGAATCCCAGAGAGATGGCACTGGCAAACACAGAATCATCATCAAGTAACGTGACATGGTTTATATATAGAGCTTGGGGAGTTTGGGGGACAAGTGCTGGATGCAACAGACATGTACAGTTTATTAACTTGTTTGTTTGCTGACATGTTTGCTCTACACTTGATTTTGTATCTTGGACCTGAGATAAGTTAATTAGTCTTTTCATATTTGGTGAAAAAATCTCCATTCTGAATGGGGACCATTCAGAATTTTCAATGTTTTAAAATTTCGAACTTTTTTCCAAATTGTGGGTGGGTGGGTCAAGCTAAATAATTGAAAATCGAAATTCACTTTCCATGGAAAAAGAAAAAAAAAGAAAGATAGATCTTTTGACTTGCCTGAACTACGCGCAAGCGTTCCGATATCGCGATGTGTTTCTTTTCCAACTTCGTCCCCTGTATGTACTGTACATGTACGTCATGTACGTGTATATAAACCCACCGTGGCATGAGAGGGAGGTGGTTTTTCAGTAGGCTTGGACGCCGGGCGTTTGTAGCGGTTAGGCCGTGCAGAGGCAGCAGGGTACCAGGTGTACTAGATCGGCTCTATAACACGCCGTGGTCGTCGATTACCAATCGCTATAAAAATTGGTCAATTCAAACACTGGACTCAAAGACTACAAGGACCGCAGCCTGTGATGTGATGTCTGCCCAAACCTGATGTTTTTCTTTCGCTCGTACCCCCCGCCCTACAAACAGGGCGGGGGGGGGGGGGGCTACGAGTGAATGTTTTCTCAGCTACCTCACTTGACAGGCACAACCTCGTATGTCACATGTCATCCACCTCATCCAGAAAACGACAAAACCACGGTCATCTTTGTGGCTCCCAAAACTACAACCTGTCATTCCCAACAGCATATCAGCTGGCAAAACACAAGAAAACTGAAAGTCACCAGTGCAAAAGAGGAAGACCGACAACTTCACGCCGTTACTGAACTAGACACACAGGGGAATACATGTTCATGTTCAAGTATATGTACATGCAAGTGCATGTAAATGTACAAGTTCAGTTTTTTATTAATTGAAATTGGGGTGGGTGGGTGGGTCAAAATTATTTGGAAAAAAAGTCGAAATTGTAAAACATTGAAAATTCTCAATGGCCCCTAACATCTTCAAATGAGTGCCAGGCGCTGTTGGCAATGCATTCATGTGGTCCCACAACTCTGCCTTTGTAACGGTTGAGGGGGTACTTGTGCAAGGAGTCCATACCCAGAGATGCTACCCTTGATAAAGAGCTGTAGAAATGCCACCAATGTCACATTCTGTTTTTGATAGTCTGTGTTTTCAGTGTTTCAAGAGTTTGCCTGTATTTTCTGTATTCACGTTTCATCACACATTCAACATTTAAAACAAACCAGTACTGGCGCTCATTATAGCAGCAAAATGTCTGGGGGAGGAGTTGCCTCTCCCTGCTGCCCCAGTGGATGGTCCACAGGAAAGTAAATCCCATTCGTCAATACTTGTGTAACCGGTGAAATATTTGAAACATATTTCAATGTTATCTTTTTTAGCACCTTTGGGTTTTTCCTATTTCTACTGAAAGTTTCTTAATATTTTATATCCCAATAATCGGTACGCGGGATTGCTTTTTCACAAGTTTTGGATTGTTTTCATGTTTTCAAAGTATTGAAATTATTATTATCTTCATTGTTTTATGTGCATGTTATATTTTTGTTCACCACTGTGAGCATGAGTGAGAAAATCTGTCCTTTAGCCCTGGGTGGGTCAGCCACACATTCCAAGTTTCTGGAAAAGTAATTACCTCCAGGCAGGAGGCCTGACTACATGTACCTCATTATTATTCATTAGATAGACTCTAGCTTTTCTACACTAGTTACTTTGTTCATTATCACCCCCTTCTCTGTTTATTCATAATCTCTATGTGGTCTGCTCAGGAATGTGAGGCACTGGCCAACATCCTGTGGTTTAGTTTTCTTCAGTTCAGTCTTTAACTAGCCACCAACAAGAGCACACACATATTGTAAAGTCTTGTAATTTAAAGAAAGTTTCACAGCGCTGGCTGCACTTTGCTGCCATGCGGCCACTGATGAGGAATAAAAACAGTATATTTTCCATCTAAACTTGAAGAGCCTGTTGTCCCCGGTCACACTTGTTTTTATTTTTTTATTCTGCATGCACTCCTTAATGCAGTCAGGTTTCAAGAGTGATTATGTAAGCAAACTACCCACCCAGCAAATAAACAATGGACGTCATTTGTAATGATACTTGAATGGCACATTACAAAGGTCAGAGGTCACAGGCACAGGAATGATGTCCCACTTTGGACCCTCAATGTCTAGAATGACCCATATTAGTCATCAAGTGAAGATGACTAACACGGACCATATTGCAAGGTCAGGGTTCCAGCTGGCAAATTGCAAGGCACAGCCAAAGTTAATTTGTAGGGAAACGAAAAAGTGATTTTTAAAATCCTTTTCACAGAACAGATTCTGAAATAAATTTGTTTGAATTTCTATGAAAAATGGCCAAAGAGGCAATAATTGTCTTATTTATATCATCAGTTTTTAATATAAATGCAGAAATATCACAGGCACTCAATAATTAAGGGAGGGAGATTCATCGCCAATAGAGGGCGCTGTGACATTTTTAATTGCTGGGGATCTGATGAAAAGGTGAAACCATTGACCTTGTCTTTTTGCTATGAACACTTGCAGACTGGTCCAAGAAATCTGGAATTTATTTGGCCGGCTGGACCTCATAAAATTGTTTGCGTATTTATGTATCAAACAAAGGTAATCCAGAAGTGGAAATTTGGTAATTGCCGAAACTTGGGAAAAATTAAAGTTATTCACACATTCAACCACATGTGATAGTTACAGCAAATTCCACAGTGGTGCATTTCTGTTGTATGGTTCATCTGAGTTGTGGGATTCTGTTGGATTCAGGAGACTTCACTTGGTGGGTTTCTTTGGGGTTGGGGTTTTTAAATGCAATAACAATATAGATATTTTAAGACATGATTTTTCTTTTTAATTGTTAGATGAAGAAAAGAGCGACTACAAAGAACTACAAAGAGTGGTGGGTGAATTCTTATTCTGAATAAATGAATGAATTTATTTCTGCTCATTTCATTTCTAACCATCTGATTTTACAAGTCAATTTGAATATTTAAATGTTACAACAGAGTTTGAAAAGTGTCATCAAAATGTAATAATTCTTTGCTGAGACTCAAACTGTATAAGGGGGTAATTCTTTCCTTTCTTTTGAAGTTTGCTGGAATTGCAACCAAATAAGTAAAACAATGAAAACAAAGGTATGAAATTAACTCTGAAAAGGCAAGGAAATTTCAAGGAGGCAGTCAGGCCAAAATCAAGGCAACGGAGGCCTTAGATTCCTGAAATTCAATACCATTGATTTGAACATTTATTAAAATGATTGGCAACCTTTCACACTTGAAGAATTGTTAACCTTCAAAGAGAAATAATGAAAAATGTCCATCAAGATAATCCCTTGTGAGTAAAGTTTACACAAGCTTTTATTCTGTGAATTCAGACAGGAAACCGAATTAATAGGATAAGTATTTGTGCTCATCTTTAACGGACATTTTGATGATTAAATGATCATCCACATTAGTGTTTCATTGATATAAATGCAAATGTACAAAGCTTATAAATAATAACAATAAACAGGATTTCTATGAAAAACTACAAAAATGGAGAAAAAAACTACAAAATTCTTTCTTTTTTTTAAAGAAACTGAGTGAATATAAAAGACAATTTTTTTAAGTGATCTTAATAAACTTTCATAGTGATGGGTATGCTTAAAGGTACATTGTGCATAGGATCATTTGCTTTTTGCGGGTTTTTTTCCGAAGCAACAAAAGTGCTCAATATTTTAAGTAGGTTGTATAACAAGCATTCTGTTCAAGTCTTAGCTGAGTGGCTACTATACATTTTGGAGAAAACAGAGAAAACATAATGCACAAGTCTTTGGATATGGTAACTGGATTCTGTAGGCACCCCATTTTGAAACCACCTTCAATGTTGTATTCTGACAATACCATTTCAGGTGGAATTATTTCACAGGGTATTTGTTACCAGTCCTATCTTCACTTTGAGGTTTCTGTCATTAAATCGGTAGGTGCTTATCTGGGTTATTGCAAATGATCTTACATGGCTTTAAAAAGTGAAGTTAACAGAAATACAGAATAATTGATATTGTACAGGCTGTAATTTCCATTATCAGAAAATGTAATGTAGAAATAGCACAGAATACAATGAGTAGATTTATGTTCTATTAGGAACAAATTGAAGAAAATACATAAAGGGAGTTTACAAAGTCTTGTTGTGACTACTAAGATCTACATACAGTGGTAAATTGTTAAACACTAAAAAGTCTACTTGAACATTTAATTTTTACAATAAGATTGATACTTTGCAAACAAATTCATAATTCTTTATTTTTGCTGAAACCCAAACTGAAGTGATGATTTTTTTTTCATTTTCCAGTTTTCTGAAATGGCAACCAAAAAATCCAAAACAATGAAAACAGAGATGTGCAATTAAATTCTTGAAAAGACAAAGAAATCTATTTGTTTTGTAAGGAAAATAATTGAATTAGAAATGTGCTATTTGTGTGGGACCTTTTCAAGGTGGCAGTCAGGCCAAAATCAAGGCAACTGAGGCTGTATAGCTTTCTGAAATTCAGCGTCAGTCGAATTGATTTCTAATCATTCAAACTGAAGGGATATTTGACAGTCTGAGAAAAAATGTCAACAAAATTTCAAATCAAGATAAAAACATTCTTGTAAACATGAGTCTTAATTCTGTAAATTAAGACAGGAAACCAAATTAATTTTCACTCATCTTTGGCAAACATTAACAATGAGTAAATTACCTTCAATATACATGTAAACGTATTGTAAATTCAAATGCGTAAACAGAAACTGCAAAAAGTAACGTAAAACTGAGTAAATAAAGGCTTATTGAACAGTAATCTGAGTACTAACTATCGTGCTGAACGTACATGCTTAAAATGAATTTAAACAACATGTATATCACAAAATACTTCTCAAGGATGAAGTGCTTGTAAAACTGTCTCAAAAGTTCTATTAACAAAAGTACAATATATAATGGATTACATGTAGATATTCCATTAGGAACAAATTTCAGAATCCCAGGGAGTTTAAGAAATCTTTGCTATGTTTTCAGCTTTGGCTAGTACTATTTAAAGCCTTTCAAGAAATAAACCTCATGAACACTGTCAACACAATTCTCCATTCTGTGAATGAAGATCTGAAACCACATTAATATAATGAGCTTTGTCACTCATCTTTAGGATACATTTGGACTTAAGGCAATTTACATGAAAGCAGTGTTTTATTAATTAAATCTGTACATAAAGCTGAAAAAAAGTAACACAAAATTAACTGAGTGAATAAAGGCTTATCTTGAAGACTAATATGCACGTATTTGAACTGAGTAATGCAGAATGTTGAATATCAAGAACGAAAAGATCCTAAACATTTCTCAAATCCTTGTTGTAAAAGCAGAATATGTACAGCAACTTCCATCATCAACAATTTAACAATCTTAATTGTGTTTATGAAATGTTGGCTTTGTCCCTAGCTTTGGCTTCTGGCTTCTTTATTTTTGTCCCCTGATGTAACTCCAGTACAATATTGGTCCATTTTCTTCTTTAGAGACACCAAATCCTGTCACACAAGGCCAATGGATGGTTGGTGTATTTTCACTGAGTTTGAATGTGGAAGGATTCTTAGGAATCTGGTGCCAGATATAAAGCGGAAGCCACAATGAAGCCGGGGTTTTATAAATACCACAAAAAGTTGGTAAGTATTGGATAGATATATGGCGAACCATGTACTGGGTGAGGGAGGGGTGTTGGTGTGAGGAGGCGGGGGTCACTACATTCAAACTCCTCAACACCAACTAAACTCCCCTCTCCTTTCAAATTTACCATTTAATTCAGATTCCAGTCATTGTACAAATTATCCCAATCAAATCAAATGTAACTGCCCTTATAAAAATCCACTATAGTTTCACCATTATAAATTTGTAGTTTTACTATAGTTCATCAAAGTTTACTATGATAAGTATAATATATGTAAAGTTTTGTGTAAGGTAAAGTTACTTTAATTTTACTACAGTAAATACTGCAGTATTATTGTACGAAATTTAAAGTTAACTTGTAGTAAATATATAGTGCCGTATTAAAGTTTACTGCAGTTTCACATCATACAAAAACTATAGAAACACTAAAGTACAACTACAGTTTTAACACTCTACGTTCTACACATTTACTGTAGTTTCACTACATCCAAAGACTGTAGTATTACTTTTTTTAAACGCTCAAGTAGGACTACAGTTTGAACACAATACTTTCCGCATATTAACTGTAGTTTCACTACTTCCGAAAACTGTAGTATTACTTTTTAAAAACTGAAGTTAAGACTACAGTTTTAACACAATACTTTCTGCATATTAACTGTAGTTTCACTACTTCCGAAAACTGTAGTATTACTTTTTAAAAACTGAAGTTAGGACTATAGTTTTAACACAATACTTTCCGCATATTAACTGTAGTTTCACTACTTCCGAAAACTGTAGTATTACTTTTTAAAAACTGAAGTTAAGACTACAGTTTTAACACAATACTTTCTGCATATTAACTGTAGTTTCACTACTTCCGAAAACTGTAGTATTACTTTTTAAAAACTGAAGTTAGGACTATAGTTTTAACACAATACTTTCCGCATATTAACTGTAGTTTCACTACTTCCGAAAACTGTAGTATTACTTTTTAAAAACTGAAGTTACATGTAGGACTATAGTTTTAACACAATACTTTCTGCATATTAACAGTAGTTTCACTACATCCAAAAATTGTAGTTTTACTTTTTAAAAACTGAAGTTAGGACTATAGTTTTAACACAATACATATTAGTCTTGTAACAGTTTTTACGTGTATTTGTACTTTACATGTAATTTCTTCAAATCTAACGTGTACTCATTTTTCAGCAGAAAAATAAGCCATACGAATTACTTAAGTACATGTAGTCATGTTTCCAAAAATGATATGCTTTGTGGAGACTTGACAAAACTGCATGATCTCCATACATCGAACTGCATGTGAGGGACACCAAATAATTAGGTATCAGTAATCTACCACTCACATTCTGAACCATGCAACATTGAATATGCTACCGCACCATATCTGCACAACACAGTTTATTGAGCTAAACAGGAAACAGTCCA
Source organism: Patiria miniata (assembly GCF_015706575.1). Classification (NCBI taxonomy): domain Eukaryota; kingdom Metazoa; phylum Echinodermata; class Asteroidea; order Valvatida; family Asterinidae; genus Patiria; species Patiria miniata. Next base: position 4,835,825 of record NW_024037064.1, on the reverse strand, counting down.
CATGTTACATCATCAAGAGAATTATGTTACATGCCTAGCCTAACACACACACAGCATGCATAGTGTAGCATGGGCAAGTCACATTACGCAATGACCTTGCATACCAGATAAACGGTCAGTGTGGAAAATTTGAAAACTGCATTCAGTTGCAACAGTGCTGCAGTGCTTTGCAAGAGGCCAGAAAAGTTGAATTAAACTGGGTCAAAATCATGGATATAGTTGCATGACATGTGCATGCCTGATGTGGACATAAGTAACTGTTCATGTGCACACGCATCCTGTACATGGTTAGCATGTAGAAATACACTGGATGGATGATCGGTGGACATGTTGGAGCTTAAGAGTTACATAGACATGATGATGCCTGGCATGATATGCCTGGACCATGGAGAAATGCCTGGACTCTTGTCTCACGGAGTCACGCGTCACAATCACAAGCTGTTGTATGCGGTAAGTCTACAAATTCACGTTTGCCTTTTATTCAGTTTGTTGATGATATTCCGTTATGGCTGTCCTACCCCTTACTTGCAATTGGATTACGACATGCTGGATATTAAATCAAATGTAAGCATATGTTAAAGTTTAAACTGAATGACTGGGAAAATTATTATTGAAAAAAATTGACCCAGTTTGTGTAATATTTTAATTATTTGTGTGTGTGTATTTTTTTCATTTCAGATACATCGTACAGCATTAGCAGCAAGAACTTATTCCCCAATCCCTGACAAAAGTTTGGTCATGTTGGTGATGTGTAAAAACATGTATTATAAACCACAGCAATCCAGGTATTCCATTCAGCCATTCATACTGTACATGAGTTTGTTACTCTGTTAATTTCACAACAAGATTTCACTGCATCCTACTTTTGCAAATGCAAGAACAAACTTACCAAAGAAAGTTTAGCAATAAATTATATCCAATTTCAGGGCAAGCTGAAAAACATGTATATAATATATGCTGGAAGTACATTTTCATAATTTTACCTTTTAAAGGGCATTGCAGATGATATGCGTATTACTTCAATAACATGTAAGCTGTGGGCAGTTTGTTTTGGTTTAAAGTTTCACAGTCACAACCCTTAAATTCAAACTTTGAAAACTATTCTTGTTGATAGATGGCACATTTTCATTATAAAAGACACATTGAACAGACAAATGTGCTTTTTGTGGCAAACATTGTCACAATAAAACCGGGGCTTCGTTGTGTTTAAAGACTGCACCATCCCCTTTGTAATAACCCAAACTTAAGTGTATTCAGCTGTATTTTTTCAGCTGTTTATTTTCCTGTTCATTACTTTTTAAGACCGTAATATTTTTAAGGTTAAAATGTTTACTGTTATCAACTCGATATACATGTACATGGGCAATTCTCCATGGGAGAGCAAAAAATGTCAAAAATAAATATTCACATATTAAGCCTTTTTTGTACTTTTTCCAGACCTCAATTAAATGGGGAATTCAGTTAAAAAAACGAAATTAAAAAGAATTACATATTTCTGGTAAAAACAGTGATTTTTGCAATTTATGATTAATTAAAAACGTTCAGATTTGGTAAAAAAAAAAAAAAATTGTGTATGTATTACTTTCTGAATTATAGGGAAAAGATTTGATTTATTTTATGATGTTACAAGTTACTTACATTACTCAGGGTCATTAAAAAAAAATCTAAATATACAAATATATATATATATATAGAGAGAGAGAGAGAGTAGGCCTTTATTTAAAAATGTCAAAATTAGCACGTAATTCCGTTACCGAAAAAATGGCAAAAGTTACTTATTTCACAAATTTTCTTGTTTTTTTTCTTCAAATCATGTATGTTGAGAAAAGACCCTACTATAAACATAAATGAAAAATAAAAACTTTAAAATAGTAATTTCTTGGCATTTTTCCAAGTGGTATCGGAATTACGAAACGGTAACGGAATTACGCATGCACAAAGTATGCACACTTCCTCCAGATTATGTACATGACATATTAAATAGGTGATTTGCATGTAACCTTTGACAATAACTTTAAATACTAAATTACTTGTTAAATCATTTCCCTCTTTAATTTGCTATTATAAAATTAAAAATAATCAGGTGTTCCATTGATATTTTTTACTTTTAATTTTTCTTATTTACTATTTAAAAAATGCTAATAGTTGTTTGGATGGTTAAAGGGAATATACAACATTTGCAAACATCAGAAAATAAAACTACCAAGTTTTTACGAAAATATTAGGATGTTGGTAAATGACAGTCTAAAGCATCCTGTACAATTATGGCACCTGGTGTGAAGTAATTTTCAAGAAAATGATATTTTTGTATACATTTCCAACGGTTTTCAACTACAAACTATTTTTCAACTACTGCTCCAACTTAACACTCTTTCCAGTCCAAATTTTGTTTTCTATTTGTTACATGTTCATGAACGGGTGCAGGCCAGCTAGTCTAGTTCCCTTACCCTCCACTTTTCCGGCATCTATAAATTGATCCATTTTACCTTTAGTGGAGTCAAGGAACCAGACTACTTGAACAGTTTTGTTTTTCTTGGTTTTCCAGCATTTTCGAACGCAAAACTTCAAACGTGTCAGTGTAACAATATTTGATCTATTATACTAACCCCTCAAATAGTTCATTTCTGAAAATTACAGCAAAAGCCAATGATGTACATTCCATTTAAATATGTGTTGCCAAAGTCGTTGTCTGGTACCCACAGAAAATATATTCCACAAGAAGTATATGAAAGTTGAGTACCAGACTGTACTTGTACTTCTACTTGGCATAACTTAACATCTTCCCTTGCTCAGAGATGCCAACCAGTGCAGTTTTATTGTATTTTCCACGATAAACTAGTGAAGTACGATAATACAATTGTTCATAGTAAAATTTGATTTTCGGTAAAAAAAAAATACATTGCTAACAGGCAATGCAGGCATCACCAGACTGCTTTCATTTGACCTTTGACCTAAAAAATGAAGCCCAGACATGTTTAGGCCTACATTTACATTTTGATCTGCTAATTTTTACTTAACTTTCCCCTTGTGACATGTTATAAACTTCTAAAATTTGTATTGTGATGAGTTTATGTTGAATTCAATGTTAATGTATTGCATTTACCTATTACATGTAAACCTATGGCATAATTCCGTTACCGCCCAGGCGTAATTCCGTTACCGTGATTAAAATGCAAATTATGAAAAGAGTGATTACTTTTTTCAACTTTGTTCTGCATTGTAGTTAACAACACCCCTGAACTCTACAAATAACAGGAAGTGTCCAATTTTAAAATTTCAAAACTTCAGAGAGTTTCATTAATTTATGCAAGAACTCAAATATGCTTGTCCTCCGTCCGTAATTCTGTTACCGATATTAAGCTCCGCCCCTTAAAGGGTAAACTTGTGAAAAAATTTTTTAAGCGGTCAATCAATTCTATTGGGTCTTGGCTCCCTTTCCATGTTTAGATTAGTTGCCTAGCATAGAACATATTTTCTTGGGAAAGAATCATCCTCGACAAAGTGACAAATGGGCGTAATTCCGTTACCAAAGAATTGCCCACATGTAGGTTTAATTTTATACAACAGTCTTGGATGCATTCATTGTGTGCATGGATTTGTACAGTGTGAACAAATCATTTTTCTAAGATACAGATTAAAGACAAAATTTGAGCTTAATTGAAGGATAAGACCATATTTTAATTGCCTTAAAAAACCTGTGCATTCCTGTTTGAGAAAAATGCTTGTGTATGCATTTTTGAACATTTGATTCATGTTTAGTTAAATGATTTTTCTATTTTTGCAATTTTTAGGGTGACATGTCATTTAAACATCATAAATATGTTAATTTTAGTAAAAGTAATGCACATGTATTTAATACTTTTTTGCAGGTGCCACATAAGCCAGGTGCCACAACATTGACGTACATGTACATGTTTATTGTTTAACTTGGTCTCTTTTTGCAGATAACATGTGTAACACAAGTATGAGCTGATAACTCCTTTGTTATATTTTTCAATTTATTTTACCCTTTGACAAGTTCAATTTACAGTCTTTGAACACCTTTTGCATTAAAAACAGTTCTTTAGCTCATTTAACAAATAACTGAAAGTGAAGATACATTTTTTTTCCAAGTACATGTACATGTATTTGCTCAACTTGTGAAATGTAAACTTTATTTTATTTGTGTGACAAATATAGGATGATGCACATGAAGAAGAAAAAAAGTCTTGTCTTTTTTTACTATGTGTCCTTTTAACGTTTTTTTAGTTAGTTTGCCCATAAAATGTTGTAGTCCACTGGTCATCGGAAAATGAAGCAGTTTTGCTGGAAGATATACATGTAGTGTACGTCTCGGTAAACTGCACCAAAAGAAATGTAGTAGTGATTTTGGAGTTACTTACAGTTCAACTACAATACTTGTATTCATTTTTACTGCACTAAATCTGGAGTAATATCTGCAGTAAAACTGCAGTAGAATTATAATAAACCAACTACAGCGCCTAAACTACAGTTGCCTCTGCAGTAAATATGGGGTAAATACTATGATACAATTATAATAAAAATGCAATAAACTGAAAATAAATTACTACAGTGTTTTTGAAGTGAAACTGCAATTCCACTACAGTAACCTTTTTTACTACAGTAAATATGCAGTTAATCTCTACTAGAATTATAATAAAAGTATAATAAACCCCCTTTTTATTTTAATATTACTATAGTATTTTTACTACAGTAAGTATGCAATTAATCTCTAATAAAATTATAATAAAAGTAAAATAAATCCACAGTATATTTTAATTTGACCATAGCTCTTCTGAAGTAAATTACAATACAACTGCAATTAAATTATAGTAAATATGAAGTCATCAAAACTACAGCAATACTGTAGTTTTACCACAGTATACTTGCAATTATTCTATTGTTAATTGTAGTAAAATCACAGTTTTATCACAGAACCACTGTAGTTTTACTGTAGTAATTGAGAAATTGCGGCCAAAACACCATGATTTTACTGCAGTAATTACTATAGTTAAATCAAGGTAAAAATGAAGTAGACCTAAGTGAAACTGTGGTTTGATTATATTCATATTATAGTCTTACTGCAGTGTAACTACAATTTAATTGCACTGTTAACTACAGATTATGGTGATCCATGTACTGGGTGAGGGACGGGTGTTGGGTTGAGGAGGCGGGGGTCATTACATTCAAACACCTCAACACCCACTAAACTCCCCTCTCCTTTCAAGTTTACCATTTAATTCAGATCCAGTCATTGTACATGTACATTAAGATTAAAACAAATTATCCCAATCCAATCAAATGTAACTATAGTCAATACACTGTTTATATAAGACTTTGTATAGTAACAAAATGTAATTGATGCACTGTTTATTTAAGAATTTTTATGGTAAAATGTTTCACATCAGAGGGATCTGGCAGTTTGGATTTTGATGAGAGATGTGATATGAGTGGGACATGAATGTTGATTGGTGCTGTAATGACTGGACAATTTCATCCTCAACATTTGCTGTTGGAATGATGATGATTGCTAGTCAATGTCATGTTGGATGACATCACACCTTGTGAAACATCTTGATTGAGTAGTGGTCAGCAACTGCCAGCTGACCACCTGATGTGATTGTTATTCCACATGGGGCACACAGACCCTGAGCCAGGCAATCAAGAAACCTGCCATCTAGGTCATAGTGGTGAATATGACCAGTGCCAGGCACACCTTGGTACACTACAAGGTAGATGCCTGAGCTGTCACAGCATACACCATTGCAGTACCCCACTGGCTTACCATTAATGGTTGGTTGAATTGTGGCGTGTGTTTTACCTTTGCTATCAGCAATGTCCACTTTCTTTGTGTTCCATCCACTGACCACAACTCTATCAGTGTCGTCATCAACAGCCAGGTAGTGAGGTGGAGTCTGCACTGGTATGGTGTGTAGGATCTCACCATTAGTGGGTTTGTGTTCAGTCCACACCAAATTGTCGATGTCGCCTACTAAGATGCTATTCTTTGTTACTGCTAGACTCGATAGGTTCATTTTTGTCATTTCTACCGGTACCTGATGCTTTGGCATCGTTGGGAACTGCCTAACAAGAGTGTTGTCCTTCATGTTGAACACCTTGACATACTTGCTTCCACGTTCCAATACAAGCAAGCGTTGCTCAGGATTGTGGATGGCTGCAACTGCCTGTGGATCTGTGGGTAAAGAAGAACTCAAATGTAACATTCATTGTATGCACAGTATATAAATGCACTGTCACTATTCTGAGTCTCCATGAAATATAAATACCTATGATAACCGACCTATAATAATGAATACATGGCGTGCCTTAAAGCCTGTTCGTGTAGAATTAATAGACCTACATGAACATTGTGCAGTCTTCAACCACCATGCATGTATAATTGTGAATAACTGCAACGTCTTGGAGATACAGTTTTGCAAAGTCTTTTATAAAGTTAATGCACTCTCTGTGCTATTCTAATTGTTCAAACATCAAAATATATTAGTCTTATATTTAACAGTGTTGCTTTTTTTTTTTAAATAAAAAGGTTGCTCAATTTTCAAATGAAGCATTGAACAACATAGACCCCATTTTTAGACATCAAATAATTGAAAACTGTATAATAACTCAGTTCTTGCAAACTTAAAGACACCTTTCACAAACTGAGAAAAAAAATGAAACTTGAAGCATATTATTTTTCGTAATTCAAGGTCAAAGGTCATTTCGTAACGCATTTTCTCTGCGCTTCATTGTACAATTCTGGTTTTATTTTATGAAATAGAGGCCATTCAAAGAGCATTAAATATGATGTACAACTTGGCTTTGTAGGTGCTATAGTTTTGGAGATACAAGTATTGAAGGTTCGGAGGTCATGCTAATTTGTCAAACGTTCGTTGACCCGTATCTCAGAATCTAACAAGCCAAACTACAAAAAAAAAATCAGTTCTGGGGGTTTCTCATACAGGCCAATCATCATACCAAATATTGTTTCAATCTGTGAGGGTCAAGTCCAAAATCGTGTTGAATTGACACAGAATACACATTTTTGAGAGTCAAAATTTTGACCCCCAAAATTTGTTCTTACAAGAGTAACACACAAACGGCCAACTTGTCAAGGATGGTTGTGTAGACGTTTATATCCTACTTTTAAATGTTCTTTGTAGCCCAATTACGTACACGTTCACGTGGAAGAACCACGACTGTGCTGCGCGTCTGTTGACGCCTATATACAGCGCAGAGCTGATTTCGCTACAATATGTTCATACCAATTTTCAAGTTGCTGCATTGTACCTTTTAAAATATAAGCCATGGAGCTTTATTGTTTAGAAAAAAAGCAAAGCACGAAAACTACAGAAGAACATAGACAAAACCAAAGGGATCTTGATGGAGGCTCGGGCAGGTTGGTTCGTTTGCAAAACAGCCTAAAAGCAAATTTGCTATTTTCTAAAAGTTACATACCCCAAAAATAGAAGCACTTCTTCCATATTATGCAAACTGAAATCAGTAATGAAATAAATATAAGTTTTGTTGTAGTTTTGTTTTATTTTTTGTTTCTGCGTGTCTGTTTTAATTGTGTGTATTTTCTTTTTTACATAGCCCTACATGTAACAAAACAAAACAGTGGAACATTTGTCGGGAGAACAAAACCTAATTTGTTGGATATCACTGCCAGCACATGAATTCATTGCCAGTATGTTATTGGTTTTCGTTCTCATTTGTCTGATCTGCATTTGCACATGGAAGACTTTAATACATGTACTTATAAGTTCCGCACGATTATGAAAGTTTGTGTTGATGAACATGTGCATAAAAGAAACTTACGTTGTAGGGGAATGGTTCCTTTGTGTTGTCCCTCATTGCTGCAGATGACCACTCGGTTGTTCCCATAGTCTGCCACAGCAATCTCACCAGGTTGAGTAGCAGTAACACCTACAGCCCCACTGAACTCTCCTGGACCACTTCCCTCTTTACCAATCTCACAACACATCTCCCACTTGCCTGTTTCCACCTCAAGCTTGCCCAGATTGATGTCACCAATCCTCTGACCCAGGGTGAAGCTCAGATATGAAGGCTTGGGATCAATCTGGGGAGGATTTTGACTCTTGAGTGATTTCAAGTCTTTGCTGATGATAGGATAGAGGGAAAGCAAATCAGTGTCTGATGCAGTGTCTATGACATCCTGAGCTGTACTGAAGGAAAATTGTTTACTTTTTAGCATCATTGTCACTGTTGCCTGATGCTTATCGTATGTTTTGTTGCGATCCTGCTGGAGTTGTTTGATTTCTTCAATCAACTTTGTCTCTTGAGTTGTTATCTCAGCTCTCATTTTATCCGCTTTGTCTTTCACAGCTTTCACAGTCTTTGTGACGTTCTGTGTGAACTTCTGCTTAGCTTGTGATGAAGTGGCCAAAGCTTTTTGAAGTATTTTTATGCCTGTGGTGACATTTGGAAACATATCTTTTAGTGACTGTTTGTATTTGCGAGAAGCCTCTCCAGAGTCAATGTAGTGATGTTTTGGTTCACGGTGGTCTACTACAGTACAATCTCGGCAAATTAACTCTTCACATGTCTCACAGTAAAACCGTTTCACTTCCCCCTTATGTATCTGGCATTTAGACTCATCTTCTTCTGGTGCTTTTTTCACTGTTACCTTCCCCTGACGAATGTCCTCCAAAGTAGCCACTGTGTGGTTTGATGTAGCAGTACATCGCAAGTGTGTCTTGCAACAGTTTGGGCAGATATTCTGTGCACAGTCCAGACAACGATGCATGGCCTCATTTCCCTCATCACAAAGCTCACAGATGACCTTTGTGTTTTCTGAACTAGCCACCTTTTCTTGGAGTGAGACCTCCTCAACTATTCCCATCAAATGGAAATTTGTTTTTAGTCCTTGAATGCGTGTCTCTGGAAGTATTGTCTCCCGACGACATACAGGGCAAGGAATATTAGGCTGACCTGCATACCTGCTAGTGTAGTATTTCTCCAGACATGTCTTGCAAAAACTGTGTTGGCAGTCCAGCACCTTCGGCCGTTTGTATTTCTCCTGACAAATGTCACACTCTAGATGGGTAGTGATCTTTTTCAAAGCTGTAGCCATTTTTATCTGTATTTAAATAATAGAACGGAAGGGTTACTATAAGGACAATTAAAAAAAGTTGACGGAAACATGTGACTTTTATACATTATAGATGTGCTGTCCATTAGTGTTTCATCTGGATAAAAACTACATATTTGCATGTATAACGTTTCTTGTGAATTGCTATTTTGTAGCCAGACAAAAGATATCCATTTCTGCACGAGACATCAAATAAAAAATTCTTTTATTTCCTTTTAGAATTCCTGTTCAAGTTTTAAGGAGCACTGAGAGTACATCTTTAATTCTCTTCTGAAATGATTTCAGATATTGAATTGGACAAAACGGTATGCAAGTTATGATCACCATAGTGTTTTTCCATTTTTATTACTGATAGGTTTTGTTGGAACATTACTTGTCCGTACTCTTCACGTTTTGAAGTCTAAAGTAAACTGCGATTCCTACGCTTGAAAGCTACAATCCCGGCCAAAATAGTTGGGACACTTCCTGAGCCTGCCACGGTCACCCACTCCTCCGCTCCCCCGGTCAATGTTGTTCTCTTTAGCTGATGGAGCACACACTGCGCAATGAGAGACAACATTGAACGGGGGCCGGGGGGTTGGAGGCCCAGCGAGATTTGGCCAGGATTGTCTGAATTTCTTCAAAGTTCCAAATGTGTATGATATGCCGTTTCAGGGGCTGTTCTCTTGAGTTTTGTTTCCAAAATGTGAAATGGCAGCCGAAGGTTGAATGAAGGAACACATATTTGGGCAAGATAATAATTATTGATAGTAAAATTGAAATAACAAATACATATTTTGTCATGTTTTCCCTAACACGTATGGGTGGTAATCAATGTATACTTTTTACTTCCCGAGTGCTGCAGGGAAATAATCTTCATGTGTTTATCTCCGGTGAGTTTCGAACCCACCACGATCCCTGCTTTGTTGAATTGAGCACATGTCTTAACCAATAGACCACCGAAAGTACCGGCGACAATAATTAAGAGGCCATCCCAACTTAGTGTAGCGTGCATCATAACGGTTCACCATGACGGTTCACCATGCCATTTTGGCCAATAACTGTACAAAATACAGTTTGTGTTGAACTTGAAAGGCTCTTTTAGGATACGCAAACAAAATACAATCTCTTTTAAGTGGTTTGTATTCACTAAGTCCGTTATTCTGCCGAAAAAATTAATCGGTGATCTATCCAGACCAATATATAAAGGAAGTGAGTGACTCGGCTTCTTATATAATTTACAGCGGTAAACTGTGGTTACTCTATGGTTTGGATGGATTTTTCGTCCAACTAATGGAATGGCGGAGAAAACACGTTGTATGTGCATCCTACTACGGCTTCACATTGAACACAATTTGTATTTTGTAAAAATATCGGCCAAAATGACATGGTGGACCGTCATGGTGAATCGTGTATGTGCATTGACCATGTTGTATTATGAAACCAGCGCGCGTGTGTGTATTATTATTTGAGCGCGTAATACGCGCAATGTCCAAATAGCAAGGTTATAACTGTACATTCAGACAATCCCGACCAAAATGGTTGGGACACTTCCTGAGCCTGCCACGGTCACCAACTCCCCCGCTCCCCCGGTCAATGTTGCTCTCTCCAGCTGATGGAGCACACACCGCGCAATGAGAGACAACATTGAACAGGGGCCGGGGGGTTGGAGGCCCAGCGAGATTTGGCCAGGATTGTAGCCTTTAACCTCATTCAAAATAACTGACAATATTTCCTTATACTTCTTTAAAATTCCCAGTCAAATCACTTAAAGACAAAGCTTTCCAATTTGACGTAGAGAGCACAAACAGTTGAGGCCTTTTTTTTATGAGGCGGATCAGGTAAAGATGGCGCTGGACAAACACAGCATCGTCATCAAGTCGCGTGACATGGTTTATATATAGAGCTTGGGATTTTTGTTTTGCTGCATACATGTACATGTACATGAACGTCACACACGTAAAGTCTGTATATCTGCTTATCTGTGTACATATTTACTTGACACTTGAGTTTTGGACCTTAGGGCCCTGTCACACTTCTGCGTATCCTAATTCCTTATGAGTTGCGCATTGATTTTTTTTCATACGCAGTCGTACGCACAATACGCACCTCATATGCATCTCTGTCGTTTTGTGTAGGTTTTATGTACACAGATATGCGCATGGTACGGCCCAGTACGCAGGATATTTTTGGGCATGCACAAAACCTTTCGTGTGTGAATCAAAACATTTCGACGTTAATTGAGCGTACGGCTGCGTATTGAAAATGTTTGATAAGGAACTCATAAGGAATTAGGATACGCAAAGGTGTGACAGGGGCTTTAGATAGGCTCATGCATTCATTCTACATGTACATGCTGCACTTTTTTGAATTTCAATCGCAAATACCTCATCACCATTCATTTAATTCCACAGATTTTTTTTAACCATCAAATAAAATGAGCTGTACAAATATTTTCATCATATATCTTTCATATTTCACACACGAAAGGATTCTTTTATTTTGTGCTATAAATACTGATAAAGAATGTTCAGTCTATTTGAAGTTATCATTTTGACCAACCAAAAAAAATTGTGTTAAAATTGTTCATGCAAATAAAACATATATGTGCTACTGGGTGAAGTACGGTAGATGCTGGTGTATAATGGTGTACACTGAGGACAATGAACAACAGAATTGACTGAACAAAAAAGGATAATGTCCTCAGTTGGACCATCACAACTCAAATGAGAGGAGTTGCCAAAAGTTACCCAAACAAAAGCCATCAGAAGGACAATGGGAAGTCCTCAATTTACACAAACCTTTAATGTGGGAGTGTGAATAATGCAGAGTTTTAGAGGAGGGGACCAATGTAATGTTGAAACACTCATATATGTTGTAGTAATTTCTCCAAGTAATCCAGCACCTTTGGCTGAGTGTATCTGTCTTGGCAGATGTCACACACAAATTCAATCAATGTCAGTTAATCAGCTCACCTCACAACTGCAGATATTTCCTTTAAAATCCCAACAATTTCCTCCAAGTCAAGTTGTTCACTCTGATTTCACCCTTCCTTACCATAGGCGACTATGTAGTGGACGAGGAAATAACACACTAAACACCCTCAACATAGATATTCACCGCTTTACACCAAGCTGGCATTGCTGGTATGCTTGCCGCACCCATGCATACGTCATCAACCAACTGAAAGAGAGTTTTTCAATCCATTGTGGTGTATTCGAATTGGTCCCTTTACAAAACTTTGAGTGAACTGCTTCAGAGTTCAATTTGAGGTATGGAGTGCTTTTGGTCATACGGTGAAATGGCTTGCAGAGTGAGTTTGACAAAAAGGGGTCAGATAAAAGAACAGAGATTAAAACTTTCTTGTTTTGGCACATACAGTCTTGATTTTGGTATCACATGAAAGAGTAAATTCTGAGGAACAAACTTTACACACAACACGTTTGATTCTAATCACTCCTTGACAGTGAAAATCTAGGTTGAAAAAAGTGAGTTTGTTTCCTGCTCTAGTGATTTCCGCCTGACTGAGCAAACAATTTGGTTCTGTGGAGCGCCACGTCAACGGTATCCCTAGGTATCCCTAGTTCACGTGCAAGGCACCAAATACTGGAGTCACAGACTCCTGTGTTAGAAGTTGAGGTCAGATTTTTGCAATAGTCATCAATTGGCAATATTTTCAATAGGTTGTAAATTATAATGCTTTCTCCTCTTTCACACAGCCCATTTTGTCCCTTAACTTGATAAGCCTAGTCTTTCATTCTCATTATGATTCTGTGTCATGTGATAATTATTTTGCTTTCTTTATTGTTTAGGTCAACAAACCCAACTAAATTCCTTGACAATTTTACGGTCAAGCAGGGACAATTTTGCGTAATATAATTTCTCATCTCAGATGTAAATTCAGTGTGATTCAGATTTCACAGGCCAGACAACCCAGAATTTTTATGTTTTAATTGGTTGGAAATTTGAGGTCAGATGAACAAGCAGTTCTTAGCAGGAGTGAGGCTGAAAATCACATAATTTCTATTCCATCTCAAAATGCCCATTCATGTTGATTTCTGTCAAGAAGGCTGTATGTAACTCCAGCCATATTACACAGAAACAATCAGAACCGTGCATACAGATGGTCCATGGCTTACATGTACATGTACAGGCTAAGTCACAGCCAGCAATGTGCCAAAGTACCAGCCACTAATGATCATCATTTCCAAACTGTTCAGGATAAACTTCCAAACTGCCAATGATAATTTTTGCGTTGATTTTTGTTTTTCAGAATTGCTTAGATGTGAGTTGACCAACATCAGACTTTCATCTCTTCTGACTATTGATGACTACCTGCCTGTCAGTCTGTCAGTCAGTTGGCCAGCCAGTGCAGTCCTACAAGCCAACTGAATGTGAAACCCAATTGAGTGGTTTGAAACTATAGCCTGATGAACAAGCCAGTCAATGCCTGACTGTCAGCCAGTACATAAAGTGACTTTGCCTGACAGTGATCATTGCATATGATTTGATCTGATGCCTCATTTTCTCAAGATCTTTGCAGCACTTTTGAGAGCCCCAGTGGGAGGGACATACTGCCTACACGTACTGGTTCATGTGCGGACTGCGCAAAGTACGCATGACTTATTTTATTCTGAATCTTATCCAACCTGTAACAAATTCACATGAGTGCCAGGCGCTGTTGGCAATGCGTTCAAGCGGTCTCTCCCAACTCTTCCTTTGAGAGGTTCTTGTGCAAGGAGTCCATACCCCACTCAATCAGCACAAAAGAAGTGTGAGTGAAAGTCTTGCATGAAATCTGTCAAAATGATCCCTGCCAAAGCTTAAAAATGGGACGCCCAAAAATGAGATGCCGGGCCCCTTTCCGCACCAGTGCCTAGAAATACCCATGTGATTCGGGGTACCATCCACGTGGGCACAAATGACTTCACTATGCAATGGATGGTAATGTTGAACAGAGATTATATTTTGCTTCCATTTAAAAACGTTTATAAACATCTTTCCGAATTGTTACAAAATTTTTTTTTAATTTTTTTTCTTTCAAATTGGTAGTTATAGTTAACGGGAAGTTAAGGGGGCTTATTGTGGTCAATTTTTCGAGGACAGACATGCAAAATAAATGCGCATGCACATCGATTGAAACAAAACCAGTGTTCCAAAACCGTTTGGCAAAAGTGCATTTTATGACCACGGCATGGCATTTGGTCAATTAGTCAATTATTTTTGGTCAATTACGGGGACAGACAGACCGACCGACGACCGACCGACTGACAGACCAACTGACCACCAAGTGACAAGTAGAAGCTCCTGCCAGAGCTTTATAAAAAAAGGCAAACACAAAAATTCCGACCTACCAACCCTAGTTTTTAAAAGGCATGTACTCGGAAGCAGAACTATATTTGTTTTGGCCTTATCTTGTTACTTTGCAGACTTTTGTAGAAACAAATACTGCACAATCAGCAGTCTTTAGCAATTTGTAATTCCTCTGGTCTTGAGGCCACAAATTCAATAAATATCAGTTAATCAGCTCACCTCACAACTGCAGTTATTACTTCAAATTTAAAATCCCCAAAAATCCTCCAAGTCAAGTTTTTCAATCTGATGTCGCCCTTCCTTAGCATATATGCAATAGCAGTGGACGAGGTCACGAGGAAATAACACACTAAGTACCTTCAATACAGTATTCTGGTTTTACATGTGCTTTTCACCAAGCTGGCATATATTGTTGGTATGTTTGTCGCACCCATGCATACATCAGCCAACTGAAAGAGTGTTTTTCAATCCTTTGTGGTTTATTCAAAGCGTTGCCATAACAAAAATGTAAATAAACTGCATCAGAGTATGGGTACACAATTTGAGGTATGGAGTGCCTTTGGTCATGTAGTGAAATAGGTTGAAGTTTGATAAAAAAGGGATCAGATAAAAGAACAGACATAATAACTTTCTTATTTTGGAACATACAGTCTGATGTTGGTATCACATGAAAGAGTAAATTCTGGGGAACAATCTTTACACACAACACCTTTGATTTTAATTACTCCTTGACAGTGCAAATCTAGGTTGAAAAAAGTGAGTTTCCTGCTCTAGTGATTTCCGCCTGACTGAGCAAACAATTTGGATCTGTGGAGCGCGAAGTCAACGGGATCCCTAGGTATCCCTAGTTCACGTTCAGGGCACCAAATACTGGAGTCACAGACTCCTGTGTTAGAATTGACTCAATAGTTACCAGTATATGCACCATCCATTAAACACAAGTTGATGCCAGATTTTTGCAACAGTCATCAATTGGCAATATTTTCAATAGGTTGTAAATTATAATGCTTTATGTTCTTTCATACAGCCCATTTTGTCCCTTGACTTGACAAGCCTAGTCTTTCATTCTCATTACGCTCCTGTGTCATGTGATATTGTTTTGCTGTCTGTACTTTGGTAGGTCAACAAACTCAAGTTAATTCCTTGACAACTTTACTGTCAAGCAGAGACAATTTTGCGTAATATAATTTTATCTCGGATGTAAATTCAGTGTGATTCAGATTTCACAGGCCAGACAACCCAGAATGTTTGTATTTTAATTGGTTGGAAATTTGAGGTCAGATGAACAAGCAGTTCTTAGCAGAAGTGAGGCTGAACATCACATAATTTCTATTCCATCTCAAAGTGCCCATTCATGTTGATTTCTGTCAAGAAGGCTGTATGTAACTTAAGCCATATTACAGAGAAACAATCAGAACTGTGCAAATGGTCCATGTCTCACATGTACATGTACAGGCTAAGTCACAGCCAGCAATGTGCCAAAGTACCAGCCAAATCCTCATTTCCAATTCAATTCAATTCAAAGTAACATTTATTTCCACATGATCATAAAGAAAAGTACAATAAATATAGACAGATGTGGAGGCACGTTCCAAAAAAGCGGGGCTTGTCAAGGAACAGCCTGTTTACAAAAAAACAAAACAAAGTAACAACTTCACAATAAACGAAGAAACATAACACCACCTATAACAAGAACACAAACAGTTAGTATACGTGTACAACGACTAAGATAAAAAAGATATGATTCAATAAGAAAAAAATAATAAACCAAGATCAGAAAAGTAAAGTAAGTGGGGCTTACTGAGGTGACTGGTGGATTAACAAAGACTTCAGTTTGTGTTTGAAAAGAGCGAGTGATTTAGGGGCCATTCAGAATTTTCAGTGTTTTAAAATTTCGAACTTTTTTCCAAATTGTGGGTGGGTGGGTCAAGCTAAATAATTGAAAATCGAAATTCACTTTCCATGGAAAAAGGATAAAAAAAACAAAGAAAGATAGATCATTTGACTTGCCTGAACAACGCGCAAGCGTTCCGATATCGCGATGCGTGTTTCTTTTCCAACTTGGTCCCCTGTATGTACTGTACATGTACATTGTACGTCATGTACGTGTATATAGACCCACTGTGGCATGAGAGGGAGGTGGTTTTTCAGTAGACTTGGATGCCGGGCATTTCTAGCGGTTAGGCCGTGCAGAGGCAGCAGGGTACCAGGTGTACTATGCCGCGGGTGTCGATTACCAATCGCTATAAAAACTGGACTATTCAACCACTGGACTCCAAGACTACGAGGACCGCAACCTGTGATGTGATGACTGCCCAAACCTTCTTTCGCTCGTACCCCCGCCCTGCAAACAGGGCAGGGGGTACGAGGGAATGTTTTTCTCAGCTACCTCACGTGACAGGCACAACCTCGTATGTCACATGTCATCCACCTCATCCAGAAATAGCCCCATAAATAAGGCCAATTTACTGGACTGCCTCCGTAAATAAAGGCCACACTGCCACCATATACAAAAACATATCGAACTTTGTTAAATTTTTGATTTTCACATTTAGGCTTAGTTTGTAGTTCATTTTTGCTTTAGAAGCATACTCACCCCCTTTATAGGCTAATTAGACGAAAGTGCTGCCTTTTTCAGATGTCTATTTTTGTAAAATTTCATGTTGAAATTTTGATACGCAAACGTGTGCAAATGAATCTGGAAATTTCACGAAAAAAAGACACCTGAAAAAGGCAGCATTTTCTGATTAGCCTATAAAGAGGGTGAGTATGCTTCTAAAGCTAAAATAAACTACAAACTAAGCCTAAATGTGAAAATTAAAATTTGACAAAGTTCGACATGTTTTTGCACATGGTGGCAGTGTAACCTTTATTTACGGAGGCAGTCCAGTAAATTGGCCACATTTATGGGGCTAATCCAGAAAATGACAAAACCACGGTCATCTTTGTGGCTTCCAAGACTGCAACCTGTCTTTCCAAACAGCATATCAGCTGGTAAAACACAAGAAAACTGAAGGCCACCACTGCAAAAGAGGAAGACCAACATCTTCACGCCGTCACTGAACTAGACACACATGTACATGGGTACACATGTACATGTACATGGGTATACATGTACATGTTCAAGTATATGTACACACTGTACATGCAAGTGCATGTACATGTACATGTTCAGTTTTTTATCAATCGAAAATAGGGGTGGGTGGGTGGGTCAAAATAATTTGGAAAAAAAGTCGAAATTTTAAAACATTGAAAATTCTGAATGTCCCCTTAGATGAATAACAAATATCATTTATGTACAAATAAAACAACAACGGCCCTAGAAGTGATCCTTGGGGTACTCCATGCAAGTAACAGTGTCGGTAGCAGGTAAAACCGTGTATGAAAATAAAACCTTGTCCAAGAATGTGGGAGAAAGGCAATGTTTTTGTCCTGATGTCATCGGGTATCAAATTAAAAGCTAATAAAGTTGAAACATAATTTGAACTAAAATTTCTGGATTGAATTGACCGTGATAATTTGTTTGTGGTATGGATATTGCCTCTTGCAATATTTTTGATACCCAAGCACAAAGCCCCCTGACCATTAAATTTCAATAAAAGTACCACTAGTGACCACAAGGTGACCTTTGACCCTCAAAATGACGACATGAAATATACTTAGGTCAAGGAAGATGCTGTCCAAATGAGGTTGAAATAGGCCAAAGACTTTGGAAGATATAGCATTGAAAGTCTTATCAAGAGAAACAATGGGCAGATCATACAGCGATGCCACATGCATTTCACTCATCTTAGAACCACAAATGGTGTTACCAATCTACTGTAGCAGACCGTAGCAGTGACGAAGATATAATGACAGAATAGTTGATGCATGAAAATGTATTATAAGGTTTTGCCAATGTTCTTTGTTCTAGTGAAGCATTTTAAAATCATCCAGAACAGCAGTGTGTGGAGTGAAGGGCATATCCCTGCCCATGTTTTCCCTTTCCTAGTTATAACCCCCATGCTCCGTATCAGAGTCTGAATGTCAACACTCATTATTTGCTGATGGTGCATTTATCATAAGAACCTGTCTGGAAGGGACCCTCATCATGCCAATACATGTATGAACTTTGGACAGAGCTCACCCGCCTCCCCAACCGCACCTCCCAGGGTGAGAAAAAATTTTCTTTCTTGGGGTTAATTACAGTTAGAAGTCAGTCCGTCACAAATTATAGCAAGAGAAATGGCAAAATGAGGGGTCCGAAAGCTCAAAGCCAAAATGGCGTACTTTCAGGCTCTACTGTTTAAGTAAAGAAAACCACCCTCAGCTCACATGTAATTATTCAGTCAAAAAGTTGCAGATGGAAATTAAATTAAAACGGTTCCTTGATCTTTGTAGTTTCCTTTGCAGAGCTTTTTGTTGATGGACTCTTGCACCCCCTGCAACAATAAAGTTCTACAAGCTTTTAGCCTCCAGATTCAAAACATCCTGAAAAGTCTAAACTTCCTCTTTGGTAAATTTCATTATAGCGGGGCAACATGTAATGGTAGAATGAACTACAATTAGAAAGTTGTCAAACATCCCACTTTGCCTGAAACGATTTTTTTTATTTATTACGGAATAAAGTAACATTTTTTGAAGTATAAAGTTTATTTCAGCAGGGTAGCCTTTTCAGTTATTTAAACTGTTATTCTTTTAGGGCCCAGACATGGAGGTCTACATGCACATTCATAGCCAAGTTACTGGTATATGTGAAGACAAAACTTGTTTATTTTGTCAAAGAGAAATTACCACTCCTCCAAAACAAAGTACATGTACCTTGGCCTGTATACATGTCACTCAACTCAATAACGGCCAAAAATAACCCCACCTGTATTAGCCATAGAGCACGTACAATCGGTATGAGAAATAAACTGAAAACCTAGACTATATTGTTGATAGTACAATGGTATATTCACCAATGGTTTACCTACAGCGAGCCAGAGTGCTTAGAATCTATTCAAGTTCAGCATTCCTCGTTCCAACGTCACTGCCCCATTTATTGGGTTTGTATTCTCAGGTCATCCACCATTGACTCTCACAGACCTTGATGCAAATTCTATCAACAATACCCAATGAAAAAGCTGCCACCAACAATCCCATATTTGGTGCTGCAACACATGCCTATGGATAATATGCACGTACCACACCAGGTAAAAGAAATATGTTCTAAATTGCTGGTGCTTTTCATTTAATTTGGAGTACCTACCTCAGTAAAAAATTCTTTATTAGGCAAACTCAACATGTTTTTTTTTTCTTTAATGAGTGATCGGCTGACAGCATCAGCAGCCTACATGTACATGTACATCGCACAAATTAATTTGCACACAGTTACAATAGAAAAAAGTACAATGTAGGCCTACATGTACTTTTTTCGTTATTTAGAAAATCTATTACGATAAAAACTCCTCACATCACAGTACTCTACAATTGTTAAATGATCGAATTATCTTCACATTTTCACATAATTGTAGACAAGCTCAGTAGGCATCACAAATAAACTTAAAGGGAATGTACAACATTTGCTTTTGCTGCAATTTTCAGAAATAAATGGATTCGGAGGATTAGTATCTTAAAGCAAATACTGTTAAAATGACTTGTTTTACGTTTTGGGCTTGTAGATGCTAGAAAAACCAAGAAATCATTCATGTTCTTGTAGTCTGATTCCCTGACCTCACTTAAGATGAAACGGAGAATTTATAGACTTTGGAGAATTGTAAAGGGCAGAGAATCAGTCTAGCAGGCTTGAACCCCTTTACAGTTGTGTAATCAATTGCAAAGAAAACACGGAATAACTAATTATGAAAAAAAAACAGGAGCAGTTTTTGAAAAAAAGCCAGTTTTCTCCAACGCTGGTCGGCCGACCAGGGTTGGAAAAATACAATCTTTCTTAAAAATGTCAGCACACCAGGAGCCACGATTTTACAAGATGCTTTAGACTGTCATTCCCTAACAATCCAGTAAGGTATTTTGTGATAATTTGATCATTTCGTTTTGTGATGTTTGCAAATGTTGTATCTTCCCTTTAAATAAGTTTATATACATGTAGAACCATCATCACCAGTATTCTGCAGATTATCAAGAAACTACATGCAGCAGGATGTCATAATTACATGAACTATTCTCTGTACGGTATGTTGTCCCTTCAACACTGCTCATGGTATGTGATGTGGTCTGATAAGGTATTTTCATGACGAGACTGGGAATTAAGTTTAGATTCAATCATATTAACTTGGCCAAAGCTTGATGACTTCTGGAAAAAAGACTTGAATTGGGCTTGATCTGCTTGGACTCAACCCAAGTTGGACTTGACTATCATAGTGAAAGTCTGAAGTGAAAGTCTTTGTCAATTTGTCACAACTAAGGACATGAAGGACACCAGCATACGACCAGCTATGATGTCATCTGAAGTGACTAAGGTAATACCAAATCGACTGGGGAATCAAACCTCGTCCAATAGCTGATCGGTAAATTGTAAACTGCACTCAAACGTTGTACCCATTTCTGACCCTGTAAACAGCAGTCCTACTAGCAACATGAATTGTCACTAAAATGATTCCACACACAAAAAGAAAGAGTGGCTACTCACCTACAGAAACTCCTCCCCTGTATACAGCACTACACACACAACTGTGGCTTGCCTCACAAACAATCAATGCTGAACTCTTCCAGAAACCAAATCTAAGATTACAGTACTAAAAAGGTGCAGTGCGGAATCGACAAGAACAGAATCCAAGTTACTCTCAGAGGCGAAGGCGCGCAAATGATAGAACCACTTCCGCCCAGCCCCTTTTTATAGTCCCACTGACGTCACACTCCGAGGGATGGGCTGAATTGGGCAATTGTCAGATCCCCTATGGGTCCCGGGTCCCACAAAAATTGTAACTAGTTCACTTTCTTGAGCAAGCCTAGGGATAGACTGGAGACCTGACCTCAAACACACATGTAAATTATGACAGGCAATGGCCTCATGCTTCTGATATCTCATTGGTCGCCATGCGTTTGTGCTGTGCCACCCTGTCGTTTGATTGGCCTATTTCTCCTGCACACACTCATGGGTCACACTGAACATACCGTACCACCCTATTGGTACACACGTAGATCTTTAAATTAGGTTGACCCCTAGGATATTCTGACAATCTAAGCTTCCCCATATAGCACGTACAACTGTACACTCAGTTTATGAGAAATAAACTGAACACCCAGACTATATTGTTGATTGTACAATGGTACCAGTATACTCAACAAAAGTTTCTTTTAAAAGTCACTACAGCGAGCCAGAGAGCTTAGAATCTATTCAAGTTCATTCATCCTCGTTTCAACGTCACTACCCCATTTATTTGGTTTGTACATGCATTCTCAGGTCACCCACCATTGACTCTCACAGACCTTTATGCAAATTCTGTCAACAATACCCAATGAAAAAGCTGCCACAAACAATCCCATATTTGGTGCTGCCCCGCTGTGCTCACGGATTAGCACACCAGGTGAAAGGAATAATGGGGATATGGGACTATTGCTGGTGCTTTTCATTTCTATTTGAGTACATGTACTCACCTCAGTGACAAAGTCTTTATTAGGCAAACTCAATCTGTTTGTCTTTAATGAGTGATTGGCTGACAGCGTACAGCGCACACCCAATATGTCATTTCGTTCACATTTTGTGGGGATTACCAAACTATAGACTTTTGGAAACTGTGTTGTACAGGGTGTCCCAAAACAAATGACACCCTAACTTTGATTGCAACTTCAAAAATAACTAAGCTGGCTCTGTACGTTTTTTTTTGCAAGCGGACATTATCACTAGCAAACAAAATTTGGGTGTCGGAGCAGGAGGGGGGGGGGGTTCGCTTTTTTTTCTCATGAATTTCTATTGAAAAAAAATGTTTGACAGAGCTGGGTTTTTGTTTTGACCCCCCCCCCCCCCCCCTCTGGATCCGCGCCTGTGTAGGCTGGGAATTCTTAACTGTTGAAAACAGCCACTTGATTGATTTGGACTGAAAGGACTACTTTGCACAAAATGTATGTTTGCATAGGAGGGTATTCCAAAATTAACTTTTTTGACGTGACACAAGAGGGCGCCGTGTAATGACGTCGTCTTCACTTGCTTGTGTTTGGCATCCCTCACTGACCATTTGCTAAATTTGAATCTTTGAAACGAAAGTAGGCCTACACTTTGAAAATGAAAAAAGGTCTTCGCTGTCGCCGATTCCGTAAATTTGGGCATAAATGTCAGACAGTTTAATGAGCTGCTGTTGGAAAAGTGAATGTGATACATCACTAATAATGTGACATCTAATGAATAGAAAACAATTACAGACCAAACAAACGTACCACCACCTTAACGACATTGTACACGTACATCATGTGGTCCGATCGGTCTGTTGGATTTTACGGAATTGCCCCTATGTGAGTCTTGTGGTGTGTTGATGGTTAAATTAAACAATTCAACAGGTTAATTAATAACCAGAGTAATAGTATTTCGACTGACAGACAAACATAAAGAAAGTTAAAAACAAAATAATTGTCCTACCTACCAACCTGGATAATTGTTAGGATGTTAGCGTAAACACACACATATGTTCAGCCTAAGTGAACCTACCATGATACGGGTCTTGACACACATCCATGGCTTGGCCGGTGTCAATTCTTGCTGTCCTCTTTGGAGGTTTGTGGCCATGAACTTCCTGTATGCATCTTCATTGGTCTCTGCAAGCTCATCCAGCATTGACCGAAAGCACTGTGCCTGCTTCATCAGGTCATGTTGGACGCCTGTCGCCATAGTTTACTGAAATTGGAAAAGAAAGGAGGAAAAATTGGAAAATGATGTCCGCAAGATATTCGCAATGGAGCCCTCGCCGATATTCATAAACGATATTTCACTTTCATCCAGACTGTAAGTATCGTTTAATATCTTGATCTTAAAATCATAAATCTGTAATTGTATCTCAGGTGGCGTATGTAGTAATTCTGTGGACGTTTTGAGGGTGAAATCTGATGTTTTTGTTGGCAAATGTTTGGGTTGTTAATTATTTGAAACGCCTTGTAAGTACTATCGCCAGATCATGTCCAACATGTTAAAAATAATGCAGGGGCTACTGTTGCGGCAATCGTTACAGCAGCGTCTGGCTCCCTAACCTAATAGTAAATGTCCTTCATACAACTGCATGTGCACACATCACATGACGATTAGGGTCTGTGGATCGAAAGTTCACCACAGGCATGCAAAATCATAGCGGGGTACCAACGAAATCAAAGAAAAGTTCTTTTTGTGAAGTAGATGCAAAATGTTGATTGTTTAACGGCACCATGGTTTAAGTTGTTTTGTACTGATCATATGTGTATGCTGCAACTAGGGTGGAAACAAAAGTTCCATCTTCTTTTTTACTATAAGAAAAGAATTCCATTATACATGCATGGACATCATTAATTTTTCCAATAACATGCCCTAAAAAGTCAAATTTTGCAGGGAAAATATTAAAGTATTTACTGAAAAAACACAGACTTTTTTTCAGACCAGTCTCAAAGGGTTTGTGCACAGGGCGTCAAGTGATGTCCAGGTGGGGTGTGGAAGTCTTTTCCGCTTTGTTTATCCACAGACCATTGTTGTCATGTGATGTGCACACGCGCAGTTGTGACTCAGATGGGGCTTACATTATGTACTGAGACTTGGGTAATCGTCATCGTCAGGACACCTCTATTTTTAACAAGTTCCGGTTAAAATGACTGTTCAGCACCAAAGTGACTCTTGCACGGCAGTCTTTTGTCTTCAGATTTACTCATATTTGTTGGAATTTTGAAACACACTTTCAAAGAAAATGTGACTTTCCCCATTTTTTGCATTCAAAGACGAAGTGCACGTTGTACTTCTTACAACACGTGTGCACGCCAGACAGAATGAAAGCTTAGCCCGATGCTGATTGGCTAATAACAACATGTTAAAAAAAATTTAATTTTTATCCAGCCAATCAGCATAATCAGCATCATTCCTTCATTGCATCGAGTTTCACTGTCGCCATCTTGGTTTTTGAGCCTGTTTTCTGGTTGTCTTCGTCATTGACCCCATAATTTCCCCAATAAATCAAAGACATCATGCCCTCTTTCCACAAAATAATCAACAAAACATTCAAGAAGGTGTCATCCCTCATAGCTGTTCAAATGTCTGGCCCCATAAATGTGGCCAATTTACCGGACTACCTCCGTAAATAAAAGCCACACTTGGTACATGTACCTGACAATGTAAAACTTTGTCTAGTTTCTATTGTTCACATTTAGACTTTGTAATTTATGAGTCCCATAAATGTGACGGTGTACTGGTCTACCTCCCTATTAACCGAAGGAAATCCAGTATTACCGTCACATTTATGGGACTAACCTTCACATGCAGCTAGCGCGCACTACGCATGATGGGCACCGGAAGTTAGTTTGTGTGACGCCTTCTACATGTACGTCACAGGTCACGCAAATCTATCCAATGAGAGCTCAAATGACGTCAGCCCTGACAAGCGTTCTGTTTGCAGGGAAAGTGGGTGGGGGTACAAGCGAAGGTACTATGTTTTATTTTTAAGTCCCAGAAAATGTCACTGCGTATGTTCAATGCCTATCCGGCAAAATATCGTTCGCTTAAAGAAAGCCGGTGCCGGCTAAATATACTCCAAATGCCATATTTGAATGTCAATAAAAAAGACAGTCTGATTAAAATTCATGTTTTTATCCATGCCCAGCATGCATTGCAAATGCAGGCGCGGATCCGGGGGGGGGGGGGATTGTGGGGGTCAACCACCCCCCCCCAGCTAGCTCTGCCCCCCAAAAAATTGCCATACAAATTCTTAAAAAATAAGTCACCCCCCCCCCCCCCCCCACTGTGACACCCATATGGAGAACAATGGAGCATTTGCTCACTCGACACTAGTGAAGCTCTGTCTAAGTGGGAAGACTGGCTATACTAGTAGGCGCTCTGAGCAAACTTTTGTTAATATGCGGAAAGTATGTTCGTTAAACTTACCTCCTTGTATCGCATCACAAAATACAGATTTTCCTCTTTCATATGAATATAACTTCTTCATGATTAAAGGCGAATAATTATGTGCACTTTTTCATTGAAAACAGGCAACTAAGTGGAAATTTCACGCTTCCTATGGAGGTCACGGCACAATTCCCCGATTTTTAGGGTGCGGGTTTACATCTTCGAACAGCACACGTGTGAACCCGGTCGCATACAATTACCTCGCATGCAGTGGCGTAGCCACAGGGGCCGTAGGGGGCTGTTCAGCCCCCCCCCCCCCCTGAAACCTTGTCGCCCCCAAGTTGCCCCCCCCCCCCCCACTGAGATTTTGAGTTTCTAAAAAAATTATCATTGATCTACATGACGCCTCCCATAAAATGTCCCAGCCCCCCCCCCCCCCCCCCCCCCCACTGAAAATTCCTGGCTACGCCACTGCTCGCACAGCTTCTGAAAGATAACACAATAAGCTAATTCCATTCATGTAACAAACGTTTTGATTGGTTGAGAAGAACAAGGGGCACTTTTCTTGTCAAATCAGACATCGCTTTTGTTCTGAGGATCGACGGGCTGCTTATGAGTTATGTATAGTCCGGTCTACGCAGTAGGCTGTGCAGGTTGCCGGGTAAATGCACCGTTGTGCGTGACCGCAGAGCATGCAGGGCTTTGATTTTCTGCATATATAGGTGGCAAAGTTCTCCATACGCAAAAAAATTATAACTTCAGAAGAATCTACAGTAGTTCAATCACTTCCACCTAGCTTTCCAAGGCCAAATGGTTAACTTTTCAGGCAAAAATTGGCAAACTTACTTTCGCTGTTGTGACGTTTTTTCGAAAGTCCTCCACGTCGTGCCCCGCTAATTTAAGAACGCGCAACGAACCACGTGAGATTGGTTTGTGAACAAATCCCTGGTCCCTGTACTATTGCAATGATTTCAGAAGCATTGGGAAGTGCGAACCAGTTATTTCTGCGGCGCCTTACTCACCAATGAAAACTACCAGGCACATTTTGTGCTGGGGTAGTTTCAGGTTTTTTAGCTTGGGGAAAGTCGTTTTTATTTTAATTCACAATGTTTGCATACTATCTTTTTCAATTCCCACAATTTTTATATCAAACAATATTGGAGACCTGTAGGCCTATCTCAGAAAAGATCGTCTTCAAATTCAATAGTTTGCTAAAAAGAAATCTTTTTTAATTCTCACAATTTTTATATAAAACAGTATTGGAGACTTGTATCCAAGAAAAGATCGTCTTCAAATTCAATAGTTTGCTAAAAAGAAATTTTATTTTGAACTGAGTTCCCTTATTTTTGTATTGATGGATGGCTCACCCCTTTTTCATTAATTTGGTATAGCCCTTGTGGAACGTATATGCAAATTTTTACAGGTGCAATTTTTTTTCATCAAGCGATAACTCCTTCCTCCCCGCAACGCCCATTTAGAAATATTTAGAGTGCCGCGACTTCTATATTCCTCTATTTTTTTTAAATAATATTCCTGTATTAAATATTTAATATTTGATATTCCTCTATTTAATAAATGTAGCCATAGAGGGCGGGCTTTCGATTAGTGCGGCGAAATTAACTTGTCCACTGATAATAACCCCACCAGGGGCGGATCCAGGAATTTTACCAGTATATTATTACCAGTATAATTTATTTGGGGCGTCACAGCGGGGGGGGGGGGGGGGGGGGTTGCATTAATTAAATGAGTTTCTATGAAGAAAAAAAATGACAGAGCAGGGGGGCGTTTTGAACCCCCCCCCCCCCGAATCCATGCCTGCCCACCTCCAACCCATAAACAATGTAGACAGCTTAATTTAATTTTCCAATACATTTTTTAGGGAATATCGAAGGGGGGAATATCGAAGGGAAGTGAAACAAAAAGTGCGTTTTGTTCTTAAAGTAGAGTTGTTTATTGGTAGTGGGGCCTAGACAATTATCATGAATTCATGAAAGGGGATGAATTGAAGAGGGGGTGTTAATAGGTAAAGTCCGTATTTTGTGGTGTTCATTGGGTGCTAGAAAAATATTTTAAAAAGGCTTTTTGTTTTCAAATGAGTCACTGTGGTGTCGCTAAGCCCACAACAGCAAAACACAACAGGTCCACAACAAAACAATGTAATGAAACAATGATTCATTCAAAATAACTTCAACTTATTTGAAGTTGTCTTGAATTAATCAAAGAAGCTGTCTTCTTGCAGACCGAAGTGGGGCCACCAGAAATGCCTTTTGAGATAAATCCACCAGGGAACAAGTGAAGACGACTGTTTTTAATACGAAATTGTAGTCTATTCATCCCCGTTGCCACTTTATAATACAAAGAAAGAAAAGAAAGGAAACACTGCACCCCTCCCATAAAATGCAATCTAGCCCCGCCCCTCCACATAAGGAATTGGCAACAATTGGCCTGTCGGCTATTTCTTAATCCCCCAACAATAAATGCTTCTGGATCCATCAGTGATTTAGCTGTCTAATCATTTTTTGTAATTGCATGAAGTAAATTTGTGATGGTGTTGATATATTTTCTAAGGAATTTCTTTTGATATCCTCATTATGAAGCCTGCATGCCTGATTACAAAGCCCAAGTGGTGACCCAGCTGTAGAATTCAGAGGCGGGAGATTGGTCCATCACTGAGGGAGGAATGGAGGCATAACACAACAATCATCTAACCTCAAAGATTTCTCCTTGATTGACTCAAGTCATTACATGCAATAATTTATTACACGATAATAATCATACAAAGTACACAATGTCAAATAACAATCCCGAAAGTCTTAAACTTTGCCCAAAATAGCTGGAAAAACAAAAGAAGAGATCAGAAATGTTTCTGCACCAATAACAAATAATACAAATGACTTACAAATTCCAACATATCTCTACTCATAGTTAACCAATAAACTTACTTCCACCAAACGGTGCAAATATCAGATATTTAATTTTTATTTTTAAGATAAGTTTGCGGTAGCACCATGTGAATAAATCTCTTTTGTGAGTATGTGTGGTTCTGAAAAGAACCGGAGGGACTTAACGTCTCGAACAGTATGCTCCACCCGTCGTCAGGAGAATGAGGGATTCCAACGATGATGCGATTATAAGGATGGGAGCGGTGAGGGCGTGAGAAGGATGCAAACTGGTGAAGCTCCAAACTGGTGAAGCTGAGAAGGATGCAAGTTGACTGATTTACTCACATGGTGCTACCGCAAACTTATCTTGTCTTATCTTTCCACCATGCAAACCTTCAAATCTTATTTTCAAGTTAAATAAACAAATTGACTGTAGCAGGATTACCGTTCCGGATTACTGTACCGGGACAGGAATCCGGAGGTCACAGGGTCAAACCAGCTCCAGTCAATTTCTTTGTTCAACTTTCACGTTATTATAATGCACCAAGACAGTTCTCCTTTGTGGTTTATTTTTATGACTGAAACCAAACTATCCAGAAGTCAGCAGATTATCCTGACTTGGAGTCCGTGCCCGAGTGATGACCTTATCTTACAGAGTTGCACATTAATTATCACAAGATAAAAATCACAATGATGTAGTTTGTAAACCATGGCTTAAAGGCATATAGGAACATTTGTATCTCATGCATTTTGTTCGTTTCCAATACATGTAATATCATCACTGTTCCACAGAAGATAGAATACTCTAAACCTAACATGTTGAAGCTTTGGATATTGCACTTTTCAAGAAGAGTGAAATATCCATGCACAAACTTTTGATCAATAAACACGATTTTGTCCATAGAACTCTTCTATATCCAAAAACCAGTCAATTGACTTATCATTGGAAATCAAGTACAATTCTTGATTTCTTCTCAATGACAGCAAGCCAGATGGAATAATTTCACAGGGTGTTTAGTACCAGTACGATCTTTAATCCAAGTGAGCTTTTTGATCACCGTCGGTAGGTTACTTTTGGGATAAATGCAAATGATCCCATCCCATATCCCTTGAAATGTGTAAATCAATGAGTACAAAAACCCCCGTCATTTAAAATTGCAATCAGTTCAGCTTTGCAGTTACAGTGTGTAAATCTCATTTTATTCGAAATCTTCTTTCATGTGTCATGCCAGCAACAACAGTTAAACAGTATTTACATTCAGTTTACATTTCAAATGTGAATAAATCAAAATGTTGATTCAAAGTATATTTTTTCTCTCCTGCAGAATACTTTCACCAAATTGAATGGTTGCATTTGGGCATGTTATAAACGACTGCTATCGTCCGGGCAACTGCAAAATATCAAAACTGTTAGAAACAAAAATATCAGTTTTTGTACATAATATTGATCATACTTGGAACAAACAAATCTTGTGTCAATCAATACTTTGAAGAGGCTTGCAATGATAAAAACAAGCAAATTGTCCACTTGTACCTATTCAACATAATCAGAAACACAGAAACATTTTCGCACATACAACAATTGCAATGATTGGTCCTGAATGAGCAAACATGACTGTCCTCTGACAAAAATGCATTATTTTGCAATGCAACATTCTACATGTATATATTATACATGAATTGTTTGACAGTATGAACACTGGTTTAGTAACTCTCAATATGGACATAGGCCTATAGTTGAATAGTAAACACAATCCACGTCATACTGTCCTTACACAACTGCACCACTTTAAAGGTATATTACATAAACAGTCAAGGTTAAAGATCTATACAAAAGTTAGCAAACTGGAATCATAATTTTTGCCATTTTATGCATAACTAACATTAATTTACCTAACGATTTGATAAAGAATGAAGCACAAACACTCAAAAAAAATGTCTGTTTGAAAGGCGTGAAGTTGCAAGAATTTTCCTATTTTGTACATAAGGCAAACGCAAAACAATTCAAAAGTACCCGAGGTTTGGGGTATTATTCTGTATACTAAGTTTTGCACAGCACTGGTCTATGGAAGGGTGTCGTTCAGCCATTTGCGCGTGGTCACATTAGTTTGTTTGAATGCCATATTACTACATTGATCGGATAACAGGGTAGGAGGAGGCCTTTATCACAAAAGTTGAAGTTATCTCACACAATTTTTACCTAAGATGATGCGATACAAGATATTTTCTCAAAAGAAATGGAAAGGAGAGGTGGATTCTCCTGTTTAATTGACGATTAGATTGTAGATTTATAATAGTACTCAGAGGTCACCCAAGATACAAGGTCAATTTAATATCACTTTCAAGTGACACCCAGAATGCATATTACAGTGCTATTATGTTTGAAGATTTCAATGAATCATTTTGTACAGGAATTGTTGATTGACCTCTTTTATTGATTGGTTAATTGATGGATTGAATTTTGGGGGTATGGGGGTTCAGTAGAATGAGGATCTATGCTTGGTATATTTGTATCCATAATGTAAGAATTCTGAATACATCTATTTGTATTGAAACCTTTTTGTTGACTTTTTTGTTTATTATCAAGGCCCTAATTATACTCTGAAGTAAAATTTCTGTTGTTATTGATTGTTGATGTTTTTATTTATTTTTATCTATTCTTTTGTGTGTGTGTGTGTGTGTGTGTGTGGGGGGGGGGGGGGTTCACAGAGCATTGACTTCACATAACATGACCCATGATGCATGCTACTTGATTCGATGAATGCGGCTTGTGAGTGTGGTGCATTCATAGGGAACAGGGTGAGAGTTATGACTTGGTGGGAGATTAATAGGCTTTGAAATATCCATCTCTTTTTTCCTTCAGATAAGGGAGGTTTCGCCCGACAACTTGTTTGACGAGCCTAGGATCGCAGTCGATGTAACACAGGCTCAACACACCCAACTCAGGGAGACCTTGGAGATGATGGGTGAGAGCCCTCACTGCATCCAAACTGAATGAATTGTAATCAAGGGCAAGCGAAAAAAAATAATGCCCATCCGGAAGGATGCTGATCAGGTCCTTCATGTCATCATCTACCAACCTGCATGCAATGAGCTCCAACATTGGAAGGTATGACGGGATGTGGCTAACATGTCGCACCCGTGAATGCAGGTTGATGTCACACAATGCGAGGCTACTCAACCTGCATCCTTCCAGTGCCTTCAACAGATCAACAACCTCATCCAGTGATCGTCTGTACATAGCCAAACCAAGCCAGTCTATTTGTTCATGAATGCGGAAAATGCTGTGCGATATACGCCCCGTGTCAAACCATGAGTTTTCATTAATGAAAAGCGTAAAGAATGCTAGACCACAGCGCGGTTCATCTATCAAACAAAGTGTTTCCTCAAGGAGGCTAAGCTCCTCCTCCTCCCGCTCAGACAAGTGGTAGTTAACATGTATCAGCCTAGCTGACTTCATGCTGTCACTCAGGAGAATTCCCCTGAGAAGGGTAAGCTCCTGCTTTTCTACATTCATGTTAAAATATGTACCTTCAAGTGGCGGAGTGACATTCTGTAAGTAGTCGCTCAGTGTTTTCAGGTCGTTACTCTGGCAGTTTACCTCAGTTGGTCTGCCTCTGCCAAGTTTGGTAGCCAACGTCTCTGCGTCAGACTTAAACGGAAAAGCGGCATTTTCTAAAAGAAATCATGAAATCATTATGAGTAAACAATTTGAGTATACATGAACATGATTCATAAAACAATTCTTTCAAGATGCAATTCATCAAAACTGAACAATCTGCTTGTCCATTTTAAACAAATTATTTTGCCTCTGCAAACACGTTTTTTTTTTTTTTTACACATATTCCGTAACGTATTCGACTGGTTGAAGTGTCCAATTACATGCAGTAAAATGTACACTGGGAAACTTTGCCTGGGATTAAAATTACCTATCCAAATTTCATGTTTAAACAAAGGGTCCAGATGCAATGAATTTTCTTAAGAACACAATTTGTGCAACTTTCTACTCCCTTTAATGTATGAAAACTACTTGACATCCCTGTTTTGGTGAACTTGATTAAAAGTGCACTTCTTCAAACAGTTAAAATTGTCCATGCTTTTCCGGACAACTGAGGGCACTGTTGCTGTGATGTCATTCCAGGAAGACTCTGTTTAGGGGTTTTCTGTTTATTAAGCACCCATTATGTGGTCATTGAAAACATTTCTGAGAAAGGTTGCTCATTGGCATTCCCATGTACTGACACAGCATGAATAGCCAAAGAATATTTACGACCGCAAAATATCAAAAATTCTAGAAATTTGTCGTGCTGAAATAATTGTAACATTGAGGTTTCTGACCGGAATGATAGCACAATTTTGCTCATGAATATGGACATTTGCATTAGCATAAAAAAACACCAAAATACCCCTAAAAATAGCCAAAAAAGAAAATGAGCTTCAATGGTACACAAAGGTGCAATTTTCAAGGATTGCATTAAACCAAAATTACATTTCATAGGCCCTTTAATTTGGCGTCCCCGAGATCCCACAGTGAAACTTAGATCAGTCAAACTCTGATAACTCATAACAACTGTTAAGTCAAACAAAGAATCCATTGCCTTCAGTAGTATAAACAACGTTATACAACCCTGCTCAACTCAAAACTCTGCTAAGTCAAATTTAGAAACTGTTCCCTCTGACTTATCAAAATTTCACTGTATCAGTGTATTAATAAACACAATTGCACAAGGTTTACGTTGCGCTCAATAGCCATTCTCTATTCACTCTATGATGAAGTCCACTCAGAAATTTTGATCAAGCCACAAACGGGACGATAAAATTCAGAACTGTTGCTGGCGGTACATCACACAGCAGAAAGCAAACCTTTGATAATACTGTACCTTGCGGTGTTTCAAGGTCACTTTCAAATCTCGTATATTTTCATGTAAATTTTTATCTTCAGGGTGTGGAACCACTCAGTGTCTGTAAATTCCTGGGCATATTTAAGGATGCATAGGACCTTCCTTTATACACCCCCATCCCCAAAAAGAGGGCAATGCAAGCTGAACAATACCAAACACAACCAGAGCTAAATTTGTTTATTAAAGACTTGATTCTACAGTAAAACGTAGGCTAAGTCAGTTGCGTATGAAATGAGTTAACACACATTTGTCTTTGAACATATTAGTGGAAATTATTTTTAAAACCATTATTTTTTTTCCAATCTCCTTTCAAACTTTGCTGGTTTATAACAAAGGAATTGTGAACATTGAACAGAAAGTTATTCATGTTAATGTGGGGATCTGGGGATTTCCTTTGATATTTTTTTGCATGTTTCATTTTGACCCACATGTGCTGAATTACAAAGCATTTTCTCGACCACACTCGTCAGTCGGAAGTCGCTTACATTGTATACATTTGTATACAATGCACTTGCAAAGTCTGCACGTTTTTGGAGACAGTTTCCTGAGACACTTCCCATGCTTGACTCCTGCAGGTCAGAAGCAAGGCGTATTTGATAGGGCAAAATCACTGAAACTTGGTGGGTAGGTAGATACTGTTAATACCAAAGTGACGTCATCATGGGCCCCGATTGTCATCTGAATTTTTTTTAAGTCCTATATATCTGGGGAACTACAACAGTCATTGAACTATGTTCAACACATATTCTAAAACCGTAAACCACCCTCCCCTGCCCCCCCCCCAATACATTAACACTTGATTTAAGATATCAAACTACTTCATTGCATCAAGCAAGATTATATTTACCGCGTTCCTCCGACGGCTTGTTGTAAGTGATATGAACTGCACTTGAACCAACAATGACAGGGATCTGGCTACCCCTGATTGTACCAATGCTTCCTATGCTGGCTCCACTTATTTGTGGGTTATCTACAATCAGAAGCAAGAATTACAATATCTATTATAAGATGGAATGTTGGCGTCAGGATGATATAAATCAAATTAGGTTTTGCCCTTCACTGACATTTAAACACTGTATACTCAGTGTGTTGCCTCCCGAGTGAAAGTTGGAAAAAATCACTCGGGTGGGACTTGAACCCACAACCTCCTGCTTTCTAGTGCAGATGTCTTACCACTCGACCATCGAGCTTACGGGATCGGTTGGCTGGTTCGAATCTGATGTACATAGCAGCGGGTACCGCATAAACTATGCCGTTAGCTCGGTGGTCGAGTGGTAAGACATCTGCACAAGAAAGCAGGAGGTCGTGGGTTCCAGTCCCACCCGAATGATTTTTTCCAACTTTCACTCATACATTTATGTGAATAACAGGAACATGTATGTGAATAACACCATATTTAGGTTTTTTAAATAATATTCATAAGATGGAATTTGCGTTGGGGTAATGTAAATCAATATTGTCTTATTGCCCCTCACAGACGTCAGGCTCGGATCCAGGATTTTTTTTTAAATGGGGGGGCACAACTTTGGAGAATTTGCTCAGAGAACTAACACGAGCACGGAGCCCCTGAAAGGTTTGGATTCTGGATGCTCTGTGGTGCAATCTGAGGCCATTCCTGGCCCCTTTACCCCTGAATTGTTTGAGCAAAAGCTTTAACGATTATAAGGATTCTTTTTAAATATACTCCTGCTTTTAAACATTTAAGTTACTGTGTACTTCAAAATAGTCAACCATGTATTTTCGTATTCATATTTCTTGCATTGTATTTTGGAAAAAGAATTGTATTGACTTAGTTTGTAAACTGTTGCAACAATGCGTTGGGGCATTTGCTCTGAGGACTAATGAGAGCGTGGGGTCAGGGGCCCACTAATAAAGGGCCCCGGGAAATTTTTGAATCGAGATGCTCTGTGTTGCAAATCTGAGGCGATTCCTGGCCCCCTTTCCCCTATAGCCCTGGGTTAAGAGTAAACTGTTTTAAGTTACTAAGGATTTTTTTTCATTTTCATTTCGGTTTGCAGTAACACATGTGGTTTTTGATTTTTAATTTTAATACTCTTGTATTTACAACCCTTTTAAGTTTCTTCTGTTCTTCACTTGACAACCATGTATTTTCGTCTGCATATTTATTTTCGTGCATTTTATTTATGAAAAGGAATTGGATAGGCTTATAGTTTGTAAACTTTTGAAAGGATGCAAATAGGGGCTTCTGCCCGAGGACTAATGCGAGCGCGAAGGGCAAATGTCTTACGGCGTGGGGTCCGGGGCCGACGGCATGGTGTCCAGGGCAGGCTTAAGGGCACCGGGAAGTTTTTGGATTCTAGATGCTCTGTTGTTTAAAATACACTGTTGCTTTTACAAGCCTTTTAAGTTTCTTCTGTTCTTCACTTGATAACCATGGATTTTTGTCTGCATAATTATTTTCTTGCAATTTACTTTTGAAAAGGAATAACTGTATAGACTTAGTTTGTAAACTGTTGCAAGGATTCTTTCTAAAGTTTTGTTTCAAGTTTAAATTGTCAGTGTATCAATAAGAACAAACCGCTTGAACATGTATATGTACGTTGAGTTCAAGTTTAAAATTTGTGTAATTTAATCAAACTACCAGTAAAACAGGGGAGTAATTAGGCATCCATGCACATTGGAACTTCACAGATCTCAATGAAAAGTCAAATGTCCCATTCGATCCCGAGAGCCCCCTCTCTGGGCTGACAGGGGGCTGGTCGGCAGTGTGGTCCCCCTTGTTTCAGGGACACTGCAATGCTATATATTGTGCCTAATAGCGTCAATGCAAAGGATGGAGGGGAAGGATGCTGACAGGGAACCGATATCAGGGCCAGGGGAGTTATAACATGCAGGGTTTACAGACAAAAGTTTGTGTCTCACTTGGTCTTGGCTGTAGTTGCGGTGGAGGTTGTTGCGTTGGTTCCTGCTGGGAAGGCTGTCCACTGCCAGACTGAGTCGTTTGTTGATCATCTGGTAGTTGTTGGGTCAGAGCTTCCTGACTGTCTGTTACTGTGGTTACGGTAAGAGCAACCCACAAACCAAATTTGAAGTTCCTAAGTAAAGTACTTCTCAAGCATTCATGCTGACAATACAGCAATTAGCAATTAGCAATTAGACCTTGACCTAGCTGTCGGCCCCAAAAGCAACAGGCCTCTTAAGACTATCAAGAACAACAGACAACCCACAAACCAAATTTAAAGCTCCTACGTAATTACTCTCAAGTTATCGCGTTGACAAGATTTCTATTGTTTTAGCAATAGTGACCTTTACCTTTGACCTGTCGGTCCCAAAAGCAATAGGCTTCTTAAGACTACCAAGAACAACCCACTAACCAAATTTCAAGTTCTTTAAGTAAAGTATTTCTCAAGTTTACTCGTTGACAAGATTTCTTTTGTTTTAGCAATAGTGACCTTGACCTTTGACCTGTTGGCCCCAAAATTAATAGGCCTGTAAAGACTATCCAGAACAATCCACAAACGAAATGTCAAGTTCCTAAGTAAAGTATTTCTCAAGCTATCGTGCTTAACAAGTAGGCCATCAGCCTCGGTCCAAAATTTTGGCAACCGGTATCAAATGAGGGGAATAATCGTCATAGCAATTTTTGGCAAGGTATACACCTCCAGATGTGATAAATATGTGATAGCATTGCAGCGGTGGCAGCTTTTAAGGAGTTATCACCCTTTTTCTCAAATTGTCCATCAAAATGCTTGTTACCACTCTAGGGGTATGCCTTGCGCATGCCCACTATAATCATTTATGCCCTGATTTGATACGACCAAACACCCATGCTGATGGCCTAAAGAGTTAACAGGAGTATTGTTTATGGTGTAAATTGAGGATTTTCTTTTGTTCCTCTTCCCTTTTCCTTTGTTCATGTTGTTTGTACCTTAACTTTTTTGCAACAGCTCTTATTGGTTGTACACATTTTCCAACCGAGGAGTCCTCGATTCGGTTTCTGTCCTCGATTCATTGATAATGTTGCGTGTGTCCTTGACTTACACCATATACAAAATAATGCAGAAAAGACAGACCAGCAGCCGATTTCACAAAATGTTATTTATTGGCGCAACTCTGCTTGAGCCAAAATTTATTGTGTAAGTTGCGCAACATTTCAATTATGACACAATTCACTAAAGTCACATAGTGCGCAAATCCACAAGTTGCGCAATAAATTACGATGTAATTTGCACCATCATTTTAGGTGGCCTAATTTGTGGCGTAGCGACTGAAAATGACATATTTTACCAGGACTGTCACAGAGCTTGTTATTGCAAAACTTATCAAGGTTGATACAAGACGGACAAAATAATTTTCAAAATGGCGGGCTGAGGTGATCCAACGACTGTTTGGCGAACAAAAAAATTCACACACAAACAACCATCGTAAATGTGGCTTTTATCCTCGTCAAAGATGCTTAAATTATTTAAAGCATTGTGCAGCTGCGCCAAGCTTTGTGAAATCGATCGTAAGTTTATTGCCCAGCTGGGCAACAAATTTGTTGCGTAAGTCTT
This sequence comes from Patiria miniata, assembly GCF_015706575.1. Classification (NCBI taxonomy): domain Eukaryota; kingdom Metazoa; phylum Echinodermata; class Asteroidea; order Valvatida; family Asterinidae; genus Patiria; species Patiria miniata. Next base: position 4,798,134 of record NW_024037064.1, on the reverse strand, counting down.
ACTCATGGCACAAGCTGCGCACTTTTTTTTTATGAAATCGACTGCTGCCCACTGTCATGGCACAACCAACAAAGGGTCTATAGTGAAACCAAAATTCAAGATTATATGAAATGCTGTAAAACAAACATTTTTGGGATAAGAAACATTCAATTTACATACCTACATTTGTATTTTTCTTAAATTATGGCAGAGTTTTTGCTTACCCTCACTGAGTCTGATCTCATGAACGCCCGTTGCTTTGACGTCACCCTCACTAAACAGCCTCTTAGCCTCCATATCCGACTTGGCTGTGGGCTCGGCTAGATTCACCGCTGCAATGTAGCCTAGTGCAGGGGTGAGATTATTGGAAAATGAAAAAATCCACAAAAATAATCAGCAAATAAATGCACTGTGGATCTACAAACATTTCAACTCATTTAAATACGTGTCCTGAATGACTTTAAATTAGCTTCAGATTCGCGTTCACATTCACATGTGTGATGCGATCAAACTAAATGAGTCACTTGTTGGCAATTATGATTTTAAGATACAGCCCAAAATAGTTCAGTCAGGGTGAAAATTTCAAAATTGACTTTTTTGTAAAATTGGAAAGCTACACGTCCTCTTTCAATGTCAACTTTTTTTCCCCGAGAAAATATCACGATAAAGTATTTAAATGTGACATTTTTGCTAAAGAGTTAATGTCAATAACCTGAAATAAAGCATGTTTATTGTTGTGTAATAAACACTACTATTTTGAATCGTTGATTTCTCTGTTTGATTCTCTGTTTTGCCTGTGTTCTAAGTCCCATAACTTCTAAACAGAAGGTTGTATTCATGTGGGGTTTTCACCAAATATAAACTGAAATACAGCTCTATTCAAATATGTAAAAAAACCCACAAAATTCGATAAGGGCCAACAAATGACTCTTTAGCATGATTGCATCACATGTTTGTGCATTTGGCCTGAAGACTGCTGACCCACCTGCGACCATTTTCTCGTACTTCTCGTCAATCTTGAGGATTTCTTTGTAAGTCCTAACAGCCGCCTCATAATCCTTCAGTCCCTGCTGGGCCTTGCCAAGGTGCAGCAATGCCTTGACGTTGTTTGGTTCCAACTGCAAGGCAGTCCGGCAGTCCTCCAGTGCCTCTGTAAACTTTTCCAATTTGTTGTAAGCCTGAGGAGGGGGGGGGGGGATATAAGTGAAAAGAGGGGATTCGAATTTGCCGCATATATAGTGAACAACGAAGCGTTGTATGTCTAAACAGGATAACAGGTGTGTTGCCTGGGATGGCAAACATACATGTAAAGATGAGTTGGCCCCCCTCCCAAAATGATATGTTTTCCTTTTTTTTCTCCCTTCTTTACATGAAAACTTTTCAGGAAATAAATTAAAACATTGCGTATCTCTCTCACAAGCCTTCACCTCCACTTGGATCTTGGCTCATAACTAATCCGAGTAACTAGGACTCAACAGATCGCTTTTTTAACATTATCGCCCGACCATGTCTCTGTGGAGTCCTAGTTACTCGGACTAGCTCATAAGAGACTTGACTTGACTGGTTTACCTGTGCCCTGTTGGTGTACAGCACCACAAAGTCTTTTAGATGTTCCAGGCCCTGCGTGTAGAGTTTAACGGCTCGTGTGTAATCACCCTTGTTGAACGCTTGGTTCCCTTGATCTTTCAGAACCGTCGCCTCTGCTTTACGCTTCGTTGCGCGCTCCTTGGCATCTGCTTCCAGGGCTCTCATGACATTATCTGAAAATAAAAATGATCACACGTAACATAAAAGGACAGAGTTTTCTACTGTATAATCCCCCGTTAACCCTAAGACCAAAACAAAGTCTGCGGTTTCTGGTATGGAGCTTGCCCCAAAAGTTGTCCGGCGACGCAGGTTTTTCTTTTTTTGGCCCCACTTTTTTTTCTTCAAATATCGGCTGATATGTTGCAGATGACACTTCGATCCCCTTAAAACCCTCAAAAATATCTTTCAGAGTGGAGCTTGAGGTGACTCAGTAAGGCCATAAGGCTTGAGAAGTCTGACCCACTTACAATCTCGACCGACACCAACATTCTTCCGGAAATTTAGATAGTCCAGACAAACATCTGGGAAAACGGTAATGTCAAACCATACAGCGACATCGACATCGTGCATGAGCTGCCAGGCTGGTCATTAGTCTGCTCCCTTACATATTGCGCTAATTAAAATGCATTTACAGATACACGACCATCGCTCCCTCACTCTGGCTTCCAGACGCACAATAACAAAAATACAACACCGTGTGCAAATGGTGCCCGACTAAATTTAGTGCAAATTCAAAAAATTCAAAGATAAAAAACCCAGATACGACTTTTTCGTCAACGTTGCTGGGCAGAAAGCACCGAACAAAATAATAAAATTAAAATCTCATTCTGATTGTGATTGATTGCTCTGTCTCGATCAAAATTAGAAATATGCTGACTCATCAGGCGATGGGTAGCAGGAATGTCTTCAACTGCTGGTGAATATGTCCCTTCTAAAATGGAAAAAAAATGAAAACAGGTTGGTCTCCAACCCAACCACTGCCAGCTTTAAATACTTTTTTACTACTGCAAGCTGGAATGAATGCCTCCAATCGAGACAGGACCGTTACTATCTGGAAACTATGACAAATCCACTGTCTGAAAAAAGGCTGTGTCACTCACCTGAAGCGTGGGGAGGCTCAACATCCAATTTTCTTTCTGAAATAAAATTGTATGAAATGTTTTATGCATTTGCCTTTACAGTGTAAATACCACTGCACTGTGAAAAGAGGTAGGCCTACTGACAAATTGAAAAAGGACACAGGACACAATAATTCATTTACTTCAGTTTTACTTTCTAGAGTGATTTCTTTTATATCCCTGCTTTCACCAGCATAAAAAATGGTAATTTAACAAGGTCAGGAAATGTTTGATAGCTGCTGTCTCATAATAGTTTTGACCGTGTGTGTGCCGCACACGTGGGTCGTACATGTATTTTACTGGACACCTCTCAGCGTAAGGTGCTGCCATTGTCCAGAATGGATAAATAAAATGTGTTTTCATTTTCGATTTAAGTGTTCCTTTTTGCCATTTATTTTTCTAAAGAGAAATAATTGATACACAACACAGAGTTCAATGAAATATATAATATGATTGAAATAATCATAACTAATTTTGGGGACAAGAGAGAAACCTAAAGTTAATTCCACTAAATGTACCATTAAGGAGACGTGTTATTGTAATTTCTTCGAATGATGGGAGACATCGGTCATTATGGAGACATTTTCATGTCTCCCTAAAGTCACAGCCCCCTTTAGAGGCAAAATTTTACTGTAGCAATGCGGTTATTTTTGTTGCTCGTGGTCTAATTAGTAAACATACCGAAATTCGTGGAAAAAGGACAAGGGAATATATTGGGTTAGGGCACATTTAAGTTTAAAAAATGTTGTGCACAAGTCTATGGGGATGTCTCCCAAATGTCCAATCCAAGGTAATAATAATACATGTAATAATAACCTGATTATAATGCATAGAGTCAGTTTCCCTTCGTGATTCAATTTTCCAGGTCCGAGGACCTTTTCTTTTTTATTTCTCTCAGTACTGAGGCTCTTGGTTTCAGTGCCAATTTGAAATTTGCTGAGCCGCACCGAAAGTTGAACATCAGTCCAAACTTCAACAGAGTGAATCTTTATTTCTTTTAGGTGGCAAGGATTTAAGCGTTAACTGTTAGAAGAATTGTAATGAGTCACTATTGGTTGTGGTATTGTGTAGTACGGATGCTCCGAGTAATTCGTGATTCATTTGAAAATTTGTAACAAACAGCTGTATCCTCTCTGAGCAATGCCCGTTTGCATTTTCCAGGTCCGAGGACCTTTTCTTTTTTATTTCTCTAAGTACTGAGGCTCTTGGTTTCAGCACCAATTTGAAATTTGCTGAGCCGCACCGAAAGTTGAACATCAGTCCAAACTTCAACAGAGTGAATCTTTATTTCTTTTAGGTGGCAAGGATTTAAGCGTTAACTGTTAGAAGAATTGTAATGAGTCACTATTGGTTGTGGTATTGTGTAGTACGGATGCTCCGAGTAATTCGTGATTCATTTGAAAATTTGTAACAAACAGCTGTATCCTCTCTGAGCAATGCCCGTTTGCATTTTCCAGGTCCGAGGACCTTTTCTTTTTTATTTCTCTAAGTACTGAGGCTCTTGGTTTCAGCACCAATTTGAAATTTGCTGAGCCGCACCGAAAGTTGAACATCAGTCCTAACTTCAACAGAGTGAATCTTTATTTCTTTTAGGTGGCAAGGATTTAAGCGTTAACTGTTAGAAGAATTGTAATTAGTCACTATCGGTTGTGGTATTGTGTAGTACGATTGCTCCGAGTAATTCGTGATTCATTTGAAAATTTGAAACAAAAAGCTGTATCCTCTCTGAGTGATCCTCGTTTGCATTTCCAGGTCTGAGGACCTTTTCTTTTTTATTTCTCTCAGTACTGAGGCCCTCGGTTTCAGTGCCAATTTTAAATGTGCAGAATCGCACCAGAAGTTGAATATCGGTCCAAACTTCAATGGGGTGAATCTTTGTTTCTTTTAGGTGGCAAGGATTTAAGCGTTAACTGCTAGAAGGATTGGAATAGTGTGACCTTATCGGTGTTTTAATTAGTTACTAATTGGTTGTGGTATTGTGTAGTACGGATGCTCCGAGTAATTCACCATGGGGTGAGGGGGCAGGTCACCAGTGCGGTCCCCCTTGTTTCAGGGTCTCTGACTATGCTATATATTGTGCCTAATAGCGTCAATGCAAAGGATGGAGGGGAAGGATGCTGTCAGGGAACCGATATCAGGGCCAGGGGAGTCATAACATGCAGGGTTTACAGACAAATGTTTGTGTCTCACCCGGTCTTGGCTGTAGTTGAGACGGTGGTTGTTGCGTTGGTTCCTGCTGGGAAGGCTGTATGCTGCCAGACTGAGTTGTTTGTTGAGCATCCCTCACTCCATCAGCCGGTAGTTGTTGGGTCGGAGCTTCCTGACTGGTTGGTGCTGTGCTTGGACCAGGGTTAGTTTGTGTCTCACCCGGTCTTGGCTGTAGATGCGGTGGTGGTTGTTGCGTTGGTTCCTGCTGGAAAGGATGTATGCTGCCGGACTGAGTTGTTTGTTGAGCATCCCTCACTCCATCAGCCGGTAGTTGTTGGGTCGGAGCTTCCTGACTGGTTGGTGCTGTGCTTGGACCAGGGTTAGTTTGTGTCTCACCCGGTCTTGGCTGTAGATGTGGTGGTGGTTGTTGCGTTGGTTCCTGCTGGAAAGGTTGTTCGTTACCAGCTGGTACTTGTTGGGTCGGAGTTGTCTGAATGTCTTGTGCTGTGCTTGGACCAGGGTTAGTTTGTGTCCGTAGCGTTTGTGTCTCATTTTGTCTTTGGGCTCCCTCATCCGGTGGTTCTGCCATTTAGCGCTGGTGATGTGGGCACAGTTTACTTGCAGACAGCTTCGGTAGTCCAACCTGGTATAATCCTGTGTGTGCAAAGTACAATCGGGTAAAATCACAAAATGGATGCTGTTGGTCAGTCAATTAGTCCATCAGTCCGTTGGTCGACCGGTTGGTCATTATATCAGGCATGCAACTGGGAATTAAAAAAAAACAGGGATTTCCAAACCCAACAAGACTTGGTACAGTGTTTTGCAATTTGTAATGGTATTCACGAGAAGCAAAACACAAGAAAATTAGCGGATCTGAGGAATTGTTGCATGCCTGCTTTATATGTCAGTCAGTCGGTTGGTCGGTCTGTTGGTTGGTCAGTCAATCTGTCGTTCAGTCGATCAGTTCGTTGCTCTATCTGTCGGTTGGTCAGTTGGGTGGTCGATTGGTTGGTCAGTCAGTCCATCGATCAGTTGGTCGCTCTGTTGGTCGGTCGGTCAAGCGGTCGATTGGTTGGTAGGTTGGTCGGGTCGCTCTGTTGGTCGGTTGGTCGGTGGGTTGGTTGCTCTGTCAGTTGGGAGGTTGGTTGGTCGGCCAATCGATCAGTTGGTGACTCAGTCGGTTGGTCAGTCAGTCGGCCAGTGATTTTACCAGTCGGTCGGTCAGTCAGTCAGTACGGAGCGACCAACCGATCGACTGACTTAAAGTCAGTTGATCGGTTGGTAGCTCCATCAGTTGGTCAGTCAGTCAGTAGGTCGATCGGTTGGTAGCTCCATCAGTTGGTCAGTCAGTCTGGTCAGTCGATCGGTTGGTAGCTCCATCAGACAGTTGGTCGGTCAATCGGTGGATCAGTTGGTCGCCCTGTCGGTTGGTCGGTCATCGCTTGATCGGTTGGTCCTGTCAGTTGGTCAGTCGGTCAGTCTGTCAGTTGTTTGGATAGTTGGTTAGTCAGCTAAAAGCAATACACTAAGCTGGCCCTTCAGTGATATAGCACCCCACCCCCAAAAACAATTCTTGCTACGTGACCAGCAAAACTTCCTGCCACCTTGACAATAAAAGTCCAAAGTAGTTTTTTATTTGAGCATGTTGGAGCTTTAAACTTTAAATTGGAAACCCGGTTTATTTTATGAATGACATCATTCAGTCACAATGGTTTAAAAAAGGTGAACACTCCTTATCAGCAGAAAGGGAAATATTGCAGTCATTAATAGACCTATTGACATCATGCTTTGTTTACATGTATGCTTTCCTATAAGACCAGGTGGGCACAAAGCCATCAAGCTCCCAGAGGAAAGCACACATGTAAACAAAGCGTGACTTCATTATGTCTAATACATGTAGGTCAATTAGTTCACTCACCTTTAACCCATGGAGGGCGTTACTCTGTAGATGATTGTGGCAGTGAAGGAGTTCACACGTCCATTACTGTTTGGATATAAAGACATAGGGCCTAACAGTTAACTTTGTGTGGGAAGGAACTTAAACACCATTTTGGCAACCTTCATTCTAGTGCATAAAAACATCCAAAACAGCCGTGGGTGGAGGAGGGGCATGCCCCGCCCATGTTTTCCCTCTCCTCATTTACCCCCATGCTCCGTATCAGAGTCTCAATGTCCATACTCATTATTTGCTGATGGTACATTTATCATAAGAACCTGTCTGGAAGGGACCCTCATCGTGCCAATACATGTATGAACTTTGGACAGCCACACCCACCTCCCCAACCCCGAGCATCGAAAGATTCAACCCCACCCCTACCCCACTTCTATCTTTTGACTTCTATCTTCTATCTTTTGAGGACACAAATACCGTCACATGCACGTAGTGATTTGAAAATATCCAATATTGTCATACCATCAATGAGTGCCTGCACTAAGTGTAGCGATGAGATTCACATCACTGATGCAATGAAAGCAAACACTACTCATCAGCGATGACATTTGAACCGTCTGTAAAATTATCAACCTCTGTCTCGCTGCCGTTGTAGGTGGCCTGTATTCTGTCAACTATTTGAACTGATAATGATACTTAATTTGAACCAGCCAGACAAAAAGTAAACAAACAGAACACTTCAAACCACCCCTTTGACACTCTTCACATACAGTAACAGGGGCAGAAACGAGGAATTTTCGCGGGGGGGGGGGGGGTCATCAGCAAAAAAATCTGAAAATGTACACAGGTTTTTTTTTCTCCGGACACTTGGCCTCCATAAAAAAAAACTGGGAGGGGGGGGGGCTTGGTACCATATTTCAATAGGGGGCGCTGTTCAAATTCGATGATTATTAACACTACATTACAGAATGGTCTACCGTATTTTGAACAGGCGGACATTATACCGTCATAATTTTTTTGGGTGTCACAGCAGGGGGAAGGGGGGGGGGTTGCATTAATTTTTGGAATTTGTATGAAAATATTTTTTTTGGACAGAGCTGGGGTGTTTTTCTTTCATATTCTTTGTAGAGTGTCATTATATTTAATTTTGTGTGTAATGTGTCAGGTTTTTTTTTTCAAAATCGAAAGACGCCCAGAATAAATACACTACAGAAATAAACAAAGTACTTCAAGATTTTATCTTTGAACAAAATCGAAACAAATAGGTCAAACGCACTGTGCACATGTCGGACAATTGTTCTCCATAATGAGCATGAATAGGACGTTTATTCAGAAAGAAATTGTCGTGTGAACCATCCATTCTGACGTAAGGAGCCTATACACACAAAATGACTTGGTTGTACGGGTGTGGTGATACACATGCTAAATACGCCAGGAAAAAATGTTGCAACCTTATGCCACTTTTGTGCTTGTGTACAAAGTCTAAGGAAAGTCATTTCAAGTATTTCCTAACAAAATCGGAAAAATTTCTCAGTCCCAGATTTATGTCTTATCATCATTTTTGTAACGAATGAGTGAAAAGAAAAAAGTGGCATCAGGTTGAAACATTCTTTCCAATACTTCTGTTCACGCAATGGTTTAAGTCGAAGAATATGCTCTTAATTTACGAACTCACTCGGCGCTTCGCGCCTCATGAATTCTTAAATTACGAATCCACACTTTCTCGTGTATTCTCCTTAACTTAAAACAATTACCATTGGTTGATCTTTCTTGAAGTTTATTTTTGCCAGATTTAAATTGTCTCTCTGAGCTTAACAACTAGCCAGTAAATCAAACATATTTGAGAACCAGGAAAATTAGGTAGTCAGAATAGGGGGCAATTTGTGTGGTGTTAAAACAAAACCCATTTTTTACAAAATTTTACTATTTTTAAAAGTTAAATTGCAACATGGAGTCGGACGAAATCACACAATTCCACTCAAAGAAGTCGATGTTGTGTTAAACTATAGTTAGTCCTTTATGTATGTTTCTTTTCCCCAAACTTTGGTAAGCTACATTGTAGGAGCATCGATTACTTTATTGCGGAAATGAACTAGTCTGTCAATATAAATTGAAACCTGCAAAAGAGATCTCGATAAAGTGACACCAAATTCATTTGCTTTTTTAAAGAAGAACTGTAATTGTATTTCAAAAAAAGATTGAAGTTTAAAGTATGGATGTTAGCAAAATAATTCAAAAAACAAGTCAGGTGTGTTTACAAACACAAATGCCCCGCAACCGTGACTGTTTCCATGATATAACACCACTCTAACATCAACCTTACATGTACCTTGGTCAAATGGAACGTTCATTGACAGCATTAGTGTCTTCTGTAGGTTTTATATGAATTAATCCCTAATCCCTATGATCTCAGAATAAATACAAGATTTCTATTGTTTAACCCACTGCGACCTTGACCCTTTACCTTTCGACCCCCAATGCAATAGGCTCCTTAGGATTGCCAAGGACAATCCACAAACCAAATATGAATTAATATATGAATTTATATATTTATAATAATTTATATGAATTAATCCCTAATCCCTATGATCTCAGAATAAATACAAGATTTCTATTGTTTAACCCACTGCGACCTTGACCCTTGACCTTTCGACCCCCAATGCAATAGGCTCCTTAGGATTGTCAAGGACAATCCACAAACCAAATTTGAAGTTCATATGTAAAGTATATCTCAAGTTATCACGCTGACAAAATTTCTTTTGTTTTTGCCACTGTGACCTTGACCCTTGTCCTTTTGGCCCCAAATGCAAAAGGCTTCTTAGGATTGCCAAGGACAATCCACAAACCAAATTTGAAGTTCATATGTAAAGTATATCTCAAGTTATCGCGCTGACAAAATTTCTATTGTTTCAGCCACTGTGACCTTGACCCTTGACCTTTCGGCCCCAAATGCAAAAGGCTTCTTAGGATTACCAAGGACAATTTACAAACCAAATTTGAAGTTCATATGTTAAGTATTTCTCAAGTTATCGCGCTGACAAGATTTGTCCGGACACACACACCCACACACACACAGGCTTACGTTACATACCTTGTGTGGACATTGCTTTGTTTTCGTGTAGTTAAGAAAACTCGGTACAAAAACTAACTTTACTTAAACTGTGAAAACTCTTTTAACCCAATTTTTTTCTATGATTCCCTATTGTGTTTCTCTTCATTCTGCTACCGATGAACCTAACCCAAAAATGCCTCTAAACATGTTTTCCAGAAAGGGCAAAACCTGATGTGGACACGGCTTAGTTCACATAACGTTAACACAACCTGCATTATGTGGACCTCTTTTGTTCACAAGTCCACATAGGGTATGTAAACACAAACTCACCCACACACCCACCCACCCACACACACACCCACCCACCCACCCACGGAAGGACAAGGCGGAAACAGTATGCCCCTTCGGCTTCGCCGCGGGGCATAAAACAAACAATTGCAGGATTTAAGAGGGCTACTACATTTTTTCCCACTCAGAAAATTGCTTCAACTCATTTCTGACAATTTTTCCCATACGATTCGCTGGTTGCCTCCACCCTAGAAATAACGGGTTGTTTTTTGTAAAGCATGATTTTTTTTGTGAGGGGTGGGGGGAGGGGTTGGTTATCGTTTCAATACTGCATAGTTTGTTACATACAGAGAGACATCTCTTATGGGGAAAATGACACTCCGCCCGAAACCAGGCACATTGAACAATGGTGTAATAACCTGCTCGAACCCCCCCCACAAAAAAGACTTTAATAGTAATATCCAAACAATGTATTATTGTATACTGCAATTTTTGTCCATACTCCAAACCAGTCTTAAACACAGTGTTTAAAACCGGCCAAGCACCTATTTATTCCCTATAATGCACACAAGGTTTACTTAGGCCTATGCCTTTGATACCAAACCATTGAATACTCGGCAGTAATGCATAGGGTTATATTTTTGCTGCCCATACAGATTCCTGCTTTGCTGTTGAGGGGGAACAAGAGGGTACCACCAAAGTCTCTCTGGTTATTTAATACACGAGTAGGGGGCCTACGTGAACGTCTACTGTCACCCTGATGCCACACTGTGAAGAAGACGTTTCAAATACAAACTTGTTCAGAATTGTGTAACTAATGAACTACGATATTTTCATTTCTTCGATCAGAAATTCAACCGTGGTTTGTCACTTAGGGCCAACATGATTTTGAACTTGTACCATATGGAATGTCTTCCTCTCAGTTTGCAATCAGGGTATTGATAGACATTCATGTACTTGCATAATTAAAGCAATTTACAACTCTTACCTTCTTCATGTTCTTGAGCAAAATGGAGGGCTATACACTCTCACGTATGCAAAAACTCTCAGTACAAATCAATGTTATAGGACAACTCAATGTTAGCGAGCAGACTTCATAAATGAAGGCATGCAAAGGCTGAATGCCACGTCGTCAATCTGATGAAACCCTTGCGTGAAAAATCTTATATATGACGGCTTTGGGTATCAAAATGTGCATACTGAATGTGCACGTGATCTCTTTGTGCCGCACCCACTTGATATCCACCAATGAAACTCACGGAATTGTTTAGGTCATCGTTAAATAAAGATGGTTATCACCAGCCAGTTGTGTGATACCCAGGGGCCCAGGTCTCTGATTGGACGGCGCATTCCCTCAGCCAGTTGCGTGATACCCAGGGGCCCAGGTCTCTGATTGGACGGCGCATTCCCTCAGCCAGTTGTGTGATACCCAGGGGCCCAGGTCTCCAATTGGACGGCGCATTCATCAGCCAGTTGCCTGATACCCAGGGGCCCAGGTCTCTGATTAGACGGCGCATTCATCAGCCAGTTGTGTGATACCAAGGGGCCCAGGTCTCCAATTGGACTGAGCATTCACTCACTCCCTGGATGTTGCATCGTTCAACAATTACGTGACTAGGGTTTGTTTTAGGTTCAAGTTGATGGTGTATACATGAAAGGCTTGATTGACAGGGTCAAAGGTTCCTATTCTGCAATGATACATCACGCCACCACCAGATTCCTACATCATCAGGGATATATATATATAGTACATGTACATTTGTACCTATCAACAAAGTACAAGTTTAACTTCTAATCCATTGGTTACACACCTATGTTCCGAACACCTATGTTCCGACACACCTATGTTCCGACACACCTATGATCCGACACACCTACCGGTACATGTATGTTCCGACATACCTACATTTGTATGTTACGACACACCTATGTTCCGACACACCTATGTTCCGACACACCTATGTTCCGACACACCTATGTTCCGACACACCTATGTTCCGACACACCTATGTTCCGACACACCTATGTTCCGACACACCTATGTTACGACACACCTATGTTACGACACACCTATGTTCCGACACACCTATGTTCCGACACACCTATGTTACGACACACCTATGTTACGACACACCTATGTTACGACACACCTATGTTACGACACACCTATGTTCCGACACACCTATGTTCCGACACACCTATGTTCCGACACACCTATGTACCGACACACCTATGTTCCGACATACCTATGTTCCGACACACCTATGTTCCGACACACCTATGTTACAACACACCTATGTTACGACACACCTGTGTTCCGACTGCACATATTCCAATTCCTAACCCTGACCCTATCCCTAACCGGGAGTAACATAATCTTATGTGCACGTTGTCGAAACATAGGGGTATCAGAACAAACACGTAGGGGTGTCGGAACATAGAGCATTCACCGAAAATTTAGCTTGACAAAGTTCCAACGCCGAATAGGAAAAAACAAATCAGTTAGAACAACAATTAAAATGTAACCTAGGTAATATATCATCAGATAATAAATAGGAAATACAATGTTTTGGTTTAGAGATAAGCCCTCCCTCCCTCCGACAAGTTGAGCGACAAGTTGAACTCGATTCGGTCTAAATAACAAAAATATTCAGACATTGTTTTAGCAAGAATTAGTTACACTGAATCAAGTTCAACCCTGCATCTCTTTATAGGCCGCCGCTGTCTGTAGTCTGTAATCTACATTGTACATGTACATGTTTATACTGATATCAGCCCATATATATTAAATATGAAACCCAAAACAAACACACATAACAAACACATCCCTACATATCGCACTTTGAACCAGCCAGACGAAAGTAAAGAAACAAAACACTTCAAATTTTCCATGCACAAAATTGTGCACTCAGCCTAAACACATTTTAGGGTCATTGTGTTTAAATGGTGATATTCTCTGAAGGGATTGAGCAATTTCAGTAATTTTTTTCATCTACATGTGTAAAAGTAGCTTATGAAATTGGCTTTCCAGTCATTATTATTTTTGATGCTACATATTGTTTTTTACATATGAAACATATTTTTGGGGGTTTGGGTTCCGCTTTTTGGACTCATCCTGTACATACCGGTATGTACATGTACATGTAGGCATTAACTTTTAACTACGGGAAATATCGTTTTGCCTTTCATCATGTTTACAAATTTGGCCAAAAAAAAAAAAAAAACTCATGTTGAACTGACGGATTTCTTTAAAAGACAACGGAGTAAAGATGAGACCTTTTGAAGATACTTTTAAAAGAATATAAAACGAAATGTTACAAAAAGTGTTTTCACAAAATATATCATTTATGTGCGTGGATTACAGGGTGTCATTGAAGAGGCCACGACACGGTGCATTCAATGTACTTAGTAGCATGCAGGATTCACTGCATGATAGAACAAAGCAAATACAGATGCTTTTTTTTACATTTTTCTTTCGAAACTGGACTGATGTACACATTGGGGATAGAACAAAAGCTTAAATAACGTTTGTAAAAAATTAAGAAGTGTTTATAGGATTTCAATTTTTAAAAGGGATTCCTTTTGTCACGATTTTGCACACCCCTTTGTGAAGAGTGGAAGAGGCACAAAGACCATCCTATCCACTCGGCTCACAGACCCTTTCACGCCTCCCTCCCCACCACCTTGGACTAAACACCCTCATGTAAGGCAACTAAAAAGATTTGTTCATCAGTGCAGAGTTGGAGGAAACTTTCCAATGCAGGGTATTTAAATTTGCAACGTCCTTTTCTTGTAACCTGCGTTACTAATTAAAAAACTTGAGTTCCGGGTTGTAATAGAATCGATAAAAAAAGAAATGTAAAAAAAGAAAAAAGAAAATTTGTACTCCTGAGTACAGGGTCGAGTACCGAGTCTAAACCAACGAGTCTGTGCCAAAATTTTAGTATAAAGAATCGAGTACAGGCCGAGTCCAAATAATTTTCGAGTATTGATGGTTGAGTACTTGAGTGTACTCGAGTTGTACTCAAGTTGTACTCGAGTCGAGTTGTACTCGAGTACGAGTATGAGTACACGTACTCCAACACTGCTGCTTGGTACACGTATGTAGCCGCTTTAACAGATGCAACTCAAGGCAAGTTTCGGCCCGTGTTCATATTGCAGTGCTCAGTAAAATATTACAAGCTATAAGACAATATTGAAATGAACAAACTGTATTTTAGTTGTATTTTAGCACAGGTTTTGTTGGAACATTAATAAGTGCACAAACATTGTACACTTCACAAAAAGCAAAGTGTGATTCCTACGTTTGTAAGCTAGCCTTTAACCTAGCTTATTCAAAGAAACTGACAATTTTTTCTTATCTCTTCTATATTCCCGCAAAAATCACTTGACAAATGTTTCCACTTTGACGTAAAGAGCATGAACAGCGTTTAATGAGGTGGATCTGGTAAAGATGGCGCTGGACAAACACAGCATCATCATCCAGTCGCGTGACATGGTTTATATTTAGAACTTTGGATTTTTGTTTTGCTGCATACATGTATTTATAAGTTACATATTCACATGGAGTCTACATCTGTTCATCTGCATACATATTTACTTGACACTTGAGTTTGGCTGCATAAGTTACACATATACATGTACAGTCTGCATCTGTTCATCTTTGTGCATGTTTACTCTGTGCTAAAATACCTTAGATAGGTTCATGCATTCTATCTACATGTACATGCTGCACTTTGTTAAATTACAATCGCATACAACTCAGTACCATTTAATTCCACTTTTTTTTAACCCTCAAATAAATGCCCTTTTATATTGTAAAAAAAAACATTTTCCCCCAATGTCTTCAAAGTTCACACACTAACTGCAGTTTTCTTTCCCCTTTTTATATAAAAAAAATACTGATCAAGAATTTTCAATCTATTTGAAGTTATCAATTTTGACTTACAAAAAGTTTCAACTCAGTTTTAAACTTGTCAAGACTGAGCGACGGGTATTTGATTGTAATGGTGTACATGTACACTGGGGACAATGAGCGACAGAGTTGACTGTTACATGTGTAAGAGGACACTATGTCAGTTGGAAACTGATTTACCCAAACAAGAGAACTACTTTAGAAGAGAATATGAGAATTGACTGAGAGAATAATTTATGGCTGTGGTGTGCAGAACATAGACCTATCTGTTTGCTTCTAGAACAAATCAAATCTTTCATTTGTTAGCTGCCAGATCCACAGGCAGGAACTTGCGATGCCTTTTCAGTGCCATGGGAAAATGAACTAATTTATTGTTTTCCGCCCTTTTCTCTAATGGACAGAGTCTTACAGAAGATAGAAATGGACAGGAGTGCTCATCCTCTCCTTCTGGAAAACACAGCATTGGTTTCCACGGCTACTACGTCTATTGACAACAGAGCCAGTTGGACTGACCAAGACCAAGACACTTCTGCGTCTCTACCTCACGACCCACAGCGTCAACATCCACTAGCAACCAACCTAGTGCTGTGTGCGGCACACTTGTCAGGAATTCTCTCATTGAGAAAGGACTTTCAGAGGAAACAATCAAGATTATCATACAGTCCTGGAGAATCAGAACACGTAAACCGAACAGTTCAGCATTATGCAATAATTCCTGGATCCACCCCTGCTGCGTTACCAATAACAAGTGCGAGTGCAAACTCTGGCAACAAATGTGACCACACATTTGGTCAATTTTGACATTTCCTCCTTCTGGACACTGTCCAACCGCTACACAAAATACCACGTGACTATAACATTACTGCACATACTTTGCCTCCATTTACAAACTTTTTTTATACACATCTTTCCAAATTGTTACAAACAATTTTCGTTAAGTATTCTATTTGCCTTTTGTAATTTCAGTTTGGTAGTTATTTTTTTTTATGGGAAACTTAGGGGGCTTGTTTTGATCAATTTTCGGGGACAGATATAGGCCTAATGCAAAATTAACATGCATGCGCATCAATTGAAACAAAACTGGTGTTCCGAAAACTTTTGGCAAGAGTGCATTTTATGACCACGGCATGGCATTTGGTCAATTAGTCAATTTGTTTTGGTCAAATAATTTTGCTCAATTTTCGGGGACAGACCAACCGACCGAAAGACAGACAGACAGACTGACCAACCACCAAGTGACATGTAGAAGCTCCTGCCAGAGCTTAAAAACTTATTAGCAAAATAACAGAATGTTAATTTGTTGACCTCTTTTTGTAGTTAAGTCATTTCATAGTAAGGGATCTTCTGTGAGAGAATCCACCCTAAACAATGCAGGGTTTTCAAATTTGCCATGTTCTTTTCTTGTAATGTGGGATACCGATAAAAATGTAATTGTCAAGTAAAAGTACGACAGACTGACAAATACACCTAAGGAAAGTTAAAAAAAGAAGAAGTAATTTTCCTACCTACCAACCTGGATAATTGTTAGGATGTTTGCGTAAACACACACATATTTGGGGCCTAAGTGAACCTACCTTGATACGGGTCTTGACACACATCCATGGCTTGGCCGGTGTCAATTCTTGCTGTCCTCTTTGGAGGTTCATCATCATCATCATCATCATCATCATCATCATCATCATCATCTTCCTATACTGTGCAGAAACCTCCGCTGGAGTATACTCGCACATTGGTTGAAGTGCAAACAAGCAGGTGCAGACATAACTCGAGGCATAAAAAGACAAATATGTGCAAGTGGAAAAAAAACAGCTATTTTGGGACAGATCGGTTATCTGAGGGTGACACCGTTCACTCTGGTCTTGAAGACATCCAGGGTTGGTGACTCAACAACTTGCTGGGGCAGTGAGTTCCACAGGTGGATGGTGTCTGGGAAGAAGGAGCCCTTCAGTTAGGTTGTACGGGTGGGTGGGATGAGGTATTTCTGGCTGTTGCCTCTGGTAGATGAGTTGACCGGGATAAGGTGGTTGTCTGGGATGTCGATGAGTTTGTTGGTGATCCGGTACACCATTGTAACTTTGGAGATGGTTCTTCGGTGTTGTAGAGACTCCCAACCCAGTTTACTCAGCATGGTGTTGACACTGCTGTCTCTTGAGTAGTTATTCATGATGTACCGGGCAGCACTACGCTGGACAGATTCAATTTTGGTAATGTTCCTTTTGTGGAGGGGTCCCATACGCAACTGGCATACTCAGCAATAGGGCGCACAAGGGTAGTATAGCAGCGGGTCTTTACTTCACGAGGGCAGTTGCTCAAGTGATCCGGTACATCATTGTAAGGAAAGTTAAAAACAAAGTAATTTTCCTACCTACCAACCTGGATAATTGTTAGGATGTTAGCGTAAACACACACATATTTGGGGCCTAAGTGAACCTACCTTGATACGGGTCTTGACACACATCCATGGCTTGGCCGGTGTCAATTCTTGCTGTCCTCTTTGGAGGTTTGTGGCCATGAACTTCCTGTATGCATCTTCATCGGTCTCTGCAAGCTCATCCAGCATTGACCAAAAGCACTGTGCCTGCTTCATCAGGTCATGTTGGACGCCTGTCGCCATAGTTATCTGACATTGGTGAAACAATTAGCAAACAAAGAAATTGGTTGTACCCCCGGTCTTGCCATTTAGCGTTAATAAACACAATCAGCATCAACAAAGCTTGAAGAAGTACATGTGCACTCTCAAGCTTCCAAACCGGATTCTAAAAGGGCTCTCTCATTGACACACGTGACTCAGCTGACGTGTACATCCGGGTATACCTGCATTTCAGCATCGCCATTGTACATGTAGAAGGCAAAGTTAGGCAGTTGAGAATACAGTCAGTATGTCGAGTTCAATTTTGGTGAATAGAAGTAAACAACTGGGTGTGTACTTAGGTCTGCCTGTCACAGCAAAATACCCGGCAGAAATGTCACTTGCTGTAACTCGCTATAGAAATACTGTATTGCCATACAGTTTGCACTAGCCCTATTCTATGACCACGGCATGCAATAAGGGCCATATACCGGTACACATGTGAAAAAAAATTCATAACTTATTTGCAATGAGAGATACAAAGCAGATTCAAAAATCAGACTGTTGTTTATTTAATATGGATCAGCCTAATCGAAGTATACAAAGAAAGAAATGAAACACTGCGCCCCTCCCATAAAATACGATCTAGCCCCGCCCCTCCACATAAGGAATTGACAACAACTGGCCTGTCGGTTATGAACCCCTTTCCCCTAACAATAAATGCTTCTGGATCCATCAGCGATTGAGCTGTGTTATCTTATTTCTTAATTGCATGAAGTAAATTTGTGATTGGGTTGATATACAATGTATTTTCTAAGGAATTGCTTTGGATATCCTCATTATGAAGCCTGCATGCCTGATTACAAAACCCAGGTGGTGACCCAGCTGTAGAATTCAGAGGCGGGAGATTGGTCCATCACTGACGGAGGAATGGAGGCATAACACAACAATCATATAACCTCAAAGATTTCTCCTTGATTGACTCAAGTCATTGCAGGCAATGATTTATTACACCATAATATATAATAATTATGATTTTACAAAATACATAATAATCTTACAAAGTACACAATGTCAAATAATAATCCCCGACGTCTTAAACTTTTCCCCAAATTTCTGGGGAAAAAAAGAAGAAAAGAGATCAGAAATGTTTCTGCAACAATAACAAATAATACAAAAAACATACAAATTTTCAACAAAATCTCTACTCACAGTTAACCATATCAAAGACAAATCCACCTACTTCCGCCAAATAGTGGAAATGTCATTTAGTTTATATTTTCAGTTGTTTATCATTATTTTAAAGTGAAACAAAGAAATTGACTATAGCCGGAACAGGAATCCGGAGGTCACAGGGTCAAACCAGCTCCAGTCAATTTCTTTGTTCAACTTTCAAGTTATTAAAATGCAGTCAGTTCTCCTTTGTGCTTCATTTTTATGACAATACATTTTCGTAAAAAGATCCAGGTCAACTTTCAATGTCTTTTTGATAATAACGAAATAACGTTTGGGAAAAACAGAAGCACAGTAACTGAGGACATTTCAATAACCAGTGTTTTTGTGTAACGGGAGCACAGTCACTGGTTGCAGAAGCGTCAGGAACTATGACAATGTTATATACATGTATAAAGGATGAAGGTTTTATTTTGCTCAATTTCAGCAAACGTGACACAGAAACAAAACTATCCAGAAGTCAGCAGATTATCTTGACTTGGAGTTTATGTCCGAGTGATGATCTTATCTTACAGACTTGCACATTAATAATCACAAGATAAATCACAATTATGTAATTTGCAAACCATGGCTTAAAGGCATATATGAACATTTGTATTTTATTTTGTTTGTTTTCATTACTTGTAATATTATCACTGTTCCACAGAAGAATACTCAAAACCTAACATGTTGAAGCTTTGGATATTACTTTTCAGGAAAAGAGTGAAATATCCATGCACACACTTTTAATCAATAAACGCGATTTTGTCCATAGACCTCTTATTTCAAAAAATCAGTCAATTGACTTATCATTGGAAATCACCTACATTTCTTATTTCTTGTTAATGACAGCAAGCCAGACGGAATAATTTCACAGGGTGTTTAGTACCAGTACGATCTATAATCCAAGTGAGCGTTTTGATTACAATTCGGTTGGTTACTTTTGGGATAAATGCAAATGATCCCATCCCATCTCCATTTAAATGTGTAAATTTATGAGTAAAAAATCCCCATCATTTAAAATTGCAATCAGTTTGGCTTTGCAGTTACAGTGTGTATATCTCATTTTCATCGAAATCTTCTTTCATGAGTCATGCCAGCAACAACAGTTTAAAAACATTATTAACATTAAGTTTACATTTTGCATGTGAATAAATCAAAACACTGATTCAAAGTATACTTTTTCTCTCCTGCAGAACTACTTTTACCAAATTGAATGGTTGCATTTGGGCATGTTATAAACGATCATATTACCTGGGCAACTGCAAAATATCAAAACTGTTAGAAACAAAAGCATCAGTTTTGGTACGAGAACATTTATCAAACTTGGAACAAACAAATCTAGTGTCAATCAATACATTGAAGAGGCTTGCAATGATAAAAACAAGCAAATTGTCCACTTGTACCTATTTCAACATAATCAGAAACACAGAAACATTTTTGAGTATACAACAATCGCAACGATTGGTCCTGAATGACCAAACATGATTGTCCTCTGACAAAAATGTGTCATTTGGCAATGCAACATTCTATGTATATATATACTATACATCATTGTTTGACAGTATGAACACTGGTTTATAGTAACTCTTAATATGGACATGCCGGTAGGCCTGTAGTTGAATAGTAAACGAAATCCATGTTATACAGTCCTCACACAACTGGACCACTTTAAAAAATATATATATATTGCATAAACAGTCAAGGTTAAAGATCTATACAAAAGTAAGCAACCTGGAATCATAATTTTTCCCATTTTATGCATATTTTGCTTTAATTTACAGAAAGGATTTGATTAAGAATGAAGAGCAATCGCACAAACGAAAACATCTATTTGGAGGCACGTGAACTTGTCAGGATTTTTCTAATTTGTACAAAGCTGAGGCAAATACTATTCTGGCAAAACTGCGAATCTTATTCAGGGTTTAAATTCCCATGTAGTGATTCACAATTCAAAAGTGTCCGAGGTATTATTCTGTATACTAAGTTTTGCACATCACTGGTCTATGGAAGGGTGTCGTGCAGCCATTTGCGTGTGGTCACATTAGTTTGTTTCAATTGTTTGAATGCCATATTTCTTATCAGATAACAGGGTGGGATCTCATGTAAGATGATGCGATTCAAGATATTTTCTCAAAAGAAATAAAAAGGAGAGGTGGCTTCCCCTGTTTAATTGACGATTAGATTCTAGTGTTATAATCTTGTATATTTGTGCGCTGAAAGAACTAATGGTAAGAAATTGTACTCTGAGGTCACCTAAGATATTGATGATGTGTGGATGAGACGACATGGAAGGGGAGTGAGAATGAATTAGAAACAACTGCTTTGAATCAATCAATGGAAATATGAAGCGATAGTTTTAATGAACTCAACACTGGAATCAAAATGTAACTAATATATACAAGGTCGATATAACACTTTCAACTGACACCCAGAATGTACGACTATGCTTTAATAGTACAGTGCTATTATGTTTGAAGACTTCAATGAATCATTTTGTACTGGACTATTTGATTGACTTTTCACATTGATTGATTGATTGATTGATAAATTGATTTTTTTTTTGGGGGGGGCATAGAATGAAGAGCTATAGTGGTGCGGCATAGGGACAGAATTGTGCATTTTGTGATAAAAGCCTTCAACTTCGCATGTTGGTTCTTCATGCCATGACAAAGTTTTTCAGATATGGAGGCATTTCATATCTGACCCCTGGTGACCTTTGAGGGGTCAATGACCTTTGAATACTCTATATATACCTATTGTTCTTGACTATATCACTTTCCTATGACCTTAGTCTTTGTATAGTCTTCATACAATGTAAATAGTGACCAAATGCGGAAAAAACACACAATTGACCTTTGATGACCTTCCAGAGGTCAATGACCTTTGTATTAACTGCACTAACTCAATTTATAGTTATTTATAAGATATACCCTTTTAACCCCAATTTTTTTTCAAGCCCCAAGTCATAATGTTAAGTGGCTCATGCTATATAAAGAATTTCACAGGTAGGGAATCTCATATCTGACCTCTGATGGCCTTCAAGGGATCAATGAACTTTGCGCATCCTATTTATGGATATTAAGAGGATTTACTATTCAAAACACAACTTTTACATTACCCATATCTAAATTTTGGGTATTCTTGCCATAATATGAATTTTCAGATATGTAGACATTTTATATTTGACCTCTGATGACCTTTGCAAGGTCAATGAACTTTGTGTACTCTGATGGTACCGAGATTCAAGCTTTAGACTTAGGTCATGAAAAAAAGTGGCACTTACAATTATGAAATGACCTATATATGAAAAATTCCCTTTACACCATGAATACCTTTCATTTAGACATGAATCGTGAAAAAAAGATGCAATTTAAAGAATTAATTTTGCAAAAAGCTATAAACAGGTTTACAAAGGTTATTGATCTCTCAAAGGTCACCAGAGGTCAGATATGAATTTTTGTCACTTCTGATAGTTATTTTCATTGTATGAAGACCTATGACGTAGACTTGGGTCATTGGAAAGTGAACTCAGGAAAGTGAAAAGAACAAAAGTTATATATAGTGAATGCAAAGTGCATTGACCTCTAAAGGTCACCAGAGGTCAAATATGAAACGCCATGGCATGAAGAACCAACATGCGAAGTTTCATGCTTTTATCACAATTTGCACAATACTTAAGCATATTGTGGCTATGCCGCACCACTACTATGCTTGGTTTATTTGTTTATTAATAAGAAGATCCCAAATAAATCTATTTGTATTGAAACCTTTTTGTTGACATTTTCATTTGTTATCAAGCCCCTTATTGTCCTCTGAAAGTAAAGTTGTTGTTGTTATTGACTGCTGTTGTTTATATTTATTCTTTTATTAATTCTTTTGTTTGTCATAGAATATTGAATTGATGGAAAATGCCCAATGATACGAGCTACTCATTTCAATGTAATGTGCCTCGTGAGCGTGGTGCATTCATTTGGAAGGCGGTGAGAGTTATGACTTGGTGAATTATTATTTAGGCTTTGAATTCCCCCTCTTCTGTTTCCTCCAGGTGAGGGAGGTTTTCACTGACAACTTGTCTGACGAGCTCAGCATCGAGGCCGATGTTACGAAGTTTGAAGTGACGTAACTTAGGGAGACCTTGGAGATGACGGGTGAGAGCCGTCACTGCACACAAACTGAATGCATTGTCATCAAGGTTAAGATATTCTAAAGCATGCCCAGTAGGAAGGATGCTCCCCAGGTCCTTCATGTCATCATCAACCAACCTGCATTCGCTGAAGAGTAAAGCTCTAAGGGATGACGAGATGTGGCGGACATCTCTAACCCGTCCATGCAGGTTGGTGTCACACAGTGAGAGATAACTCAACCTGCATCCTTCCAGTGCCTTTACTTGATTGACAACCTCATCCGGTGATCGTTGAATCATACCCAATCCGAGGATGCCTATTTGATCCTGCATGCAGAAAAAGCTGTGGGATACACGCCCAATGTCAAACCATGACTTTGCCTCAATGCAAACCACAATGCCTAATTGAGCACGGTCCTGTTCATCCACAACACCAAGCGTTTCCACAAGGAGACTAAGCTCCTCCTCCTGCTCAGACAAGAAGTAGTGAACCAATATCAGCTCATTTGACTCCATGCTGTCACTCAGATAAATTTCCCTCAGAAGGGTAAGCTCCTGCTTTCTTACATCCATGTAAAAAATTGTACCTTCAAGTGGCAGAGTGACATGCTGTAAGTAGTAGCTCAGTGATTTGAGGTCTTCGTTCCTATGGCAGTCTACGCGAGTTGGTCTGACAAGTTTGGTAGAAAACTCTTCTGAACCAGACTCAAATAGCAACAAAAGAGCCAATCTCTGCAGTTCCATCTCATCACCTTGCATCTCTTGAATGTGATCCAGAATGAGACCAGCAGCCTGCCTTGATCTACCGCAACAAAATCTCAGCAGGTATTCCATCGCAAGAATATTGCATTCTCCAATCTGCTCCAACTGACAATGAAAATTGTTTTCATCATCGTCTGGTAATTTCACCAGGTGACATGCTGCAAAGTACTCTTGGATGGACTTGTGGGGGAACGTGACCAACACTCTTTCACCCGGTCCACACTGGAACTTTTCACTTTGAACGAAACCCACTGCAAGACCATTATCTAAGCAAGACTGAAATTCACTTTCTTTGAACATGAGCCTTTCCCATCTAGAGTCTAGTAACCCTTGCAATGCAACAGGCCCCAAGCCATCAATGATGGACATCATGTTAGACATCACCTGTTCATCACTCATATCTTTATTGCGGCGCTTGAAAAGAGCCACCGCAAATTCTGTGTACAGCTCGGTAATTCTCTCAGGCAGTGACTTTTGATTCTTCCAAAC
Source organism: Patiria miniata (assembly GCF_015706575.1). Classification (NCBI taxonomy): domain Eukaryota; kingdom Metazoa; phylum Echinodermata; class Asteroidea; order Valvatida; family Asterinidae; genus Patiria; species Patiria miniata. Next base: position 4,773,998 of record NW_024037064.1, on the reverse strand, counting down.
AAGGCACAGCATCTGGGAAATGATTGGAACTACAGCCATTTGCTGAAGATTTGCATTGTCTTTCAGATATGAAATCAATGCCTCTCCCATGTTAGCATCATCAGGAAGGTTTAATCTGATGTACTGATCTCTATCTTGTGGTGTGAAGCCCAGTGTCTCCACCTGAGCGAAATTCGCTGTACCCCCAAGTACATAACTCATCTTGTGTGGTCGGGTTGTGACCAGCACAAAACTTTGTGTAAGGACTCTGTTGTGTAAGATATCCTGAACCCTGTACACGCCCTCCTCAGATTGCAAAACATGAGATGGGATTTCATCCACTCCGTCCAACAGAAAAGCAATGCGTGATTCGTGATCATCAATGAACCCTTTCACTTTGTGTTTCGTCAGTTTGGTGTTACGTGCTAGAATTTGGTCAAATATGGCATCCAAGACACAACTAGATTGCTGCATGTGCCTCAGCTTTATCCAAAGCACAAGCTCAAATCTACCATGAAGGGGTTTTGAACCGAGTGTGATGCAGGAGTTTGCAACTTTCACTAACAGGGTTGATTTACCCGTCCCGGCCCCGCCAAAAAGAAGAATCTTGATTTCCTTAACTATTTCCTGATCGAACAAATCATCCAAGGATTTGAGAATTACATTTTGTTCTTCATCCAAGAATATTTTTCCTTCTGGTAATGTCACCGATCTCTCTGATGTTGTTTTGCCTGGAATGTTCTTTTTGAGATGCAGGGGAATGAAGAACTGATCAATACCCACATTACGTGACTGCAGTGTAGGGTGTGCAGGAATAGTCGTTGCAGTTTCCTTGTAACTGTCAATAATTTCCTGTTGCAAATCCTCAAAGGTACCCGACCCCTGGAGTCCGGTGATTTCTAAAAGAAATCATAAAATTAGTATGAGTAAACTATTCATTAAGTATACATGAACATGATTCATAACAATTCTTTCAAGCTGAAATTCAACAAATCCGAACAATGTGCATGTCAATTTTCCGACCTTTTATTTTTTTTTAGGCAAGTAGCATTTTTGTTTACCTTCATCCATAACGTATTCAATTGGTTAAATTTTCCAATTACGTGCAGTAAAATGTACACTTAGAAATGTTGCCGAGGATTGTATCCAGAGTTTCTTTAAATTGTGCGTCCCTGTGATCACAATATTGATAAACGCAGTTGCACAGGGTTGACGATACATGCAAATGGCCAGTCTCTTTTTATACACTCTTCATCAATCGAACACAACTGTGATGAATTTCACTCAGAAATTTTATCACATCATAAACTGGATGATGATGAAAGGACGAACTGTTGCTGGTGGTAAATCAAACAACAGAAATCAGCTTTTTGTTGTTTGATTTAAGCAAAACCTTTGATAATACTGTACTGTGTGGTGTTTCAAGCTCACTTTCAAGTCTCGTATATTATCACAAGAAGTTTCACCTTCAGGCTGTGGACCCACTTTAGTCCTCAGCGCCTGTAAATTCCTGAGAACATTTAAGGTTGCATTTGGATCTGTTCCTTTACCTTTCTACCCCCCCCCCCAAAAAAAAAAAAACCCCAGAGCTGAAGAACAACAAGTTGAAGAACACCACCAAGCATGAGCAGACAATTTGTTTATCAAAGATTCAAAGTGAGTTGCTTATAAAATGAGTTTTTGCACATTTGCCTTTGAATAAAGCCATTATTTTCTTCCACTATCTCCTTTTCAAATTTTGGTTTATAATAGAGGCAATCGTGAACATTATCAACAGTAAGTTATTCATGTTGATAAAAGTGTTTCATGTGTTTTCAGGCATACAGATACCTGCTGTCACACACAACACTTTGAGGCCTCCGTGCACATACATTGTATGCTGATGTTTACAACATGTAATATTTAAAGGGAATATACATCATTGGCTTTTGCTGTAATTTTCAGAAATGAACTATTTGAGGGGTTAGTATAATAGATCAAATATGTTACACTGACATGTTTGAAGTTTTGTGTTCGATAATGCTGGAAAAACCAAGAAAAACAAAACTGTTCAAGTAGTCTGGTTCCCTGACTCCACTAAATATAAAATGGATCAATTTACAGATGCCGGAATATTGTAAGATAAGGGTACCAGTCTAGCTGGCCTGCACCCGTTCATGAACATGTAACCAATAGAAAACAAAATTTGGACTGAATTAATGGTAAATTTGGAGCAGTAGTTGAAAAAAAGTTAGTTCCAACAGTGGTCGGCCGACCACCGCTGGAAATTTTTACAAAAATACCATTTTCTCGAAAATGACTTCACACCAGGTGCCTTAATTTTACAGGATGCTTTAGACTGTCATTTACCAACATCCTATTAAGGTATTTCATAAAAACTTGGTAGTTTTAGTTTTCGATGTTTGCAAATGTTGTATATTCCCTTTAAAGCATTGCTTCAGAACTCATTGCTTCAGAAGGTAAATTAGAACGAGTATGTTAAATACACCTGCAAATGGTCAAGAAAGCTTCTGCGAAAAAGTGTTATCTTCAGATTATAAAAGTCAATGGTGATGAATGCATTGTGCCTGTTATTGTTGAAACCGTAGCTAGCACAATAGTTACAGATGACCTGCCCCAGTGTACAGTGACTGTGATAACATGCTAATTAGAATAGTCTCCAGTCTTTCTTTGCTGCCTATTTAATCATCTTAAAAAAAAACAAATTGATAGGCTTCATAAATTGATGGATCAATTAACAACTTCACATGCTTGATGGAAAAGCAAGTTGTATTGTCCATTTTGGCCAATCTGCCGAAACAGCTCTTGTTTTCGTTGAGATCTTTTTTTCAAACTCCCCAAATACACTTGAGCACTTTCACAAGTCTGTTCCACTTCAAACTTAGCAGAAACATAGACCACCACCAAAAAAAGGATTAGCAACGACACTTTGCAGAAACTGTTACCAGAACTGTGTTCCTCCAATCTGAATGTTTCCCATGATCAAAGTAATCATTACTGTGAAACACTCAGAAAAGCTTACCTGTGTCAGTTATCGACTGGATCATTTCTATGTTTTCCTCGTGTTGTGAGTGTTGACCACTTTCTGGATGCAGATTTATGAACCAGAACAAAATTATTGGGTTAACCGTCTACCAACCCCTTAAATTTTCATTTCATTATACAGCATGTTAATTTGAGATTCCATTATAAACGTTTAATCCAATATTAAATGATCTGCTTGGATTAAGTGAATTTACTCGGGCTTTAAATGTCTATGAATATAATTTCATGATCATAATTGTTGTGTTTACTTTGTTGTGTCCCAGACAATGATGATTGTTACTATTACATTTTTAATATATTTTCCATAAATTTCCATCAATATGTCTTATCATTTCGAAAAACAAATACCACCTTACCTTCATGTTGACTATGGCGTTTCTCAATGTATTTATCTGCAAAAACAAAACAAAGAAAATAAATTGTAATTACTTTGAAGAATCTCATACAAAAAGGAAACAATTTTCGTTCAGGGCACAACCACTGTTGTAGTTGTGCGATGTTACTATGCCCACGGGTTATTGGACTGTGCAGCAATTTACGAAAGTGGGTGCCACATAATCCGCGCAAATGACGTCCTTGCATCTTTGCGAGCGGTTCGCTGCCCGAGTCAGGTTTGTGCTGCTGCGTGGTACCAAATCTGTACCGTTTCAGTATCGTGAATTAAGAGCGTCTTGCTCCAAGACCAACACTGTCGATGAACTTCTAAACTCTCTAATAATCAAAGTGACCATTTTGCAAGGTATAACTGTTTTAAATGCTATAATTAATTATTAACTAAGGAACATCAAAAGCTTGGTTTTATTATGAAATTATTAACATAAAAGAACAGTAAACAAGAGAACAAAATCTCTTGAAATCAAGAGCTCATTTCATGTGTCAATATTAGGGACCATTAGAAATGGTAATAATAATAATAATAATAATAACTCTTTTCGCCCCAATAGGGTGACTTTCCCATAGACTTGTGCACAAACCTAAACTGTCACCTAACCCAAGTTCACCTTATTTTTTTTCCACGAAATTTAGTATTTATACTAATTGGACCATGAGGAATTGATCTATATGGTTAGCGACAGCAAAATTCCTTGTCCTAAGGGTCGTTTTCATAAAAGGGCGACAGTTATTTTGTCGCCTCAATAAGGTGTATCGCCCTATTGTGGACGGAGTTTGCAAAACCTGTCGCCCTATTACAGTATTAGAAATAATAATACAAACCATTCTTATATAGCGCATATCACTGTGATGTCCCTATGCGCTCTCATGAAATCAACATTTATGCAAATTGAACAGATATGTTTGATCCAGGTTTTGAATTGTTCTGATGTTTTGGGCCTGCTTGACAACATCTGGTAAGATGTTCCATAGCTGAACTGCAGCTGATTGGAAGGATCGGGAACCATAGGACTTAGTTTTAATGACTTAGTTTTTATGGTGCGTCTACGAGAGACGTAGACATGTACATGTACATACATGTACATAAAAATCATGAGCCCACTTCCTGTAATTTCAGGTGTCAATATTATTGTTTGAAATATGTTGTGTCAATATTGATTATATACCAGTAGTTTCAAGGCAAAAGGATTTTGGAAGATTTCAATTGCTTCTCTAAGAGAGGTTTACCGTTCTTCACTTAGAGACGTGCCATGAATTAACAATGGAGGTGAGTACGTGTATAAAGCAAGTGAACAATAGGGAAAGGCAATAACTTCCAAGTCTGTGATGATACCAGTAGGAACATCACTTACATATTCCAAAACAAAGTGCCAACAGAGCCACCAGAAAGCCACCAATTCCTCCAACTATTCCTCCAACGATTCCAGCGATCTTGTAAGTTACATCCAAGTCATATCTTCCACTTCCAGTTGCAGAAGGCGTATTTGTAGTCGTGTTCATGCTGCCAAACTCTGCCATTTCTGTTTTTGTCTAAACAGCCATTCAAAAATAAAGTTACAAGCACAAATTGAAAGTGAGCAAGAGGTGTTGGTTATCTACGGTAGACGCTAAATTCTTAGGAATGACTTTTTTTCTAATCCAAGGGCCACCCTGAAATTCAAATGCTGATTCTTTATGCAAATGGAAATTGTTCTCTGAACAATTGTCATTACTCAATAGTGCATATATTGCATATTTTGTATTCATTGATTCAGAGAGGTCCTTGATCTTATGATGAGGTGACTCCACCAAAGTACATGTATGAACAAGAGTGCATTGTTGTGAAAAGCAGTCGTGGACAGCAAGACAGGAACAGCGACTGCTTTCCACAACAATGCACCAGACGAAAATTGAGCCCATTCGTGGCACCTGAAATTGGTGTGGTACCCACATACATCGTGCACAGATTTTTCACTTGTGTGGCCTCCGTACTGCTGCGCTGTACGTTAGGCCACACGTCTGGTTTTCCAACTTACTGAGTTGGCATTTTTTTTTAACATATACATATATACCCCTGTCTGTGGTTGTATTCTATGATTTCTCATCTTTTGCCCTCTGGGTAGATTAAGTAGGTCCCTAATCTTTCTTCAAATTTTTTTGAGAAATTTAGTCATCTTACCTAACAATAAAGATGGCGATCACCACGCGACGTACCGTGAGCACGCACGGCTGAATTGCAAGGCACAAACCGCGCAGGAAAATCGTGATTTCTACCCCAAGAATTGCAAAACGGGTGTCATTTGAATTGAGAGAAGTCTGCTTTTGATTGTAAAGGTGATTTTTGAGCAATAAAAAACATTTTTTACTCTAATTTAATCAAAACAAAACAGGGGCCCTACACTACACGATCGCCAAGTTCCCTTCAACTAGCCATACTACTACTAGGCATGGCATTTTTACCGGAAGTTAATATAATAATACTAGGCCTAGGCCTATATCCAAAAGGAAATTCACTAAACTTTTGTAAAAATAAAACGAAGTGGCTATCGTTACGGCATTCATTGTTTAGCGCCCTCAACGATACTTTTTTGATAAGCACGCGGGTATATAATTATTTGTTTTCCCAGTGCGACAGCTCAGTCGATAGTGGGTAGGATTTTGCACAGCGAGGTTGCGGGTTCACATCTCAGTTTTGCACTCGAATTTTTTCCTTTTCTTACCTGAGGCTTTAGAGGATTTTTTTTAAAAGGGAAATGGGGCCTAAATAAAGTCCGAATTTCATAACGTTCAAATTCACTTTTTTCCTTCTAATTTATATTTTCTTCGCATGTTTTTATAAAAGTTGCAGTACTACTAGTACTACAGTAACGATAGAAAATGGGAAATGCGTTTACGGCTGCCGTAACAATAGCCACTGCGAAAATAAAAAGGTGACAATTTGGGGCCACAAGTTACTCAAGCTCTACTGAACTAGCCTACTGGAGATCTTACTATTCGTAGAACACCTTCTGCCTCTGGAAGTTTTCACACAGTGTTACTGCACATTGGTGGGCCATATTGTAATAACTTCCAAAAAAATCGCGTTTTCATAACTCACGGCGTGACGAATTTATGCTGTTTTTACCCCAGACACCGCATACAAAAATAAACGCTATAAATGTACAATGATGTAACGCATACATACATATGATATGCAGCACAAGATTGCAAGACCTATTCCGCATTTGCGTACGTATGGTGTACTATAAAGGACACCTATCTGTTAGGCCAAAAAAAAATTAAGTCGGTCTCTGGTCAGCGCGCGCGTCTATTTTAATCATGCGCGTCGATCTTTTTTTTTTCCAAAATGTTCCGCGGTAGCTCCAACAGCGCCCTCTATTTCCGCACCTCCTCATTTATTTTTTACCAAAGAGCACCAAGGAATGGGAAATTGCACCAAGGCAAATGGTGCTTTCGATCATTAGGCATCTTTCCTGCAAGTTTCAAGCAATTTTTTTTTTGGCCAAAATTGAAAAAAATGCAAGGGGTTAGCCTTACTTTTTTAGTGAAATTTGGTCAAAAATTGACTTTTCTCGAAACAATACAGAAATTCCTCTGAAGTGTCCATCCATCCAGAAATAGAGTCGGAATGTGTTGTAAGGTCCACTAGGCATCGATTAGTTTCGCATTTTTTTACATGAATTTCTATCGATTTTTTTTTGGACACAGTTGGGGGTTATTGACCTCCCCCCCCCCCCCGGAACCGCGCCTGCAGGCTCCGCACGGGAGTCAATGAAGCGGAGCCGACAGAGCTGCTCCTCACGGGAGACTATGGAGCGGAGCCGACAGAGCACAAAGACACGTTGTAATTTTTTTTCTGTCTTTTTATTTCAGTTCCAAAATACGAACAGTCATTCAACATTACAAATATAGACCTGTTTCACTGATAAATAATCACTTTGGGTTAACAACGGGGATTCTTTTTAATTGAAATCCCGACAATCGTACATTTTAGTAGCTTTTTTTGCACATCATTGTACAATTTACATACATAATTTGTTTTCATATATTGATTTTACTGTACAGCATACCATTTTAATACAAAACTAGGCAATGTACAATATGCACTGCACCGTACACAGACTCCCTCAGAATGCCGCACCACGGCACGTGCTGCAGAGAAACGAGGACCGTTCCACTATTTCCAGGGGTTGTGTGGTACAGAATATAAATAATCATTTCAATTAAAATTATTAACCTGAAAATAGTGAAACAGTGTCACAAAAAAATAAGGTAAACACAATAAAGTTCATCTGCTTCCTCACTGGTACTATTTAGGGAAAAGGGACACAGTGACATGTACCATAGTAATCAATAAAAGCAGTTTGCTTTTATTCAATATACAATTATGAACACGACTAATAAATCAGCAATGTCTTCACATAAATTGTATTATTTTATACACAAATAAACATGATTCCATCTAATAAACGGGCCGTAATTTTTTTTCTTCGGGAGACCTAATTTCATTGGACAGGAAGTACAAGCAAAGGAATTGATTAACAATTTGAATACATTAATGTCTGTGATTTAAGTACTTGTACAGGCTTGTATAATGTACAACCTAAAAAGCTAAATTCTTGCCTCATTTCATCGATAAAATTGGCATGACTTTCCCTTATTCTATTTCCTTGACCAAATAAGTTAAAATTGCCAAGAAATATTCGCACAGGAAACAAACAGGGTCACAATAAACAAACGAGAAGCTTTTGAACCAAGACAACATAGTTCATATACAGCGAATTCAATATTTTAAAAGAACGTGTCACATTTCGAAATTGTCCATCCTTATTTAGGAGAGCTTGCGAGAGCATGGTTCTGCACATTGCAGACACAACAATCATTCATGATGACAGGACTGACTATATTTAACCAATCCTGCAGATTAAAATGAGAAATGACAGCAAAGTTCCCACAAACAGTGGCCATTTCACTGCCAAAGTAGTTGGTCACTCACATGGTTATATGGCTCATTGCCACACTTTTTGGTCTGGTGTGAATGGTGACAATGTGTTCAATTTTTTTGTTATTTCTGCTGCATTTTATGCTATAAAACGGCGACCAAGTTGTGTAAACATGAAGTAAATACATACACTGATGTACCAACACATGTACAATGTCTGCCACCTCTTGGACAATCGACAAGATGATTTGTGGAGACCAATTAAAACGAGCCTTCTTTGTACATCACTTGGTCGATTGACCATTTAGCCAATCATGTTCGATGTTCTTTTGCTGTTGTCCTCTGATTGGATGGACATATATATCTCTGCGGAACAGCACAGTTGGCTTGCTAATAATTAAGAAGCTTTTTAAACAGTAGATTAGATCCAACTTATAGGAAAATGGGGATATTTGTTACATTTCTCGACAATTACACATAGTGAGGTACATGTACAGTTAGAATAAATTATCATACATTCAATTCATATTCATGACTGCGAAATTCTCAAAATATTCATTCAAATTCAAATAAAAAGTGCAGTTACAAACAACAGATGTACAGTTTGAATGGGTGCCTTTGTTAAAATCACGTTTAAGTGGGCATAAAACATTTAAAAATTCAAAATTCCATACTAACAAAACATTTATTCCAAAGGGCTTGAACATGTTTTTTAGGGGTGTTTGAATTTTTACGTTTTTAACATGTACGTCGATGGAAACAAATGACATGATACTAAGTATACCATACAATTACCAAACAATTTCCAAACAAAACTGCTTTCATTTTCTCCAAGTTCAATGTGAGGTCCATTTTGAGAGGTGTTAAACTGCGGGGGAAAGTGCTACAATTGTTGGACAATTACATTTTTTAAATATTAAAAATACTTGACTCGTGTTATTACAATTAAAATATGGCAAGGTCTTCCATAGGACCGGGGTGGGTGCCACTAATTAAACACACAATGCTAAAATTTGCAATAGTTGGTTACATCAAGTGCGACCGACTGTGCCACCAACGTTGGCGAACGTCAGCACAGTCTCAATTTTTTTTCAGAATGGCAGACACACAAAAAACATAATAACCCATTGGGATGGGGACGAAATTTTCTACCTTCCAAGTTTCAATTAGTTCATAAATATTGGCAACATTTCACTTCCAGTCACAATTAAGTATTTTATTTTCGAGGATTTCAAAAGTTTCTATCCAAAACGGTCACACATTGATAATTATCGCTCTGCACTGAAAACTGCAGATACCTAGACTGTCCCATACAAGTCCATCTCCACAAAATCCATGATGGAAATTCAGTCTTGCTCAGTTTTGTTAAAAATCAAGATAAAATTCCTGCTTCAAAAGGTAAAATTTGAATCAATTAATTCATTCTGTCAAAAAGGACGATATTTGGTATATAAATCTCTTACGTTTCATGATCATTCATGGGTCAATTTTAAGATTAAGTTTCAAATGTTTGATTGTGAGAAATCTAACGGGTATTCTAACATAGCCTGTGCATGAAATAAACTGCCAAGTATAAAAAAGCAAGTATAGTTCGATATCAATAAAAGGATTTTCCACTACATGATTATCAGCTTACTTCGATGTTATGTTATAAAAACTTGGGAACAAGTAAAGTGGTATTATAAAATAAGGTGCGCAATCGATATGACAATAGCTAATGTGACAGTCGTAATAAAATATAATATTCAATTCAAAGCTTTGGAGTCAAGGCAATTCATAACTTATCATCGATGTGTATCATTAATCACAATTCAAACACAACATTGTTTCATTAATAAACATTTTACGGTAATAAATAAGCTGGTATTTATATGTATACATGCATAACACGAACATTGTGCTTTGTTTTTCTATTTTTCAATTAGGGTTTTTTTAAACGACCAACAAGGTTTATTCCATGTACGTCAGTACGTCCGATCCTCACAGAGAGCTCTATAACGTATTCCGACGCTTCTTCCCAATTTGCATGGGTTATTTTGATCACAAAATACGCACACACATACACACCAACAGATAGACCGACAAACACGCAAAGCAGCTTCACAACTTTATCTTTGGTGTCGTTAACGCATTGTCAAAAATCGTCACAATTATACCCAAGACTGACGTGTATGTACATGAACAAAGTATGCAGTTTAATTATCAAAGTTCTGTGTTGTCCTGTCCTTTGGTACATATTTGATTCACATATCTTTTGGTTCCACCAATCCAGAACACGACCGAAATAAAACAGGAACCCTGAAATTTGCAGAAAACCAGTCCCCGTGCATTGGAAATAACACTGACTGTGCACCAATTGGCCTCACTGCGTTTTTTACCTGGTGCAGTACGATCAAACACAACACCATTAAAAGTCACACTGAAACAAAGTCACAGGCAAGTACAGGACAGCAAGAGATTTAAAATATATAAACAGGGGGGGGGGGAATTATTTTTGCTGTTTCTTTTTAAATACCACAGTACGGGTTTCGGCATGAACTTGCAATACACTCAGGAACTACATAAATGACATGAAGTACATGTAACCAAAAAATAAATACAAAGTACTACAACCCACAATCTTTTCCCACAAGCAAAAAGGAAACTTCCATGGTATTTCGAAGGAGCTCCCACAAAACGTCCACTTGTGTGTACTTCAACGACAGTTCCATACAATTTCCAAGAAATTTCCACCGTGGAAAAATACCCGACAGTTCCAAACAGGCAACTTTCGTGAGGGTTTCCAGATCAAGTAGGCAACTTCCATGACAATTAATGGATTGAATCGGACATTTTCCTGAATGTTCCCTGACCAAATCTTCCATGACTTCCGGAAGTGCTCCAGAGTCGGATCAAAAGATCATCCATGAATTCAAATTCCTATAAAGTTTTAACCAAGAAAAGTGGCTTTTAGAATGTTGATTCATCAGACTTGGAAAGTTTGGTGTAACACAGCTCGTTATTCCTACGTTTCCATAACATTTCAGTAAATTGTCTAGGACCGCACACGAAACGTCCAGGATTTTTCGCAATCATTCCACTTAATACATCTCCAACTTCTCCAAAGGTCTTTGGTTTTTGAGCAATCTCAATGCCATCAGAACTCCTTGTGCTTGCATAATGAAAGTCAACTCCTTATTTTACATCGTTGTTTTTTCTTTCCTCAGGGGATTTCACGTTTCTGTGGTGGCAGGAAACCTCATGCAGCAACTTTTGTTTATAACACCCGGAACCCTTTTAGAACCAGTAATTTCAACACACCCACAACGACAAATGAAATGTGCGTCCAACACACGACTTTTACAAATCACAACGAATGTAGCTAAGATTTTGAAAATACGAACACCAAATAAAATGTAGCACCCAGTTCAGTTCTTTTCTCAAATAGTCATGGACTTTACCCGCAACACAAACAAAAAAGGATCTGACTTTACCAAAGCTCTAAGTATGGTGACGCTTATGATTGAACGAGTGCCTTTTTTTCTAAGCATCCACACACTGACAAGGTAGAGTGCAAACGTGCAAAATACTGTAATTACCAGAACCAATTTCCCTCAGCTGCCAACAATTTCAGAACAAAATCCTCACCTCATCTTTTCAAATGAACATTTTCCCCATTGGAGGCTAAAAGAAATTTAACTGCTACTTTTCCTAATTGTCTACTCTAAAGGGACTGATCCTGATATGTTCACAAGCAACTCTGACATTGTATATGATTTGAGCAATTCCACTAAAAAAGCATCCTTAGTATGGTTCTTATACATGCACACTTATGGAATTACCCCCTTTTGTGTTTGCCCTACATATATAACAACATCACACTGTGTTAACTGCACTGCATTCTGGCAGTCATTCAAGTGGGAACGTGGGAACGATTTTTTTGTTTAAGGTCAAATTAAATCACCCATATTGTTTTGCTCCAACAATGAAATTTAATGCCAGAAATGGCAGCCAGTTCCAGACTCCTTCTAGTTCCTTACTTCTAAAGGAAACCGTAATTTTTGTCCCGGGGAAGACACTTACACTTCAGTTCACATAAACTTTAATGTAACAATGTGACCTAAAAACGAATAAGTTCCCACACTGCATGAAAGTCTGCAAGAGGCACATCCCTTGTATGAGGAATAAAGCTGTAGGTCCCATGGATCATTGCCGTTTACGGAACTCCAGAAAAAAATTACTGTGGAAAAGTACTGCACGCTCACACAAGTTTTTCTAGTAAAATAGTTCACCCAAGATTGAAATCTTAAGACAAAATATCGGAGTCAGAACTCAATAACAAGTGGATCTTGTTAGGAAATGTTGGTTCAGATACATTTCAATGAAGTTTTAGGGAATTTGGCTGAAGAATTAAAACCCAGGGCCAATGCCAAGGAGCTATTTATGCATGCAGCAACCAGTCTAACACTTCTTTAGTCCAACATGACTAGAATAAACAAGATTTGAAACTTTGCATGGTGGTAGGGTATAGTAGTGAGGTTTGCGGTGACACCAAGTGGAATAATCTCTTCTAAGAAGTGTGGTTCTGAAAAGAACCGGGTGGTTTTAAAACTCGAAGTTCCGATCAGTAAGCTCCGATCTTAAATGCCAGCATCCGGGGTGCGTCAAGTGTCCGGGTAAGCGGGTGGGACTTGACTAAAGGCTACTTCAGGAGAGGGAGAGAGAGAGGCGACGATCAGAGCAAACTGATCGGAATGTCAAGTTTCACAACCACCTGGTTCTTTTCAGAACCACACTTCTTCTCAAAAGAGATTACTCCACATGGTGTTACCGCAAACCACACTAGTATGACAAGAATAGTAAAATATGACATCTGGTACCCAGTCTCTGTTGCAAAACATTTTATCCACATTCATGCCACCAGACTACCAAACTGTCTGAATTTCCTAAAGTTGGACATACACGTATACAGTATGTATATACCAGTTGACTTGCTTCCAAATTCAAATCATGTGACTTCACTGACTGGTGCCAATCGTTGGAGCAAACCTTCCCTGGCCCTTTGAAGTTGAATGTTGGTTTGTGGTATAAATAAGACCTTATGTTTGCCTTGAGCATATCAATTGTGCAGAACTCCGTTTGTGTAGCTGTAGTTGGCCGGTTGCATTTTGCATGTTACTCTGCACTTGGGTCCCAGTGTGGAGTAAAATAGCATATAGCTTCCTTGGCCATCATTTTGCAAAATTCTTGCTGCGCACATCTCTTCACCCATTACTCTACTGTCTAAACATACATACATGTACTTGTACATACATTATGTAAACCACATTTGAAATGCCCGAAAAAAAATTTGAAAAAAAAAAATCCTCCAATTGGTATTATCATATGTGACAGCAATTAGAAATTCAAATTCATTGTGCCCACAAGGGAAAAAATAGCAAAATAAAAGTAGTCAGCATTCATATGATAAACAAAAATGTTCAGTGAAAAACAAATTGCAAAATTTTGAAAAACATATTTTTTTCCTGAAAATATATATCTATGTCATCAGACCATGATTTTTCATGAAGCACACATGTGAATAAGCATTAATCTGTACAGTAAACGGCTAAAAAAAGTAGACACTGTTCGTTCTCTTGCCCTCCGCACCTATCAGACTTCAGTGAGAACAAGAGAAATGAATTACTCGTTGCCTTTCAAAGAAAACATTTTACAGTGAAGGGGTAAACAAATAACTGCGAATAGTTCACAAAGTTCAGCTTCACAGCAAAGCCTTTTACAAATGTATAAAATTCATTGATATGTGAAGCACTGTTCAGATTATTGTTGCTGTCAACAATGTATAATTTTGACACGCAAGCAGCAATGTATTCGAGTCCCTGCAAGTCCATCACAAGTCCATCACAAGTCTTTCGTCTCAAGTCAAGTCACTAGCTATTCAAATAAACTGTCACAAAAGGAAAGGACTTGCGGTGGCCCCGATTACATCACTACAGGCAAGTATCCACAAAGTACATAAGAAGCAACATTAAGTTCCCAGCTGCATTAATCGTGTTTATGTTGACCATAAGCAACAAATTTCAAAGCTAGACAGTATCACTGAAAAATCAACCAATCAGTTTTTTTGCAAGCTGGCCAATCATTGAAACATATTAACTTAATCCAGGTATCCAACACATTTACTGATATCATAGCCAAAGCGCACAAAAAGTACATGGCACTTTGTGACCCCTCATAAGAGCTCCGTAAACAGTACATCCATGTATGAATATGTACCACATACGGCACCGACTCACGCACATATGGTGAAGGACACATGATTGATTTTCATATATGAATGTGCACACATCTGTAGTGTCTTCATGTGAGTGCTGTTCATGTGTGTACCGCGGCATTGCATTCAAACTCTCTCTCTCTCCTTGTAACCTTTTCAGAGGGTACTTGTGCACGATGCAACACCCTACGTTGCATGATAAACATGTGCAATATGCGAGAATGCTTACATATATAGCCACCTCTGTGGAGAAGATTCCATTGGCAATCCACTCCAAATTTTAGTTCTGGACAATATATCACCAGTTAACTACATTTGTGAATTGTTGCTATGACGCGACAACAAGAGTTGCAATCCCTCTCAAAAAACCTGACACTTGACAACATACAATTTTGAATTTGTCTGAATGGAATGTGAGGGGTGCTGGAATTGCCAATTACTGGGAGTAGATTCTGTTGAATTTTAGTTTAGAATGGATTCTATTTGATTCCTGCCTGGAGTCGCACAAGCCCAATAATGGATAGTGAAATACTAATATGTTGAACAACAAGGCCATTGTATTTACTGACTGGTCAATAGGACAGCTGTGCCTTCTTTGAAGCTTGAAGACCATCCACTTAGTCATGCACACCATGAGGCGTAGTTTACTAGTTGATAATAATCAGTTGACTGGCTTGTGGATGTTGTTGACCCTGGTACATTACCTGAACATACCCACTAACATGCTAGCACCATGGTGCTTATTAGTGGATCCCTCTGTCTGACGTCTCTCCTCTTTGTTTCACCATCCCATCAGAAGTTGACCGTCCTACATCCACGACGATGACGACAAAACTATAATTCTTGACAACTATTATTCTTGAAACAGTTAAACACACAGCAGTTTCACAGGGTGATTTTGGAAAATATTTGCCATCATAGGGGACAAAGTGTCTAGAAGCAATCGGGTCCCTTAACAAGTTATACTTAATCAGCCATTTTGCTCTTTTTTGGAGGTACCAGTTACTTGCCAGTATTGTCCCATCAGCAGGGCAGCCATCAGTGTCTGCTACAAATTCATTGTTGCCAGAATGTCTTGGCAGAGTTCTTTGTACTGCAAAGCATCCCCGGCTAACTGACGCAGTTTCAGCCCATTCAGTGCCAATCCAGGGACACGGCAGACTTCCATCTCCATCCGCACGCCATTCCGGTGCAGCTGAAAGAGGTTCTCAATGTTCTCATAGATCAGGGCCGGCTGCTTACAATCAAGAGTCCTCCTGATCTCAGCGACTATCTCTCCAAGTCCCTTGCAGGTGGTCATGCAGAAGGACTTTGCATGTTTGATTGGGGATGGCTCAGCAGCGTGCATGTCTGACTCACTCAGTGTCATGCTACAACTAAGGTTCATTCCCTGTGCTATCAGCGGTGGGATGTGTTGCTGCTGGCCAGACACATTATCTGTTTTCCTGATCCCACTGCTGCCACCATCAACACTGTTATTGTTGGTGGTGTTGAAGAACTGACTCAAGTCACCTGAGGGGATACGGATTGTTCTACGTAGTAGCTGTGTAGGGACCTGGGCATCTACGCCAGGCATGGTTGTGTGTCGGTGGTGGTTGTGACTTTGCCTTGTCTGGCCATCACTCAGCCCAAACGCTAGAAATCCTGCACAGGAATTACATTTAGAAATCCTATTTACAAATATGTGACTGGATTTCACGAAATTAGTCAAAAGGAAAATTTTGGCTATTAGTTTTTCACAAGCAGGAGGAAACACATGCTCTTATTAGTTTTATTCATCACTAAATTTGACAGTCACCAGAAGTATTGCCTGACATTTTGGCTGGAAGCCTGCGTTAGCTAAGCGTAATAGCAAAGTTCTGTGCTTAGAAGCCCCATGACATTAGGCCCTTGGTCCGATGTCATGGAACTGTTTACAAGAAATAATTCTAAACATGTGTATGTGTTAAGCATAAATCACAAGAACCAGTAAACACTGAATGAGGTTTAGGCTAGTTTTCGCTTATCAACTATTTTTCTGTGTGGAATAAATTTGTTGACCATGCTCAGGAGTAAAGGTACGCATACCTTGTGCTGCTTCTTCACCTTGTGATGGCCCTTGCATCGTGTTGGACTCTTCCATTGCCTGCACTAAGTCTGTATCATCAATCCGCTGTTGCTGGTTAATCCCCTGCAAATAGTGGAGCGTTCCAGGTGACATCAAATTGGGCAGCGGGTAGTGCTGACTGGGCGGTGCTGCTTGCATCACTGGTTGCTGGCTGGAGATGTTGAACTGGACACCCCCATTCAGCCCAGGGAGTGGTAGATTCCTGGATTCCTGTTGTTGATTGGACGGGAGCTGGCTAGTGAGAAATGTCACCCCACTGGGTTCAGTGATCATCTGTGAGTGCTGCTGTTGCTGCTGTTGTTGTTGCTGCTGCTGCTGCTGCTGCTGCTGTTGAAAAAGTTGGTTGGACTGTTGTGCTAATGCCACACCACCCTGCATTCCTTGCTGCCTGCTCATATCATGATTCATTTGTTCGAATGTCACATGCCGTGATGCCTGCTGTTGGTGCTGGTGCTGTTGTTGTTGCTGCATGAGATTCATCTGCTGATTCTGGAGAGCAACTTGCTGTTGTAATGCTTCCTGTTCTTGAAGTGACTGAGCCGCTTGCAGCATTTGCAACTGCTGCTGCTGTTGTTGCTGCTGCTGCTGCTGCTGCTGCTGTTGCTGATAGACCAAACTTGAGGTCAGGCTACTCGGATTCACCGAAATCTCCCCCTGTGAGGAGCGGCCTCCCTGGTTTTGGAATAGCACCGGTAGTATATTCTCCAGTGAATCATTGCTCTGACCCCCAATGTTCACTATGTCTAGCATCTCACCTCCCGCCGAAGTCACAATGACTGGCGGAGAGGGAGAGAAGCCTGGCCTGATCCCACCAAACCAATTATCCCCAGAATGGTTGTGTGGGCTGCCCCGCTGCGAAGACATGCTGCTACCCCCTACAGCCCCTTGACTTAAAGGACTGCTCCCTTGTGAGGGGCTTCCCACATTCACCGGCCGGTTGTCAGGCTGGGCATCCAGCGTGGGGCTCATGTCAATGGATAACGGGTGGGTTGGGTAAGCGGTGGGATCAATGGACGGTTCAATTACCTCCTCAGGATGAACAGGGAGGCTGATGGAGGTAGGGGGGCTCGCTCGGCTATTAGGACTGTGAAGCTTTTTGAGCATTGGTGGGCTGTCGCAGGGTCGCTGTAGGTGTAATCTGTACAGAGTGTAGAAACAGAAAAAAAACCAAAAAGGAACAAACATAAAACGTACCTCACTTTAAGAAATCATATGAGCTTTTCTTTCAACATCTACCAATGCTATGTGCTTAATATTATTTTGAAATGCTATCACATGTGAAGTGCAAAGTACTTTTGGAAGGGACTATTGATTCTGAGGTAAAACATTGATTGAGATAAAAAAAACCTGTTGATTTATTTGATCATCCTTTGAAGCAAAGACAGTACCTCTGTAGGTGTTGTTGCAAGGCTTGTGTCTGGACGTCCGTTGCGGGTTCTGCTCTCACTGTTGGTATCATTGGGGGTGTGCCGCTGCCGATACCACCCTGGGCTAACTGGAACTGCAAATCCCACAGATAAACAAAACACAGATCTTTAAATCAATGTCAGCTTTACTCAAGAGAAAATATGACCCATATGACATGAGAGTATGTCAGAGTGCATGATTGGAAAATGAAATGAGTAGCAATACATGTAAACTGTGTAAGAATGCCAACACCTTTTCTATGGACCATTTGTACGAGCATAAGAAAGTGCTATCCATGGAATGGATGCTCAGGTACAATATACATGTATGTTATGAATCAACCCCATTGTAACCAATAGTCCTCAATCAAACTTGCCCACTGGTTCATGCACTCGGTTTATCATTTATACAATCTACATATACCAAGTATATATATGGTGGGTAGACTTGTTCCCTGTCTCCCCATAATCAATCTGAATTAATTACAGTGGCAAGCATGGGTACTACTCTCTCAACACCTACAGATATAAAATGCATATACATGTACTACGAACCTATGGAAACATATTGTACACTTAAAACAGATCTTTTTCCAACCTACTGTCAGCTGCCACAATGGAATGTTCCGGATTGAGCCGTAAGCCCCGCCCACTTTGCATGTTAATTGGCAACAAAATGAACATCTTTTTAATGTTGAACTACATGTTCAAGCCATGTGCGTCATGTGAATCTGCAAGCATATTGGACTTTTCTCAGACATTTTGGATATGCAGTCATGGCTGTGATTGGTAAAACTTTATGGGACAGGGCTTACCAGATTGGGGTGGGGCTTAATGGTTTGGGGCAAACTGACAGGGGTGTTGTTTTACCAAGTAAGTGGGGTAAACTTACAGTTTCTCCACATGAACTGTTCATCCATTTACATTTGGTAATACATGTGCCCATATCAGGTTATGCAAGATTTTGCCAAATACAAAGAGCGACACTTTAACACCTATTTGGACTGCCTTTCCGGAGTCACGCCGAACCAAATTATTCCCAAGATTTCAATTAAGTTTGACATTTGAAACTGTGAGGAGCGACTGCACACAAGTTATTGAAAGATTTAAGGTTGCAGTCATTTGCAAACACTCCAAAGACTAGTCAATGGAAACTTAAAACAAAGTTTGCCAGTCCGAACCCATTGTCTATTTTGACTTGTGTTGCTTAAAATACTTATTAGTTCCGCGTGACTCGGGAACAACAGTCAGACACAGGTGTAAACCTACTTCCAATGCTTGTATTCTCTTACTCCCACTCATGAATATTCATCGTCTTACAACCTTTCCCAATTGGTCAAATTTTGACACATGGTGTGATGGATAAACTCTATAAACTCAATGGTGTTTTCAAAACCTCGGCTCTGTCTCCAGCTTTGGCTGCATCTCCAGCATCAGATCATTTCAAAGCTTTTCATGTTCACACCAAACAGGAACACTGAAGCAGTCGCTTTATATATTACTCTTAAATAGCTCTGAGGCAGTTTACCCATGCCTACTGGTCACGCAATTGTCTCGTGGGTGGTCTTAAACCGCTATTTATAAAGCCGGTCAGCGCTGTTCGTGTTAACGACTGATCTACAACAGTGAGCAAGACCCTGCGCTCCGCTCCACATTTGCGCAGTACGTATTCCCCATGCGCCAGCTGCCACCAGGTGCTTAAGAAGGAGTTATCCAACAAACACCACACACACAAAGAAACTCATCCTGATCTTGGAATAAAATGGCAAAATGAAATCGTTGGCAGTTTTTGTCAACTTTTGAAAATTGTATGGCTTTTTGATTGAAAAGGTATGTTGAAATCTCTTGATGCCATAGCTGGCGGTGAAGCCGAGGTTAAAAAAAAAAATACCATGTAGGGACTACATTTAAGTACAGTACAGAGAAAGTAAGGGAACATCTCAAAAGTCGGAACGTTCGTTTCAGGAACACTGTGCGTTCCCATTCCCAACTGGAACATGCCGTTCCAGAGTAAGCGTGCATGCGCATAGACAAACGTTCCCACACGGGATCACCTGGCATTCCCAGGATGTTCTCAAGGAAACAATGCATGTTCCCTATTGGAACAGCCAAGGTTCCCTTAGGAATGTTCCAAGCATTCCAACTTTTGAAACGTTCCCTAAAGAGGCATTCCACATAAATGTGACATTCTCTGTACTTAAACTAAAAATGGTAAATCCTGTCCCTTGTTAAGTATTTGTTGATCAATTTTACACTTTTGAATCTTGTCAAAATACTGCAAAAAATACTCATCAGATGCAGCATTTCAACCTACCCCAAAACATTATCATTAGTTTACATATGCAGCGTATAGCAGAGTTTCACTATTACGAACACAGTGTTTGCAAAAGATTGTTCAGAGAATGTTCATTATTGCCAATCAAAATGCATCATTGTTTCTTTCGATTTTAATTCACATTGCTGTTCAGCACTGAATTCAGTGATAGGGGTGTTCATTATAGAGGTGTTCTAGAGTGCATTCACGTGAACAAGTTTGCGAAAAACAGCCAAATACACAAATGAAAAAACTTGAGAACTTTCAATAACAAAACTCTTTGGTCAAAAGCAAAGCTTCAA
The DNA here is from genome assembly GCF_015706575.1 of Patiria miniata. Classification (NCBI taxonomy): domain Eukaryota; kingdom Metazoa; phylum Echinodermata; class Asteroidea; order Valvatida; family Asterinidae; genus Patiria; species Patiria miniata. Next base: position 4,753,278 of record NW_024037064.1, on the reverse strand, counting down.
TCCAACTTATCTCGCCTTTGTCAGCCAATCAAGATGCTTGTTTCATGCCAGAGGAGTGTACTACCTTGCTTTGGCTCTTTTGATTGGTTCTTCCTAGTTCTCCGCACTCGGGGCGATCTACGTACGTTCTCCCGGCACTGGTGGTATTTTACGAGCGCCAGCGCTCGCGTTTTGGACCGGGTCAAAATTTGCGATCTGTTGGCCTGGTTTGATGCATATATCATTAACATGAATATGCAAAGCAAGTCTGAATACTTAATGAGATGCAAGCTATGAGCAATCAAAGAAATATGCATACATGTATATTCATATCGACCATGTAACATTTACAGGCTGTGAGTATTCCAATTTATCTTCAAGCAAACTTGAATCCTCGATCCCGATTGGTCAATCCATGACAACCACCCGTACTACATTATCCCGTATACCACGGTCCATACCTCACCCCACTTATTGCGTTATTCCATGATGCGCAAGCCATTCCCGCTGCACGCACATATAACACCGTAGGTTAACCACTGTAAAGTTCATGTACAGTGTGCATGTTCCATCTTAACTGCGTGAAGCTTGCTTGAAAATAAATTTACTATACCACTCACGGTCAGTGTAACAATATTTGCTGTGAATACTAACCCCCAAATCCATTATTTCTGAAAATTACTTCACAAGCAAATTAAATATTGTATATTACATTGAAAAGTGAGAAAGCGTTAGTAAGGCCAAAAAAAAAAAGTCTCCGGTTTCTGGTATGGAGCTTGTCCAAAAAGTGGTGCGGCGACGCGGCTTTTTTTTTTTTTTTTACCTGACTTTTTTTTTTTTTACTTGACTTTTTTGCTTCAAATGTCGGCTGGTGACTGCAAATGGTACCCGACTGAACTTAGTGCAAATATATGGGAGTCCAGAGAGGCCACATTAAGCTTATTCTCGATCATAACCCCATCTAAAAACACGTTGAAATTGCGCAGCAGCAGAATTCCAGTCAAACCAGTGAGTTTGGTGGTTTTGAGGCATCATCTTTCATTGAAAAAAAAACCTTTTTCATTTTGCCAACACACATGGCTACGGCGATGCGCGCGCATACCAGAAACCGGAGACTTTTTTTTTTTTGGCCTAAGACTCATTTTGTAGAATTTGGTTAATACATTCATACAAAATGCAAATGACATCATAACAATCCAGTGATGTAGAATACACACACCCCCCCCCCCCCCAATAAAAATCATGCAGGTACATGTACATTTGTATATAGCTGTTCAACTTTGTTCGACACTTCTGACACTTGCCGACACCCATATTTTGATTGGCATTCCAGAGTCAGTCCAAACTATATATTATGCCTTAGAGTTGAATAAAAATTGACAATTGAAATAAGTAGGCGTGATTACACACACGTCAACAAACAGATTGACTGTTGCTGTCTATCAGAAGGACCTGGCCTGAGTTGCGCCAATTGAAAATTAATGCATATTGTTCACTTGTCTAAAACCAAAGTCCAATCAGCCCTTTCAATATTTCAACTGCGCATGCACACAATGATATGGGTCACGGGTCATTTAGGATAATCAAACGCTCAGTTATGGCGTATGAACACGCATGGAGACGGTCGCACGACGCTTGCGAGTTAAAATCGCTTAAAATACTACAACACTCGTAAAGTCACCAAATATGCATTAAATGTCTAAAAAGCTATTTCCCATGCAACCTTTACCTCAACAGATCAAAAATAGGAAGTTTATCTCAATACCGTACATCAGGTGACTATGTAAAGCTTATCTCGATATGCAAATGACAATCATTAATATGCATATTAATGTCAGTGTTCCCGCAGCTTTTCCCTGTCTGCCAGGTATGCAAAGGCTTACACATGCTTGCGATTTTCACAGCGTGTTTGAAATCGCTAGCACGTCGGTCCTTTTGCACACAACAGGGGCAGAATTCAATCACCTACATGTACTTTACATAAAATTGGAATATTATGCAAATGAAGCAGAGGGGCAGAGAGAGTTGGAAGCAGGATGACCCGTGAGCATGATGATGTGACGATGGTGGTACATGGGTTCTCAAAAGGTAAAAAAATGGCCTTTCAAGTGTTAAGTAATTCTTATAAGTTGCTCCCTATCACACAAGTTCTCATTGGCAAACGTGGTCAACTTGGAAAGTCTATGTTGTTGAATCTCTTTCTGACTCTGAAACTGAAATAGTCAGAACCAGGTATTTGCACTAAAGCTTGTTAACGAAGATCTTTGAATGAGGGGAAATATGAGTCAATTATTCAGACTATATGTATTCCTATGTGACGTTTGAGTATACCTATAACTAGACTAGAAAAAAGTATTTGACTACAACAGTAATTATGCTCCACACAGCTTTCTCAACAAATCCGAATATGCAAATAACAGAGTGAAAATTTGTGATAATCAGTGTCTAATAATAATCAGTGTCGAAGAATCTGTGTCCTTAAGCTGGACACTTTACTCCAATTGGCTTTTCTGATCTTTATGACATTAGACTTGTCCAGTGATAGACAGCAGGAAACAAATCCTGAAATCTTGCCAACAATTTACTTTTAGGCATGTCTCAAAACTGTAAAAAAAAAAAAAAAAAAATGTATTGTTTCCCCATACTTTCATCCGGTCTCTAATCCATCTTTTTGCAACACAATGCACATGCATTGAAATATAATTACTTCATAAGTTCGTAGAGATGTTTCTTAAGTGCATTTTGCTCCTATCACTTTGCATTACATCCCTCCCCCCCCCCAAAAAAAAAATATTATGGAACCATGCAACAAAATGCCAAATGCATTTAAGAAAAAACATGCACATACTCTTTCATTTTGTTTCAAAAGTCGGGACATGCAAGTTCTATCAAGAGCCCAATCATGTAGCAAAAATGATGTATCAGTTTCATTTTTTTTTAAATTGACAGAATTTTACACATTGTAAAGATATATTTAATTGCAAATTAGTTATTTGTTCCTAAGTGAACTTTTGCTGTTTAATTGTTAATTTGAATATCAGTATGCTTGTCAGATAAAAAAAGTGGATTTGTTTTTGTTGTGTTGTGTTATTATCTTTGGAGACTCAAATTAGAAATGAGATTCATATTGGAACAGAAATAAGAAAGTTTTTAGCAAAGTTTCTAAATTTTAAAATACATTTTCTAAGACCAGTTCCGTTCTGCATGACTGCAGGTGCAGCACTGGGCATACATAGTTTGAATACAACAAAGCAGTTTTCATAACTTGCTACATGTATACTACTGTTCATAAATACTGTATAAAATTCACAACTTTTTTTGAGGAGCAAGTTGATATTCCTCAAAACATTCCGCAGGTTTCATTGTGATCTTTTGTGCAGTATCTGCTGCCACCACGAGTCCATTAAGCCTCCAGCCCAGAGAAATTTGACATCGATTACCATGGTATATAAACAATGCAGTGAAAAACATGCTTGCTGCCACCAAGAGTTCATCAGACCTCCAGTAGGAGAAATTATATTAAAAACAAAGTTGTCAAGGACTTAAGTTGACTACTGCCAAAAAACCTTGAAGCAGTAAAATGTAAAAGTTGAATGCCACTGTACAACATCATTAAAAAAACAAAAATACAACTGCGAGTGTACACATGTACAATAACCTCTGGCGAAAAATGCAATGCCGATATCCCATATGGAACACGATACTTTGGCCAATTTTTGGGACAGACAGACCATCCGACTGACCAACCACTAGGTGACATGTAGAAGCTTCTGCCAGAGCTTAAAAACTGTTTCCGCCCACTTTATGGGGACATTTCGTCCTGGATATCGTCCAACAACTACAGAAAATGGCGTCCACCTTGTTCGAGGAAGATGTTGTACAGTGCAAGTGCGGGTGCACAATAAGCTTTGGCCATGTTGCAAGAAGTCACCATGAAAGTCTTGCATGAAATCAACCAAAAGGATCCCTGCCAGAGCTAAAAAATGTGACACAGAACGATGGCACGTACGGAACACCATACTTTTGGTCAATTTTTCCGGGGAACAGGCAGACCAACCAACCACCACAAGTAGAAGCTCCTGCCAGTACATAAAAGGACCAATGTGTCTGCTGCCACCAAAAGTTATAAATGCGTCAAGCTCAGTGAATTTCACCAAATCAAAATATAAATCAAACAATGAAGATCAAAATGTATGCTGCCACCAAGAGTCCACAACCTCAAGTTCACACCGAAGTTTCACTTCCTGTTCCTTTCACCAAAAACAAAACCATTTGACGACCAAAATGAATACTGCAACAGAGAGCATTGTGAACTTTCAACTTTGATAACTCACAAAAAAGGATACAAACTGTCTGCTGCCACCAAGAGTCCAGAATGTCTCGTGACATTAATAAAAAAATGGGGTGAAAACCTTGTCTGCTGTCAATACGAGTCCAAAAAGCCACCAACTGGGCGAAATTTGATTTGTAATGCCATTGCATTAAACACAAATGGAGTAGACTGCCACAAAGTGTTAAAAAAAAAAAAAAAAACAGTGAAATTTCACGATCATATAACACTGGTGATATAGGAAATGTCTGCTGCCACCAAGAGTCCATAAAGCCTCAAGCCTCAGTGAATTTAACCATATGAATTTATTTTGCTATGGCTTGTAAATACACGTGGCAATGGTAAGCAGCTGCAGCCAGTTGAAGCTGCTTCCAATTTGGATGACTCACAATGCAGTGCGCCACCAAAAGTTTGCCACGGAGAGTTCATTTTTCCACGTTTATTGTGGAAGATCGTCCACAAGTTAGTAGAGCAGGACATTTGAAATTGTTAGTTTTTCCAGTCAATAGCTTCGTATGCCTATAATTCAAGTATCTGTTTGCCCTTTTTTATATCAATATGGTGTTTTTGTAAGGCAGCAACGCTATGCTCCAATCTTTAGCAAATATAGCTTAAGTTGTCTACTGACCCTCGCTCAATGGGCCAGCTTTTGTCGACCATAAACTTGAAAAATGGACTCTCCATGACAGACTCTTGGTGGCGCACTACATAGTGAATCGCCTGTATTGACATGCGTTTAATTTCAAGCCTCAGCCAAGTAATTCTGACAAACGGACTTTTTGAAACAACTGGCTTTGGCTTCCTCCTAAGGAGATTTTAGGCCCCAACTTCCGTGACTCCAGCTTCATTTCAGTGCATGTTATGCCTCGGGAACATTCAACCGGCTCATGTGAAGCCAAAAGTTAGAATATTTTTGTTACGTTTGCCTCTCAGTGATTCAGAAGTCGGGGGCAAAGCCGAAGCCGAAAGTGAAGCAAAGATTTGAAAACTCCAAAGCATTACCTAGACAAAAAATATACCGAACTGTCTGCTGCCACCAAGAGTCTACAACTTCCAGTTAATTGAATTTTCACTTTTTAATACCATTATACCACAAAAAGCTCAACGGAGAACCAAAATTAATATTGCAACCAAAAGCACAGCAGGCCTAGTTTGAAACTTGGGGAGAACTTCAAAATACGACGTTACATCACACACACACAAAACAGAGAACCAAAAAAACTGCTGCCACCAAGTGTCCAAAAACCCTCCAGTTCAGGAAGGTGATAATCCTAGACCACATATTCCTTGTCTTGGGTTATTGTCTAGGTATTCCATACAAACACAGTTATGGTAACATGACAACTGCATAACATCCTCACGCATCTCACACACAAAAAACAACCATGACAAATTTAATGTCTGTTGTCTCCATGGCATCACAAAAACAAGTTGGGCCAATATATCTGCTGCCACCAAGAGTTCAACAAGGATCCAGTTCAGGTAAGTCATCATCTACGGCCATAGTCTACAGCTAAAGATTAACAACATAGAGAAAACTGTAGTGTGACGAAATCTAAAAAAAACCCATCTGATTCGGACATGGCCTAAAACCATACTAAAAAAAAATATAAAGACAGATATATCTGCTGCCACCAAGAGACAAGAGTCCAACAAGCTTCCAGTTCAGGTGTCTTTGGCTAGATTGGTAGTGTGAGGAAAACTGTAGTTGTTTTGAGATACCAAAAAAAGTATGATTTGACACGACCTAAAGCTTAATTTTAAAAAATCTGCTGCCACCGAGAGTCACAAAGCACCCAAGCTGAGTATTAATGCTGCGTTAGTGTACCGTTTCAACACGATTTCCTTTCTGGTTTGTGTGTGTGTTACATAGCAGATGCACCATGGACCCAAGATTCGCTCGTACCCTGCGCCCTGCAAACATCACGCTAAGAACTGCTGTTGAATTTCAGCTCTGATTGGATAGATTTTGTAAACCATTTTGTAAATTTTCAATTCTCGTCACTTGCTCAGGCCCTGTTTCAAATTCACGAAGGGTCCAACTGCATAGTATGGGACACCCAAATTTGTCCACATGGTCTGCAATGAAAAAGAAATCACATCCGGTATGGAATGTATGCATTTCTATGAGAAAGTTTTCGGATAGCATTTGCGCCCGGCGCCATTAGCTAGGTCATGATAAGTTACCCAGAATGCCCACTTCCTTCACAAGATTCTGTAAAGCTCAACAACCCTTCCCAGCGCCCTGTTTGCAGGGCAGAGGAAACAGGGAGGGGGGCAGGGGGTAAGAGTGAAGGACCCAAGATTGATGGCAAACGCGTGAGGAGAAATAATTGGAAATACAATTTATTTTTAGGACGGTCAGGTAAATTGACTTAAAACCTCCAACTTGTGGAATGAGGCAATGTTTCTGTTGCACCTCATTTCTAATGTCTGACAGTTGGCTATATTTTGATTGGTATTTGAATTTATGAAAGTTAGGAATTTTGATTCTTAAGGGATCAATATAATAATAATTGTACAAATATATTATCTGCTGCCACCTAGAGTTCAGAAAGACTCCAAGTTGTCATCTACCTATTTGGCTTGGGTTCGTATCCCACAAACGGGTAATGTGTATCAGAGTTGTGTGTGTGACTTTCTTTTTTTTAAAGTTAGGTTTCATTTTCTTTCCCTGAAATGTCTTTCAAGGGTTTCCCCTGCAACTCAACCTTTCGCCGTCTTCACTCTTTTGGTGTCTCAAGATGTCCTGTCCACTGTGCACATTTAGGGAACACTTTACACTTGACAAAAAAAATATGTGGGGGGGGGGGGGGAACTGAAAAATTGCCATTTCTAAGCATGAACATGGGACTTGAACAGATAGATGTGTGAAGCCCAATGAACCGTTTTTAGCATGGAACGGAATGCTTCCCCGGACAGCAATGCATCCATGTGCCCAAAGTATGTCTTAATATCAATGTAACCATAATTTTATATGGGAATGTTAATCTCAAACAAAATTTTCAAATTATGATAGCAAACATGTGACGGGACAAAAAGTGATTTCTTTTTCTACCTGACACCAAGAATAAAATTTGATTGAAAGGTGAATGTTTTATTCGTGAGTGAATATGATTGCTGGGGAAAAGTCCCAAAATACATGTAGTGATGTTTGAAAGCAGTGTGAAAGATGTGTTTGTATGTCTGAGAAGATACCCATTGTGTAAAAAAGGTCAAGAGACAAGCAAAAGCAACGTCTGATTTTAAATAATTTTGGTTGGTCATGAACTTTTGATTTAGTTAAGGCTACCTTTCCATAACTGCATTTTTCAATCTGTTTTGTGTACTTTGGAAATAGGCCAAGGTAAAGTTTTAGTCAAAAGTCAGTCATAAGTTAAGCAACAAGTCAGGACACAAGTTACAGTGAATGAACAATGACAAAAGGAATATTTTTTTGGTCACAGCTCATTTGAGTTGAGAACGGATGACTTGTGATTGACTTGTGGAGATTTCTGACTGACTCAATGACATCTCTGAAGCCAATCTCTGGACACAAAGTGGACTGAAAATGTGTTTATGGAGAGACAGCTTTTTGACTTGTGTGACTTGCGTTAATATGCCCTGCCCATGAGATGTGGAAGCCTGAATGTCATGGTACCAATGCTGTTAGGGGCGGGTGAGAAAGACCTACAAGCGATACCCGGATTGCACCCATCGTCACCATCACATACTGTCAGGGGTTGGGGAGGGACCATGGCGGACTGGCCCCGCCGACTGTAGCGATTGTGGTACTGGAAGAACACTTCATCATCTTCCTCTTGCTCTCTCTGCCTCTTTGCTTCCTCATCTTCTGGGGCTGTGGATGCAGTTGCCGGGGTTACCTGGTTCAGCATCTTCTCCTTGTGTAGTTGATGTTGAGCCTGTTGGAGCTCCTGTAGTTTTGGGTCGACCGGTGAGCACTGCTTCTGTAGTTGGTGGTACTCCTTGTGCAGTTGCTTGAGTGAGCTTTTCTGGCTTCCGGAGCTGCTTCCACCCCCACCTGACGCTGCCCCGGCCGCCACTCTCTCTAGATGGGCCTTGAAGGCATGTAAGTTGGGCATGCCGTCCGAGGCCCGGCGCGTGTAGACGTAATTGGCCGGCGGATATAAACTCATGTCTCGCATGTGAGGGTTGCGATCAGGCGGGACGTGGAAACGCTCCCGCCGGGATGAACGCTGGGGGACGTTGATCGGCTGCGGTATGAGGTTCCGTCGCAGCTCTTCCTGTAGGTCATGTGAGGGCACTTCGGAGCAGAGCGTGTGTCTGAAGCGACCGCCTCTGTTCCTTAGATACCTGGGAGAGCAAAGAATTTCCATTATTGAAGCACATCTTGGATGCTGCATTCCATTGGTCTAGAATGGTCACATGATCAAGTTACTACTGTCACACAAAATACTAATATTACAATGGAGCAGCATGTGATGCTCTGTACCACATTGCATCAGGTTTGCAACATTCAGATAAAGATTGGTAGTGATGAAACTGGCTTTTTGAAAAGAAATCTGAAAATAGGCTGGGGTCGGGGGGTTTCAGATGTCAGTAACCTCAAAAAAGAGCACAGTATGTTGAGTTTTTGCCGCCAATCTCTGCATGCAACAACCTCCAAGCTCTGGTTTGTACTTTCATATGTCAAAGCATTCGCGGGTGGTCGCTAAATTGGGAGTCCTTGGACCCAGGCAGGCGCATTGCCAGGGTTTTGTTTGCCCGTTGCAAATTCCCGATCAGCGTCCCAACTTTGCTTTAAAATTCTCCATCCCATTGCAATCTGCCACTCTGCCAAGGGTAAGGAGTCATCTCAAAAAATATCCGGGAGAAGTTGCAGAAAACTTAATCTGCAATAGGCCTGTTGTATTTGTTGTAGGATTCTGAACAACTTCCCCAGAATCTTCTAGCGAGGAAGAATGCTTATTGATAACTTCATCACAGGAATTTTTCCAGGGAAGTTGTTAAGAATCCTTCAACTGATACCAGTATTTCAAGTCAGCTGACCCCCACTGACCTTTGAACTTCTTCTTGGTCAGGCTCCTCTTCGTCCGAGTTCTCCGCCTCCTCTGGTACGCCCGTCGCTGAGACCGGCGGTAGTCTCTGTTGTAACGATTCCCCTGAGGTCTACAAGGACAGACCAGATAGTTCCACAGTTAAGGCCAAGTCCCAAACGGCAATGTTGTCTACACTACGGCTTCTCTTATTAGGATGTCAATGGCAAAACAAATGCCACAGCCACAAAATACCCCAACTTGGCTCAGAATCAGTGTTGTAGTCCAATTCATCACAAGTCAGATCACAGGAGAATCACAGGTCAAATCATACATTGAAGTCCGGTTAGGCCAAAAAAAAAAATATTCGGTCTCTGGTCAGACCAAAGTTCCGGAATTGACGCGGCCACGCAGCTTTTTTTTTTTTTTTTTGCTTTTTTTTTTTTTCTTCAAGCTTGGATTGTACAGACAAGGTGGGTACTATTTTGCTTTTTTGGTGTCCTCATGTACATTGGTGTCCTCCATAATTTGCCTTGGTGCTTTCGATCATTTGCCTTGTTGCAATTTCCCATTCCTTGGTGCTCTTTGGTAAAAAAAATTGAGGAGGTGCGGAAATAGAGGGCGCCGTTTGGAGCTACCGCGGAACATTTTGGAAAAAAAAAGATCGACGCGCATGGTTAAAATCGACGCGCGCGCTGACCAGAGACCAACTTATTTTTTTTTTGGCCTTACAATCAACAGGGCATGATCATTGGCCAAGGAATGCCTTTGTCATAATACATGTACTTTGTGACATGGCAATTGGATGACGTGTGAGTGCCTTGTACTCATACTTGTATTTGTGGCAAGTTCTTGTATTCATACTCGTTCTCATGGCAAAATGATAACGAATACTCAACTCATGACAAAGTACTTGTACTCATACTCATGACAAAGTATTCATACTCATACTCGTACTTATACTCATGCTAAAATACTCATGAATACTCCTACTCATGACAAAGTACTTGTACTCATACTCATCACAAAGTACTCGTACTCATACTCGTACTCACTCTCATGGCAAAATACTAATGAATACTCCAACTCATGACACAACACTTGCACTCATGACAAAGTACTCATACCCATGACAAAATACTCATACTCAATCTCGTACTCATGGCCAAATACCACACTCATACTCGTACTTATGGCAAAATACACACACTTGTAGTCATGGAAATGTACTTGACGACAACACGCGGAAGGTACTTGTAACGGAGTACACTTTTGGGACTCGTTATCGTACTCATGGAAAAAAACTGCCTTGCACTCATACTCGTACTCATGACAAACTAATCGTACTTATACTCGTACCCATGACAAAGTACTCGTACTCATACTCCTACTCATGACCAAGTACTCATACTCATACTCATGGCAAAGTACTTGTAGTCATACTTGTACTCATGGCATACTCATACTCGTGGCAAAATACTTGTACTCATACTCGTACTCATGACAAAGTACTCCTCATATTTGTACTCATGAAAAACTACTCATACTCGTACTGATGGCAAAGTACTTGTAGTCATACTTATACTCATTGCATAATACTCATACTCGTAACTCATGTCAAAGTACTCGTACTCTTGACAAACTACTCGTACTCATACTCGTGGAAATGCACTTGACTACAACACTGGTTCATGCATGTCCATATCTAAAAAGAAATCATCTAAACACCAATAGTCAAACTCAGCAAACACAATTGTGTTGTCATGGCCTCACCTGTCCAGTCAGGTCCACATTGACTGGCTGGCTTGTTCTTTTGCTGAGAAACTGGTTCTGAAACTGCTGCAAGTGTAAGTACATGTTGGCGCCACCATCCGACGCCCGACGACTGAAGCTGTTGTGACCCCCCGTGGCCTCCAGAGCTGGCGGCTTCAGAAGATTTTGTTCCTGGAACAGAGATTTAGCCACAATGGATATCTTGCCAACACCCCCATCCTACCCCCTTCACTCACACCCAGCAGGCTTCCACCTTACCCGTTTAAACCCAGGCAGTTCCCTACCATTTTCCTCCAAACCCAGCCACTGCCCCCAACGTTGACCCCTTGCAGGCAGCACATCTCCCACCTTGACCCCTTTTCATCCAGCAGATCCCCCAAAACCCTCTTTGCACCCAGCTATTTCCCCTTCTAACCACCAGCAAATTCCTCAATTTTACCCTCTCTACACCCAGCCAGTTCCCCCATCTTATGCCCATTGCACCCAGCCAGTTTCCCCATCTTACCCTCTCTACACCCAGCCAGTTCCCCCATCTTATGCCCATTGCACCCAGCCAGTTTCCCCATCTTACCCTTACACCCAGCCAGTTCCCCCATCTTATGCCCATTGCACCCAGCCAGTTTCCCCATCTTACCCTCTTTACACCCAGCCAGTTCCCCCATCTTATGCCCATTGCACCCAGCCAGTTTCCCCATCTTACCCTCTTTACACCCAGCCAGTTCCCCCATCTTATGCCCATTGCACCCAGCCAGTTTCCCCATCTTACCCTCTTTACACCCAGCCAGTTCCCCCATCTTATGCCCATTGCACCCAGCCAGTTTCCCCATCTTACCCTCTTTACACCCAGCCAGTTCCCCCATTTTATGCCCATCGCACGAAGCCAGTTTCCCATCTTAACCCCTTCGCACAAAGCCAGTGCCACCACCACCTTCACATCTAGCAGTCCCCCTGCTTTCCCCCAGACCCAGTCTCCCACCTTACCTGCTCAACACTCAGCCAACTCCCTACTTTGCCCCTTCCCACCCAGCGAGAACCCATACCTTTCCCCTTCACACCCAGCTAGTTCCCTACCCATCCCCCGTCAAGCTCAGTGAGTACCCCTCCTTGTCCCCTTCTTATCCAGCGAGAGCCCATACCTTTCCCCTTCACAATCCCCAGTTATCTACCCATACCCATTTCAAGCTCAGTGAGTGCCCCACTTTGTCTCTTTTGCACCCAGATATTTCTCTTCCTTAAACCCATCAGATACCCCCCCCACCTAAATACGCCCTTTTCAACCCCTCCAGCAGCCCCTTACCTTATAGGTGACAAGCTGTTCTGGCTGATTGAGCCCAGTCATCAATGGCAAGTTCATGGGCAGGTTAGTGTTAAGCACCACGGGAGTCAAGGTAGGTAGAAGGTGGTGATGCTGGCCAAAGCTGCCCCCCTCGGTACTGGGATTGGCATGCTGAGCCGGCATAAGCTTCATCTTCAGGTGGTCTGGAACCTCCTGGCTTGGGTCTGCCGGGCCAAGGGTATGCCGCCGGACTTGGAGGTAGCGAGCTAGGGCCTCTGGGCACGGTTCCTCAGGGTCGCTGTCTACATCCACTGGCTGGTCAGACTGAGCAGATGGGAAAAACAGGTCACTTAACTGAGCAATTGTCTTTTTCTTGTGAAGCAAACAGCTGCAATATGCGCCGCAGCACCTTGTAGACCCTTTCAAGGTACTACATAGTTGGTCTCATATTTCTCATACACTTCACTTACCTGTCTTTAATCATTTCCAGCGCCTTTAGAACCTCATTGTTGGTAGATACATGCGCTTAATAAGACTCCGGTATTACTATTATCTCAACACAGAACAATCATAACAATGCTCATGTCAAGTAAGAAGATCCGGATGTGCGCACGGCGTCGTAACTTCACAAGTCAACTGCGATTGATTCCCACCTATCAGAAACATGTTCCATTGCTGCGCAGAAGGTAACATTTTTCTACTCTTCGGACTGCTTTTTTTTTCAGTGCCAACTGATGACAATCATCTCAATATCATCGCAGTTACACATGCACACTCAGGTTGCACAAAATGGGTGACTGATATGTTCCCGACAGTCACAGCTCAGGTGCTGCTTGATCCTGAAAAGTCAGTCGCCAACTGTTCTTTGTCATCGCAAAGTCGACCCAGGATAGCTTAACATTTACGCATTTGTGCTTACCTGAATGATAATCTGATCGTTTTCGTTCGTGAAGCGCACTTGGGGTATCGCTCCGGGCAACAAGCCCTGCCTCCGCCCCCCACCTGATGATATCGACGAAACTGACGACATGGACGCGATTCCGTCTGATGCGCCGCCCTCGCTTGGTGATGGTGATGGACTGGTAGTCGTTGCGGCGGCCATTCGACTCTTGTCGTGAGGGTGGGAGTTGGATTTTTGGTGGCGTTTTAACTTGTCGAGGAAGAGGTGATAGATTGCACTGAATTGGTCAAAGCTTTTGCCGCTCAAGGACTGCAAGGAAAAATAGAAAAATTGGTTATCATGCCAAGGAAACTGACAAATGACCCAACCAACAATTAGTACTTTTCAACAAATTAACGTTTTTTTATCCTAACAAATGAGCTTATGAATCTGAGATAAATGAATGATATGAATCTTTCTCTCCGCCTCAAACACACAAACTCTCAATAACAGTCACATTTTGTATGTAAAAAACAACATGCCAAAATGACTACCAAAAATCCATGATTTCAGCACCAAACCCCCCCCAGGTTTTTTTACCCCAAATCACACTTAACTACATTCCATCTCATTGGCACACCACTCAAATGAAAGATCTTGTTGTCCCCTTTAATTTGACACCCTATTTGATGTTGTGATGCTTGTAGTTTGGAAGATTTCATACAGTTTCCACTATTCAGCCGTGTCCACTTTTGCGTGGAATTTTTTCTAAGCAAGCGTTAGCCTTTAGTCAAGGCGCGTGTGTCTACCTGAACGCGTGGTGCCCCAGATTCTGGCACGGAAAAAGACCAGTCGAGTCGCTAAGCCACGAGCGCCTTTACCATCTCGTGGAGCTAATCATTATTCATTTTTCAAGTAAACTGAATCATGCATGATATATATGAACCAATCACCACCAACAAGCCATTTTTGAGGTGATGACACGCGCGCGTACCCTCAACGCGTTCTAAATAAAACAAGACGCGCGCACGCATTCACAACATGTCATGCATTATGCATGAAAATTTGTCTACCAAATCGGTAGACAAATGTAAAGAAAAACATAAGCGCTCTCCACGAGATGGTAAAGGCCCTCACGGCTTTGCCGCTCGTGCTAGTCTTTTTACGTGCCAGAATCCGGGATGCGTCACGTGTCCGGATGAGCGCGTGGGACTTGACTAAAGGCTAAGCAACCATTGGCCCCTGACCTGTAGGATGAGATCCCGTTCAATCCCCAGGGACACCATATGTTGGACGATGAGTTCGTTGATTGGATCCGGCCCGTTCACCGTTGTGGCAAGCTGGTCGTACTCCGCGATCATGTCGTCAAAGGGGGTGTCCGGCTCGCCGGTCTTGGTCCACTTGTGGCCCAGGATCTGGTCCGTGTTATAACGCTTGTTGGGATCTAGGACCAGCATGTGTCGTATGAGCTGTTCACATTCTACAGGGGAGAGGAATGGTTAGGATATCAAGATCAAGATATTATTATTACTTATTATTATTATTATTATTAGTCACAAGTCAATCACAAAGCAATAACATGTTCTTTTGTCAAGTCAGAATGTCAATCACAAGTCAGTAAAATGTCAATCACAAGTCAAATCACAAGTCAAATCACAAGTCAAACAAAAGCCAGTCACAAATCAGTAAAATGTTAATTACAAGTTAAACCACAGGACATATCATAATTCAATCGCAAGTCAATCACAAGTCATCAATTCAAATCCCATCTTAATCACAAGCCAGTCACAGTCAGAAGTCAATCACAAGTCAAATGCAATTCAATTGGAAGTCAAATTACAAGTCGATCACAAGTCACATCCCAAATCCATCACAAGCCAGCCAGTAAAGTGTCAGTCACAAGTCGAATCACAAGTAAATAGTAAGTGAATCACAACTACATGTAAATCGTAAGTGAATCACAAACCAGTAAGAAATCAGTAAAATGTCAATTACAAGTCAGTAAAATGTCAATCGCATGTCATCACAATTCAAATCGCATAATGTTCACAAGCCAGTCACAGATCAGTCAAAAGTCGCATCGCAAACACAAGTCAATCACAAGTCAGTAAAATGTCAATCACAAGTTAAAGCGCAGGGAAAATCGTTACTCAATCACAAGTCAATCACAAGACATCACAATTCAAATCCCATTATTAATCACAAGCCAGTCAAAGGTCACTCAAAAGTCAAATCGCAAAGCAATCAGAAGTCAATCAAAAGTCAGTAAAATGTCAGTTGTAAATTGTCAAATCACAAGTCAAATCACAAGTCACTGGTAACCACAAGTCAATCATAAGTAAATCACAAGTTGGTCACAAGTGAGTAAATTACAAGTCAATAAAATGTTAATCACAAGTTCAATCGCAGCACAAATCATAAATAAATCATAGGTCAATCACAATTCAAATCGCTTGTTAATCACAAGCCAGTCACAGGTCAGTCAAAAGCCACACCACAAAGCAATCACAAGTCAGTAAAATGTCAATCACAAGTCAGTAAAATGCCAATCACAAGTCAATCGTAAGTCAATCACAATCACAATCATTACATATTTCTTACCTGGGCTCATAAAAAAAGGTACCCTAAACTGTCCCGACAAGACTCGCGAGCGCAGACCTTGTAACGTGGGCCCGTCAAACGGCAAAGCACCTGACACTAGTACATACAAGACAACCCCTAGACTCTGCAAATGGGAGTGTTGGACAAAAAGAAAGAACCATGTAAATTAATTATCAGCCAATTAAGCCAAAAAAAATAAATAAGTCGGTCTCTGGTCAGCGCGCGTCGATTTTAATCATGTGCGTCAACCTTTTTTTTTTTCCAAAATGTTCCGCGGTAGCTCCAACAGCGCCCTCTATTGCCGCACCTCCTCATTTTTTTTTTACCAAAGAGCCCCAAGGAATGGGAAATTGCACCAAGGCAAATGATCGAGAGCACCAAGGCAAATTATGGAGGACACCAATGTACATGAGGACACCAAAGGAAGCAAAATATACCCCCACCTTGTCTGTACAATCCAAGCTTGAAGGAAAAAAAAAAGCCACGTCCCCGCGTCAACTCCGGAACTTTGGTCTGACCAGAGACTGAACTTTTTTTTTTTTTGCCTTAGAGTAAAACAAACTGTCATCACCCATAGAAACCAATATCACAGAAGGCATGATGGTCTGGTTTCCTGTCCAAAATATTTTAACTATTCTGACCAATCTTACGCGAGGTAGCCGCCACAGCTTAAAAATAAACACGAACAATAACAGTCAGGATCCTATTTGTTTCCAAAAATGTCCTTAGTTTTACCAAATTTATATATCGCTGCCACTCGGAAAGGTTTGAGATAGCTTGGGTATTTCAGGCCGTACGTTTTTTTACCAACAAAATTCCTGTCATGGTTGTTATCGGTTTTGAAATGTTTGGGTTCATCAATTTGTTTCTTGCATTTAAAAATGTCTGTGCCAGGCATATTACCAAGTATCTGTTATTACATGGCCAATGCAGATTTTTACCTGAAGTGCATGTGTGCGTTCATAGGCGGCGGCTTTGCCACGTCCTGTTATATTTTTGAATGTGATGGCTACCTGACCCTTTAAGATGTGATGGAAACCTGACCCTTTCCCCATTAATCACAAACGTTATACCTCAAGCTAGGCTACACTTCCACTTCCACTTAAACAACAACCCTTGGCACGTAGAGGTAAAGTGGCTTGCCCAAGGACATAGCATACAGTCAGCAGCTGGATTCACATCCCAGACTCTCTGATTGGAAGTCACAAACCCCAACCACTTGGCCACACACCCTCTGTACTTACAACTTGACACACCCTTAAAACAGCCTCACATCGGCCTTGCATTTGCCTGAGGCAAGTAAGGGTAAAGTGGCTTGCCCAAGGACACAGCGTTTAGTCAGACTATGCCCCCATGATGAGTCAGCACTACTCACCCAGACATCTGCCTTTGGTCCGTTATACTCCCTGCCCTCAAAGAGTTCTGGCGCAGCATACGGCGGACTCCCACACCACGTCTTCAACAACTGGCCCTTCTCAAAAAAATTGCTAAAACCAAAATCTGAAACAACAAAGAAAATACGTAAACAGAATCCAGCGACTCAGTGCAAAGGCAGGCAATGTAAAACAGTCATGAAACTGACTTCAGACTACACATTCCTCTAATAATTACATGAAAATGAAGCACATCTTTGTTCAGTTTATTCCAATTTTTGTTAAGTGCACTTTTTTTTAACAGTTTCACAATATCCATGCTGTTTCTTGACCCTGGGGGCGCTGTTGCATTGATGTTAATACTCATAGACACTTTCCAGTTTTTCTGTACAAATTATAAGGATTAGCATGTCTTTAATCTTTCCTGAATTACCCTGTACACTGTACTAAAGTGCTCATCATTTCATTTATAAATGTACAAAGGACCAGAAATGCTATATTTAAACATTATTATCTTGAAATTTATCTAAGGATACCAGTCAGATGTAAGAGCGAAAGTGACTAATCAGGGTCGGTTATGAGAGCTTGTACATGTAATCTTGATTCTGATTGGCCAGTATTGGCTCTTCCAGATTAAGGGATTCTCACCAGTATTTGGATAGCGATTATTCCCAAAATGTCTTTGTTTATATCAGCTTACAAAAATAATCAAACACATTCTAAATTCAAATTTAACTGGTTTACTGCCCCATACATAGAATGCAGCGTTCAAGGTTTTTGAACCCTCAAATGTGAGAAAGCTCTTGTCCTGTAGAATTCAGAAATAAAAATTCTCGCAGTTCTTCAACAGTTCAACTTTATTCTAGCCTTGGTCAAGGCTTTCGATGATAGTGTCCTGATGATTGACATCGGCTGCTAACATATACATGTACATGTACATGTACATGTACAATAGCCGCGCGTTAATACACATATTATACGAAGCATGAACAGCGACCTCACGCGGCTATGCAAATCAGTCAGTGCCGATTGAATGCCTTAAAACAACGGCCGCGAGGGCCTGTTTCAGGCAATTTTCTTTACTATGTCACTGGATTTATGTTGAGTTATATTGTCCGCAGGACTCCAAACATGTTGGAGAAGGTAGCCACACTACCAAGCTCTCCATCCATGTAACATATGAGCCTCCACGACCAAGAACTGAATAATAATCTCATCTTTATTCACATTTGGGGTTGTCGCTGGAAATCCCACGACAAAATAAAGACAAACATAAGCCAAGACGCATGGTTGTCCCAAGGTGTTCGTCAGCACCAACTGATTGCAGCCTACACCAACTGATCTTGTAGCTGACTGTTTATGTTAGCGGCGAACCATCGATCATCGGACACTATCGTTGAACGCCTTGACCAAGGCTAACTTTATATCCTTTAAGGGTAAGGGTTAATGACCCCCTCAGACTCTCAAGGCACGCCCCTTTAACATACCCACCTGCTATTTTGACATTCTTATTGGCGTCTAGTAATAGATTTTCTGCCTTAAGATCTCTATGTACAATCTTTCTACAGTGGCAATAGTGGACGGCTGCAACAATCTGTTTGAACTTCTGTCTTGCTTCCCTCTCTGTCATCCGACCGTGGGATATGAGGTGATCTATGGCACAGGCAAAAATGAAAAATGAGAAATGAGCAAAGTTCATTATCTCCTATTGTTTGATCAATCACACTGTCACAGACAGTTTACCGGTACATTATTAGTTATCCCGTGAGCGCGAGTGGAACACGGAATAATGTAGTGCGTCTGTGTCCCACATGCCACAAAGCCAAAGACCGAGTGGCATGTGAGACACAGACGCATAAATTTTCCGTGTTCCACGAGCGCGAGCATGATAACGAATTTATCTTCAAGCAAACTTGACACACTAAAAAGATTTTCAGCAGTTATCCTATTACAGGTGCGTGTAATGGTGTCCGCATCTTGGAATAGCGCAATACGCGGAGGGCGGTATGGACCGTGGCCGTGCTACATGGTTATATGTAGCACGGCTTGTTGCCATGGATCGACCAATCAGGATCGAGGATTCAAGTTTACTTGAAGACAATATTAAATATACATGTACATTAGGCTTGGGACGGTATTGCATTTACTATACCGCAGTATCCAGTGACAAAAAAAACGCGGTATTCACTAAAACCGCGGTATTATGTTAAGTGGGGTATTAGTTACGTCATTATCAGAAGAAAAAATAACTAACCACCAGGCACCATGTGCCGAGTTGATAAGCCGCCAGCGCAGCATAAATCACGCAAATGCTTCACGCCGCAAATCTCCTACACTAAAAGCGTCTTGGTTTCAAACTTTCATTAAATATCAGTCCATTTGTTTGTAAAAACAACATATCATTGTAACAGATTATTAAACACGGGAAGCTTACTTTTTGTGGTATTGCATTTTTCGAATTTGTAAGTCATTGACTTGACAAGGTCCACTAAAAAATAATGCAGATCGTCGACCGATGCCAGCGCGCGCCAGAGGCCGACCACGCGACGATCCCAAGATCCTAGCGAACGTATGCTTTTCAGTTGGTATCCATTGTGAGTGACTCGAAAGGCTCATGCAATTTATGCCGGCCACCAGCGACTCCTTGCGTGCTTCGCCGGTGTCATGTGAAAATCGGACTCCTACAAAAAATATCGTACTCCTTCTCACGTGATCGGTCCGTGATTGATAATAGTAAACATCACAATATTACGCATGCGCAATTGTGGACGCTGTAATATGAAGTTGTCGGTGCCGCGACCTTCATAACGAACGGACCAATCATTCCAAAACATGAATGGAAAATGTTTCTAGCGCCGTTTTAGATGGACAATCAGCTTGATCTACACAGGGCGTGGGAAAAAGCACGTGCAATTGTGCTTGTGGGCCCAGCAGGACGGGCGTAGCTTTACGTGTGATCGTGCGGGCATTACGGGGGGTTTTCCCACGGTGAGAAATCATGGTTCTTGTATTACGCTTTCTTTTGGAGTATTTTCTTTTCTGGATTTTTATCTGGAGGACTCGGCATATTCAGGCGAGTCCCTTCCCTTTGAACGTCGGTACCGATGAATAACTAACGAAACATGAATGAAAAAAATTGTTCCGAGCGTGGATTTAGATGGCCAATCAGATTCTTTTATCTCACCATCGTCTCGGTAAAACCTTCCAAAAAAAAAGGCGAGTGCGGACACGGTGTCACATGAAAATCCGACTCCTATGAAAATCGGACCCCTTTTCCCTATTATTGGTTAATCCCTCTCACGTGACCGGTCACTTTCCTAATTACCATACTTACGCATGCGCGTTATTACCAATGAGTCCGAATTTCATAGAAACGTAAATTCTCACTACACCAGCTTTAGATCGATAAATGCAATGGGTGGGGAAAAGCACGTGTTCCGACTCTCTGTGCGGAACCAGTGTGGGACCACGTGTATGCGTATCATGCACTGGCATGTACGGCCACGCACATGACGCACGTAAACACTTAAGTGTACGCTTCCAGATCGTACAAAAGTTTTTACCCACGTTAAGAAATCATTCGTTGGAATATTTTCTTTTCTTAATTTTCCCGGACGGTTCACACTCGCTGCCTCGTATATTCAGGCGAGTCCAGATTTTTGTTTTCCTTTTGCGCGTCGGTGCCGACACTGCTTTATTGTACATTTATTCCCAAGGCCCATGATAGGACATCATGATGGCTTTGATATTGCGCTTTCCTTGAAATATTTGTTTCTCATTTTCCCCGGATCGGACGGCTCAGCATCGCATGTGAATCCAGGCGTCCCAGCACTAGACTGAAGCCTGCAAGTTTGGCGGTCATATAACCAAGATTGACACGGTTTTTTTTCTTGTTGCTGATATTCTTGGGAACTATGTTGTGGCAAAAAATACGCATGATGATGTAAGATTTCTCTGAAACAACCACGGAGAAACAATTAAGACGACCAGTTTTTGTCACGACCGTCAAAACATTCCCATGTGTAAAACATTGTTTGAACTTTCAGCGGAGACTTTTTACACACAAAGAAAACCGCAAACACGGCGGCGTTAGCAGAACTTCAAAGGCCTTTGTGGTATTGCAGCTGCCGAAGTATCAGGTTTTCTAGTCGAGCTTGACAATTGTGTTTAATCTGTCAACGGTAATTGACAATGCAGACATGAAACTGGATGCCTGAGACCACAAAGAATGGAATCAAACATGTCAAAGAGGTTGCTTGTCTTTCTGTTAGAAAGGCTTTTGCGAAGATTCTGAACACTAAGGAAGAATACCGCGGTATTGAAATTCCATACCGAGTTCACCGGTGTTTCGGTATTCATGAATCATTAGTCGGTGTTAGTCGGTTATTAAAAAAAACCTTGACTATCCGGTAATACCGAAATACCGTCCAAGCCCAATGTACATGTACCGTTACATTGTTTACTTTTGCTTTAATTTTCAGAAATGGATGGATTTGACCCCATTCCCACTTGATCCACCAATTGGGGGATCTGATCCACCTTTTGCCAAATTGCCGGATCAGATCCCCCAATTGGTGGATCAGATCCGGCAATTGTGTGTAGTGGGAACGCTAACCGTTATAAGGTGGATCAGGATCAGATCCACCTTTTCTGATCCACCTCTGGACCAGGATACAGATCCCCCAATTGGTGGATCAGATCCGGCAATTGCCGGATCACGATCAGATGGGAACGCAAAAGGTGGATCTGATCCGGCAATTTGACCTGTTAACATCCGCCCGGTGCACGAGTGGCGCGAAAATGTTGCGGTCTCATGAACGAAGAAACACGTTTTCAGGCGTGTAGCTCATGTGAACATTTCCAGCGTTTACAACATGCACAATAAACAACCGCTGAACTACGGGCTAGCACCGGCACCGCGCATGCAAAAGCGCACGTGGTATCCCAAAAATACACTACAGGCATTATTTTTGTTGCGTGTTCGTCCATTACTAAACCTTTTTCATTCCTGAAATTTCACTTATTTTTCCATCCATAAATGACTCTGAGTCCGCACTCACCAAAAGACTTCACTTTGGCACAGAATCATTGAAAAGCTTACGAGTATGCGATGAGAATAGTGCCGATAGCACGGTACGTACGGAGGTGACAAATCTGAAGTATTGATTATAGAAAATTGGAAAATGATGTCGTAGTACATCATGTGACCGTTTCTAACCAATGAGAAGCTTCAGAACCAGGGAATCCCTTATCGATGCATTGGTTTCTGTCGTGATGTCACACAATGAGCGGCTCTGTTGGATTTCACCTTTTAATGTATGCACGCACGGATCCTCTACGGATCCGTGATTTATGTTGGTGAATTCGCGTAATTTTTGTCTGTGAATTCTGATAGTGCTGTTTGAAAACTGACCCATCCTGGCCTAGCATGCAACCATGCAACAATGGCACTCCCACAGAGTGCGCGTAATTCCGAACTCAGTGACCTTTCGGACCCAACATTTCCGTACGAAAAGGTGGATCAAGCATAAGTGGGAACGCGACTTGCGGTTTCGTTGCGGTAAGATAACGATCACACCAAAATGCTGGATCTTGATCCACCTTTTTCCAAATCAAGTGGGAACGCGGTGTTTGTCATGTTTGTGGTATTAGTATTTTATAGCAAATATTGACTTGTTTGAAGTTTTGTCTTCGTCAATCCTTTTCTTGTAGTCTGGTTTTCTGACCCCACTTACCGTACATGTAAGATGAAACGTAGCAATTAATAGACGTTAGGGAATTGAAAGGTCAGGGAACCAGTCTATCTGGCTTGTACCCAATCATACAGTGTAATCGATTACAAACAAAATGCGGACTAACTAAATATGGTAAATGAGGAGCAATTTTTTTTCCAATGCTGGTCAGCCGACCAGCGTTGGAAATGGTTACATGTACAAACATACCACTTTTCTTGAAAATGTCAGCACACCAGGTGCCATGAGTTTACAGGATGCTTTAGACTGTCATTCACTAACACTGTCATGACTGTAACAGTCAAGTAAGGTATTTCATAATAATTTGGTAGTTTTTTTTGCCGTGCAAATGTTGTACAGTATATTCCCTGTTTTGTAAGCTCCAACTTTTGTGCAAACAAAAATGTCCATCTTCCTTTTAACTATAGATGACAATTTGCAAAATGTGGATTCCGTTACCACGTCCCCCATAGACTTATGTGCATTCATCTGCTTTGTTCATCTCTGGAAACTGGGCATCAAGTAGATCTCGCACATGCGCAGTTGGAATTGCAAAATGGCTCATTGAGATTGTCCTTTTGTTTCATTTTTACATAGAAAACACTTTTTGTCTATTTCTATTTTCCAGACTTACGAAAATGTGCTTAAATATTTTGTTGGCTTGCTTTACATAACGTTAGCGATATACGTCTGCATTATTGCCGAGCCGCAAATATTTGCAAAACCTGTAATGGGCAAATTTGTTTTGCTCCATGTTTCACTCGGCAGTGAAAAACTTTTGCATTGCTATCGGGTATCTACTGTAGATTTCAAAACAAAATCTAGTTTTTGAGGTGAACCCTAAATTTAGCATGGGAAAAGGAACTTTAAAGCTTGTACGTATGTACGTATTTGGCACTGTGGACATGTCTATTTTTGTGTACATTGTAGATGTACATGTACAGCCTTTAGTTTGCAAAGTTTTCAGAAATCCATAATTTAATGAGAATGAACCCATACAAATGAAAAGGGCAATGTTTTCTTCAATCATTAAGACTGCTTCTGAGGATTTTATGATGCAATTTTACGATACCGTATACATGTAGATATTCACTTAAACACAAGCCAAATGTCATGCAATGTATGTGGGTGTATGTACATGTAGGCCTTTGTACTGTACGCTGTTCTTACAAGTACACAAATGTAGTAAACAAGTGACAGAGACACAGTAACATAGATTTAACATATTTAAAGATATAGTCCATCATTTGTAATTTGTGCATTTTGTTCTTTTGAAGCAACAAAAAAGCTCAAAATCTAAAGAAGGGTGCTTAACAACTAACCTGATGAAGTTTCAGCTCAGCTTCAGCTGTATATTCCGAGAAAAACAGCATTCTAGGATCTCAATTTCAAATCAAAAGTTGCTGAATCATGTTTTGAATTGCGCCTGAATTCAGCGTCTGAGACACGTTCTCACTGAGCTGATTGCAGCTACGCAATGTCGCGCACTGATCTATGGATCCGACGAATTATAACAACCGCGCGTGCGTGTGCGTCGTGCCAATGCTTGAGGGCGCTTCGCCGAATAACAAAAAGGAACTACTAATTTAAATTTCCTACGGTGCGTCTTAAGAAGCACAGGGAGTTTAGTCCCCTTACTATCTTTCAACCAAGAAAGTTTTTCAACAATAATTACGCCAGTTACTTTTCAAATAGCTGCAAATGATGGACTATAGCTTTAACAAAATGAACACCGTAATATGTTTTTGTTATGCAAATTTTATCATAAATTAATCTTTGAAAATGTATTACATGTAAATCTATGAGACATCCCTTTTTGTGGTTTACAGTTTTGCAAACTTCACTTTCTAACACATGTTCCCAAGCATGCAAATGAGGGCGCTGTTGCTGTGATGTCTAAATAAGGTACACACTCGTCCGTTTATAGGATTTTTGTTCAAATTGTGAGTTCACCCCACAATAGGGCTGTTTCAATGTATCAAATATTTTGATATCCGATCATCAACAGAATATTCGAATAGCGCTTTGCCGGTTCAAATGTTCGTTAATTTTTTAATTTTGTTAATTACCCACGTTAATTCTTGGGTATACGGTAATACAGGCCCTACTGCACTACCAGATGCCACTTTTTGTCAACATTTCGGCGACTTTTTTCGTCACTGGCGGATCATCGTTTCCAACCTTTGGGCGGGTTTAGCTAACTATCAGCAAGTTTCGTATATTTGAATATTCAGTCAAACACAGTTTTGAATATCCAAAACTAAATTATTCGAAAACGAACAGCCCTAGCCCACAAATTGTTCGAAAACATTTGTGTTTAAAAAATATCTGACTGACTTGCACTGGATGTACGGAAACGACAATAAATCACCGTAAAAAAAAATCTCAACTTCCAGCAAATGTTTGTGCTGTTAAAGCAATTCTAACACTGACATTTTTATCATATCATTTTTATCGAATCATATTGCTTTTGCTCATGAATGCAGAATTTCTCATTAGCGTAACTAACAAACAGGCATCAAACACAGTTGAAACTGCAAAGTATTGAAGACTGAAAATAAACTTAAATGGAACATGTACATGTGCATTCAAAGGTGCATTTTCCAGTATTGCATTAAAAAAAAGATCAATTAGGCCCCCCCAAAAAAGTCTCTGCTTTCTGGTATGGAGCTTGCCCAAAAAGTGGTGCGGCGACGCGGCTTTTTTTTTTTTAACCTGATTTTTTTGCTTCAAATGTCGGCTGATGACTGCAAATGGTGCCCGACTAAACTTAGTGCAAATATATGGGAGTCCAGAAAGGCCACATAAAGCTTATCGCGACCAATCTAAAAACACGTTAAAATTGTGCAGCAGCAGGATTCCAGTCAAACCAGTGAGTTTGGAGGTTTTGAGACATCATCTTTCATTGAAAAAAAAACTTTTTCATTTTGCCGACGTGCATGGCTACGGCGACGCGCGCCCATACCAGAAACCGGAGACTTTTTTTGTTGGTCTTACGTGGGCCCTTTAAACACTTAAACAGCAAAAAAAAATTTTTTAAAAACATTTACAACATTAAACGTAACGTCACAGCTCTAACACTGCCAAAACTGCCTACCAAATATTTCGCCACCGCTGGCATACTCGGTGACTAAGTACATGTTCCTCTCTGTTTCCATGACTTGATAGAGACGGACGACGTGCGGATGCCTCAGTTGCTTCATAACCTGCACCTCCCGAACAATCTTCTTCAAATTCTCCTCGTCCAGTTGTGTCTTGTCTATTATCTTGATGGCAACCTACAGAGAGACATAGAGACCAATTTTTAATAAATATTTAGGCTAGCTTTGTTTTTTCAAATCAACTAGGCCAAAAAACACCAAATCCGCGGGTTGGGCCGGTTTGTCCATCATTTTGTCAGCCGGTATCCGCTCCGTTCACAAGTACCCCCTCACCGACAAAGAGAGTACAGTTGAAGGTGACCAACCGACGCCATCTTGCCTGACTGCAATTCATTTGCTGTGAAGCACGGCCACTGCGTGTACATGTACATAGTACAAATCCCCTTGTGTGCGTGCATCACACACAAGGAACAGTGCGTGTCAACCAGCGAAATGTCCCGCCCATGGGACGTCAATGCTAGGTAAAAGGGCGCCCTCTTTTGTCGGCGCACAGAGCCCATAGGGTTGGTTTCTGTATGCGTCGCGAAATTTGGGTCGGGTTGGGTCGGTTGACCCATTTTGGAAAAACTTGAAATAAACCGGGGAAAAAAAAAACAGTTTGGAAATTCACACGATGCAATGTTATTACAAGTTACTGTGCCCGGAACGAATGATTTGCAGTCTATCACGCAGGGTCTATAACATTAAGGCCCAACAGTACATTTTTTAGGTCATGTTGTGAGTAACGCACTGAATTATTCAGTTACTGAGAGCCAACTATTTTTACGCAACGCGAGTACATGTATGTTCAGGCACAAAAAGTGGACACAGATGCCTAAGCCAGATATTTTTTCCCCTTGTTTTTCAGGTCGGTTCAGTTTCGCGGCGGTTTGGTTTTCATTGAGTTTTTGTTGGGTCGGGTCAGGTCGGGTCGGGTCGGTTTTAGGGAGTTCAGATCGGTTTTAGTTCGGATTCAATTGTTTCAGGTCGGTTTCGTTTGGCCTGGTTAACCCGAACCCGATGCATGCAGTAACGGTCATAATTTGAGTTCACTTTTCCCTGTTACATATTTGACATGTACCGGTGCATGTACATGTATAACTTAATTATTCTGAATGCACTCCTTAATGCAGTCAGCCTCTGGAGTGATAATGAATGGCAACGTGTACATGTACCCAACAAATTAAAAAACTGTTTGTCATTCTTAATGATACTTGAATGGCAAATTAAAAAGTTCCAAGGTACACATACATAACAGGGGCAAGCAAAAGTCACACTTTAGACCCTACATTGTATAGAATCGCCTACATGTACAGTACATGTACCGGTACATGTATACTATGTACAAAAAAAAGTACAAGTGTACAAATTTAACATGTTTAACATACATACATGATTCTGCATTGAAATACCTGTACAGGTACTGTACTGGTAAATGTATACATTTGTATACATTCACAAAACGCGTACACATACATGTACATGTATACATGTATACATGAGCACAATGAAATCTTAACTGTACACACACATGTAGACATTACAGATACATGTACACCGTTCTTACCCCAGTACCTGTACAAGTACATACATATACTTTCATATGAAAGCAAAACCATTAAAACAACATTAGCAAGTGGATTTCATGACGTCAATGAACTAATGATGTTTGCCCTTGTTGTTACAAGTTTGTTTTGCTCTTTATTTCACCACATTATGTAAACATTTGAACTGGCCATTTACACACATATGCATAACATTGCACATGAACATTTGTGTATACATTGTAAGGCACTTTTGATAGCTTCGTGGTACCGGTAAACGTCATGTAAGATACGGCATAAACTGTGTAATTAGATTTTCTGAAGTTTTAAAGAAACTAAAGTGTACTTTGATTTTCTGAAGTTTTAATGAAAATACAATGTACAAATACATGTACACTTATTTCAACTGTTCAAAGATAGTATTTTCAGAGATAGCTAGCACTTGCGAAAATAAACACGTTTGTTTTTCGTGTGCAATTTTTTTATGATGTGAAAGTGATCCTTTTAGCAATAAACCAGTTCGGTATTTCAACTGTGCATGCGCACAATGATGTGGGTCACGGGTCATTGGGGATAATCAAAGCGTTGCAACCCTGTGACACGTCGTAACTCGCGGCGTGTCGTATGATCCATTTCACAAAACTTGCGATGTGTTGAACATGTCGTAAGTTCCTTGACAACGACTTAAAACAGGTCGCAAGATGGTACGTGCCTTAGTGGTCATCGCAAATTAAGAAGCGTCCTTTTCTTAGCCAGTTTTATGACATAAAAATGACATAAACAAGACTTAAATACAGGCCTTCATTTTTAAGGAGCGCGAGCGCGATCGCGCTCCTTCGCGCTCCTCAACACGGTTTCTGGCGCGCGAATAATAGCGCTCCTCGGTAAATTTGTAAGCTCATTAATTGTCGACTCCAGTTTTTGTCTACATAAAGCCAACAGTAAAATCTTGTCAATCAAAATTTTATATACTTGATTTCTTAACTTGTCATCCCGATGTTTGAACGATTTTGTTGCAAAAAAAATCAACAAAAGTAAGTCGAAAACCTTCGTAAAATCCACCCATAATCATCGCAAGGATTTTGTAAACATCGCAGTTACTCGAGCCATCCCATACATCACGTATATGGACACATTAGCCATTTTCTTTTCATCAACGACATGTAGCACGTTCCATTATGATCAGGGCAGGGTACTGGCAGGATCGTCATTCAGACGTGCACCGCCATTAAGTGAATAAAATGAAATAATAATTTCGGTTGAGATCAGTTTATAAATATTTATAATGTAAAACTAAATAAATAAACCTCCGATGAAGTGAAACCCCAAACAATTATGAAATGGATGGGCTGTGCAATTGAAACCACCTACTTTGTAATACCAACACCCCTATTTTTCGATAAAATGGACGTGGCCCACACGTGTTGAGTGTGGTGTGCCGGGCGATCGCGAGACCGACCCGTCCCCCGATCCCATCCCACGCATAACGCGTAGGCCTACTTGTGCGCGGTCTAATACTGTGTAGCCAGACAATTAACAGTGAAATTACACCGTTTTTCTGGAAGTTGTGATGTTCCAAAGGGAGCCAGAGTTTTTGAACGGCATTTTGAATGATCTCAGGTACATCCACAAGAAACTAGCGTTCATTTTTGACAAGTTTGGGTTGGAAATACCTTACGAAAGGTTGAGCTCATTTGTCCCACAACGATAGAGTGCAGAGCGATTTTCCGTGTCGACTACCGGGCTATTCGCCGCAAGCGCGGCCGGTCAACTGGCCACCCGTGCACGGTGACATTGTTTGTGCGTAGTACCATTCGACATTTTGTAATGGCGTTTAATACTTGTACATTTCTGTGACCTTACTTTCGATCCTTTTATTTTTTTGTGCCCAAAACCAGATATTCATATAATTATTTTCCTTTTCTATTTTACTAATTTTGAGGATTTATGTGACAAAAAAGTGTTTCTTTGACAGATGTATGACCGGACTTTAATAAATTAATTGGATTTTTTTTTTGGGGGGGGGGGGGGGAGGGGGCTCTATTCATCAATTTGGATATAATTTTAGAACCCCTCAAAAACACGGTTACACCACATGATACATATGCAAATTTAAACAAAAACAGGTTTTTAGTAAAGTTAGTAAACCAAAACAAACTATTTGATAAAAAAAAATCAATAAATAAAAACTGAAATAAACAGTAAATAAAACAAAAAATAAAAATAAAATAAAGTGAATATAATAAAAACGAAGTAAAATAGAACAAAAAAGAAACACTAAAGAACCACAAGTCAACTCCAATTTGTTTTTCATTTTTATTTCCAATTCCACATCAGGATGATTCACAAACAAGTAAACTTAAACCTATTAAATTGAGTGACATGAATTAAGCACTCAGTTTGTAGTGAACAGTCGCATCTGTTTCTCAGTTCTGATGCAAGTGTGTGTGCATGATATGAAAGGCTTCAGGAAATGATTTCGATTCATTTTTTACTTTGAGCACAAAACATGCAAATCGAGCTCCTCGGACTTTTCTAGGAGAGCAATTTTGGGTGCTCAAATTGAGCTCCTCGGATTTCCCAGGAGAGCGATTAACTGAGCTCCACGAATTTCTAAAAATGAAGGCCTGAAATACCGAGACAATGTGCGTAAAGTTGTAAATTGAAAATGCATTGAAGTAATTATGAATTAGCCTGGAATATTGCAGTTGGAATTTGAAAGTAGCTGTACAGTCCACTGCATGCGAGCTTGTTTTCCTTTAAAACTGCAATAAATGTCCGTCATTTTGTTTTGCATTTTAAAAACTTTTCTACAGGAGATCACACAACTCTTTGTTGAATATCAGACGACTGTTTACTGTTCGTTGAAGAAATACCTAACAGTCACCGTGTTGGGCTATAAATACACTAACGACTCGATTTGTGAAATGAATCGCAGGACGCGCCGCAGCTGCGATGCATTGTAGGGATATGACATATGTCGCATCGCTGCGATACATTTTAAGTTGGGATGAGTTTCGTGAAATCGGGTGTTGAATCTACAATGTATATGAGTTGAATTACAATAATGACATTGTAGGCCTACCGGTACATTGTACATGTACATGTGTAGTGCTGTACTTAGCATAGGAACCAACCTACCTGTACATGTACAATGTAAACACATGGTGCATCTGTTTGTGTGCAAAAAGAAACCAAGCTCAATGTACCGGTACATGTAGGCTACATTTAAAAGTCTTTTGGTGTTGCAGATTTATTAAAAAAACAGGGGGGGGGGGGAACAGCACTATTTCATTTACATAAAACTTACACATTTAAAATTCATTACAAGAGAAGAGGGATCAGAATTGGTCAAGCGCACTGACTAATAGTGACAGATCATTAAATAAAACTCATTTTACAAACAGTGAACAAAATAATAGGCATACATGCATTGACATGCAGACATGGAAGCAAAACAACAGATCCTTGGGGAAGAATAAAAAACAAGAAAATAATCTCCCCCTTTGTGACCTCAAAATTGGTTGCAAAGTGGCATTATATCGTGCCCTGTGGCTAAGCTGGTAACCTACGCCGTGTCCAAATTACCTGGCTACACACGTGTCTATGCTAGCGGCTGCGGCTACATGTACATTGCACATTGAACATTGTATGTACATGTACATGTACATGTACTTCCCATAGACTCGTGTGTAATTCTAAGCCACAGCCAATAATTCGGACACAGTCCTGTAGCCCTTACTCCAGCAGAAGCCATTTTCGATCATGTTCCCTTTATCTATTTCATAAATTGTAAAGTGTTGAATGGGATGGTGCCAGACTACCGGTATTTTATGATTGGAGTGCGTTCCAAGCCTGGCTTTCAATTTTTTTTAAATGTGGCTTCCAACATTAGGGCCCAATTTTTTGGGCTTTGCTTACACAGTTAGCGAGAAATCCCTGCTTACTATAGCAGAAAATTCCATGCTTACAGTAAGCGTTTTTCACGTGTTAGCTAGGGATTTTGGCTTCTGCACATGCGTACGTCCCATAACTACATGTAAGGATTCTGTGCTTACAAGTTACAGGGTTAGCACAGAATCTTTCTGATACTGATAAAAAGCATAAAAAGCGCGGAGTGGTTAGCAGTGCCATGAACATGATGAAATTGGGCCCAGGTATGTTTGTTATCACAAATTTTTTATTATTCATCAGAGCAGACTGATATTAATTGGTATTGAACTTTTAGGCCTATTTCATTATTTTCATTTCTAATCGCAAATTCCAAAAATGAACAGTTTACCTCGCTTTGAAATTAATATGGCCGACTCGTGAGTAAAGTCTATAAAGCACCCAATTATATTCGCTGAGCAAAATCAGGTAACCAACTAAAATGCCTTGGGATGTACACTGTTTGTGACTGGTAATCCGCTATTTTTTGCTTAGTACAGTATTTTCTGCTTACAGCAGATCCATCAGATGCCCTGACAGAGCCTCACTCTTTGCAGCCAACCAGTGCCTTCATTGTGTGAGTTGACGTGTCCTCACATTGTGTCCGTGCGCAAAACAAGTCAATAACAGTCTACCCATTTTCTAAATACCACGGAAAAGGTCAAGTAGCTAGAGTGACAGCGTTGTGATTTGTTAGCTTTCTGTCCGGCGCTGCTTTCTTTTCCTTTTTATATGCTATCCTTCACTCTTCTCTCGATCTTTTTTTTTCTCTCTCCTTTCTTATAATGTACAATCAATTTATCGCTGGGCCGGGCGCATTAATGCCAACGCTCATTTGTCCAACGGGCCTCGAAATTTACAACACAATGTTGAGATGTAAGCTGATATATATGTACATGTACTGTACGCACGTGTATGCCATGTGGGCTCTGGAAAGTTGAGAGAAAAAAATAAGTCCTCCTTCATAACACGATTGTCAGAAACTTTCATCTTAAACATGTTCAAGGTAGAGTAGAAAATTTGCAATTTGTGATATTTATCTTTTGAAACAACCAATGTGCACAAAATGCAAAAACGGATGCTTAATAAGTTTTAGCTCTTGAACGCTGTACACATACATGTATGTATATTTTGAGAAAACAGAACAAAACACACACATATGTAAACATAATATTCTGGATCTTGATTTCAACAGAGGTGTGAGTGACCACTGATAAAAATAGCTGACAACAGCTGAAAAAGGTGTAAAAAAGCTGAACTTTGGAAATCTCCTGCATTTTGTACCCAGCAGGTGAGAGAAAAAAAGCTGAAATCCAATTTACAAAAAAAAGCTGAAATGAGCTTTAAAGCTGAGATTTCACACCCCTGTTTCAATTCCAAAGTTGCCGAGTCACATTTTGAATTGCGCCCTCTCATGACACATCCCGAAATCAGCATTCAGGACTTGATTCTCATTGAGCCGCTTGTCACCCATTCACGGATTCGCCAAATTGCAAACCAGCTTCACATTAGAAGGCATGGGGCGGATTCACAGACATTTCCAGAAATGTGTCACTTGACACATCTTTGGAAATGACCTTTTTTCTGTTGTTTTCTTCCAAATGATAGCACGCCAGAAGGAACAATTTCAGAGGGAGTTGCGTCATTGCATGCTACAAAACTGCATACCATAATACATACATTTACATGTACATGTATGATGTAGAGGCTGAGGCTACTGGTAGTTTACGATAAAATATCCGATTAAGTTTAAGACAAAAAATCAGCCGTTTTCATGATGACATTTCGTGTGTAATGAATGAAAATATGTATAAAAGTGAAAAATCCACTCGAAATTGGTGTGCAAGTGACATTTTCGGTACTTTCTTTGTATGCCATGATATAGTGTGTTTCTTATTGCATCGTGAGCAATTGCTATAGTTACACTTTATTACATGTGTACAGTACATTGTATGGGTTAAGTGGGAATGTATAGGCCCTACTGTGTATGCATGCACAATTTACAAATTTTAAATTCCCCATTGAATTGTCATGTGTCTTCACGTCCTGTACAAACTGCCTTGAGAGAACATGTGCGCTTCAGAGACGATCAATACTCACGAGCAAACTTTGGCTACATTTGCACATAATGTACACATAGGCTTGGTGACCGTGAAATGTCAATGGGGAAGATTGGGTAGAAGGGGCAATTGAGGAAAGTATACATGTACATGGACGTACGGAATGTACATTCACGTGCACAATAACAAACATGGGAACTAGGTCACTGGGCCACTCTGGCATATCAAAGGAACACGGCATCCTAAAACAGACCAATTGGGCTGCAAAACGTGCTTTGATTTAAATGTTAATCCTAAAGAACATGTAAGTGTAGGATATAAACATCCACATAACTATCCTTTCAAAACTGGGCGTTTTTGTGTTATTTCTGTATTAGGCCTATGCGTGCGAGAAAGACTTTCAGGGCCCACTTTTTTTACCCAAAAAGTTGAGCTGTTTAGACGCTAGCTGTGATTATATTTGTGAAGTGTTCGCCTTTTGCGGACATGTAAGAAACCACATTTTGTGTACGTGTGTCATACTAGATGTGTACATACATGTATACAACGTGTATCGTACATTTTATGAAAACGACAGGAAAAACAAAGTCATACTCCGGCGTGTCTGAGTGGGCACAGGCCGTAATGGAAAAAATGTAAAAACTTAATAATTTTTTTTCCAGATTAATCAATATTTGTAGTCTTTGATATGTCTGCAAACAGTATAAAATTTATGGAGTAAAAGTCTTTTTTTCCAGAAAAATATTGGCATCTTAAACTTCAATACTACAAAACTTAAAAAGTTTAAAGGCTTCATTCAGTGTATGTATGCACAAATGTGTACATACATGTACATGTACTTCTTTTCATTTTAATAACTTACCGTAGGTTCACATTTTGTCTGATTCATTTATAGGGAGGGGAGGAGGAGGGGGTGTTTGCTTAAAGTTTTAAAGTGAAAACATCACATTCATATCTTTTATTTTATAATAATCTTTTAAATGCCCATGTGGGGATACACACAGTGTAATATTGAACTAACCATGAACTTTGGTTTGTAGTACAGGGAAAAAAATAACCACATTACACTGACTGACAGTACCTGTACACGTACCGGTACATTGGTGGTAAAAACCATTTCCTTTCAGATGTATCTTTCCCCGAGCTAGCCCCACGACACGTACTTCCCCGAAAAACCCACACAAGCTGACAAACACACACACACGTCAGCAACTGGTACATCATGTACATAGGTTGCCTCCAGTATTCGTTTTAAAGGGAATGTACAACACTTGCTTTTGTTGCAATTTTCAGAAATAAATGGATTTGGAGGATTAGTATGTTATAGAAAATATTGTTACACTGACTTGTTTCACGTTTTGGGTTCGTAGATGCTGGAAAACCAAGAAACCAATCATATTATTGTAGTCTGGTTCCCTGACCCCACTTAAGATAAAACAGACAAATTTATAGACTTTGGGGAATTGTAAGATCAGAGAATCAGTCTAGCAGGGTTTTAGTCTTCACATGTGAGTAATCAATTGCAAAGAAAATGCAGACGAACTAAATATAAAAAAGTAGGAGCACTTTTTGAAAAAGGCCAGTTTTCTCCAACGCTGGTCGGCCGACCAGCGCTGGAAAAATACAGTTTTTCTTGAAAACCTCAGCACACCAGGAGCCACAACTTTACAGGGTGCTTTAGACTGTCATTCCCTAACAATCCAGTAAGATATTTTGTGATAATTTGATCATTTCGTTTTTTGATGTTTGCAAATGTTGTATCTTCCCTTTAAAGGGGCACGCTTACATGTAAGAGCCAGTTGGGCTCGAAAACGTGTTTACAACAAAATTATTACGTTAAAACTATAGTCCATCATTTGTAATTAGTGCATTTTGTTCGTTTGAAGCAACAAAAGTGTTCAAAATCTAATGGAGGATACTGAACAACTTACTTGATGAAGTTTCAGCTCAGCTTCAGCTTCATATTTCGAGAAAAATAACATTCTAGGATCTCAATTTAAAATCAAAAGTTCCTAAATCATGTTTCGAATTGTTTTGAATTGCAGCTTTACGCGATGTCGCGCACTGATCCGACGAATTATAGCAACCGCGCGCCTGTGCGTCGTTCCAATACTTGTGCGCGCTGCGCCGAATAACAAAACGAACAACTAATTTAAATTTTCCTTCTTAAGAAGCACCGTTGGAAATGCCTTCTTTCGTTGATTTCTTCAAAATGAGAGCTTGCCAGAAGGAATAATTTCACAGGGAGTTTAGTCCCCTTACTATCTTTCAACCAGTATGCTTTTCAACAATAATTACAAAATGTACGCCAGTTAGGCCTACTTTTTTGGATAGCTGCAAATGATGGACTCGAGCTTTAAATATAACTACAAAAGACCAAAGTAGAACATAAATGAACGTTCGCAAAGATATGCCATGGAGATTTGCTGCTTTCATGTAATTACCACGGGAAGGAGTTTCAGGGTACAAAATTTTGGTCCTCAAAAATTGTTCCGTTTGGCAAAGCGCTATAATACACCGCGGTGTGTCTTTTCAAAATGATGCTCATGTACAAAATTGCATGTACCCGGTAATATCTTACAATGAATCACACAGTGAACTGGAGTATATTTTATGCGGCGCCAGTCTGGCTCAAAAGTCGCTGCTCGAAGAGATTCACGTTCACGATAAAACTAAGAGAACATTTCAATTTTAAAGGGGCACTAGGTCCTGAAATCCCCCAAAATTTCATGTTTTGGATTGTTTACTTATCCTATTTCAAACTTCAGGTTGAAAGGAAACCAACCTAATGTCTTACCGTTCCCGAGGAAAGAAAAAAACAACCAGTTGTTTACATCGGACACGACGGAGTACGAATACGCTTTTCCTGTCGTTTTCAGTCAATGTACACGTTGTGTGTGTCAATTGAATACAGCACCGTGCTTGCGAACAGCAGTGACCAATCACCAATGCACAAAATGTGGTTTCTTACACGTCTGCAAAAGGTGAACACTTTCCGGATGAAATCACAACTAGCACCCAAACAGCTCCACTTTTGGAGTTGCAAAAGTGGACCCCGAAAGTCGTTCTCGCACGCATAATACAGGAATAACACAAAACGCCCAGTTTTTAAAGGATAGTTGTGTGGATGTTTATATCCTACTTTTAAATGTTCTTTCCGATAAACATCATTTCATTCAAAGCGCGTTTTGTAGCCCAATTGGGCTGTTCCAGGACCCAACGTACAAAGTGAGACATCACCAGTAGAATTCCCGTGACCAAGACATTTGGAATAGGGTAAGTAAGCAATTTAATTAAAAACATGATTTTTCTTTTAAATCTGACTGCATGTGTGCCTTTAAAGGGAATGTACATCATTGGCTTTTGCTGTAATTTTCAGAAATGAATTATTTGAGAGGTTAGTATAATACATCAAATATTGTTACACTGACATTTTTGAAGTTTTGTGTTCGAAAAGGTTGGAAAAACCAAGAAAAACAAAAATGTTCAAGTAGTCTGGTTCCTTGACTCCACTAAAGATAAAATGGATCAATGTATAGATGCCGGAAAATTGTAAGGTAAGGGAACCAGTCTAGCTGGCCTGCACCCGTTCATGAACATGTTACCAATAGCAAACACAATTTGGACTGAAAAAAGTGTAAAGTTGGAGCAGTAGTTGAAAAATAGTTAGGTTTTTCCAACGGTGGTCGGCCGACCACCGTTGGAAATGTTTACAAAAATACCATTTTCTTGAAAATGACTTTACACCAGGTGCCATAATTTTACAAGATGCTTGAGACTGTCATTTACCAACATCCTAGAAAGGTATTTCATAAGAACTTGGTAATTTTATTTTTCGATGTTTGCAAATGTTGTATATTCCCCTTTAAACATGTATACCAAAAGTACATTACACACGATGCACAACGCAAACACATGATGCACCCTGCACATCCTGAATCCAGGGCGAAAAAAACCCATCATTTGCTTTTCATCGCTGTTCAACCCAGAGGCAATATGACATTTACACGCAGTGTTTTTTTCCCTGCAAATTGCAGGAATACACATTCCGTTATTGTACAGTGCTGATTACGTACATGTACGTTACAGTACGTATGTACACACATAAACAGTGCAGTGTACAAATGTGGGAGCTTGCACATACTTCATCTTGTGTGAATGCAATACATTATTGCGATTGACAGTCTTGGATTGACTTGATCTGTCATTGATCTGTGAATGGCTTGTGATTGATCTTTGATTGATCTGTGATTAACTTGTGACTGAATTCAGATTGACTTGTGTGATTGGCTTGTGAAGTTGTGATTGACTTGTGATTGGCTTGTAAATGTCTTGGGATTGGCTTGTCATTGACTTGTGATTGACTTGTGATTAACTTGTGATTGACCTGTGATTAACAAGCTGATTGACTTGTGACTGACATTTGATTGGCTTGCGACTGGCTTGTAATTGTCTTGAGATTGGCTTGCGATTTCCTTCTGATTGACTTGTGATTCACTTGTAATTGACTTGTGATTGGCTTGTGATTAACATTTGATGACTTGTGATTGACTTGAGATGACTTGTGACTGACTTGTGATTGACTTGCAATTCACTTGTAACTGACCAAGACTTGCGATTCACTTGTAATTGACTTGGGATTGACTTGTGATTGGCTTGTGATTAACATTTGATGACTTGTGATTGACTTGAGATGACTTGTGACTGACTTGTGATTGACTTGTGATTAACCTCTGATTGACTTGTGATTGACTTGTGATTGACTTGTGGTTGACTTGTGATTGACTTGTGATTGACTTGTGATTGACTTGTGATTGACTTGTGAATAATTAATGTGGTGTGACTGAATTGTGATTGGTCTGTGATTGCCTTGAGATTGGCTTGTGATTCGCTTGCAATTGTCTTGTGTCATTATTATATTTAATTATGCAACAATTCAAAACAAAACTGACAGCTGACATACAATGTAATCGTTTTTTCCTTTTAAAAATCTTATCATAAAAAAGAGAGAAATTCTAGCAGAGTTGTTTTGCTTTTTCCAGATACCCTAGGGTAGCCTTAAAACCTAACTTTTCATCTGTAAAAAAACTGTCCTGCCAAAAAATATTATCATGTACCCTGTCTGTATCAAGTTCAGGAGACTTCATGATCCGAACAAAGGCCATCCTTAGAGAGAGAAAAACTGGCTGCAAAATTGAAGGGATGCTTTTATTCCTCTCTAAAGGACATGAGGAAAAGGAACCAACTTGAGCTCACAATGATGCCTTCCTGTGTTGATGAAATCCTAGCTGGACTGAAGTCGTCATTCCGTAAACTCGACAGCGAAGGAGGCTCCGCGGCCAGGGTAGCGAGACACTAGAAAAGAGCCGGATAGATTTCAAAACACACAGGATGCGCTGAAACCAAGATAAGAGGGGCAACGCGAGACAAACCACTGCGCGAATTCATCATAGGAAGGAAAGAGAAGAAGAGCAGCGTTCTTGTATTTCAGTATATTCAGCAGCACAGTTCAACTTCCTGTAGGCGATACATTTATTGAAAAACCTCTTGAAGGGATGAAAACATTTTATCCCAGTTTCGATTTGATTTTTTTTTTTTTTCCTTCTTGGATGGTCACATGAGTGCTGCTGACTGGACAGGATTTCAGATACCATATCCTGTAATCTCATCAACTCACAAATCTACATTTCATGACATAGGGCCTACGTACATTGTACATGTATCATACCGGTACCTATCATACAATCCGCACAATCCTTAGAGGTACTGGTATCGGGGAAATACAACATTTGTTAAACAACAAAACTACCAAATTATACACAGGTACGGTACCTTACAGTTACAGGGTGACCGTCAGGTCATGGCCAAATTCTGCTGAATGCACTTCAAAAATCTGTCAGATTTATCAAAAATCTGCCAAATTCCCCAAAATTACTCAAGTTACACTACCGATATATAACCACTTAAAACCACATGCAGATGTTGCAGTTTTGCCTTAATTAAGGTTCAAATTACATTATAAACAATCTATAGTCACATTAAAATATTATGAAATTGCGTAAATTTCAGGCAAAACGCGGTCACGACGAAGTCCGGTTCCCAGTGAACCTCAGCACCTACTGTAGACTAGCCAACCTGTCCCATTATGCAAGGGTTTGTTTGAATAGCTTTTTCACACAAATGTAACATTTTTTTGTTCAAAATTTTTCTAACCAATTTTGCATAATTCTGCCAGAAATCTGCCAAAAAATTCATTCTGTCAAATTTTCTGTCAAACTCGTTTTTAATCCAAAATCTGTCAAAGTTAGCCGAAAATCGGCTAAAACGGTCACCCTGGTACCTTACTTGGCTGTAAGTGAATAATAGTATCAAGCATCCTGTAAAATCACAGCATCTCGTGTGCTGTCATTTTTAAGAAAAGTGGCATTTTTGTATCAATGTCCAACGATGGTCAGCTGACCATCGTTGGATAAAAACTGAATTTACTGGCCCCATACATGTACCGGTACCAAATTTTAAGTAGTCCACATTTTTGTTTTGCACTTGGTTACACATCTGTAAACAGGTGCAAGCTACATACCGGTACAGGTAGCTCTACACTGTAGTCTGGTTCCAATCTGACAATTTCACTCATGTCTAGAGCTTGCTGTGTTAAGTCTGAAGTAGGGTCAGGGAACCAAACTCACGAACATAATTTTTTTTGTCTTCGTTTTTCCAGCGTCTACGAACACAAAACTTTAAACAGGTCAGTGTAACAATAATATTTTGCTATAAAACACAAACCCCCAAATCCATCCATTTCTGAAAATAACAGCAAATTACAAATGAGTTGCACATGATTGTGGGTGATCTCTGTGTGACCTACAAATGTACGGTTTCTCTTACACCATGCTTTCAATTCAGCTTTTGTTTTTAAAAGTCAAAATTTAATTGATTGGAAATTCCTGTGATTTCAGTTCAGATGTTTTATTGATTTTTTTCTTGAACATTTTGATTGATTGAACTTCTATGAAAATACACCCAACCAAAAAAGAAACTCCTCCCCCCTTTGCAATTATTTTTTATTAACTCAAAACTACTGAGCGCCTCTTGCTCAAATAACGACTAATCAGTACAGAAATCTAGCCATACTCTTTATTTGGCCCAACACATTGATAATGTGTACGAATTTACGCAATTTATGACAAATGATACCGAAAACAGTTGCACTTTTGTATACGTGCAAGTTGTGGTTCACACTCACCTTATGTAAGTGGGGGTTTTTTGGTACCACTGGTCATAAATTGCATAATTTTGTACACATTATCACTGTCTTGGGCTAAACAAAGAGTATGGCTGGATAGCTAACGAATTTCTGTACTGATCAGTCGTAATTTGAGCAAGATGTGACCAGTAGTTTTTGAGTTAAAGGGAATGTACATCATTGGCTTTTGCTGTAATTTTCAGAAATGAACTATTTGAGGGGTTAGTATAATAGATCAAATATTGTTACACTGACATGTTTGAAGTTTTGTGTTCAAAAATGCTGGAAAAACCAAAAAAACCAAAAATTTTCAAGTAGTCTGGTTCCTTGACTCCACTAAAGATTAAAGGTTCAATTTATAGATGCCGGAAAATTGTAAGGTAAGGGAACCAGTCTAGCTGGCCTGCACCCGGTCATGAACATGTAACCAATAGCAAACAAAATTTGGACTGAAAAAAGTGTAAGTTGGAGCAGTAGTTGAAAAATAGTTAGGTTTTTCCAACGGTGGTCGGCCGACCACCGTTGGAAATGTATACAAAAATACCATTTTCTTGAAAATAACTTTACACCAGGCGCCATAATTTTACAAGATGCTTGAGACTGTCATTTACCAACATCCTAGAAAGGTATTTCATAAAAACTTGGTAATTTTATTTTTCGATGTTTGCAAATGTATATTCCCTTTAAACAAAAAGTATTAAGGACTTTCTTTTTTGGTTCAGTGTACGGTACATTGTAGTTTCTCCAGTTGCGTTTGCATGAGAAGATGTCTTTTTCACCATTCAAAATACCAGTGACATATCCGGTACATGTCACCGGTATTTTGAATGGTAAAAAAGACATCTTCTCATGAATGCAAACGCAACTGGAGAAACATGTACATGTACTAAACCAGCATGTACTAAACCAGCAATTAAATACTGTGTCGATATTTGCCCAGGAGACATGAAATTGTGGGTGCGTTCAACTCACACTGATGTGTCTACACTCATGAGCTAGGCTCTGCAAGCATGCACAACCCAAGAGTAACAATTATAATGTAGCGTACAAGTGTACGTACAACACATTCATGTCATTGAAAAACCGTTGTCAAAATGACTTACGTCACAACACGTCTATTTTGGAGCGGGATCACAGACTGCGAACACATACAAGCAAAGGCCACACACAAAAATTTTAGGGTTTTCCTACGTACATGGATTGTCATTTGGCAAAATAATGAGTGGAGAACTTGATGTCGATTGACCAGTTCAGTTTTGACCATGTTGATTGGTGCAATAATTGGGGGGGGGGGGGGGTAAAGCAGGACATTTTTGCATTAACCTAACCTCCTACATGTACTGTCTGTTACATGATGTACTAAGGCCAAAAAAATAGGTACATGTACACATGTAGGACTTACACAACAATTTGTTGTGTAGCTGTGCCATAAACTTACCGGTACGATCAATTTCACAAAACTTTGCGTAGCTGTGCAATGTTTTAAACAATTGAAATATATTGGGCGAGGATAATAATCAGTCAGTGTATCACATCCACCCGCCAAAATTAGTTTTGTCCGACTTTCCAATTAGAATCGTGCAGTAACTCTAAAAAATCTGTCACAAGTAAAACACCGCAGCAATTCACATACTTCAAACACAAAGCTGTGAGTGTCTTGTATCGACCCTGATAAGTTGTGCAATGACAGGCTCTCCAACAATCACGACTTGTTAGTAAAATGGTTGATTTTCAGTCACTACGCCACAATTACGCCACCTAAAGTAATTGCGCAAGTTTTTCCATAATTTGTTGCGCAAGTCACTGACCTACCGGTACATGTAAAACTTTTGTGAAACTTGTCATGACTGAAATGTTGCACAACGTGTAACATGTAATACTGTGCAACTTATACGCAATAAATGTTGCGCAAGTGGAGTTACGCAATTGCGCAAAGTTTCGTGAAATCGGCTACCAGTGCAACAGGAATCCACCGTGTACGTTGTTGTATTTGGTACACTGCATACGGTACATACGATTCCAGGAAGCATTTCACTAAATTGGCGTACATTTGTACTAGCCTTTGAACTACATGAAAACCACTTCTATTGGACTCTAGTACCCCCTTTCTACTCCACTTGAAACCCCGCCCATTAAATGGACTCCAGTACAGACTTTGTACCATGGAGTTGCTGCATGAGGGTTTACAAACACACCGAGAATGGATTCCCCATTGTGCACTGAACATACAGCACACACCATGCACACAGGCAGTGCGTGCTAAACCACGGTTTAACCATACACAAACTGGTTTCAGGCCAAAGTCTGTGTGCCAAAGTACGACACCGATGCGCAGGCAGCACAGTTTCCGTCCTCACCCAGCCCACGGTCTTCCCACCCACGAGCCCAGCCAAACACACCACCCTCTTCCGATCTATTTTCGGCTGACCCCAATATAGAAACTGGCTGATTAGCGTATTTGCCGATAATCACTTTTTTAAACAAGGGGACAATGGCTACAGTGGCCTGGTAACACCGTTTTTGCCTCGGCGATTACCAGCGTTTATCCACAGATAGAAAACCATTCTTATCATACTGTCATAAAATTTGCTTTGTATTTAGGCTCACACTTTTAAAGTTGCTGATCAACAAATTCAATTTTCTTGAAACAAATTTTCTTTTTTGTTCGAATCCTAAACATTTTTTCTTTTGTTGTTGTTGTTGTTGTTGTTGACATCTCCAACCCATTTTGGGCCCACACAGATCTGTCTTGTGCACAGACTGGTTTCCTGTTCGTACAGTATAGATACTGGTTGTGGGGCGGGAACCAGCCTGCCCTTTCCAAAACGGAATCATTATCAGGCAGCAATAATTCAAAATTTGTACAGTAATAATTAATTAACAAATGTGGGCTGGTTTTTCTAAGGTGGGTCAATGTCTCATTAACAACTGAATAACTTTTGCAGCTTCCGGTAGAAAAATAGCAATTTAAAGGTAGGGTAAGATCACTTGTCATTTGTGCATTATTTTTGTTTGAAGCAACAAAAGTGCTCAAAATCTAAAGATGGGTGCTTAAAGGGGAGATACAACATTTGCAAACATAAAAAAACGAAATGATCAAATTATCATGAAATAGGTTACTGAATTGTTAGGGACAGACATTCTAAAGCATCCTTTAAAATCGTGGCTCCTGGTGTACTGACAGTTTGAAAAAAAAACTGTATTTTTCCAACGCTGGTCGGCCAACCAGCGTTGGAGAAAACTGGCTTTTTTCCAACAACTGTTCCTAATTTTTCATATTTAGTTGTTCTGACTTTTCTTTGCAATTGATTACACACCTATGAAGGGGTACATGTACAAACCTGCTAGACTGATTTTCTGACCTTACATGTACAATTCCCCAAAGTGAATTAATTGCTCCGTTTCATCTTAAGTGGGGTCCGGGAACCAGACTACAAGAACATGATAGGTTTTCTTGGTTTTTCCAGCATTTACAAGCCCAAAACATGAAACAAGTCAGTTTAACAATATTTTCTCTAACATACTAATCCTCCAAATCTATTTGTTTCTGAAAATTCCAGCAAAAGCAAATGTTGTACATTCCCTTTAACAACTAACCTGATGAAGTACCGGTAGTTCTCTGTGAATGCTGTATATTCCGAGAAAACAACATGGATCTCGGTTTCAAATCAAAAGTTGCCACTTGAGTCATGTTTTTAATAGCGTCCAAAATCAGCGTCTGGAACACGTTCTCATTCAGCCGATTGCATCTGATTGCAATATCACGCACCAAACCGACAAAAAATAGCAACCGATCATGCGTGTGTCGTTTAAACGCTTGCATGCACCCATTCACTGGTTTGCCGAATTACTAATGAAAATTCAAAAAACGCGTCACTTGACCGCATCTGTAGAAATGGTCTTCTTTCATTGTTTACTTCAAAATGACAGCATGTCAGAAGGAATCATTTCACAGGGAGTTTAATGCCACTACATCTTGAACTAAGT
This sequence comes from Patiria miniata, assembly GCF_015706575.1. NCBI lineage: Eukaryota > Metazoa > Echinodermata > Asteroidea > Valvatida > Asterinidae > Patiria > Patiria miniata. The sequence continues at coordinate 4,708,433 of NW_024037064.1, read as the reverse complement.
AAGCTACCGGTATTCAACAATAATTTTGTCAGTTTTTGGATAGCTGCAAATGATCTACTCTATCGGTACCTTTAATAAAAGGAAAGTATTTCTGGTATGAAATTCAAAAAGCACAGCGAAAGCAAATTTAACAAAATCTGTACTGCCAAAATATTTTTTTTACTTTTGAAGAATAAAGTGCTCACATATTTATTTATTTTCATTACCGAGCAATATGTTATGATAGTCAGTTCATTCGCATCTAGGCTCGCAATAAAGTGATGTTTTTTGGAATGGTTAATAATTCCCTTTTCAGTTGAAGTTTTGATTTCCTTAATCAAACGGGTGACTTTTTTTTGGTGTCCACCATTTCAACCGAAATCTTTGCTTCGTCATCGCGACATCATTATAAATTTGCAGTCAAGAGTGCTTACATTGTCAACCAACTGTCAAATTAACCCTCCTACGCAGCCAAATCTGTGTAAAGTTTATACTTTTTCAGTCAAAATCAGTCAAGTGACTGTTTTAATTAAGAGCTCCCAGCCTACATAATGCAGCATTGACTGGCTGTGACTGTTTATGTAAACTTGATACAATTATGCTTTGACTGTAGGTGATTGATCATGTTGATGAGCCAGCTGTGCCTATTTTTTGGCCTGCTTTTGTTTGTTGACTGAATTTGACTTGTCACAGTGCTTGCTTGAAATATGATCGGACTGTTGGTGACTAGCAGGCGTAAAAGGCATGACAAGGGATAAGGCCCCCCCAAAAAAGTCTCCAGTTTCTGGTATGCGCGCGCGTCGCCGTAGCCATGCGCGTCGGCAAAATGAAAAAGTTTGACTGGAATCCTGCTGCTGCACAATTTTAACGTGTTTTTAGATGGGGTTATGATCGAGAATAAGCTTTATGGGGCCTCTCCGGACTCTCATATATGCACTAAGTTTAGTCGGGCACCATTTGCAGTCATCAGCCAACATTTGAAGCAAAAAAGACAGGTAAAAAAAATTAAAAGCCGTGTCGCCGCACCACTTTTAGGGCAAGCTCCATACCAGAAACCGGAGACTTTTTGGGGGGGCCTAACGATTGATTTTTTTTACTTCATGTATCTGTGACTGTTCAGATAGCTGGAGGGTTAATCAAGAAGCCTACATTTTATTCAACTAATTAATTTACCCATGGCTAAAATAAAAAGACCACTTTCCCATGGGACGCTCCTAATTCGTTCTGAATAGTATGCGCAATTTCTGAACTAAAGCACACCATTTAAATCAACTTTTTAAAACTGTATAAAAGCCTGCAAAAACAAACAAGCAAAGTTATTTGTTGCAGGACATTAAATTCCTTTAAATTTTGTTCGGATCAAAAAAATTGAAATTTTGAAATTTAAGCAAGTGGATGCTAACTTTAAGATAAGGATACTTTAAGATTTTGAGCAATTCTGTTGCCTCAAAAGAAAAAAAAAAACGCACTTATAAAATGTAGCTATTTCAAACTAAAAACTAAAATTTGTACACGCGTACGGTACGGTACATGCAAATTGTTTTTTTCCAAATTTGGAATTATTTGCAAATTTTGGGTTAAAAATAAAACATGAAAATCTACAAAAAATATTCAAATTTCTTGAAAACCCCGAATACAGTATCCTTAATCATGTGCACCCAAAGCCAAAGGAAATAAAGCATCCTGCGCAGCAGTCTAGCTAAAAACTATCAAGAAATCAAGCAAGAAAAAAATATAATAAAATTGACCTTTTCATTTGGATCAACACCTCAAACGTCTCGCAAACAGTCTTTTGTGCTGACGTCTTAAATATCAAAACTTATATAATAATAATCTCAATATGGAACCCACCAACAGCACGTAAACAGAAAGACTACGTACAGACGTACGGCATAAATCTACTGATTATTAAAACGAGGTGAAAAACGGGGCTTCACATGATTAACGCTCTTCAACATTGCAGAACTTTGAGATTTTCGTAACCTTTGAAATTCAATCTTTGGAGAGCGTTTAGCAAAACAGGCTCGACAAAAGTGACTGTCATTGATATTTTGGACAACAGGATTCGGTGTGAATATTCCCAGCGGATGCTGATACCTCCGAGCAGTATAGATGCTTAAAGCAACAATCTTGTCAATAATACATTGATAATGTATAATGTAGTGGTACAGTAAACGACCATTAATTTTGCTGAGAGTCAACCTCGCGTTCTCTTGGTACCGGTACCTACGATACATGTACATGTACATTGTACATGTTCTGGTACATGATACACATGTATGTACTGGTAGGCCTGTCCAACTGACAGACTGACATGACTGTCTCTCATTGGTGACTTGGACTGGTTGAAGAAAGGCAAAGAGAACCGAGCAGTGCTATCGTATAGAACTACCGGCATGACCGGTACAATACATACATCATGTGCGTTGTATCTACAGTAGGGGTGTGCATTTACACTTCGGCCAAAAAAAAAAAATGTTCGGTCTCTGGTCAGACCTAAGTTCCGGAATTGACGCGGCTTTTTTTTTTATTTTCTCATTTTGTCGCTAGACATACTTGCTAGGACAATGTAGTCCTGTAACCTCAGTCCTGCAAAATCCTCCAACAACATGTACAAATGTACATCCATGTAAAAATAGCATACTGCCTAAATACTGCAAAATCCTCCATTATTTCTTGAATGTGGTCCTTGGAAGGGTGACCACTGCCTCAATCCTGCAAAATCCTGCAGCAATCGCTGTCAATACGCTGAGGCAGAGCCAGTGTCATCCTTAAGCAGTGCAGGATTTCAAGTATAATACTTTGCTCATACCCCCCGCCCTGCAAACAGGTCGCTTGTCAGGGCTGACGTCATATGAGCTCTCATCGGATAGATCTGCGTGACCAGTGACGTAGAACGCATCGCACAAACTAGCTTCCGGTGCCCATCATGCGTAGCGCGCGCTAGCTGCATGCGAAGGTCAATCTGTACTTCCTTCACCAGATTCTGTGAAGCTCATCAGCCCTTACCAGCGCCCTGTTTGAGGGCGGGGGGTACGAGCGAAGCTCATGTATATTATAATAATACCAGCAGGACTAAATTTATGCATGGCTGAGCATAAACAACACAAGGTCCGGCCCAAGACCTTAACACAGTGCATCCTACGAAATCAGCCACACACTTTGGCCATAAAGCCTCAATCCTGCAATTTCCTCCATTTTGCAAAGCGGATTTTGCAGGATTTAGGAAGGTTAGGGTTGAAGAAAGGTTGCTGTACTGATGGTTCATACATTGTACTCAGTACTAGGTCCACACGATAATACTACATACACATCGGTGCATTGATACTCGACAGTGTGAACGGTGAGCTCAATACATGACATACGGTACATGTAGCTTTATGGTGTAAATTGCATTTTCGAAAGCGTCCTCAACATGAATGTGCTTTGTTTTTCCATAGTACAAGTAGACTGGTTTTCATTTTCAAAATTCTTCACAAATGACATTCAACACCTCTTCTTTTCAATGTCTGAGGAGTTCCATCATCTGGAACCGGTTCCTGACATCAGCGCCAGTGGGTAACCAGTTTCAATGCAAAACCCTACAGTTGTCTTGTAGTGCCAATGATGGTTTTTTGAGACAATTACAATACCCCCACAGTAAAGCCATACATGTACCTTAACCCTAACACCCTAGGCTCTTGCACTAGAAAGTATACCAAACCTAACAAATTTCAACAGCTGCATACAGGTCTGTAAGCACTGGTACCAAAACTGCCAAACTCCAACAGGCCTTGTACGGGGAACAGTACTAAACCTGCCAAACTCCAACTGTTGGAGTATGATTGACTTGGTATGGATGGGCCTATGCATTGTCGAGTGATTTGATAGGGATGGTACCAAACCTAACAAAATAAAGCAATATGTACATGCACATTTGACCACAAGCTGTGCTGAGGACCGTGGGTGAGCATACCCACGAAGAAATGCCAGTGAACTCCAACGTGTTCACAAATCTCATGCCCTTCTGCCCCGAACCTCACAAAATTCAACAGGGTCTCCCTGGGCCTTTGGTACCCAGTCAATCAAAGTCCAACACCAACTGGCCAGTGTTCGGTACCAACCCTGCCAAAATCAAGCAAAACCCACTGTTGGAGCTTGATGGGCTCAGGGTTGTTAGGGTTAATGATGATGTGCACATCAGGATGTCTCTTCTCAAAATGTCACACCCGTTTATTATTCTGAAATAAAATTATCATTCATAAACAAACAAATAGGGCCTACATTGTAAGTAGCTGACACTTTCCTGTTCTGGCATTTCCAATATTTTTCCACGTCTAAATATTTTCTCTATTTAAAGGGAATATACAACATTTGCAAACATCAAAAAACGAAATTATCAAATTACCACGAAAAACCTTGCTGGATTGTTGGGAAATGACATTCTAAAGCATCCTGTAAAATCGGGGCTCCTGGTGTACTGGCATTTTGTAGAAAACTTGTGTTTTTCCAACACTGGTCGGCCGACCAGCGTTGGAGAAAACTGGCTTTTTTTCAAAAGCTGCTCCTAATTTTTCATATTTTGTCATTACACATTTTGTTTGCGATTGACTACATACCTGTAAAGGATTACAAGCCTGCTAAACTGATTCTCTGGCCTTATACCATTCCCCAAAGACTATAAATTGCTCCGTTTCATCTTAAGTGGGGTCAGGGAACCAGACTACAAGAACATGATTGGTTTTCTTGGTTTTTCCAGCATCTACAAGCCCAAAAAGTGAAACAACTCAGTTTTATCAACATTTGCTATACATACTAATCCTCCAAATCCATTTATTTCTAAATATTGCAGCAAAGCAAATGTTGTACATTCCCAAGGTTTAACTTAATTTGGCCTTGAAAACTGAATGACACACGGTCAGTGTAGTAACTTTTCAACAAAAAAAACAGAGGGGATGGAAGATTGTGCACAAACTCTGGTTGACCTACAGTATCCGAGTGTTGACTGGTGAAGGGGGTCTCTACGGCCAAAGACAAATGTTGGGAAAACTGACCGATTGACCGATTCTCTGCCGTGGTGATACAATCGTTCTGCTCAGGCTGCAGTTCCAGATACCTCATTGCATTCAAACTTGTACAGTTTCCCCGATTTCAATGATTTAAATCAAAACAAGGTGATCCGTGGATCGCACACGTGTGCATTTTGTGCAATTTTTGACCTCAAATGACCCTAGATAAACTTTGACCTCCAATTTTGGAAGAGTTGTCATGAACCCCCCCCCCCCACGCAAGGATCACTCCATCCAAGTGACATTATAACCCATCAAATTCTGTAGACAAACAAACCTTTGAAACATATTTGAACAATGACCTCAAATGACCCCTACATGACCTTTGACCTCAGTAATCCGATGAAGAATTGTGTCTTCCCACCCAAGGGTTACTGCCTCTAAGTTTCATCAAAATCCAATTCCCCCCCCCTCCCAAAAAAAGATAAAAACGTCCGTACTGTCTTAAGGATTTCTTCGAGTACTCAAATAGTTCAATAAGTCTGCTTTTAACTTTAACTTACTACGGCATATTTGCTAGAATGTAACTGCAATCCTGCAAAATCCTCCAACCGCCTACAGGTTAAAAATAGCATACAGCCTCAATCCTGCAAAATCATCCGTTATTTCTTGAACTTGTGGTCCTTGGAGGGGTGACCACTGCCTCAATCCTGCACAATCCTCCAACAATCGTTGTCAATATGTTGAGGCAGAGCCAGTGACATCCTGGAGCAGTGCGGAGGATTTCAAGTATACATGTTGGCCTGAATTTATGCACGGCTGAGCAAAAACAACACAAAGTCCGGCCTAAGACCTTGACGCAGTGCATCATCCGAAATCAGCCACACTTTTGCCATATAGCCTCAATCCTGCAAAATCCATTTTGCAAAGAGGATTTTGAAGGATTTGGGGAGGTTAGGGTCAATGGCTGTGCTACTAGTGATGCGTGGGATCCAAATGGGATCCAAATACTGGTAGGTATAAATGTTTTGGAAGCTTAAAAAGTGCACTTTTGCTCTTAATAAAAAGTATGTAAATGTATTACGTACATGGTACATTCACATTTTTAGTGTAAACTTTCAATTGTGAGGTAACATAAAAGTGCCGGATGTAATCTATAGTCTAATACTATGAAACCTCCATTTTTTCTTTTGAGTGAAATACCTTGCATGTGCAGGTAACCAGTAACCGGTACATGGCAGGCATTGTATGTGGAACATGTGTCTTCGATGTTAATTATATACGTAATAGCATGCATGTTTGTGCATCTAGAGCCTTGGGGGGGGGGGGGGGGTTCGCTATATGTTTTCAGGAAACTCAGTGAAGACGACTTCCTCCCTCTGGGACTGCACTAATTGGAAACCATCGAGTGTGCTTGCATTGTCAATCATGTTGCCAAACTACAAAACACAAAATCGAACCAAAATTGTGGCACGCAGACTATTGTGCACAAATCGTTTTTTTTTACGTACCCAACCCAAAAAACACACATTTGGAAGTTACTTTTCAAATTATTCATAAAGGTCCGCAAGATAATACTACCGCATCGGTGCATCCGACAGCATGATACAAGTTTGTATAGTACAATGTACAAGTAAGCCTCTTTACGGTGTAAACTGCAGCTTTCGCGAGCGTATTACTCTTAAACATGTTAAACGTGAAACGTTTTGTTTTCCAATGTAGCCCTGTTTTCATTTTGAAAATTCCCCACAAAGGCATTCAAAACTTTCTTTTTCATTGTCTGAAAAGTTACTATGTACAGTAAATTTGTAATTTGTAAAGATGTTTGTAGCTACCCAAGAAGCCTCTGTACTGATGACGTCACACTTTGTTTACATGTGCACTTTCCTATGGAGCCAGTGGGGGCCCACGGTCCACTGAGCACCATAGGAAATCACACATGTAAACAAAGTGTGATGTCATCAGTACAGAGGCTTATTCAATAACCTGGAACCGTTTCCTGACATCAACAGTGGGGTACTCGGGTGCCTGGTTCCTATACATGTACAGCCCTATGCCTGTTTACCATACAAATGTTCCCGTGTTGAACCGAAACAGGAAGGCATGTAAACCATTCACACTTCCACCATGGGTACACTAGCCTGAGTATCACCCGTTATCCACGGAGCTATCTCCTGTCTAACATCTGATATGTCAAAGCATGCAGATTTATGCAAGCCGCAAGCCAGCCAATTGGAGTCGACTTTACTTGTGACGTCATTTCATCCCAAAATCAGGACTAACGCTGTGATTGGTCAATTCGAATGCTGGGTTTTGTAATACAACAACCGGGAGCTCATTCGGGTAACATGATAGCGAGCGCCGCGCGCCGTGATTGGTCAATTCGAATGCAGCGTTTTGTAATACAACAACAGCTGGAAGCACATTCCCGTATACATGATACCGAGCGCCGCGACATTTTTTTTTTTAAATCCATGTCTATGACTCGCAACAGGTGAATGACCGAAGACCCGGAGCAATAGACCTACAGAAAACGCCTGCTGATTGGTCAAAATCTAAGAAGTCAAGAGGCGGGTCTTACCTAATTAATCAGCAAATCTGTTCACGCATAATAGATTCGCCATGGTCTATTACATAGACTATGGGTACACAGGTTGTCTGTAGATTTGGGATTTTCTACCCTCGTAGAGCCTTTCAACCTTTTCTTGCTGATGTGAAAGGGTTCCTGAAATCTCGTCATTGGACCCAAGTCCAACACAAAGATTTTGGATATTGTGTAAATCCCATTTGTTTTATTTGTATTAACCTTCTACTGTTTGAACAGTCACAGACAGTCAAAAATTCCGTCCACTTCCCCTGCTCTGCCTTTTACACAGGCTAGTCACCAGCAGTCAGACCATATTTCAAGCAAGCGCTAGTCAAATTCAGTCAACATACCAAAAAACAGGCAAGTGAGAATTTTGTTTACATTTTCTCTGATTCATTAAGCCTAAAGTCCCATTTGTACTTGACTGCTTGGTTGACTGACTGACTGTCACTTGTGAATAAAGGCCAATTCTAGACGCGATTCTACTGCCGTGACAAACTCAATTAATTTGACATTTTATAATTCAGCATACAAGCAGCACGGTGTTTAGAAAAACTTGGCTCGGCGAATTGAGTTCACACCGGCAACATCCTTTGGCTCGACAGGGCTGCTGCGCTATCGTCGTTCCGAATGGCAGTGGCACGGCACTGTTCTAAACGCGAATCCATTGCCATGCTAAACACAATTCAATTCGAAGTTGGGCAAACATTTTAGGAATGCGCATGCTAACAATACCCTCTCTTGCATGACTCCGCATCAGGGGGAGTGAAATTGGCGCGAACATTTTGATTGCGCTGAAACTTCATTGAACTGCTTGAACTGCTTTAACAAGGCCCATTAACCCCGATACATTTATCTCCCTTCCCAAATCCTCCAAAATCCTCCTTGCAAAATTGAGGCTTTTGAAGGATTGAGGCTAAATGTATGGCAAAAAGGTGTGGCTGATTTTGGAGGATGCACTGCGTCAAGGTCTTGGGCAGGACCTTGTGTCGTTTATGCTCAACCATGCATAAATTTAGGCGTCTTGTACCGGGACTTAAAATCCTCTGTGCACACTGCTCCAGGATGCCACTGGCTCCGCCTCAACATATATCATAATACTGACAGTGATTGCTGGAGGAATTTGCAGGATTGAGGCAGTGGTCACCCTCCAAGACCACATTCAAGAAATAACGGAGGATTTTGCAGGATTGAGGTTGCATCCTAGCAAAAAAGCCTAGAGAGTTAGGGTTAGGGTTCGGCAACTTGCTGTGCTGTACACAAGCTTTTTCCACACTCTTTTCATTAAGTTCAGCGCAGCAGTAGTACGGCATCTAAAACGGGCCAAAGACTTGCCTGAGGCTTGTATTGGACCAAAAAGTTTAAAATAGGATTTCTCCCATAATGCCACTGAGTAGGTTATTAAGGTTTATACAACATACACATCTTGCCCATTGTGTACACAAATGGAGACCACAAGCACGTAAAGACTTCCGGTGAACAGCCATTCTGAATCCAAAGACCAGAATTCTGTGCGCTCTGGGACAGCTTTACTAGGCTTTAGCCCATTCACAGGCATTATAGGGGAATCCTGTATGACAGCACTGCCCGGCTCACAGGTGACAGTGAGGCAGCTGTTGAGTCAATGAGTGAGGTACATAGAGGAATACGGGCTCCGTGCGCCAACACAGGAGGGCACTTCTTTACCACTTTTGAGAGCCCGTGTACGGGACACACAGCGTGTACGTACTGTAGGCCTACTGTACTGGTTCCTGTGCGAAGTACTTCCTGAATGTGCCAAAGCTATTAGCCACAGCATCTTCGCATAAGCGTCAGGCATCGCTGGCACTCAAATTTAAATTGAGATGGTCTCCCAGATTAATTAACTCCCCCCCCCCCCCAATAACTATGGATCATTAAAAATACGCAGTGGATGGACCCGGAACCAGCATGACCAGTCTAGGTCTTCCCCAACTCTCCTTTTCTGGCCGTTGAAGCCGTACTTGTGCACGTAGCCCATAGACTAATTCGGCAAACAAAATAAGAAGCCATTTTTTAAGGTGGAACTACAATGTACGTCCGCGCCATGCTGCATGCATTCTTAAAGATGATGCATGGGCACTCCGCACTTTTCGCTAATTAATCCTAACCGTCGAAGGAGCCAGAAAAGCATGCGTGCCACCTGAGCGCGACTCGCGCGAGCCTTACAAAACGACTATCGCCAAATTACCAGTTGTCCATAGGCTGGCATTCCATGGGCCTACATGTACCAATATTGCCTTTTTAACTGTTGATCCTTTTGCTAGCCAGGTAACATTTTTCAAAAAAACCTACTCAGTTTCTTACATTATCCACACTTGTACGAGAAATTCAAAGGCCCCCCCCCCTCCCCCCCAGTCTGAGTATCACCCCTTATCCACGGAGCCATCTCCTGTCTAACGTCTGATATGTCAAAGCATGCAGATTTATGCAAGCCGCGCGCCAGCCAATCGGAGTCGACTTTACTAAATTGTGACGTCACTTCATCCCAAAATCAGGACTAACGCTGTGATTGGGTAACTCGAATGCAGCGTTTTGTAATACAACAACAGCCGGGAGTGCGTTTGTACCAAGCGCCGCGCGCCGTGACATTATTTTTTTTTTAATCCATGTCTATGACACGCAACAGGTGAATGAACAAAGACCCGATAGACCTATAGAAAGCGCCTGCTGATTGGTCAAAATCTAGGAAGTCAAGAGGCGGGGTCTTGCCTAATTAATCAGCAAATCTGTTCGCGCATAATACACATGTAGCCCACGGCATTCGCCATGGCCTATTACATAGACTACCCCCCCCCCCTTTCCCAGTGGAAAGCCAATGATGACAGACGGTTCAGTGGATACTTCTGTATCTCGTTAAACAAAATTATCGTAAATTACACAAATTTGTGTGACTTCTTACAGAGTTTGAAGCAGGGCCTAGGTACCTGACCATGTCAAGAAAATGTCACGAATTACTGGGGCTGACATGGTCATGACAGGACAGTCACACAAATGTAGGAAAATACAAAGAAATTAAAACTTCTCGGTCATAGCAACTTCAACAGGACTTACTTACTGCTCTGGAAGTAAAGTGCTACGTGTACATTAGAAGGCACATCGTGCCTTCTACATGTACGTGATTCTAGAACAAAATTGGTTTAACCAATTGAGCTACCAAAGGCAAAGCGCTCTGGTTGGAAGGCCGGGGTTAGAACTACCGTAGCTCCAATGCCTCTGGCCGCACACTATCACAAGCTCTGTAGTACAGCCAGTGGCAAATGCCCCGTGGATGCCTGAAACTGATCATGTTGATTGTAGCGATTTTGCTACCGACTTTGAACGAGATTGTCTTGTCATCCAGGACAGAGGTTTCCAAAGCTCCCACAAACGTCGTCTCAAAAACGTTACTCCATGGGATTTCAAAATGTCGGTTTTGCACGTCGTTTGTGTGGGTGTGCTTGGGCAAGGTTATGCATTGCACAGATCATGACCGGGTGTTTGCAGGCGCATGGCACAGCCAGCCATACAAACACAAGGTCATGAACTGGCGCGCCCGCTTACACATGTAAATGCATGCATACAGAAACAACGTGCAAACCAGGCCACCATTATGAGATCCCATGGAGGAACGTTTTTGAGACGATGTTTGATGAGCTGAAGACTAATCGTCATTTCTTGGCCAGATGGATGAAGATTTGTATTTTGTAGATAAAGGAACGCGTTTTGGATGAGGTTGCTCTACGAGCAGGTACTGTAACTAAATCTCTGTCCTGCACCCGATTTCATAAAACTCATCGTAACGTACGATGCATAGCAGCACTGCGACGTATCGTATCTCCATGATGTGTCGCAGTCGCAGCATTCAACACAACGCAAGTTTCGTGAAATGGATTAAACGAAGTGTCGCGAGTTGCGACGTGCTACACGTCGTAACTCGAGTTGCGACGCGTCACAGCGCTTCGTGAAATCGGGTGCTGGATGAGAAGATAATCTCACTGTAAGTCGGTTGCAAATTCACTAAATCAGTTTCAGCCATCCAGCTGCCAGGGGATGTTTGCCGCTCTGGCCGTACTACAGATCTGGTGATAGTGTACAGCCAGATGCATTGGCGCCAAGTTGTAAAATGTGATCCCAATGGCATGAATGGTGTTTTTGCAGTGTCGTAAAGACAGCAATTGAATATCGCACTACATCATGTATAAGTGCTGTATAAACGACAGCCACCATGCCATGGAAAGATTCACAAATGTTGCACTGCCTCCTCTGGAGTGTTTCGCTAAACATGTTGTCGTGCTAAACTACAAATTTTATTAATAGGGCCTGTAGTGTAAAGGCATGCATCATCATTATCATGATGTACACTACAGTGTATATCGTCAGACCCCCTAAAATGACGAGGATATGTTTTGACGCACTTGCATTCAATTTGCGTTGGACAACGCACGCGGGTTGCAAGCGTTATCTCCGGCAATTATCGTGCACAAAATCCAGCATTGACCCTCAACCAGCACACACACACTCAATCCAAAAAGTGGCTTTTTACCTTGGTTTTTGTGATGACGTGCGTGGCTAGCTTGACGACTGCGAAGTTCCCCTTCCCTATAGTCCTTTCGATCTCGTAGTAGCCCACCCGGACCGGCGTTTTGGACCTGCCTGGGGCTGACAGGGTTGCAGCTTGGACGGGCGTTCGCCCTCCGCTCGACGCCATGTTGGGTTTTTTGACATCTGACGAATTGATGTGATTATGCTGCATATTATGCGCACGCTGTTGCCGTCTTGCTTTGGCCATTCAAAATAAAGATTATGTTTCCAAAAAAAGAAACAATATTCATCTGGGATTTTCAACAGTGGAGAATATTTGGAATGAAATGAAGAGATAGTGTACTTTAGGACACCGTTTCCGTATGCCTCAACCATCCATTATCTGCGCAGATGTTAACGCTTGCAACGCGCGCGCGTTGTCACCAGGTGCAGTGCGTAGAAAAAGGACTGCGTATGGGTCTGATGACATTATTAGGGAACGAAGACACTTGCGTTTTGGACTTTAATTATGTGTCACGTTGGAATATTAGTTTGCTGAGGGGAACATAACTTGTTTCCTAGACTACACTACTAGCGAAATGACTTAGTCGGAGAGAGACGCCACAACATTGTTCCAAAAGTTAAATTATTAAGTAGTGAATATTTTGTGTTATCCCTGTTCCATTTTCGAAGTTACTCTTTTCTTTTCTATTGTTTTCTCTCATTAATTTGAGTCCATTTTAATGAGACATATTACGAAAAAAATCAGCCTGTCGCTGAAACGTTATGTAATCATGATTTCAGATGTGGGAGCGGTTTGACGGGACGGTCATCCAATTAAAATATCTATTCATTTGCACACCAGTTTTCATCGGTTGCTATGTGTTACCATTCAGCACTCCAGATTCAAGAACCATTGAAGAAAATAGGTAGGTCTGCAAGATCGGCAAGAGATGAGCTAAATGTAAAACATTCCCAGATGTTATCGCCCACCAATTGTGGTCCGACCGTACAGGAGGGTTTTCTGTTTGAGATGGCATAAAAAAAAAAAAATCTCGGTTAAAAACGAAGTTCCAACTTAATAATAATAATAATAATAACAGGTTCTAATAAAGCGCTTTTAACTAAGATCAAAGCGCTTTACATTATTATTACCCCTAATCATTGAGCCAATTTAACATTCCAAATACCATCTCAGCTCCCTGTATATACAGCTCGATGCTGCCTGTTAGGCGCAAGGAAGCTAATTCAATCACAATAACCATCTCTGCCCTCATAGGCACCCATTTACTCCTGGGTGGAGAGAAGCAATGAGTGACAAGTGCCTTGCTCAAGGGCACACGCACCATGACCCCGCCAGGACTCGAACCCACGACCTGCAGCTTTACCCACAGACCACGAATCAGTGCCCTTAACCACAAGGCCACAGCACTCCACTCCACTCCACTTAGAAAAAGTAGCCCACTGTTTTGTTAAGCATTGCACATTGTCGTATGAAAAGTTGGTATTTAACATTTACGCAAAACCCCCTACACCGGGGGTTGGTGTAGAAAATATCAGACGATTTATTGCTCCCCATTACGCTCAATGGACCGGTCCAGAAAGCACCGTCCCATGATATCCTGACCAATCACAGCCGTGATTTATGTCCGACGTGCGTGCACAAAAGTCGGACATGCGTGCACGCGCGTATGGTGCGCGCGGCAGGAAAATGCAGTGTGGCATTGGAGAGGATCTGGAGCCCGTGCTAATTTGCGCACGTGCACAGTGGGCGGGGCTTACTGGATCGGTCCATTAACTTCGCCAGCGACCGCAAGTTCCATTTTAAAGAACAAGTTAAGACAGTATGGAGGTACCAACTTTTACGACAACGTGCTGGTAATGTAAATTGCAAATTTAATTCGTAAGGATAAAAAAGAAGAAGCAAATAGCAACTTTAAAGAGTGTAAAATAATATGTAGTATGGCCTACCAAGACACTTAGAAAGGAAGACGAGGTGCCACGAAATCATGTTGCACATTTAACAACTGGCCTTGGCGTCCGCAGGGGGTGTCAATGGGGGTGGGTTGGGCAAATCCCCCCCCCCCAGCCCATCCGCGAAAAAATGATAAATATATTTCGACATAGGGGCCTAATGGTCGAAAAGACTCGGAATTCTGGTGTTTGTTTTAATGAAACCCTTCTTGCAATTGGATTGGCCCCCTGCCGAGCTGGAAAGAAAGCATATTTCAAGATTTGGCGTAATGATGTATGGCTGGAAAGTCATGTCTCGGCGAAGTGAGAGTCGCTTTAATTGGCAAAATGTCGCCACTGCCTCCATCCGCAGGAAGGATTGCGCCATCTATATGAAGCTTATAATGTTAACTCTTTATTGACCTATAAACACATGTGGTGATAAATTCTCCACGTGGTTCCACCTCGTAATGTTTTTGGGCTTGATCCACGATGGTTAATAGTCTTATTTTTTAACTTCTAAGCTTAAATTTATCTCACTAAGCCTACCGTATCATAAAGCTTTTTCTGTGCCTCAGGATAAAATAAAGTCAATCAAAATATTGCGTGATTAAAACGTAAGCCTTTCAACAAACTCGATATTTTTTTGTATTAATACATTTTCAATTTCTGCGGCCTATTTTTTATTCCGACTTAAAAACATTGTTCCTCTTTTTTTTTTTTTTCTTTTTTTTTTTGACGTCTGCAAACCTCGGAAAAGTTTAGTTTTGGGCACAAACAGATCTGCTTTGCAAGCAGACTGGCTCCCGGTCCGTATCGATCCTGATTGTGGGGCTGGAGTCAGTCCACCCTAAGAGAACGGAATTATTGTCTTGCAATAACATCCCAAAATTATAAAAGTAATAGGCCCTAATTCCTAGTTAGTAGGCTTATAATTAAAGCTGGACATCCGCTGGGTTTTTTTTTCGGTTGCTGTCACTACATGCATGCACATGCTGCTTATATAGCACAACTTGACCGCTGTTAAAACGCCCACTCGAAATAGCGCCCTCCTATTTTGCCTAGGGGCTAGGGCGTCAATAACCGTCCTCAAAAAGGTTTTTTTTTTGGGGGGGGGGGGTGGGGGGCGGGGGCATAACTTGGTCAGAACTAGTTATGCAAGCACGACGGGCTAGGTGCCAATGGCGTGTTTTTTAAATAATTTTTTGAGGGGGGCCGGGGGATTTTGTCGGAGTTCTAGACGTCATAGGCGTAGCGCGGTCATTTTGATTGGGGGTACAATTTTTTGAAACTGCACTTGCACATCCGTGATAAAAGTTAATCACTTGGCCTGCATAGGTGTCTCCAGAGTGGCTTCGGGCCTCCATAAAATCAAAGGGGGGGGTCCATCCGTCGGTGGGGGCGCTGTTCAAAACCGACCATTATTCACACTAACGAACAATATGGGGGCTATTAAGGCCTATACGTGCGTCAAATGTACAAAAAAAGGCCGGGCACCAAAACGGCCGCTGGCCCAAAAAGGGCACTTGTTCAGAAAAAAAAGATACTTCTTAAATAAAAAAGGGCACTCCTACAAAAATACTGGTGGTAAGCGCCGGTGCAAAAAAATTGGCATTTACATGGAAAAGGGCAGTCTCAGTTAGACAATATTGCCCCCCCCCCCCCCCCCCCCCCCCCGCTGGCTATGCCTGTGTCTGTGGTGCGATGTGAGGCACCGTGCACTTTTTCCATTTTTGTTTTTTACCTTTAGCAAAAAAATCATCAATTCAACTGAGACATTATTTCAGTCGAGTTTGGAGTCATTGAATCAGCTATTCTGAGCCATAGAATAAAAGGTAGGCTAACATTTGTATTAGCGGACGAAAAAAAGGGGGGCAAATTAATGATATGATACCACGTACCTACCAACCCCCAGATCGGACAGTATCAAAAGAAGGATATGTCGTTTGGGGAAAAAAGATTCGCCCCGACCCCGCGCCGCCCATGACTGTAAAAATTCACCGTCTGTAAAATGATGTAGAACATGCATGCCAGGCTGCGGTTATATTTTAATTCTGGGGAATGTAGCGGATCCGGATACAACCATAGGGCAATTTTCTTGCTAAATGTACTTATCATGTAATTCCACTGTTTCCGGTAGTCCTTTTCACGTCACTGAAAACGGGTCAGACCACAGGCTGTTGTCGAGTCAGAATGGTCGGAACTGCGACAGCAAACAAAACTGTTTGTTGGACTGGCCGCCGGCCCGAACTTTCCCACAAAATTTATTCGCAAGAATGTGACCTGCACCGCATAGCGCCCTCTGTTGACATAGTTGCCGTTTGGACCGAGACTTTTATCAATTAAAGTTGAAAAAGTAATACAGCAACGTTTATTGGAAAATAAAATACGGGACACCATAATCTCAGATGTTTAATTTATTCTTCTGTTCACTAATATACTTGTGCATATTTTGTGTAGGCCTTGTACACACTACTGACAGATCCAATCGACATAAAACCTTTAAAATCAGTGACTACATCAGGGATGATAACTACATGTAGCACCTAAAACCAACAGAGCGCACGGGCAGTTTCAGATGGTACAAAGAGTAACAGGAACTGATATGGGGCAGAATAGGTGGTCACCCACCGCAAAATAAAAATGTGGGGGAGGGCCGGGGGAGGGGCTGGGGGGGGGGGGGAGGGGGGGGGGGGGGGGGGGGGAGGGGCCGGGGGGGGGGGGGGGGGGGGGGGGGGGGGAGGGGCCGGGGGGGGGGGGGGCGTTTTCAAAGTGGATGATGTAGGACATTACTACACCTCATACATATTCATGATCGAGAGCCATGTTTTCACTGGTACATTCACTATCATGTGTCGGCCACTAGTTTTGCTGTTGACCAAGCGCGCACACAGGTTAAAAACTTGGGGCTGTATCATAAGTCCGACGCCACATAGGTCCGACGCCTTATTATGAGGCGTCGACTTAGGCATAACAATTATTTATTCCGCCTCATAGGTCCGACGCCTCATAAGTCCGACAATGGAAAAACGAGGCGTTTAATTTGTCGGACTTACGAGGCGTCAGAGCTATGAGGCGTCGGCTCGGACGTATGAGGTGCGTCAGACTTATGAGGCGTCGGACTTATGGGCCTTTATTTGGCCAGGGGATGCGATTTTGTAGGACTTATGAGGACCCCAAAAACTCATGCATGGTAGAGTATCACTCGAAGTTGAAGTGATGTCAACCCCAATTTACTGCCTTCAAGATCTTCTTGCTTAACACAATTAAGTTCCCTCCAAATAAAGTTGACAACAAACGGTGTAAGGTTGAATCTTGAGCTAATATCGACTTTATTTATATACTATTACATGAATTACACAAATAGGAGTGCATCTGATTACTTCCCCCGCGCTTACTCGTGCAAGCGTGACAGCCTTTCGATTTACCTCTCACATGACTTCAGCGCTTGCTCGAGCCTGGCCCAAGTAACCGACTCGCCAAGCCGGTTTACTCGGGTAAGTATCCCATAAGGCCATGCAATAAACATGGCTGCCGGCAGTCGCCTCAGACCATGTCCGAAACGGGCGGAAAAAAAATGTTGCAACCTGGCGCCAGTTTTTTGTCATATATCATCTCAATGAAGGTCATTCATTGCAAAAATGACGATAACACGTGAATCTGGGACTGAGAAACATTTCCAATTTTGTTAGGAAATGACTCTCCATCGACTTTGTACACAAACCGCTGAAGTGGCGTCAGGTTGCAACATTTTTTCCAAAACGGGCTTCCAGAGCTACGGCTACGTCTATTGTCAGCACGTCCCCGCGCATTTTCAATGGACGTGGACCTAGACCTAGCTCTAGACAGTTGATTCGGATGCAGCCTGTGTCATGTCAAAGTTCAACTTTCCAGCTCTTGCACGAAACTTTACCCGACATCGTTTATTATTTAGCTCCACTGCACAGGTCTGTCATCACGCGGGGAGCCAGGCGCGAGTAAGCTGGGGGAAGTAATCGAACGCATTCCAGGTGACACTATTCATTACGGCATATTTGCCTACAGACATACGATTTTGCCTCTAGGAGAGTGATTTTGCCTTAAGGAGATTGATTATGCCGACACAAAAGAATAATGATTGGGGTGTAAACACCCCCCCCCCCCACCCCCAGATCCCACTTCTAGCGACACCCTCGGACTGAAGTTACTGCCAGCTGCTGCTTGTAAAAATGACTTCTTCAGCCACAGAATTCACTGCATGACTACATGTCCTCAATACTCCATTTGTAGGCAATTTCCTTTGTTGCCTTCTTGTCCGCCTGGCGCACGAAGGCTTTCTTCTCAAAACCGTTGGATCTGTCCACACCATCCCAGCGGTAACCTGGCATGATGTTGAAGCGATTCGGCGGAGGTGGGGGGCCTTTGTACTTAGGTTTGGCTGCCAACAGAAAAAGAGGAAAACACAAAATGTACAATTCAAAAGACATTTGTGAGACAATCTGGCAAAATGAGACAGAACTGGGCAGAGGTCAAAATGAGGGTTTGCAGCAATAGGAAAGAAAATAAAATTCTCCTTACGATATTGTTCAATCCGATATTCCATTGACAAGTAATGGCTGCTTAAAGGGAATAAACAACATTTGCAAACATCGAAAAACAAAACTACCATTTTTTTACGAAATACCTTTCTAGGATGTTGGTAAATGACAGTCTAAAGCATCCTGTAAAATTATGGCACCATGTGTGAAGTCATTTTCAAGAAAAGTGGTATTTTGTTTAAATTTCCAACGGTGGTCGGCCAACCACCATTGGAAAAACCTAACTATTTTTCAACTTCTGCTCCAAATTTACCAATTTTGTTCAGTCCAAATTTTGTTTGCTATTGGTTACATGTTCATGAACGGGTGCAGGCCAGTTAGCCTGGTTCCATTATCTTACAATTTTCCGGCATCTATAAATGATCCATTTTATCTTTAGTGAAGTCAGGAACCAGACTACTTGAAATTTTTGTTTTTCTTCGTTTTTCCAGTATTTTCTAACACAAAACTTCAAACATGTCAGTGTAACAATATTTGATCTGTTATACTAACCCCTCAAAATAGTTCATTTCTGAAAAATACAGCAAAAGCCAATCATGTACATTCCCTTTAAAGTTTGCATTTATCAATGTCAAAAAAGTTTCGTGAAATCGGCTGCAGGTTTTTTCCCAGCAATCTTATAGCTGAAAGGGGGAGGGGGAGGGATGGCGGAGGGGTAGGTGGAGGATGGGGGTATACACCCTACCTTTAACCCCCATGGCTGCTTGTGTCTTGGTCTGTTTCTTCTTCAGGAAAGCCATCATGGGGTCTCCCTCTCGCTCTGCTCCCTTTAGCATGTCATCCAGGTCTTGGTCGTCACGGTAACGAGCAAGGGGCTTGTCCATCTCCTGCAGAGTATTTTTCACCAACTCCTTCTGCTGTGCGCTTTGCGTGACTCTGGGTACCAGATGGAGAGAAGGACCATTCTATAAATTTAGGATCCGAGGCGTAACATAACAGCGGTGCATTTCGGCTTAAAAAATGTCAGTCTCTCAATTTCAGAATAAATGAATTAGGATTCTAACGTAAATTGTTCGTTATATTCTAATGTTATATTTAGTCTGTGGACTCCCAACTTGTTGGAGAAGGTAGCCACACTATCCAGCTCTGTGTCCACATAAAATATGAGCCTCCATGACCAAGAACTGAATAATAATCTCATCTTTATTTGCATTCAAGGTCGTCACTTAACCCTTTCCTTACCATGGGCGACTTTTGTCGACAAGAAGTACCCCCCTGCTGGTTCCCATGGGTGACTTAAGTCGACCAGGAAACCACACACAAAACACCCTCAACACAGATATATTCACTACTTTTCTGAAAGGCGGCATGTTGATATGTTTGGCCACCCATACATCAACTATATACCAGCTGAAAGAGTGTTTTCGGATCTTTCTATTGGTGTGGTTTATTCATAGTGTTACCATTACAAAAAAATGAGAAAAGTGCTTCAGAAGTATCCACGCACAATTTGAGGTATGGAGTGCCATTTGGTCATGTGGTAAAATGGCTTGCAGTTTGATAATTGGGACCAGATGAACAAAAAGGTATAACTTTCTTATATTTGCACGTATGGACTTCATTTTTACATCACATAAAAGAGTTAGGTTCAAGGAACAAACTTTACACACAACACCTATGATTTTAATCACTCCTTGGCAGTGAAAATCTGGGTTGAAAAAAGTGAGTTTTTGACTCGTGCTCATTTTTTTCACGCTCTAGTGATTTCCGCATGACTGATGAGCAAACAATTTGGTCCTGGGGAGAGCCAAGTCAATAAACAATTTGGGCATGAGGGTTAAGCAAGGGCTCACAGATGTTTCAAGGCGTTCTTACAGCACCAGCTGATTTGCACAGTTGACAGTGTAGCATGGCCGCTTGAGGTCGCTGTTCACACTTTGTGCAATACACACCTGAGTGCATAGAGCGTGGCTACTGTTTTGTTGGCGGTTAACCATTCTATCGTCGAACGCCTTGACCAAGGCTAATTGTGGATGGGTCAGTGTGAGCCACACCGAAAAAAATTGTCTCTGGTATAAACCTGTACTGAAGGCCCCAACAAAGCAAAAGGGATATTAACAATTAATCCCAAAAAAGGCATTCTTACCCTTTTCCCCACTCAACAAATTTCTGGTCATCTTGTGCTTTCTTGGCGTCCTCTTCGCGCTTCTGCCGTTTCTCTGAATCCAGGTCCCTCAGTCTGCCAGACTTGTCTCGAAACACAGTTTCTTTATACAAAAAAAGCAAAAATGAACTAACATGTGGGTAAACAGTTATTTTAAACCTGAGATTCCCATCGTGTCAGATATTGAATTTCAGATAGTGTCAGAGGTGGGATTTCAAAAGGTGCCGAGGAGTGGGATTTTTATGAGTTGAAAATGGGGATTCCCACGGTGTGAGAAGTGGTATTTCAACGGTGTCAGAAGTGGGATCTCAACTGTGTACATGTATGTAATGGCATTTCAATGATGTAGGTAATGGCATTTCAAGTAATGGCATTTCAAGCATGTCAAGTAATGGGATTTCAATGGCATTTCCACTTCCACTGGAGAGAAAAGCTTCCACGCTGCTGCCCCAAAACTCTGGAACAATTTACCCTTTTTCATCCGCCACTCTAGCTCACTAGCAACATTAAAAAAATCCCTGAAAACCCATCTGTTTAATTGATCTGTTTAACTGATCTGTTTAATTGATATGTTATTACTTACTCATGTATTTTGAATGTGGTTTATTTCTTGTTCTGTTTTCTGGTGTGTTTTTTTGGATTTTTGTCAATGTTTGTGTAAAGCGCTGTGGTACTTTCTATGACAGTTAGAGCGCTATATAAATGTTCAGTATTATTATTATTATTATTAATGAGATTTCAATTGTGTCAGTAATGGTGTCAGAAGTGGGATGTCAACTGTCAAAAGTTGGATTCCCACAGTCAAAAATGGTATTTGCAAAATCAGAATTGGGATTTAAAGTATCAAATGTGGGATTTAAGTGGTGTCAGAAGTGGGATTTCAATGGCATTAAAACTGGGATTCCACTGGAGTCGGTACATGTGGTGTCAAAAATGTCCTACATGAGATAAAGAGAGCAACTGTGTGAGAAATAGGACTGAATTAAGTACAGGGTAAAATTATGAGTTTCAAATACAGAAATCCAGTGGTTTTTGAAGTGGGATTCTAATGGTGTGGTAGGTTGCATATTAATGGTGACAGAAGTGGGATCCAATGGCGTAAGAAGTAGCATTCAAGAGTATCATTAGTGGGTTTTCAACTCACTTGCATTCTTCCCTGACACATCGTCAGCCATCTTGGAATACATATCAGCATCACGGCGTCTGGATTCTTGGTTTTCTCGCCGCATGGACTTGGCATCTGAGAGACCAGCTGTTGTTCCTGTTTGATATTCGAAAGGTGAAAAATGGTAGAGGAGATAAAAAGAGAGGCTTAAAAAGGAGGACAATTGAAGAAAAAAAATGGAAACCAAAATAATAGGAACTAAAGCATCAAGCATTGTTTTGAAAGTGTAGTCTCATATTTAATGTGTTGGTGACAATCGTTGGTACATACATACGCATGTAGTTTGAGGCTTAAATTTTGATGACTCGGTGATTACATGTATTAAACTATAGCACACAATCTGTAAATATGAAAAAAATGGGTAATTTAAAAGTGGGAAATGCACGCCTGTAGCTGGCAATGGCACATATTCTAAATAATACAAATGTCAACAAGATTTGAGGGTGCACAGATGCTATTAGCTGGTATTGGCAGTTGAAAAAACTACATGTAGCTCTCGAGGCAAAGCCGAGGGAACTATGTAGTTTGTCAACTTGAAATATCGAATGTCCAACCAAAAACCATACTTGTTTTACTGTAATGGGATGCTTGATGCTGTACATAGTATTGTACTGGAACTTTATTGCTTCGCATTTCAAATGTGCTCATATTTTGTTTAAAGTTGCTCCATAAAAGTATTGGCTTAGAAAATTAGGTACTAAACAGAAATAGGCAGAGAACCATTAACTAGTAGTATGTTCATCGCATGATAATGTGGTAACTGGCTTCTGCTAAGCAAGTAAATTTTGTGCTATAAGCTTTCATGGAATTGAAGATGGCTTTCATAGCCTGAGGAGTATTTGGTACCTGACAATGTCTTCTCCGCACGCTTGCTGTTCCCACTCACGGCCTTTGAAGTTCTTGCTTGGGAGTCTTCCCTTTTTCTTGGAGAGTCAGCCTCTGGTCTCTCCCTACCCTTCCTGGGGGCAGCCTGCTGAGCAGGAGATAAGTCAAAGTCTGGGTTTTGTCTGTGTTTCTGCCGAGGAGGTGACGGATCGGAATCCGAATCAAGTCTTGATGGTCTGGCAGAAGATCTATCACCCCTTCTGTCCTGTCCTTTCCTGGGTGGTGACAGATCAGAGTCAGAATCATGCCTTGCTGGTCTGGCAGAGCGTCTATCACCCCTTCTGTCCTGTCCTTTTCTTGGAGGTGACAGATCGGAATCCGAATCATGTCTTGATGATCTGGCAGAAGGTCTATCACCCCTTCTGTCCTGTCCTTTCCTGGGTGGGGACAGATCAGAGTCAGAATCATGCCTTGCTGGTCTGGAAGATGGTCTATCACCCCTTGTGTCACCCCTTCTGTCATGTCCTTTCCTGGGTGGTGACAGATCAGAGTCAGAATCATGCCTTGCTGGTCTGGCAGAGCGTCTATCACCCCTTCTGTCCGGTCCTTTCCTGGGTGGTGACAGATCAGAGTCAGAATCATGCCTTGCTGGTCTGGAAGACGGTCTATCACCCCTTGTGTCACCCCTTCTGTCATGTCCTTTCCTCGGTGGTGACAGATCGGAATCAGAATCATGCCTTACTGGTCTTTCAGAGGGTCTTCCACCCTTTGTGTCACCCCTTCTGTCCTGTCCTTTCCTCGGTGGTGACAGGTCAGAGTCTGAATCATGCCTTACTGGTCTGGCAGAGGGTCTATCACCCCTGGTATCACCTCTTCTGGAGCCTGAGTTCCTCTCTGGGGACAAGTCCGAGTCAGAGGAATCATGACGAGGCCTTCTCCGTTGCCCAGTAGCAGGACTAGACTTTCCGTCGCGGGAGATAGAATGCTTGTCAGCACGTCTACTGCCTCGGGATTGGTCATCGTCTCCCATTGTCCTCCATTTGTTGCTTGTCCGATACTGCTCCAGAATGACCTCATCCTTGGGTCGCTCATCAATGATTTCAGCAACGAAAGGAGTTTCATCGTCCATGAGAGGGTTGTCAATGTCATCTTGTTTTTCAGAGGATGGGGCTAATGCTCTGATGTCCACATCATCATCAACAATGGTAAACGTGCTATAAAAAAGGGAGAAATAAACATGCAGTCATTATAGATGGGTTACATGTATGTACAACACATGTAAGAAACGGTTTCTTTTAGGTAACTAAAATCAGAAATACTTCCATAATCATTTTCTCTACTCCTGAGGAATCAACTTTCCTCACAATTTTTCATCCCTAGACAATTAAAGCCACCTACAAATGTACATTAAGTTCTCTAGATATAGGATTTTAAATTATGCAAGTTTTAGATCCGGTCACATAACCCCATGATAATGTCATCAGTTTTTACCTATAACATGTCCCTGTCTTAATAGATACCGAATTCCAACCCAATTGGACTTGAACTTCTAGATATAGGGTTTTTAAATATGCACCTTTAAGACGAGCTTGCATGAACATTGATGAAGACATCATGACGTCATGCCCATTTTTACCTATAACATGTCCCTGTCTACTGCAGGTACTACGTACATGTACATGTACATGTTCTCGAGCTCCTTTTTTCAAATTTTGCCTTAAGTCGGTTGTACCAGCAAGACTGATGCTAGTATGAATGGTGACTGCTCTATGTTCCAACACCCCTATGTTCCGACACCCCCTATGTTCCGACAAACCGCACATACGATTGCGTTACTGGTTAGGGTTAGGGTTAGGGTTAGGAGTAGGAATATGTGCAGTCGGAACATAGGGGTGTCGGAACATAGAGGTGTAACCGTATGAATGACCAAAGTTTGAGATCTAGCGCCCCAATTACTGGGTCTATACATGTACAGTACCAAGTTTCAAACCATCAGACTTGTCATGCTTGTAGTACGTACTCTAGATTAGAGATATCACCTATAAGATGACATACATGTACAAGTAACTTGTCTAGAACTAGCCCCATAAATGTGGCCTATTTACTGGACTACCTCCGTAATTACGGAGGTAGCCCAGTAAATATAAGCCACAATTATCATCAATGGGGCTAGTCTAGGACCAACTGTTCATACTGTCAGGTATCCTTAGTTTAAATTCAATCTGACTAAATGTTAGGTAATATTTTGCGGGTAGAAAAAAAAAGTTACAACTTGACAAGTTAAAAAATTAATAAAAAAATTGAAAGCACCACAAATTGGCGGAGAGTTCCCTAACATGGCGCACTGGAATAAATCTCGGAAAATTCCAAATTAACATTTAAGAATTTCTGTAAACTTAAATTCTGATAAACAATTATTATCTCTACTTACATACCCAGCCAGTATTTTACTGCATGAATTTGAGGTTTGTCAACAAAGACGTTGGGCAACACTACACGAGGAAAGTCGAGTAAGCTTTGAAGTGCCCCACGTTAGGGAACACGACTAGGCCTATACATCAACAAATTACGAAGTGGCTATCGTTACGGCAGCCGTTGTTTAGCGCCCTCTACGATACTTTTTTGATACGCACGCAGGTATACATTGTATAATTATTTGTTTCCCCAGGTTTTAGCAAGCAGTGCGACAGCTCAGTCGATAGAGGGTAGGATTTTGCACCGTCAGGTTGCGGGTTCGTGTCTCAGTTTTGCACTCGAATTTTTTCCTTTTCTAACCTGAGGCTTTGGAGGATTTTTTTTTAAAGGGAAATAAAGTCCGAATTTCATAACGTTCAAATTCACTTTTTTCCTATATTTTCTTCTCATGTTTTTATAAAAGTTGCAGTCTACCGTAACGATAGAAAATGGGAAATGCGTTACGGCTGCCGTAACAATCATGACAATAGCCACTGCGAACAAATTATCTAAATCTCAACTTTGAAAGGATTTGCAATTGATTCTAAAAATTGATTCAAAATTGAAAGCGCCTCGTTGCACATAAAATACTTTGAAATGCAGTCTTTTTTAATCGCCAAAATAGTGGGAGATTAAAATTACAAAATATCGCAAAAGGCATGGCGGCATCGCACAGGAAGATCGTATACATACATCACTGTGTCCATGGGAACGAGGTTGATTGCGTTACAGCCATTGATCTCCATATACACAGACTGGATAGGACATCGCGTACGAACGTGCGTCCGCGCGCGCGTTTTTTGAAAAGGGTAAAGAACACAAATTCGCATTTCGAATTGTGTACACTTTCGAACGGAGGATTAAAAAATGAAGTTGGGTTTTCTTCGGTTTCTTTGTCATTTTTGAAAGAATAAAAGAAACAGAGATCTAAATTGATCAAAATCGACGAGGAGTATAGTCAAGGTGTGCGCAGCATTAGATTGCTGGAGTCGGGAAGTCAGGAGCGTTGAAGAATAGGACAATTATTCGCAAGTTAGTTTTTTTTTTAACGAGGCCTATACAACACGGCATGGAGGAATATAAGCACGGGAATGACAAAGCAAATGATGATGAAGAATAGGACAATTATTCGCAAGTAAGTTTTTTTTTAACGAGGCCTATACAACACGGCATGGAGGAATATGAACGCGGGAATGAAAAAGCAAATTATAATATCGTTAATGTCGCTGTGAGTTTGAGGGGATGGAGGCCTGTGTGGTAGCTATAGCGAGATATTCTGTTCAAATTCCATGCGATCTAGGCCTGTCATGCTGGTCGGCATCATTTTTCTTTAAAAGACATAGGCCTAAACGTCCATGACTGACCCGGCAATGGCAATGAACAAAAGTTGACTTGTTTAAAATAGTTTATTGGAATAACTTTTATAACTTTTATATGCAAAATCTGATTGAATTATGTCTGCCTTAAACGCCTACCGAAATGTTTCTATTCTTTTTTCTTTATAAAGAGAAACCGAGGAGATGGTTTATGCTAAATTACTGCACAACCGGCAGATTGACCTTCATATCAAACAAAGAACTTCAGCAAAGCCATAGCAAAAACCACCAGGTGCAGGACGATATCCGAGACGGACGAAAATGAAGAACTTCACGGAGGGATGGAATCAACTGTATCATCCACTGAATGGAACATGCGATGTGATAGGCATCTGAGAGTTTGACTTAATCAATTTTTACGATGCGGAACTGTTAAGATTGATTGATTTTCTTTTTGGAAAGAAGCTGTGGAGTTCAACGCAAGTATTTTTGTGAGTTCCCAAGATGACTGACACATTATTGACAGTTTGTATGGTGAAGAAAGCAATCAGTACTTTTACAGTTTGAAATTATATTGTGTGCGCCTTTATATAAGATTATTAGCTATAGCCGTTAATACACCGTCCTATTCGCTCACAAAAACGATTCCCATTACACTTACAAGTAATTACATTTATTTTCAGAAGTATAGCTAAACATTTAATTATAAAACAAGACCGTGCGTAGCTTGAATTATTCTTTGACAAAAATAGAATTTTGGTTTGTGATTCATCTCCTTTCACACAATATCACAAGAGGTGAACGATGTCATTCCCTGATCAATCTAGGGACGGGAAGAAGTTTTTACTGATTACTTTGTAAAATTAAGTTTTTTTCTTACCTTTTAGATTCTAATTGGTTTATGTTCGGGTTTTTAATAAATATATCAATCATTTGAATGAATCTCCATACAATTTCTCGTGTGAGTGTTCAGTTAAAAAAATATGATGTCATTTCAGCATTATTATTTAGACAATAATCATTTCATTGATGGAGTAATTCAGTGTGCTCTAATGACCAATGTGCCAAAAATAAATTGGCAATTTACTTACAATCGTTTTTGGGAGGAGGAGGGATTTAACACACACACAAAAAGGAAAAGGAAATGGGGGATTCTTGAATTTCGAAAATGCATAATAAGAAAGTGTATATCAAGAAAGTGTGGAAAAGCTGTCTGGAGGGATTGAGGGTAACTCTTCATAGTTCAGTTAGTTGTTTTTTTTAAAGATTTGTTTTGGAGGAGCGCTTGAACTCCCTCCTGTAAGAAAAATTTCACTCTATAATCCATTACAAAGTGAAAGCACAATGCGCGTTTACCCGTCTGACAGTAAACGCGCCGCCATTGTTCGGCCGCGCATTCGTGCACAAACACGGCGCGATGTCCTATCCAGTCTGTGTATATGGAGATCAATGGTTACAGCTATCGGACATGCTGGAATAAGAATAACAACCTGCGAAAAACCAACAATTTGGGCGTATATTCATCCCCATAAAATTTGGAATAACGTTGTTGTATTACCGGGTCACTTTAATGGCAGTTTTTACTTTCTTTCGTCGCTTTTTCTTCTTCGAATCTTCCGGCTCAGCGGACAAATACCGCTTGAGATATTCTTTCTGGTCTATGGGCAGCGCCATCTTGAAAAGTGTAATAAGACAAGAATGAGGGCGCTGTTTATTTAACTGTAAAAATACGGTGATCCATGAATGACATACCCTTTTTTTCTTTTTTACAGATACCGAGAGTTATGATTAAAAACAAATTCTCAACCTGTCCTATAATGTTTGTATATGAAACCCAATGTAAAGTATATCCAGCTACAAAATGTTCTGAAGAGTCATATGGATTAAAATTATTAAAAAATCCCACTTTGTACTGCAATATTCAGACAATTAGGACGAACGTACGACAGCAGACAAAAATGTGACTAAAAGTGTAAAGGGAACACTGACATATCACTACTCTAAGTCAGACAAAATACCACTGAATTTGAGGATATTTTTTATTTTCATGAACAATATTATACATGATTATTTACACGTGTATCAAAATACATACAATTATACTAAATGATACACTTATAATCATACAAGAAAGCACAGTTTGATCAGTAGAATTATGAGCATAATGCACTACGTTCATGTGTGAAAACGAATACATAAATAGTGTACCCTCATTAACTAAAGTTTGTGATTTGGGGGCAGCATGGTATTTGATGAAAAAGTAATTGGAAAGTGATACAAAATTCTTCTTTTCTTGAAAATGACAGCACACCAGGTGCCATGATTTCACAGGATGCTTGAGACTATTATTCACTTACAGTCAAGTAAGCTATTACATTTTAATTTGGTAGTTTTGTTTTTTAATGTTTGCAAATGTTGCACAATACCTTTAATCTTTTCTTAGTTTTTGACAGGAAATAAGGTGGATTAAAATTAACATCACTGATGTGAATTGCTTGCTTATTAAAAATGTTAAAGTAGTAGCTGTTTACTCAGAGGCCAGGTTTTTTTATCACTGAAAAGTTCATAACATAAGTGATGATAGAAAAATGTAAGCAATTCATTTAGAAAATGTTTCAGGGAGCATTATAGCACCTAAACCATGGTCAGTTTTCAGCAATACCAATGGGTAAAATTATTTTGACATAATAGCAATGCAATTTTCCCAACAATTGAAGCATCTGTGTACAAAATGTATTTGCATTTGAAGTTAAAGGGTTAATGCAATGTAATTGTTTTAGTGTAGTCCCTAAATATACACCTTTGTGTCTCATAGTCTTATTTTCAATTCTTGTTTTTCCATTTTACAAATAATTTGGTTCTGTGTCTCAAAGTGAATAAATTTGCATTGCGAAAAAAATAGTCGTTTAAAATCTAGCTCAAACAGTACATCTTTCAATACTTTTTAATACAAGGAAATTAACACAATTCATTTACTGATTTGATATTGATTGCTTGTTTCTTTTTTTCAGTCCAACAACATGAATATTAAAATAATAGGGACCCTGCCAACCAATCACCTATTGACTTTATAAAACTTACTCAGATTTAACAAAGAATACACACCATTGGTGGCCTAACAATTGGTCACAGGTCACTGATGGGAAATTTAACCAATCACTGAACACCTACAATGATCAACAGCAATCAGCTCCAACCAATCCCAAACCTATACTAACAAAGATGTTACAGGACTTCTTGGCTACTGTAATTTCATTGGTCTAGAACGGTCACATGTCAAGTTTAGAAAATGACTTTAATCACTTTTGTCACCCAAATACTACTTTGCACATAATTTGCACGATATACAACACAGGGCACAAATTCCTTGTTCAGCATGTCAGAATTTTCGACATGTCCTGAAAGTTGAAAGTGGAAATGGAAGCACAATGAAGCAAAAGGTTGCACTGCGATGATATTAAGTGATTTCTTGCAGATTTTTCACAACTCTTATATTTCTGCTGACTGACTGACTGACTCCCAGTCACTTTAGAATTAGACTTGCTTAAGTCTTGCCTTGACCAAAAAGCTTTGAAATGGAAGTACCCTGTAAAGCCAATGAATGGGATAAATCTGGCCGACTGTGCAGGTCACATACGTATGAAAAGATTTCAAACGATTGGCCATTTTGAACCAATGGAATATAATATTGTGCCGTCTGGGACCGGCTTTACTAGGATTGTCTTGACTTGTTTAGCGTATTGCAACGATACAACAAACGAGGTATCCCACTGAGATTTTAAAATGAAAGCCGCTGAAAATGCTGTCCTGGCATCAGGAGCCTACATGTATTTATGTACGTTTAAAACCTAAAACTTGATTCGGGTATTAAATGCAATTATCAGCGTCCAGGCCTCCAGCCAGTTTTAAACGTACTTGTTTAAAACTGGCCAAGCACATATATATATTCCCAATAGTAATATACCAGCCACTGTCAAATCAGAGTACACTTCTATGTTACATGATAAAATGTGATGTCTTCTTAAATCCTCCAAAATCCTTCACTTTGGCGAAAACCAATCCGATAATTCTTTCAAATGATCTTTCAAGGAGCAATAAGTATAACAGTAACTGGGATGCCGTTTTAACAATCCTGCAATATATTCCAGAACTAAACCGAGATTTAGAAGAAACTGGGACTAACACCTTGATGTGATTCGGATTAACCAATCACATGGCATTACTTGCTACTGGCCAGCCAATCAAGGCTTGAATTTCATTCAACCAATCACAGGTCATTATGGTGCCACCTTCATCCAATCGCATAGTCAAATTTGGAAAGTGACCTCCGGCCACTACTGATCTTTCAACCAATCAGAGTCATTGGCGACAGCTCACCAACCAATCACAAGTCGATGTCTGGATTCTCAAATAATAGCAGGTCTTTGTTAGTGTCACATGATGCTGCACTGGTCCCCCTGTGGCATCCCTGGTATCTTTGGCATCCCTTGCCCATCAAACTGCAGACCGAGCCCGGTACCCTGCAACAACATACATGTATGTTAGAGTACTGTTGGAAAATGGCACTTTATACATGTGCATACATATGCCCATCAAATACAATGTAACATGTAAAAATTGCATGGAACATGTTTCAATTTTGTTTTAAGAATAAAGGTACATAGAAACACTGCTAGTTTTTTGGAAAAGTAACTAATTTTCCAGAAAAGTACCTACCAATTAAGTGTAAAAAACACCGCTAAAACTAAAGATTGGAGTAGAACTGAAAACCCTATCCTTCGGACAAAAACTCATTCAAGGTGGGTTTAAAAAACGTGTGGCTGCAGGCACACTTTTTATGAACGTTAGCAACGGAATCCAGTTACGAGACCTGAAAAATTAACATATGTGTGAGGTGTTCGGCAAAACGAGCCAGGGCAGAGGTCAAAATGAGGGTTTGTGGGTATTAGGAAAGAGAATAGAATGCTCGAAACAGTACTGTTTGTTGCACTTCCATGGGACATTCCGTTGATAAGTTATGGATATTTATTTATCAAACATGTCAAAAAAGTAAAATACTGAGAAAAAGGACTTCAAACTGTTGACTGTTTTGTAGTCATGAAAGATGACTAACGTTTTTCCATAAAGCACTTTCATTCCAAGAGTTTTATAGAATATATAAAAGAAAATGTGTAGTGGACATATCAAAGACTATTAATAAGGCCCAAAAAAGAGTTCTGCTTCTCACTTACCCTACCTACCCTATTTTGACAGCCCCTATCATAATTTTTTTTTTTTTTAAATGAAAAAAAAAAAAAAAAACGAAGCCATCAATTCCTACCTTTTACCCTTGACTACATGTAGACACCTCTATATGATCGTACACACAAAAAATTGCCCCCCCAAAAATAAAAAATCCCCTACCTACCTACCCAATTTTCAAATGCCATGTAATCGGAAGCAGAACTATTTGTTTTGGCAAATATTATTTCTGAAAATTTAAAAAAAAATCAACACCAATTGATTCTTGCACTTTCCACCACTATGGTCGAGAATAAGCTTTATGTGGCCTCTCTGGACTCCCATACATTTGCACTAAGTTTAGTCGGGCACCATTTGCAGTCATCAGCCGACATTTGAAGCAAAAAAATCAGGTGAAAAAAAAAAAAGCCGCGTCGCCGCACCACTTTTTGGGCAAGCTCCATACCAGAAACCGGGGACTTTTTTTTGGGGGGGGGGGGTCCTTATGCCAAGTATGCAAACAAAAATGACAAAAAGGGTTCGAAACAGCTACTTACCCCTTCCCCAACAATATCCGTGGGTGGTTGCCCAAGGCCTTCCATCTGAAAATTTTAACCAAAAACCAGATCAACAGAAATGAATTATTTCACATCAAAAATGTCAAAATTCAACTTCACCCTAAGTGTCATTTGTTGTGACACAGCTAAAGAAAACAACTGGAACGTCCCCAATTTGCTCCATGGTCTCAGATTGTGACTGCATTCACTTGTTGACGGTCTTTTTGGTTCATGACTAAAAAAAAAATGAATAGCCTGCTCATTCGACTTATCAGAGAGTTCCTGTTCCTTTTTTGCACCACTACAGCACTAGAGGAGGCCCAGCATTCACTGAATCCCACAAATAATCCATGGAAATTGATAAAAAAATTCCTTAAAAATGACCAGAAAATAACAGCACACCAGGTGCCATGATTTCACAGGATGCTTGAGACTTTTATTAACTCGCAGTCAAGTATGGTAGTTCAAAGAGTCAGGTTGGCGTACATGTAGTGGTTCTTTCCTCGCCTTCCACCGCTGTGACCTGGGTAAAAATCCCACCTGGGCCAACATGTGGATTCGGTTTTCAGTCCCTGCCTGATTCCGTGGGTTTTCCCAGAATATTCTTCTGGGGTTTTCCTCCCACCTCTGAACTGTAATGTCTTCTCATTGCCTCCGGTCATTAGGGAGACATTCCCATAGACTTGTGCACAAAATGTTCAAACTTAAATGTGCCCTAACCCAATATTCCCTTGTCCTTTGTCCACGAATTTGGGTATGTTTACTAATTAGTCCACGAGCAACAAATATAACCTAATTGCAACCGTAAAATTGTGCCTCTTAAGGGGACTGTGACATTAGGGAGACATGAAAATGTCTCCTTCATGACCGATGTCTCCCACCCTTCGAAGAAATTACGATACCATGTCTCCTTAATGGTACATTTCCACATATAATAATAATAATAATAATTTGGTAGTT
Source organism: Patiria miniata (assembly GCF_015706575.1). Classification (NCBI taxonomy): domain Eukaryota; kingdom Metazoa; phylum Echinodermata; class Asteroidea; order Valvatida; family Asterinidae; genus Patiria; species Patiria miniata. Next base: position 4,675,227 of record NW_024037064.1, on the reverse strand, counting down.
TTGTGTTTGATGTTTGCAAATGCTGTATATTAGTTTAAAATGTTGGCTTCTTTAAAAAAAAAAAAAAAACTTGGAAACAACTGTGTTTGAGAAGCCCCAAATAGGATATGTATCTATGGGCTATGAATATTCAAACTATGATCTCATGCACATTTGAATATTTGAATATTGAGATATTCTGGACAGGCTCCGCCCTAAATGACTGCACCTCTTGGATGAGATCCATTATTCTGGTCATCCGTTGCTGTTTGACGTCCGTGGAGTCTGTTGACTGCTCCGATTCGTACTCTGTGCATAGCCTCTTCATGAGCTCAAACTGCTGCGTGTAACGTTCAAAGTCTTCCGGCTTGACTGTAGACTGGTTCTCGTCCAGCCACACTGGATACTGCGGACGGGAAAGACAGAAGTGAGAGAATATCAAAGGTGCAGGAATCACCTGATCAAATGTTTTGCTGTTCCCAGAAGAGATTGCACCTGTTTGACCAATTTCGAGAGCTCCATGTTCACATACTTGTTCTACATAACCCCCGAGGACAGACACACAAAGGGAGAACAACAGATCCTTTCAGTCCTCGGGAGTTGGGTCTGTAGTTCAAAACGGTCCTATGTGGTAGATTTTTGTGCTTAGTCTATAGGAGAGTGTTATATTTCAGGGATAAAGGAAAACACAAAGCATTGTCCTCGGGAGTATAGTAAAACAAGAGTGGGTGTACTGGTTTGTGTGTGTATTACCCGAACTACGCAAGACTGATTTTATTGTGCACAAAGGATTCAGGGTATAAGCAACTTGGATTATTTGAAGGAAAAAAAAATGTATATTCACTGATTTTACCTTTAAACGATATCTGCTACGTTTCTACTCACCTTTTCTACGACTTCCTTGAGAGATGGATACAGAATGTCCTTGGAGAGTAGGCTCTGCATCATGTGTTGCATCATGGGCATCATCTCACCCTCTGAACCGTCTCCAAGATGCATGTTCTCCATCTGTCTTAACACCTCCTCCTCTGGTACGTTGCCATCCTGGTCAAAAACATAAAGTGGCCCACAATGATTCCTCAGGCTTTTCTAGACTTGTAATCACATGTCAATCACATGTTAATCAATGCCAAGTCAATCACAAGTCAAATATCACATGTCAACCACATGTCCATTGCATGTCAATCGCAAGTCAAATATCACATGTCAATCACATGCGAGCCACTTGTCAATCACATGTCCATTAGATGTCAATCACATGAGAATCGCATGTCAATCGCATGTCAATCGCATGTCAATCGCATGTCAATCACATGTCAATCGCATGTCAATCACATGTCAATCGCATGTCAATCACATGTCAATCATGTATGTCAATCGCATGTCAATCATATGTCAATCATATGTCAATCAGATGAAAATCACATGTCAATCAGGAGCACGTTTTGGCAGCCCTTGAACTGGAACATGTTTCTGACGTCACAGCCGTGACCTGAAACATGTTTCCAGTGCACCGCGAAAACGACTGACCGGAAAATTGTTCAAGACGTCATGTTACTGCCTACAGAGTACGTGACTGCACACAACTCAAAAAACTAACGCGGCGACCGGACATGATTAACAATAACATTCAAAGCAAAATATAGGAGGTTTTTTTATAGCGTTTCCTTAAAGTTCTAAAAAGAGTGGGCCTGATATTCTGTATCAACTTTCGTACCAATTGAAGATAAAACCCCACTATTTAAACCCCATTTATGGTAAAAAGTAACGTCGTCTGCTAAGCTTGTTTACCTTTCCGCCATCTTGAAACATAAGTGAACCGACCGGAAACCTCGGTTCAACTTTGGTCGAAACAATGACGTCATTTCAGTGTAACCGAAGCCCCAAAACGGCCGCGAACCAGAAACATGTTTACGGTCACAGCGCCAAAACGTGCTTCAGATGTCAATCACACGGCAACATGTCAACAGCATGTCAATGACATGTCCTCTGGTTCCTACCTTCAGGTCCTGTGCACTTTGCACCAATCGGTTGATGGTGTCGCCTAACGTACTCTCAAGTGTTTCATTGCCTGATGTTGTAGCGCCCTCTGTTGGCGGTGCAGAGCCAAATCCTGGAAAGGCTGTAAAGAGGAAACTGTTGCTGAAAATTGGGAAATATTTTGGTAGTGTTGTTCCAAGACAGTAAAACCCTAACTCCTTGGGGGTGTGCAAAATCGTATTAAAATTGAAGGATTCAACACTATTAGGGTATCAATAACAGACTATCTTGCGCACATTTTTTTTCATAAGTGGGTGAAGTTATTTTCATGAATACTTCAGTAGATTCGATGAAATCGCTGCAAGACACTTATTGTCTGTCAGTGCGTACTTACATGTACAGTGTAAGTATTGCGGCAAAGATTGGTAGTCGTGGCATAAAAACTAGTCGAATATTTACAAATTTATGGTTGTCACTACCAACGTTTCTTTTTTTTGCATTGGAAACTAATTGACTAGTCAAACTCGTCGTTCACACCCAATTGAAAACCTCTCGTTCCTCACAATTCAGAAATACAAACAAAATGTGCAGTGGAACGCCGCTATACCTAACATTCAGCAATACCCAACATTTTCTGTCGATCCCGCGATGTTTCTTATAGCTGTGTTACACTAGGGGGGACACACTATTTTTTAAACATTCCCAGAAAATGCTGGGAATTACTTTATTTGAAAGAGTAAGATAAAAAAATAAGAATGCAATTTAAATCGTTCAAATCGGTTGAAGTGTTTTCGAAATATGCTCAATCAAACTGTCAAGAAAAGCGTGGTTTTTCATGCGAAATTGGGTGAAAATGATGATTTTGAAGATTTTGCGTTTTCAAAGGCATATATATGTAACATTTAGTGCCTTAAAATGTCCAATATTAAGTGTATGTAAAGTATTTGATACATAAATCAAGAAAATAAAGCAGAAAGTATGTGTTTAATATTATTTTTTTAAATTTGATCCTTCAAAATGACTACTTTGTGTCAAATTGAGCCTCCGGCAAAATGGGTCATCAGGAAATTTGGCTATGTCGAGCTCATTAAATATGCGTATGACTCATAACTCCCTCTACGTACCAGATATTTAAAAAAATGTGTGTCATATAGGGGGTTTTGGGGGGTGCTGAACACAATAAAATCATCAGTTTTACACTCAGATGAGCAGAAATGTGTGTTTTGGTAATATGGTAAGTAATTTACTACTAATTTGCATATTGACATGTTACCAAAGTTTGATAGATCATATCAAAATAAAATTGTTTGTCATAATCATCTATGTTACCAATCACAAGTACTGTCATGTTACATTTCATAATAAAGATATCCATCACAAGTTAAATGTACATGTCTTTGTGCTGACCTTTGACTGAGTTTCATTTTGTTGTCCAGTTGAATCAGTTGCACAAAATTACGATGAGTTACTAAATGCAGCAAATTCCAGGTTCATCTTGTTAATGTCAATATTCAGCTGGTGGAATCTGAGGTTACTACATGGGAACATGTCCACATTATAAGCCAATACCTGACTGGTATGAGTAGTCTGAATGTCAGAGTCTGGTGGCCATACAAAAATGTTATCCTTGTTTTTTGAACGTACAAAATATTTAACAATGGCCATCTCGTCGCTTATCACTGAGCTCACTATGCCTGGAAACCAGTTTCCATATACTGTCCACGCTGCAATGATGTAGTCTCCACGCTTCCAACATGTCATCTTGGCTTTCTTCTTGGGTGGTTCAGTGTCGTCGTCATCTTCAGAGTCCGAAGCGGAAGTGTCATCTTCAGAGTCCGAAGTGGCAGTGTCATCTTCTGAGTCAGACGTTTGATCTTCACACTCTGAGTTGGATGATTTTGGGGCTAGCTCCTTCAACTGTCCAGATATAAAAATAATAATAATACTAATTATGACTTGCATTTCACTTTATTTTGGCATCAGTGGTTGGCATGTTTTCGTTCACCCTAGACCTAGGCTAGTGTAGTAGCCTAAAGCCTACTTTTATTTTAAAAAAATATATAAAAAACCTGTCAAAACAAGTTTTTAAATGTAATAATTGGGATTTAACTTTTTGGACTCAGCCAATAGGTAAAATAGGGATGACGACCTTGCAAAAGAAAAAAAACACAAGTAGACAATTTGGAAAATATGCAGAAAATGTGCAACACTATTATAAATTGTAATATTATGGAACAAATTTCCTAAAACTAAATATTTTCTGATGGAAAGTGCAGACAATATCAATAATATTTCATTAGTTTTACAATGCACATTCGTTTTTTCACACCTATACTAAAAATGGTATCGCCCCCCAAAAAAGCGGATGACGAGCTGTGTGTAACACTAAAATCGTGGTTGAGACGAGTGAAAGTGTACCATGCGAACCATGAACTTGAAGGGCAAAATGTACAACATTTGATGTTTTTTGTCATGCTTTATATTTATAAATCTGGTATTATTATCCTATCACAATACTTTAATAATGAGAAATAAGCCATCCAAACAAATATTGGGAGAGCTTTTCATACTTTCCATTTTCGCATCGGGATTCCCAGTGAATTCATACTAACGTTCAGTACATGACGATTTTAATCATTTTAAATTACAATTTTCTCCTGATATTTGTATAAAATAAAAGACTGAATAATTACCTGGTCGTAGATTTCTCAATAAGAGACACTCGGTTTCCTTTTGCGATGTCCCCGCAGCTCTATAAATTGAATCTAGTAACACGAATTTGCGCAAATCATCGCGCACGAAATGAGACGCATTTCTGTCACAACGCACAACGTTGGCTCACTGCATATAGTTCGTTCACCCTGTTTTCCGACCACGTGCAAAGCGTTGTGAGAAATTGATCCAAATAGAAATTATTTAATGAAAACTTGCTCTTTAAAATGATACCAAAATCATAATATCTGAATTAATTATTATTTACTTTATTTACGAATGAATATTTGTTTTATTTGTAACATATGAACCAAAAGTCGGATTGTAATTATTGAAAGGCCTAGTGACCCCTTGAATTATTATCTGGAAACGCAGCAGAGCCAGGAAGTATAGCGCCCTCTCGCACTGAGTCGGCCGGGCGCTTGAAAACAGGCTTTAAAATATTTTGTTCGGCGGATCGGAGTTGTCTGTGGAGCCTGAGCGTATACTGTTGCACAGTGAATCGCGGAAGCATGGAAATCACGCATTTTATACAAAACTTGCGACTCTCTGTACAGAGATCTAATACACCCAGATAAACCATCCTTTGAAGTCATTTAGGTTAGTATTTGAGGAACTGAAATCCAAAAGGAAATTATTCTGGGACGACATTTTCATACGTAATTTTTTGTTTTAAGTTGGTACTAATTCAACGCGAAGCTATTCGGACCATACGATACACATGCATGACTGTATAGAACACTCGTTGTGACCTCCCTAGTTACACTGTACCTGAATCTTTCAAAAACTGGAACGTTGAATTTATTGTGACAGGTCACATACATGTACTCCCCCCCCCCTCCCCTGAAGAAAAGGTATTTTTTCCCCCTCCTCAAACATAAGCTCCACCCATAATCTGGGGTCTAGTACCCTGCATCCTACCTACCCTCAGCACCTCCACCCTGTAGTAGTTTGGCTAGCAGATCATCATTCATGCCAGGATCCTGCCCAAGATCTTTGCCAAGCTCTGACATGACACTGCTCATGACTGACTCAAAGTCTGTTGCGCCATCACCACCGGCAAAGAGCTGGTTGAACAAGGCCTCCTGACCTGGTGGAAGGGGCGGGGCCTAAAAAGGGGGAAAAGGGGGTAACCATTACAACCAAGTTCTAAGTATTGTTGCTAGGATACTTCTTAACCAGTTTGCGTCGGAGGATAACAGGCACTGGCTGTTTTTATACACAGTAACGGCTGATGGGTTAAGACGTCAAGATTGCCTCGACTCGCCTCCGGGTGACATCTAAACACACTTTGTACACACACACAAAGTCTGTGAAGTCTGTGGAGATGGACCGTGTGTTGATCTTGAATTGGCCGTTGTGCCTGGCCTATTGTTCTACAATTTATGCTCCAGTGCAAACCCTGGAGTATTGAAACATATGAGGTTTCGGCAAGAAGTATTGTACAAATACTGTTGAAATGACTCTTGCGAATCAGTATTCGTGGCGTTTAGCTGTATATCAGAAGCTCTCTGGAAAGTTTTGCCTTTTGCGAGAATCGAAATTTTCGGCAAAAATATTCCTGGCGCGAATTGGTTAAACCATCCAAAATCCTCCAACATGCAGTTTAAAGGGTCCATGAAAATTAAGTTTTTTTAACGCATTTTGTGCAACTTTCTACTCCTCTTAAACGTATGAAAACTGGTTGACATTTCCTTTTTGGTTAATTTTATTGAAAAGTTTACTTCTTTAAACATTTAACATTTGCTATGCTTTTCCTGACAACTGAGGGCGCCGTTGCTTTAATAGTGTCAATAGGAAGACACTGTTCAGTTCTGTTCCAATTGTGAACCCAAAAATTTACTCACTGGAAAATTTTGGAGAAAAGTTTGCTCATTGGCTTACTATCACATACTGAAACAACGACTCCACCAAAGAAAAGAAAATTCGAGACAGCAAAATGTCCCAAATTCTGAAATGGATTTGTCGAATTACAAAATGCTCACAAACAGAAATTTCCCAAAGTGCGTCACTTGACTCATCTTTGGAAATGGCCGTCGTTCATTGTTTTCTTCAGAATGACAAGTATGCTAGAAAGAATAATTTCACAGGGAGTTTAGTGCCATTACTATCTTGAAACCAAGTAAGCTTTTCAACAATAATTTGCTGTTACTTATTGGATAGCTACAAATGATCACCTCTACCTTTAAGTGGAGTTACACCATTGAGTAAGGTTTAAAGGGAAAATACAACATTTGCAAACATCAAAAAACAAAACTACCAAATCATTTTGAAATACCTTGCTGGACTGTTAGTGAATGACAGTGTAAAGCATCCTGTAAAATCATGGCACCTGGTATACTGTCATTTTCAAGAAAAGTGGTATTTTTGTATCAATTTCAAACAACTGGCTTTTTTTCAAATACTGGGCCCCAATTGACCATCGCACTTGTTTGCAATCGATTACAAACCTATGAACGTGTACGAGCCAGCTAGACTGGTTCCCTGACCTTACAATTCCCCAATGTATGTAAACTGCTCTGTTTCTTCCTATATGAAGTCAGGGAACCAGACTACAGGAAAATGATCGTTTTTCTTTGTTTTTATAGCATTTTCGAAACCAAAACCTCAAAAAAGTCAGTGTAACTATATTTGCTATATATTTCCAACTCCCCCCAATTCCATCCATTTCTGAAAATTACAGCAAAAGCAAATGATGTATATTCCCTTTAAGGAAATCTGCTGCAGTATCCTGTGAACAAATACCTGAAACAAACTTCAGATAAACCTTTCCTCAACTTCGCCCTTGATATTTGTTGGGATGACTCCTTACCTCTTGGGATGCAGCCTGTGTCTTGCTGGAGCCTGCCACAGCTTCAGTCTTCCCATCAGGAAGCTCTTGGTCAGCGGCCACAGCTTTTGGCTTTTCAAAATCCTTCAGAGCACCTGATGGTACAATTGAAATGTGGGAGTTTAGAATTGTGAACCTCCTTAGTGCGTGCGTGTAGTCAAATAACAATGTGGCAAGCAGGCAGGCAGTGTGTGGACGGTTCGTGATTGCGGTCCAATTCCATTTATTTGCAGCTCACAAAAATTATTATCAGTACATGTACCATTGAAGCCCCAGTAGTTTTGTTCTGTTCTGTTTTCGTTAAAGGGAAAATACATCATTTGCAAACATCAAAAAATAAAACTACCAAATCATTTTGAAATACCTTGCTGGACTGTTAGTGAATGACAGTGTAAAGCATCCTGTAGAATCATGGCACCTGGTATACTGTCATTGTCAAGAAAAGTGGTATTTTTGTATCAATTTCCAATGCTGGTCGGCCGACCAGCATTGGAAAAAACTGGATTTTTTCAAATACTGGCCCCAATTGACCATCGCACTTGTTTGCAATCGATTACACACCTATGAACGGGTACAAGCCAGCTAGACTGGTTCCCTGACCTTACAATTCCCCAATGTATGTACACTGCTCTGTTTCTCCTTATATGGAGTCAGGGAACCAGACTACAGGAAAATGATTGGTTTTCTTGGTTTTTATAGCATTTTCGAACTCAAAACCTCAAAAAAGTCAGTGTAAATATAATTGCTATATATTTCCAACCCCCCAATTCCATCCATTTCTGAAAATTACAGCAAAAGCAAATGATGTATATTCCCTTTAATTGGTAAAAAATCATGTGTTGGTTAAGTGAGTAATAAACGTTTACCCCAAGAACCATGGGTCTTGCTACACAACAGGTCTACCCATAGATCCTTAATATACAGTCAGCCTGGAGGTGAATTTTGGAGCAGCCGCTGTATAAGGGTTAAAGTATAAGGGTTGAATCGATCCGATGGTGTAAAAAAATGATGAAAACAGTCCCATTTCCGTACCAAAGCTACAGTTTGAGTTTTAACGTTTTAACGTGCACGCGAAGCGTTGTTGGCGTGACGTCAGAATAGTCAGAGTATTTTGGTCTGGGAACCGACCACAGACACTGTCTATGGTGCATATCGAGCGTGACGTCAGATGGGCCAATCACGAGGCGCGTCTATCGGTATTGTGTAGCAAGACTCATACGTTCTTGGGGTAATAAACGTTGACATTGTCCATTGCTCCTACATGTACATATTTTAACCGATTTCAACCACACTTTGTCAAAAGTATCAGTAGCCCAGCCCCAACATGTCATCACATGACCAAACTGGGGTCAAAGGTCATCATGGGGTCACTGGTGTCAAACACCTTTTTTTTTTACTCAAAACACTACTCCTTCCGTACATGGCACAATCACATGACTCATGCATGAACACGAATTTGTTGGCCTGCAGCTTTCGAGATATTTCCAATCGAGCTTGATTATTTGGTAAAAGAATTCTATCGTGTTGCTATGGAACTGATGTAAGTAGCCAAAAAGGAACCGATATTAAGGAAACATAGCATACTCATTGAATGAAGTAAATAAATTGGTCAAGTAATTCTTTGTACAGCTCCATATAACCCCCTCCGGTTTACAGCCAGGGGATAAAAAGTGATCACTTTGTCCATGCCAGATATTCGGGGGGTTTTCGGGTCGGTTTTACCTTATTTTTTTTTCGGGTTTGGACGGGGCGGTTTGAGGGAGTTAAGATCGGTTTCAGTTCAGGAAAATATGTTGCAACCTGGCGCCACTTCCGCGATTGTTGTGTTCAAAGTCTATATGGAGAGTCAAGAAAATTGTCTAAGTATTTCGTAACAAAATTCAAAAAGGTTCTCAGTCCCAGATTCATGTCTAAATAACAATCATCATTTTTGCTAGCTTGAGTAACTCCAGCTGACATGCTCATATTCATTCACATGTAGCGCTGGAGGAATAACCTGTTCGTTTCCATGTGGTAGCAAGAGACCCTAAAAAAACGGAGTCTCCAAAATTGTCAGAATTTCACCTCTTTTATCCCACCCCAGAGTGGTCTGTTTCAAGTCGATCATTAGGCTTCGTAAATGACTGCTGAATGTATGAGGTATGTAAATGAACTCTGGGGTGGGATAAAAGATGTGAAATTCGGACAATTTTGGAGAGGCCGTTTTTTTTAGGGTCTCTTGCTAGGCTACCAGTGGAAACGAACAGGTTATTCCTCCAGCGCTACATGTGAATGAATATGAGCATGTCAGCTGGAGTTACTCAAGCTAATTTTTGCAATGAATCATGAATGACCTTCATTGAGATGATAATATTAATATGAAGAAGAAAGTGCCGAAAGTGGTGTCATCAGGTTGCAAAATTTTTTCCTCGGTTCGGATTCTGTTTATAATAATAATAATAATAATAATAATAGTGGATATTTATAAAGCGCACGTATCCACCAGGACTGGTGCTCAAGGCGCTACAAATGTCTAAATATGTTTCTGGTCAGTTTGGCCTGGTCAATAAACCAGGTTCGACAACCCGACCTGATGCACTTCATTAATCCGCACAACAATCATGTTTGGCCTGATCTACTATGTCTACCAATCACCAAAAGGAAAAGACATCCCATGAAAAAAAAAAAAAAAAAACTTGCCATTTACTGAGCTGAGCTGCGCCCTCTAGAGGCTGGACAACGTCAAAAAAATACGACGTGATCGAGCGAGTAAAAACAATTCATTGTTTTACAAAACGGACTGACTTTTGAGACTTACTATCGAGTAGATCATCAAGTTCGGCATTTGTTTCGTCTTCTTCCTTCGTTCTTTTAACAGTTTCTGAATCAACATTAGACTTTTGGGGCGAAGTTTGGACAACTTCACCCACGTTTTCTCCCGTGTGATCGGCCATTTTCAGATTTTGGTCTATCATGTTCGGTTGTTGGTTATTTTATTACTCCGATAATTGAACCAGATCATGCGTTGCGCGCGCGCATTGTGTGGTGGCATGGAGGTGTCATTAAATCCGACTATGAAAATCTAGCCTTTCGCAAAATCGGCGAACAGAGCAGCTAGGCAAAATCGGTTAAACTTTCAGCACTCTAATTATTTGCATAAAAATATGAATAATTCAACAAAATCAATTAGTTAGAAATGGCCCCGGAGTGCACACCTGTAAATAGGCCTAAACCCATCCGCCGAGCTCATGAATAAAAGTTATACCCTCAAATATTCTATATTAGAGGGTACTGAAGAGATATGGCAATGAACCTCTGGCCCGGACTCGGGGCTTCCAAAACGAGCACTTTGGATACAATTGGGCTCGAAAGTGGCGCTATTTTGCCATGTTGTGGAGGGATCGTTTTTCAAGATGGCTATCGGGCTTTGGGAAAATAGGGGTCGTCTTCTAGTTTTGGGTGAGAATTTCTCGAAAAGTCAATGGTCAACCCACCAAAAAATGAAAAGAAATTGAAAGATGACATGTCGATCATCATTTTTCTGTGCAGCTTAAATACCTGTGAGAGTTCTGAGTATTGAAAAGAATTTTGAAGTATGGGCATTTAGCACTAGTGGCTAGGGTCATGTTTTTTTTTAGCACTGTTGCATATATACATGCACCCCTCGTGGCTTTGCCACTCGTGCGTGCTGACTTATTCTTTGCTCCAGTCGCTTCGTGCTTTCACAGCTCCGTCCCTCTAAGCCACGCGATGGCCTTGGCGAAAGGCTAAAAACGGACTCCTTTTCCCTATTAATGGTTAATCCCTCGCACGTGACAGGTCACTCTCCCGTATGTGATCCTAAAAATAGCATATTAGCGTACTTACGCATGCGCAATACTACCAATGAGTCCATATTTTCATGTTCGCTCGTACCCCCGCCCTGTTTGCAGGGCGGGGGTACGAGCGAAATTTTCATGGAGTTGGATATTACAGCGTAGGGGCGGTGCGGTCATCAGATGGCGCTAGCAAGAATGCACAAAGTTCACTAATGAAGGCACTGCCCTTGAAGATGGCCGCAATAAGCATAGTTTGAGTCTCTTTTCCTTTTCTTTAGCAGAAATTAGCACACTATATTAATTGTTCACATTTGTGTATTCATCTCAAGAAAATCACAATGTTTTAATAGTTTAATAATTAGTTATTAAAATACAAATTATTTATTAAAAAGAAAAAGACTTGAACAAGGGCGGGTCCTGATCCTTCGTGGTGGTTCATGCCCAAAATGAAAGTACTATTCATGGAGGATGTTTTAATTAAGAGAATTGCACACTATGATGGGGGAAGGAATATACCCATAATCGATAAAGTAGTTTTATTGGCAAAACAAAACAAAACATATCATTATTGAAATTTCTTTTAAGAGTATAAGTGGCGTCCGGCCTGCATGGTCAAGGGGGCCGCTTACGCTTTTGATGATCCCTGGATATTTTAGTCGGGGATGCTAAATTTCTGTTAAACTTGTTAACCATGGTCAAGTTGGAGCTATAAAAAGGAGAGCAAGGACCACTCTATGATGAGGGGGGGGGGGGCGCAAATTTGGTGGTTTTTTTTTCAATGTGTAAATAATAAATAATGACGACATTGTAATTTATGTTATTTTCGCGTTGCATCTCAAACCTCAACCTGTCGAATTTGTTTTAAAAATGCCTTCAATATTTTGATTCCCTTCGCAGGCGTACCGTCGGGCATTACATGAGTTTTAGCAGCACTAGCCTAATCCGCAATGCAGCCGAGGTTTGAAAATGATGTGACCGCACCATAACCTTTTGTGGTTGACCTACTTCACTAACGAACTTGGCCTTGCGTGACGTGCTAATGGGGAACACTGCCATTGGTCGCTGGATGAGCGTGCATGTGCACGCGGCGTGCAAGTAATGCGAGTTCAACTAGACTTGTATCCGTCGGTCGCTTATGAAAAGGGTGTGAAGTAATTGATTATCCCACAAAAGAGTTTGAAAGAGCTGATCAATAAGTACAAGCAATGGAGTTTTGAAGAACTAGAAATGGCTAAGTTAATCAAGACACTAGCATTTTTCACAATAAAATGACATCACATTATGATACTTTCACAACTGAAAAGGGAATGGGTAAAGTTTAATGTCTTAAATAACCAGACTAAAAAAATGCTGATTCACATTGCATTGCCGGCTGCATATTCACGATATCGTGATGCAATGAGCATAAGATGTATCATATGATGTGCATTTGAAATCCTTCAGAAAATGACTCGAATTCATTTTCTAAAATCGTGTTATTTGAGGAACTCTTTTCTCCAGTTGTTGGGTTACTCTGACCAACATGACTGGCTAAATCTACGATCTCTCCGGGAACTTGGCTGGTGAAAGTGGGGGTTACCGAAAAAGAGTGTTTTTGGAACTTGCTATGTGCCGACTCCGTTTCGTCATGGAGCACAGCGGGCCGAGCGACAGCGCCGCGGTGGGGAGCGTACAGCTGGCCAAGGCCGTGCTGTCTCGCAAACAACTGTCAGACTTCCCGGAAGACGAATTCAGCGGGCAAGAACACAAAGTGAACATCATCGATCTCAGTCGAAATTCGCTGTCTTCCATACCAGGGACTATCAGTGTTTATACCAACTTGATAGAATTGGACATCAGCAACAACAGAATATCGGGAATTCCCGATGAAATCGTCGCTTTGAAGCATTTGCGGTCCCTGATCTGTAAAAACAACCAGTTGGAAACAAACTCACTGCCTAAGGATTTCGGGAAATGTGTTTCTTTGGAAACTGTCAATTTCAGTGGCAATACCATGCTAGATTTCCCTATGCAATTCACTGAAATCCAGACATTGAAAGCTGCTTACCTTGGTGGAAACAGAATTCGACAAATTCCGACAGCAATACAGAACTTACAGAGGTGAGTTTGCCTCTCCATTTTTTACATTGAACATAAATTGTTCACTAGTGAGGGTACATAAGAAATGATAAAGTGAACGGCAAAAATGTTGCAACCTGACGCCACTTCATCAGCGGTTGTGACTTGTGTACAAAGTCTGTGGAGAGTCAAGAAAATTTGAAATATTTCTCAGTTCCAGATTCATGTCTTATCATTTTTGCAACGAATGACCTTCATTGAGATGATATACAGTATGAAGAAAAAAAGTGGCATTAGGTTGCAACATTTTTCCCAAGTGAACATTTCAGACAATGCTTTGTTGATTGTAAACAAGTCAGAGTAACTAGAACTCGACCTGGCCTGACATGCCTGAGTAGGCGCAGGCCTGTGGCAGACTTGCTTGAGGGAAATCTTCATTATGTCTGTAGCCGCGTCAAAAGCAACGTTTAAATGAGCATCTGTATGTTACATTATGTAAGTACTTACATGTAGTTGAGGCTATCTGCAAATTTACAATGGCATAGGATCTGTCATTCATGTCATTCCCAAGAAATGGTGAAAAAATGGGACTTGCTGCGAACATGTACATGTTTTAATAGGAATTTTGGAAAGGTTACGCACGGTACCGTAATACGTACAAACTGGTGGGCACTGGTGCTAGTGGGACCCATTCAATTGCCCCATTGAACACATTCGATTATAAACCCGGGAGGAAATATTTGATAGGCGCTAGTCCCACTAACTGGGGCGCTGGAACTCCTTTTTTGACATTTGGGATGTTGATCTCCAAATGTAAAAAAGGAGTTCTAGTGTCCCAGTTACATGGGACTAGATAGGCGCATGATTTAGTACTGAGAAAGCACACCCCTTTAAAACCTACCGGTACGTGTCTTGCAATGATTCAAAGGAAAAACTGAATTAACATGTATGCCTGACATTAACCCCTACCCTGCTAGGAAAAATATACACTGGCTGTAGTGTTATGCTGAGCCTATGTCAAAAGGCCTTGGAATATTGTTTACACCACTAAGCCATGCCCTCTATAGACTATGCCAGGTGCACATATGCATGCAACAACATGTTTTGTAGTATTGCGTTATTTGCGTACTGTCTTGCGTGTGCTTCGCCGAATAAAAAACTGAACTACTAAGGCAAAAAAAAAAAGTCTTTGGTTTCTGGTAGGTGCGCGCGTCGCCGTAGCCATGCGCGTCGGCAAAATGAAAAAAGGTTTTTTTTTCAATGAAAGATGATGTCTCAAAACCGCCAAACTCACTGGTTTGACTGGAATCCTGCTGCTGCACAATTTTAACGTGTTTGTAGATGGGGTTATGATCGAGAATAAGCTTTATGTGGCCTCTCTGGTCTCCCATAATATTTGCACTAAGTTTAGTTGGGCACCATTTGCAGTCATCAGCCGACATTTGAAGCAAAAAAACAGGTAAAAAAAAAAAAAAGCCGCATCGCCGCACTACTTTTTGGGCAAGCTCCATACCAGAAACCTGAGACTTTTTTTTTGGCCTAACAGAAATTTCCAACAGTGCATACCGTTGGATAGGCCTTCTTTCGTTGATTTCTTCTAAATGACAGTTTACCAGGCAGAAAGAATAATTTCATAGTGAGTTTAGTCCCCTCACTATCTTTCAACCAAGTATGTTGCAAGTCAGTTACTTTTTGGACAGCTGCAAAGTGCAAATGATGGACCGTAGCTTTAACTTCTCTAAGATGCAGCCATTCATTTTACCACAGAAACTGCTGTCTTGCATTATGCAATTGGATCACTTCAGACTGCCCATGGGGTAGTCCAAAAACCACTCCAACTGTCTCTTCAGAGTCTAGCTTTGGGGTGTTTGGACTTTGAAAAACCACTTGTGCATTTGTTAGTGAGTGCTTGCATACCATGGGTCACATTTCAAGCACTGTTTTGCTTGCAGGGTAGGGGGAGGGGGGAGGTCTTCAAGAGGGAATGTTCAGGAAATTAGAGGGTCAAGTCTTTTTCTCCTTTCAACTGTTCTCCATTGAGTGGGGCATTAGCCTCCTAGAGCTACATGTACCTGGGGCAAATTTTATGGAGAGCTGCACAAAAATATGCTTAGCATGAGATGTCTGCCTTGGCAAAAACAGGATAACCAACCAAATTTCTATGTGATGTATAGACCTACATGTATTACTAAGGGAATAAATGTGTGCTCCAGAGGTTTTTATCACTCTGTTTAAGACCACTTAGAGTCTGGGTGCTGATAATTACCCGAGCTGGAGGCGAGGGTAATTATCAGCACCCAGACTCTAAGTGGTCTTAAACAGAGTGATAAATTCCGACGGAGCACACATTTATTCCCATTCATAAATCTTTTCGGTAAAAAAAAATCATATAATTCGTTCAAAACATCCCAATTTTATTCAACAAATTCACTTTATGCTTTTTGAAACATCCCTCTTGCAAAATAATAGAGTGTTCAGCTGGCGAGTAAGATGTAAACAACCCTTTTATGGAGATTGACACGCGCGTATCATGTTCTGCGCGATGTCGCGCAGAACGCACCTGGCGCGTTGCGTTTTGAATTTAGAACTATAAAATTCTGACTCCCTGGTAGTCAGAATGTGAGGATTGTGAACGTTCAACCAATGTAACGATAAGAGGCACTGGATTTTTAGGAGTCCACATTTTATTGTGACACTGGAAAAGTGTTTAAGACCAGCTAGCCATGTCTTTATCATCCGTTTAAGACCGGCCACGTGACGGGCTCTCGACCAATAGGAATGCGTGAACTGTCTTAGGTATTTATGAATTGTGATTGGTATTCAGCTGTTGTTTGCTTAGCATGAAAATCACATGGAGTTTGGCTTTTAACCTGCTTTTATAAGCCAGCTCCATACTAGTTCTTTAGCCTTGGCAGTGGATAATTTGAATATCCTAAAATTATAATTACAAAATGTAGGTGTGGTATTGTGTATTCACTGATACATGTACACATGTACCATTTGTAGTCGGGATCAATTAAAGGCAGAGCAGATCATTTGCAGAAATGTACCTGACAAAATTTTGTTGAAAAGTTACATGTCCTAGCATGCCTAGTAACAGCACTAAACTCCCTGTGAAATTATTCTTTCTGGGACGCTGTCATTTTGAAGAAAACAAAGAAAGGCTATTTCCAAAGATGTGTCATTTGGAAATTCCCATTAGTAGTTTATTTGTACTTCGGTGAATCCCTGAATGGGTGTGCGCAAATGTTGACACAGTACACACGTACACGCGCTCGGTTGCTACATGTACATGTATTATTCATCGGTTCAGTGTGTGACATCGCGTAGCTGCAAACTGCTGAATGAGAACGTGCTCCAGATGCTGATTTTGGACGTAATTCAAAACATGACTCTGCAACTTTGAATTGAAATCGTGATCCTAGAATATTGTTTACTCAAAATATATTCACAGAGCTACGATACATGTAAAAATTCATCCAGTCCTAAGATTTTGAGCACTTTTGTTGCTTCAAACCAAAAATATGCACAAATGACGACTGATCTACCCTACTTTTAAGAAAATTATTAATTTTGCAGGATTGAGGCTACATCCTTGCAAAAAGGCCAAGGGTGGGAGTAGTATTTTAAAAGCTGTAATATTTCTGGTGATGGTCACAGGATACTGCATGAAGTTGGATATGTACGTACATGTACTTTGTCAGATTGGTTTTGAATGTTTGTAAATATGTTGTCCATTACTTTTAACCATTCATGAACGTTTTGCAAAAATTTACCAACATTTAACCTTTTCCTTTTTCCCATCCTAATACTTTTCTACTCAGGTTGGAAAGGCTGTATCTTGGTGGCAACCAGCTTACCAGTATACCCTTAGAGCTTGGTTCTCTACCTCGCCTTGCGTGCCTGGTGCTGAGCGACAATCGCATTGAGACTGTGCCCTCCGAGCTCGTCAATCTCCGCAGTCTCAAGTCGCTCAGTCTCCACAACAACCGCATCACCACCCTGCCGCCTCAAATCATCTCCCTGGGCGACCTGTGTGAGCTCAGCCTGCGAGGGAACCCGCTGGTTGTGCGTTTTGTGCGGGATTTCACCTGGCAGCCCCCCTCGTTGCTGGAACTCGCGGGCCGCACCATTAAGAACCGCGGCATCGCGTATACTGCAGAGGACCTACCGCTCAGTCTCATCCACTATCTAGATTCAGCACGGCATTGCCTGAATCCTAAATGCTCAGGTATGTTAGCATGTTCAGTACACCTGCAGTCGATTTCACGAAACACAGCGTAACAAACGCCATGCTTAGGATTAGTTATTGTTGCGCAGCTGTACAACACAGTTATGGTCAATTTCACAAAACTTGGCAGAGCTGCACAACAATTTTATTTTAATGAAAACTCTATGAAAGTGAAAAAATATCCTGGATTTTCTGTTCTCCAGATGACCTCGTCATTCAATATTGTAACTCTGCCTTATAGTCTTCTATATGTTGATTGCAACACCTCATCCACAATCAACCCACACCCACACCTCCCCCAGCCACTGAAACTCTTGGATTTCAACTTCAGAAAATCCTTGATCCACAAATGTTTGGAAAAATCTTTATATTATAAATTATTTTTTTAACTTCACAGGGGTGTACTTCAGCTCACGAGTTGAGCACATCAAGTTTGTGGACTTCTGCGGCAAGTACCGGCTACCCCTGATGCAGTACCTGTGCTCGCCCAGCTGCACCAGCAGCAGCAGCGGCAACTACAGCAGCAGCAGCTATACTAGCAGCAGCGACACCGAATCTGATGAGGAGGCAGCAGTCCCAAGCAACAAAATGAAGAAGGTTCTTCTAGGATGAAGCAACCGAGAACAAACTGTGCTTCTGAATTTGTGTGCTACATTTACCAACAGTTTTCATAATAATACTGATAATGTGTAGTGCTGATACGCTTTCCACTGCTCTCCACCGCTCTCCACCAAGGGTTACGTATCGAAGTGCTTTACAATTATTACCCCTGTTCAACAGGCCACTTTTCTTCAGTGCAGCCAAGATTAGTGCAGTCTGGTCTCCACCCTCGCAAGTACCCATTTATACACCTGGGTGCAGTGAGGCAATTGTAGTAAAGTGTCTTGCCCATGGACACATGCACCATGTACCCTGTCAGGGTTCCAACCCACGTGCCACGGACATGGGTCAAACACTGTAACCATTGGACCAGGGCACATACGAGTACATCGCTTCAGAAGGATCAAATTTCTTAATACATGTATGCCAAAGTTTGAGAGTTTTAATGTGTACTGGACAATAATGCTTTTTCAATTATTTTGGAGCCAGAGATATATGTAATGCTGAAGCGTAAAATTTAGCGCCGATGCTGTGGCTAAATAAATAAAATGTAGTGTTTCCTGTTACTGAAAAAAAAAGTGGGTGGGTAAACCTTTTCTTTTTTCCCCCCTCTAAATTTTAATAGCCAGAAAAATGGGGCACCTAGGATACGGGTCAATTTACTTATTTATTACTTCCGCCAAGGAGGTTATGTTTTCATTAGCGTTGGTTTGTCTGTGAACAAGCTAACTCAAAAAGTTATGGACTGATTTTCATGAATTTGTTTTTTAGGATGATCCTTCGTACAAGAACAGATCGATAAGATTTTGGAAGTGATCCAAATCTGGGTCTGGGAGAGATCCGAATCTGGGTCTGGGAGATCTGGGTCTTGTCAACATATGAAAAACTGGGTCTTGTCAACATATGAAAAACGTTGACCCAATTCATTCGAGCAGAAAAAAATTGCCTCTGTGTGTGGGTCAACGCAGCAGGCAGTTGTATAGCGCTTACACACTACTGAAACTAACAGGTCAATTGACTCGACCATTTCATACTATGGGGGACTGGGGAAGTGGCGGGGGAAATAGAATAATATGAATACGATCACACAATTCTAGATTTCTATTTTAAACATTTCCTTGGTACGAGTACAAATCGATGAGATTTTGGAAGTGATCCCGAACTCAGTCTAGATCCAGGATTTTTAATAGCCCTAATAGTCCTGAATCCTCCAATTTAATACGATTTTGCACACCCCTTATGGAGTTAGGGTTAAGGATTAAATCGCAGAACATCACTTCATCTCCTATAGTGGCGGAGGTTGGCGCTCTCTGAGTACTTTCTTTATTTTTTGTTGGCATGCATTCCCATGACAGCGCGTGAATCAGCTGTTCATTCTATGTTTGCTGTGCTGTTTATAGGCTTCGCTGCATGGCATGGCAAGACTGCTTGCACTGCCAACCAACTAAGTAACAACAAAAATGAAATAAAAGTTTTTAAAATTCAGGATGATATCCGCAAAAAAGTAACGTATGACGGCACCACCATTTTAAAACAGTTTTTCAAATCAAACTATTAAGTATTTTGTAATTTACTTGGTTGGGTCATAACCGGAAGTACAGGTATTTTTGTCTTGGCCTTTGCGTGTTTCACAGGTTTAGCAAGGCATACACATATGTAGTGGCTTGTGTGCATGTGTGTGTTTTGTATCTAATAATCATGTGCTTTCATGGTCAAAGGTGCTGTAGGCAGGGTACGTACTAGTGGTGGGAGAAATCAGAGATTTCAAAATCTGGTTATCCTTATTTTTGTCAAACCGAATAACGGTTATCCGATTTGATGGGAAGTTCCCATTCAGCTCACAGTCATGCCAACAAAAAATGACGAGTGGGGTGCTGCATGCAATGCTCCCCACAATGAATGGGTATAGTTTGCAGGATTAAGTTACATGAAAATTCATGAAATTTTGCAGACGAAGAAACATTTGAAGTATTTGAACAATGACCCCTATATGACTTTTGACCTCAGTAATCCGATGAAGGATTGAGCAGAAGACAGTTTTTGGGTGGAATAAGATTATTTTTTTTTTTGTAAACTTGGTCAAATTTTATATAAATTTATATTAAATTTGGATTATGAGCAATAATGGGCCACTGTTCTGTGAGATTTGAATCCTATATTATTTTGTCATTTTTTGTTGTTTCATCTTTCATTGTTTTTTTTTCTTGTTTTAATTTACTTTTTCTTCTTTTACCATTTTGTTCTTTTACACATTCAAAAGCGTGTAATTTTATCAGTGATAACCAAAAATGTCTGAAACGCTTTCATTCTTGACAAGTCTGAAACGTTTTCAGTTAAGTATATATTTTTAAGACACTAAATAAATATAGGTTGTAGCTTGGGTCTCAACCATAAACTCAAGACTTTTCTGGTTACTAGTATACAAATATTGACTGCTATGAGCGGTGTGGTAAAACTAGCCTCCTGAGGTGATTCATGAAGCATTCTCTTTTCCTGAGCCGTAACCAAGGGAAATGGAATGTTCCATGGATCACCGAGGGAGGCTAGTTTTACTACACCTTGAGATACATGTATTATAAAAAAGCAGTCAGTATTTGTTTTATAACACCTCTCCCACAGATTCTGCTTGATTTTAAGATAACTGATTAATGTAACCAACATCCAATTAAAATGTACTTTTGTTTCAATATGGAATTACATGTAGTTGAAAAGTTACTCACACTTTTCCGAACTACCCCTTCATGAAATGTTTGAACCCAACTCTGTGTGCTTGAAACATGCACACGTGTATGCATGTGAGTTTGTCTTACATACGCAGTGTGGACTTCCGAACAAAAGACGTCCACATAATGTAGGTAGCACCGACGTTGTGTGGACTTACCCCACGTCCACACAGTGTTTCCCCATTTCTGGAAAACAGGTTTAGAGGCATTTTTGGGTTAGGTTTATCTGTAGCAGAATGAAGAGAAACACTAAAGGGAATCATAGAAAAAAAATTGGGTTGAAAGAGTTTTCACAGTTTGAGAAAAATGAGTTTTTTCACTGGTTTTTCTTAACTACACGAAAGCAATGGAAAGTCCACACTAGTCATGTGAAACAAGTATGGGTGCACACAGCCAGAGCTGCATGGTTTCTAGGAAAGATTCCCATATCTGGCCATCACTAAGTTCCCTTCAGTGACCTCTTAGCCATCAGAAAGTGATACATGTATGTCCTAAAAAAGTCAAATTTAGCAGGGAACATATTGAAGTATTTACTGAGAAAACATTTATAAATTTTCACAGACCAGTCTCGTGCGGTTTGTGCACAGGGTGACAAGTGATGGCCAGATATGGTAATCTTACCGGTTTCTCTGCTACAGTGTATACAATGTAGCACTTTTTACCAAGAAGAAGGTCAAATAGCGAATACCATGTGACTTGCTCTCTGCCAATCCAGATGAATCTACGGGTGAGGTGTTATAATGTATTTTATTTTCTTTTGTTATAAAATTTGCACTTGCAAATTTACCATACTGAAAAAAATATCTATTAATATAAAAAATTATTATAAAACCTACAAAAGATTTGAATTTTGTAATCAAGAAATAAAGCCAGACTCTGAAAATGATAAATTTTTGTTTTGTATTGAATTTCGTCGAAACCATAATCCTGCCTCGCTCATAGAATAGGTGGCAAATACAATGTATATGCATCGTGTGCCAGAGTTTTGCTTTTAAAATGAAAATTTGCATAATAGCGAAAACACTGAAAATTCCCAGAAATACCCTTAAAAACCAAAGTACATGTACATGTGCAAATACATGTCGTGCATTTTGCAAAGATGTGTTTGACTTTTCCTGTAATAAAATATTTGACTTTGTCAATGTGCATTGCAGCCAATAAGACTTCAAGTTTTCAGAAAGGTCACGTCCTCCAGTTTAGGTATGATCAAGGGTCAGCATAGTCTGAGCCAACCTCGTCCCCAGTGCTTACTTTATTTCCAACTGCGTTTCCAATAGTAAACCCTGGATAGGAAACTTTCTTCCTGTATCCTGATTGGATACCGCAGTTGGCTAGTAATGGATTCTTATCGTGTACTTGGTGCTATTATTCACAACGTGCAGTGCGTGTTTTCGCAATCATTCGTCCACGCCTTCTCGAAAATACTAATTTCCTTTCCAATTTGCTCATATTAATATGAAATATGATACTGCATGTTGTTTCGATAAGATCGTAACAGTTTGATTTCAAAAATCATGTTTTCGTAACTCACGCCGTGCTCGCGCTGCTATGAATTGACTCTGTTTTTACCCCAGACACCGCATACAAAAACAAACGCTAATGTGTAACGCATATCCAGGCACCAGACTGTTCCTCATTTGCATACGTGTTCAAAAATCTTGCACATGCAAATGATCCAATACCAGGGTGAGAGAGCAGGTAGTGGTGGGCGCGTACTGCTCGACACCCTGGGGACGAGGTTGAGTCTGAACATCACCCTGCATCCACAAGCCAAGTCCTGTATAATGTCTGATTTGTCTAGACATGCAGATATGCAAGCTGCACGCTAGCCAATCAGAGTCGACTTTACTAAATTGTGACGTCGTTTCATTCCCAAATCAGGACTAAATGGTTTGATTGGCCAATTCGAATGGAGTGTTTTGTAATACAACAGCCGGGCGCATATCGCGTAACATGATACAGAGCGCGTGACACAGTTTGCTTTTATCCATTGTCTATGACGCACATTGTTGAAGACCTGATAGAGAAAGCAGTGTTGTAGTCGAGACCAGATAGTCCGAGACCGAGACCAAGACCGAGACCTGAAGTTGCGAGACCGAGACCGAGACCAAGACCAGCCCCTTCAAGGCGGACCGAGACCGAAATGGTCCGAGACCGAGACCGCGGATAATACATAACAATAATCGAAATAAAAAAAACAAGTCACTAATTACAGCTGAACAGTCTGTCCTTGAGATGATGATGTTGATGGGGATGTGAAGGAAGTGATTGAAAGCTAGGAATCACTTGTACCTGCTTAATTGTGTCATGCGATGTTTGCTTCATACCATAAATTACAACATGGCAACAGAATTTGTTATTGTCACAATCAATTAAAAAAAGGGAAACAACCTAATTTAAAGAAGGGGAAAACCTAATTTGATGAACTCCATATACTGTTGCCACTCTTTTAAAAGCATATTTTTTTAAATATAATATTGTTTAACTACTATAAAGTGTCAATCTGATGAAGAAACTCTAACTTAGGAGTTCGGCAATTTGTACTAGTTTTTTGCGATGTTGAAACTTGACAAAAGTAAAAAGGTAAAGGTGGATGTTTCATCTGTTATAGGAACTAAACTTAAGTGTTACAGGACATTAAACTCCACAACCACCCCTTGGTTTCAGCAATGACTACTAACAGATATTTAAAAGCAGCTTTAATTATACATTGGACCTCCTTGTAAAGCTGATTCCCCCAAAAAAGGAGCAAGAAAATATTGATTTATTTTTTTTAAATTTCAGTCATAGAATATAGACTTGTACATGTAGACCCAAAAATTGAGAGGTGGTCGCCAGAGAGGCCTGGCTTAAGGCTGAAATGTAATGCCACTTTATTTGTGTATAATGTCAATACCATTACATACACTATAGAAGATCGATGAACCATATTTGCCTGATCTATCTTCTGTTAATCTGCCCGCCGTCATCATCGCCATTAGCCTATTTGAGAATGAGGCCGACACAATAGAAGGGCGCTGTCACAAACTGAATGTGGTGGGCGAGATGTACTTTTAGGATTCATGGCTGCGTGCGCACGCTTATTTGTGTTTTGTACCAGATTATCACCCGCATCGGCTACTATGCTGGGCGATAATACTTGAATATTTTAGTAATTTACAAGTACAACATATTGCCAATATTTCACTCTTGGTTATTGTGATGGCCGTAAACAGCATTTAGCGATTAATGGAACAAAAGTCTTCTCGACTCATGCAAACGCAACTGACATTTAGAAAGGAGACGAGGCAGGCAATTAGACTCTATTTTGTGTGACTATGGCAGTAGCTCAATTTTTGTTTATCACAGATGAAAAGATGAATACATGGCAAGTCAAAAATAAAGTGACAGTATGATAAAAAGAAAAGAAATGGCACCCTCCATATTTGTAAAAAAATATATATAATTGGGATAAAGAACATGTTATTGAGTAGTAACTCTGAAAATTTGCATTCTCTATTCCCAAGTTGTGCCTATTTTAATAAAGAGATCACAAAATTCAGCTGTCCACCACTAGTAGCAATTTAACGGTCTACGAATTGATGAATATCCATTAATAAATATAATGAAAAAAAAAACGTTTCCCCGCCTCCAAGAATAAAGTATTGAAAAGGAAAATAGAAAAAAAATCACCAATATTTCTGGGGAAAAAAAGAGTTGAATTGTTTCCCATATTCAAAACAAAAAATTTGACGGTAAAAATAATGCTTCAATCTTGATTCATTAGATTTTAATCTCAGTTGTATTTGGAATCAATGAGGATGGCTATAAAGTGCTTGTTTCAACAAACCATCCCACAATAAAAACAAGAAACAAGAAAAGGAGCAATGGTTGTTGGACTATGCCTCACTCACTAGAAAGTGAAGAGAGACATGTCTATCAGCATTACACTGCAGTCACATTTGCCCTCAACTGATTCCCTAGTTAATCCTAAACTGGGGCCCGGGCGAAATCCGCCCCCCCCCCCCCCCCTCGCGAGACCGAGACCAAAACCGAGACCACAGCTCCCGAGACCGAGACCAGCAAAAAGTGGTCTCGAGACCGAGACCGGTCTCGAGACCGAGACCGGTCTCGAGACCGAGACCGGTCTCGAGACCGAGACCGGTCTCGAGACCGAGACCGGTCTCGAGACCGAGACCGGTCTCGAGACCGAGACCGGTCTCGAGACCGAGACCGGTCTCGAGACCGAGACCGGTCTCGAGACCGAGACCGGTCTCGAGACCGAGACCGGTCTCGAGACCGAGACCGGTCTCGAGACCGAGACCGGTCTCGAGACCGAGACCGGCCCGCTACGAGTGGTCAAAATCTACAGGTCAAGATGCGGTTGTCTGGCATAATTAATCAGCGAATTTGCTCAAATGTAACCTGGGGTCAGACTTGAAACGTGTCCATTTCTCTGCTCCATTAATAAATTCCTGAACCCAACCTTGTCCCGGGGGCTTACTTACTATATTCAACCTCGTTTCCAATAGAGAGAGAGAGAGAGCAGGCTAAAGATTTTAGTCCATGATGATGATTTTATTTACAGATGGAAGTGCAGTAATCACAACACAAATGGTACTGTATAGAATTTGTGAAAAGAATGTGCTTAAAGGGAATATACAACATTTGCAAACATCGAAAAATAAAACTACCAAGTTTTTGCGAAATACCTTAACAGGATGTTGGTAAATGACAGTCTAAAGCATCCTGTAAAATTATGGCACCTGGTATACTGTCATTTTCAAGAAAAGTGGTATTTTTGTATCAATTTCGGCCGATCAGCGTTGGAAACAACTGGCTTTTTTTCAAATACTGGCCCCAATTGACCATTGCACTTGTTTGCAATCGATTACAAACCTATGAACGGGTACGAGCCAGCTAGACTGGTTCCCTGACCTTACAATTCCCCAATGTATGTAAACTGCTCTGTTTCTTCTTATATGGAGTCAGGGAACCAGACTACAGGAAAATGATCGTTTTCTTGGTTTTTATAGCATTTTCGAACCCAAAATCTCCAAAAAGTCAGTGTAACTATATTTGCTTTATATTTCCAACCCCCCAATTCCATCCATTTCTGAAAATTACAGCAAAAGCAAATGATGTATATTCCCTTTAAAGAAAATTGCATGCCTTTGCGTTGCATTTCTAATAACTTTGTTCCTGTTTGGCATCTGGAAAAGAAAAGTGTTTCGTTTTGGAATTAAACAAATATTGTCCCACTAGGCTATCAACTTCGGTCCACAAATTCGGCCACAGGTATCAAATTTTCGAAAGGAGCAATGCTTATAACAACTTTTGGCAAGTTAAAGGGAAAATACAACATTTGCAAACATCAAAAAATAAAACTACCAAATCATTTTGAAATACCTTGCTGGACTGTTAGTGAATGACAGTGTAAAGCATCCTGTAAAATCATGGCACCTGGAATACTGTCATTTTCAAGAAAAGTGGTATTTTTGTATCAATTTCCAACGCTGATCGGCCGATCAGCGTTGGAAAAAAACTGTTTTTTTTTCTTCAAATACTGGCCCCAATTGACCATCGCACTTGTTTGCAATCGATTACAAACCTATGAACGGGTACGAGCCAGCTAGACTGGTTCCCTGACCTTACAATTCCCCAATGTATGTAAACTGCTCTGTTTCTTCTTATATGGAGTCAGGGAACCAGACTACAGGAAAATGATTGTTTTTCTTGGTTTTTATAGCATTTTCGAACCCAAAACGTCAAAAAAGTCAGTGTAATTATATTTTGCTATATATTTCCAACCCCCCAATTCCATCCATTTCTGAAAATTACAGTAAAAGCAAATGATGTATATTCCCTTTAATATGCACATCTATAGTTGGAAAATGTGTGCAAGCTTTAATTTGCTGTGAGAGCGGTGGCAGTTTTTTGGGTGTTGTCACTTATAATTTGTTTTTTTTTTCAAAATGGCCGCCAATATGCTTGTTACCAGATGAATTACATGTGGTAACAAGCATTTCGTGGCCGCCATTTTTTTTTAAGAGTGATAACACCCAAAAAGCTGCCACCGCTATCACATATTTTCCAACTACAGGGGTGCATTGCCAAAAATCACAATGAGCATTATTCCCCTCATTTAATACCGACCAAACCCCCAGGCTGATGGCCTACAGTGTTAACTCAAGTGAGCAAAAGACTAAGAGGTCACACGTTGAGACCCAATACCAGAAACTTCAGGGCGGTACAAAAAAAACATTTTTACATTTTTCAGGGGCAGATTTCTCGGAATTGGGGAAACATGTTAAAATTGATTTAAGATATTCCTAAAATACGGCATCTTCGTGGTATATGGTGAAAATGACACTGAAAATAAAGCCTTGATAAAGAAATGGCGATGGTTTAAAGAAAGATGGTCAAAATCAGTTTGAACACACACAAGTCTATGAGATATGGTCGACGCACAAAGAACTGCAATAATGTAAATTCAATCTACATTATATTACATAACTGCCATACACTTGGACAAACTAGTTTTAAACCTTTTCTGTAAATGGCGGCTATTTCTTAACTTGAGCTTTATTTTCAACGCTGTTTTCACTATATACCATCAAGATCTTGTAGTTTAGGAATATATTTAAACAGTTTCAAAAGATGCCCATCTCTTCGTGAAACAAAAATTCCATTTGAGCTCTACTTTTACAATCTACTGCGCAGTGTATTTTGCCATAGGATGAGGCATGCATGTTTGCACGGTCGCGTCTGAAATGTATCAGAGATATTCCTGAAAACGGAAAGGTCACTCTACTTTTACGCCCTTTCCATCAATACGTTTTCGCACTTTTGATCAATAGGTTTTTGTTGGTGATATCAACATGTTGGCATCTCTTCGTGAGCACAAAATGCAATTATGGAGATGTCAGATGTCTGCCACCATACAACATTAATGTTATTAAG
Source organism: Patiria miniata (assembly GCF_015706575.1). Taxonomy (NCBI): domain Eukaryota; kingdom Metazoa; phylum Echinodermata; class Asteroidea; order Valvatida; family Asterinidae; genus Patiria; species Patiria miniata. The sequence goes on along the minus strand of NW_024037064.1, from coordinate 4,647,375 downwards.
ACGTTACTCAGGTTTTGCATGAAGAAGCAAGTCAAAATGGTTGAGAGCGATGTTTTTAAAGCAAAAAAAAGCAAAAATCTCGAAACCGAAATAATTTCACTCATTGGACATGTCCATCCCTCAATGAAAAAGTGACGATATGTCCTGGTACAGCAACTCTGGTTCTACTACACAGTCAAACATGAAGTTGCAATACTCTTTTGGAGGCTCACACAAATGTTCTCAGGCATGTCAGGAAGGAAGATGCTTACTGCACGCTTCAGCTTCCAAAAAAAAGAGTCTTTGAGGGAAAGTCCACCCAATAACTATCAGTTACTCTAAGAGCAATCATTTTCGTCTGCCGTGTTTGGTGTCTTTTTTCCCTTGATGTCGCTTCTTGGCTTTTCTAGAAGACTTGTGACGGTGACTGTTACTATGATCTTGCTCCTCTGACCTATCTCTTCTCTCGGCCCGACTGCTGCTTGAAGCCTTCGTGAGTTCCTTGCGACGCCTTTTTTCTCTTGTTTCATCTCGGTCCTCTTTATGCTCCATCTCGCAATCAACTGTTCTCTTCCGGTGCTGCCCGTTGTCGGCACCACGTGTCTTTTGAGAATCTGGACTTGTATGTATTCTGTCTTTGCTTCTGTGGCCATTCACCTTCTCGTCCTTGTGTCGCCTTTCTCTTTTCCTGTCCACGCTGGCTCTTTTTTTACCCCCTTCCATCTTGTCGCTATGCCTCAACCGTTGGTTAGACTTTTCAGAGCTTCTGAAGGTTGCCCTCTTGTGGTAACTTGTGTCATCTTTCCCTTTGGCATGCTGGTGGTTCCTGCTGGCAGACCCGTCAATAGAGGACGCCCTTCTGTGTTTACGGCGGTGCTCAGACTGTTCTCTGTGTTGGGAGCGGTGAGTCCTTTTTACGGCTGCGGAGGTTTTTACTTGTTGCTCGTCGGATGATGCGGAGGAAATATCTGACTCGGAAGACGAGCTCCAGCTTTCTGTGTCTTTGCGCCGCTTGTTGGAAGACAAGTCCTGCTGGGATTCACGTTTCCTGCAAAATTGTCAAAAATGATGCAATGAGTAAAAGATGAATTCAAATTACTATTGGGAACTTTGGCAGTGCTACCCAAGATAATCCAAGCAAACATGTACCCTACGCATTTCGCTTGAATGCGAGGCATGTAAAGGTATGCTTGGAATTTCCTTGGTAGCTGGCCAAAAGTTAGATTTATCTTGTTGATAATGATAGTGAACTCTCTATTCAACATGTTCAAAAATGAGGTAGGGTAGATCATTTGTCATTTGTGGGTTTTTTTTTTTTTTTTTTTTTTTTAATTAAGCAACAAAAGTGCTCCAAATCTAAAGACAGGTGCTTAACAACCTGAGGAAGTTTTAGCTCTGTGAATGCTGTATATTCCGAGAAAACAATATTCTAGGATCTCGGTTTCCATTCAAAAGTTGCAGTGTCATGTTTTGAATTGCGCCTGAATTCAGGGTCTGGGGCACGTTCTCATCCAGCCGATTACAGCTACGCGGTGTCACACAGTGAACTGACGAATAATAGCAACCGCGCGCACGTGTGCGTCTTGTCAACGCTTGCACGCAACCATTCACCGATTTGCCGAGTTACAAATCAACTACTAAAGGGAATTTCCCAAAATGTGTCACTTGACGCATCTTTGGAAATGGCCTTCTTTCATTGTTTTTTTTTCAATAGACAGCATGCCAGAAAGAATAATTTCACATTGAGTTTAGTGCCATTACTATCTTTAAACCAAGTTAGTTTCTCAACAATAATTTTGTCAGTTTCTTTTTGGATAGCTGCAAATGATCTACTCTACCTTTAACCTAAGTGAAATTAGTGGCACTTCGGTTAACCGTCACATGCACTCAAAGCTGATCACCCATGTACCTCTTGTGTTTCCTTTTCATCTTCTTCCTTTTGTCCTCTTTATCATCTTCGTTGCTCATTTCATCCATGGAGTCTTTATTGATGAACTCCTCTGGATACAGCTCCATAAAACCAGTGTGACCCCACCTAGGCGAGAAAATCAGATTGTATTGTTATCACCATGAACATCTCCATCCCTTAAAAATTCGTTAAAGAGCCATTTTCCCTTGAAATTACAGTTAACTAAATTTTCACAGATTTTTCAAAATATTCAGCCAGATTAGGAGTCCGTGAAAACACCCTTAAGAAAGTCCTTTGTTTACCCTTGGAGATAGACCCAGTGTTCCGTTATGCATAACCAATGATAATCCTCAGTGGCCAGGGTCATTAAAAAACCGTGAAAATACCCTTACAGGATTAGTCCTATATAAGCCCCATGTAAATGTCCGTGAAACATCTCTTAAAGATCTTTTCACGGAGAAGTGGACTTTTAATGAAAATTTAAGGGATCAGATGTTCATATGGTATACGATTGTGAAATCTCAAAGGTTGAGAACCATTCAATGATAATAAAGTGCATGTATCCACCAGTATCAGTGCTCAAGATGCTACATCATTATTACCCTGCTCATTGGGCCAATGAAACATTCCAAAGACAATATCAGCTCCCTGGGAGTATGGGCTCCGTGCGCCAACGAAAGAGGGCGCCCTTTTACCTAGCAACGATGTCCCATATTAGTTGGTGGATGCGTACCATTCCTTGTGTGTGACGCACGTACACCAGGGGATTTGTACTATGTACGTGCAGTGGCACGGTACGGCCGCGCATCGTGGCAAAGTTGCAGTCAGGCAAGATGGCGTCGGTCGGTCACCCCCAACTGCACTTTCTTTGCCGGTGAGGGGGTACTTGTGACAAAGCGGATACAGGTCTATGATGCCAATTTCAGCACAAAGCAACTATACAATCACAATAACCATCTCTGCCTTCTCAGGAACCCATTTTACTCCTGGGTGGGGAGAAGCAATGAGTGACAAAGTGCCTTGCCCAAGGGCACACGCACCATAACCCCAGGTTGGACTTGCGGACAAGTTGCGGACATTGCATCAGGTGTAAGTTGCAGGATTCTGAACAACTTCCCTACAATCGTACCGCAATCTTCCTGCAATGAAGTTATCAGTATTGGCCAGTCAAGCAGTTGCTAATGAAAATTTTCCCAGAACATGTCCAAGACAAATGCAGAGCTTCTTAGGGACAACGAGAATGATTCTACCCTCAACTTACTCATCTCGGATATGAATTGAGACGGGCCCAGGTACAATTGGAGAACATGTTATGTAATGAAAGAACGAAATTGAAAGAACGAAATTAAAAAACCACAGAAAATCTTGCCTTTCATGGTTTCCGAGCTCCGTCCGGTAGATGTCCCTGTTGCGCTCACCGTTCCAGTTCCAGCGATCTTGAGGGCTTCTTGTATCTGGGTTCATTCGCTGGAGTCGATCCATCTGTCCATCAAACCTGAATTGTTTGGACAAAACAAAGGCCTCTTATCAGTGATTCTACTGGGCTGGTGGTGGGACTTCAATTCAGAGTTTGTTAAAATTTGGTTTGAATGCGACTATTCGGTTTTGATTGTGGAAACAGGGTATTCAAAACCTGACACCACTATCAATGCAAATGCGCTCATTTGTGGTGCAAATGGGCAATTCCACACAAAAGTGGACATGGCTGGAAAGTGGAAAATGTACAAAATTTCCAAACTACAAGCATCACAACATCAAATGTGGTGTCAAATTAAGAGGGACAACAAGATCTTTCATTTGAGTGCTGTGCCAATGGGATGGAATGTGTGGGGTTTTTTTTGGGCTAAAATCATGGATTTATTTTGGTAATCATTTGGCACCTCGTTTTAACATGCAAAATGTGACTGTTATTGAGAGTTTTTGTGCTTAAGGTAGAGAGAAAGTTTCAAATATTATTAGAACAGAGTTTCATTATGTTGCAGTTCATCAAACTCAGATTTTATGCCGTGTTAGAAACCATGAAGCGGAAGCAATGTGAGTGACGTAACGTGAGTGACGGTACCTCCCTGCAATCTAATGTCCCTTGCATCTGAAATACACACTTATTTGATTCAAAATCGGTTTTTATATACAGCTACATGTATGAGTTGAATGAAAGGTAAAATAATGTTACTTCTGTGTTGCAGACTACAGTTTGAGGAGACTTTAACAACAAAATTACAGGACAATTTTCCATGTCCTGTTTTTGTAACCTGAGTGACGACCAACAAAACACATGTTCATAAGATGGAATTTCCTGTTAGCTCGGTGGTCGAGTGGTAAGACATCTGCACTAGAAAGCAGGAGGTCATGGGTTCGAGTCCCACCCAAGTGATTTTTTTCCAACTTTCACTCAGGCATGTCAGGAGGTACATTAACACACTGAGTATACATGTACAGTGTTTATACGTCGGTGAAGGGCAAAACCTAATTTGAAAAACACATGTTCTCAAAAACTAAAATGAAAGGATTGAATTTTTCTTTCCATTTTTTGAGTACCCCTTACCCCAAGGTTGTTGCATGGCTGGTTTGATTCAGCTTCATCAAATACTTTTGAAGCAGTGAGAGGTCAAAGTAGCCTCATGGCATATAAATGTAACGTGAGTGACGGTGGCATTGCCCAAATGTGAAAGTGTCAGACCGTCACTCAGTTAGGTCTTTGATGAAAGCACGGAGATTAGCTAGATCATAGTGCCAAATGCATTGGGTGTCAGATACGAATGAATGCAACTTAAGTACCTTTCGCGATTGAGCTTGCGCCCTCTCCTACGTCGTGAAGAGAAAGGACGGTCCCTCCAGCCGAATGCCTCCTGAGCTTTACCACGCCACATCTCGTCTTCCTCCTGCAGCCGATTGTGCGTCTCCGTGTGACGAATGATGTTCCGGAGCAATTTCCGGTCCAAGTAACGTACAGTCGCCATCAACTTCTATCAAGTGATCAGCATACATAGACTACACACAGAGGTCACCATTTTTGGATAAAAGATAACATCAAAAATGTAAATCCAGCAATTAGATACGCATGTATTTTACCCATCAATTTAAAGGTATAGTCCATCATTTGTACTTTGTGCATTTTGTTCTTTTGAAGCAACAAAATTGCTCACAATCTGAAGAAGTGTGCTGAACAACTAACCTGATGAAGTTTCAGCTCAGCTTCAGCTGTATATTCCGAGAAAAACAGCATTCTGGGATCTTGATTTCAATTCAAAAGTTGCTGAATCATGTTTTGAATTGGGCCTGAATTCAGCGTCTGAGACACGTTCTCACTGAGCCAATTGCAGCTACGCAATGATGCGCACTGATCCGACGAATTATAGCAACTGCGCGCGCATGTGCGTTGTGCCAATGCTTGCGTGCACTTCACCGAATAACAAAACGAACTACTGATTCAAATTTCTTACGGTGCGTCTTAAGAAGCACCATTGGAAAGGCCTTCCTTTGTTGACTTCTTCAAAATGACAGCTTGCCAGAAGGAATAATTTCACAGGGAGTTTAGACCCCTTACTATCTTTCAACCAAGAATGTTTTTCAACAATAATTACGCCAGTTACTTTTCAGATAGCTGAAAATGATGGACTGTAGCTTTAAAAGTAGAGTTGATCATTTGCAGCTATCCAAAAAGCAACTGACAAAATTACTGTTGAAAAGCTTACTCGGTTTAAACTTTAAAGATAGTTATTGCACTAAATTCCCAGAGAAATAAATCTTCTGGTATGCTGTCATCTTGAAGAAAACAATAAAAAATGATGTGTCACGTGGTATTTTCGCTAGTAGTTGTTTTGTAATTTGGCAAGTCCGTAAATTGGGTGCGTGCAAGCGTTGACACGATGCACACGCACGCATGGTTCCTAATTTTTGTCGGTTCAGTGCGTGACATCACGTAGCTGCAATCGGCTGAATGAGAATGTTTCCCGGATGCTGATTTCAGATGTGTTATTCAAAAACATGACTCAGCAACTTTTGAATTGAAAACAAGATCCAAGAATATTGGGGTTTTTTTTCCAGAATATACAACATTCACAGAGCCAAAACTTCAGCAAGTTAGTTGTTAATGCACCCGTCTTTAGATTTGAGCACTTTTGTTGCTTCAAACGAATAAAAAAATGTACAAATGACATTGATAATGATCTACCCTACCTTTAATGAAATATTGACAAATCTGATCACAATTAGCCTTGGTCAAGTCGAACCACACGTTCGCCGAGTTGGGATGGTACATGTACATGTACGTACATGATGTATGATGTAATAGATTTATGTAGGCCCTACTTGCAGTGGCGTAGCCCCCCCCCCCCCCCCCCCCCCCACTGAGATTTTGAGTTTCTAAAAGAATTATCATTGATCTACATGACGCCCCCCCATGAAATGTTCCAGCCCCCCAGCGCCCCCCCCCCCCCCCCCAACTGAAAAATTCCTGGCTACGCCACTGCCGACATGTACTTGTCAATGCTTTTGAAGTGCACATGCGCAGAGGATAGTGCCGGCTCAAGAACGAAAGAATGTTGGACCAGTTGAACAGTTTACGGTAAAAAAATACAATGTAACTATAGAATACAGGGCCACCACAATCTTTGTCCGCGCCTCCGTATGGCTGCGTGGAGCCTTGGAGCCGCAGTCGACCTCCGAGAACTGGTCTGAACATTTCTAAGTGTTTTCTTAGTAAAAATTGAAAATTTGTCCCTCTTAATTTTGACTTTTTTAGGACGTATTATCACTTTCTGATGGCTACTAGGTCATTTAAGGGAAAAATTATGGCCAGATACATGAGATATGGGAATCTTTCCAAATTAGAAATGTTTCTCACTAAATCTCAGTCCCAGATTCATATCTTATCATCATTTTTTCAATAACTGACCTTCATTGACATTGAGATGATATGAAGAAAAAAGTGGTGTCAGGTTGCAACATTTTTTCCCAGTTTTTTACACTTCCGCCACCCCCCCCCCCCAATTTTTTTTTTTTTAATTCAACAAATTACTGTAGGCCCTAGTCCGAGTAACTTGGACCCAACTTATCGCCTTTTTTAACATTTGGACATGGTCTGGCAGACCATGTCCAAATGTTAAAAAAGGCGATAAACTTGGACCCAACTTATCGCCTTTTTTAACATTTGGACTAGTCCGAGTAACTTGGACCCAACTTATCGCCTTCGCCAGACCATGTCCAAATGTTAAAAAAGGCGATAAGTTGGGTCCAAGTTACTCGGACTACATTTGGACATGGTCTGGCAGACCATGTCCAAATGTTAAAAAAGGCGATAAGTTGGATCCAAGTTACTCGGACTACGTAGGCCCTAGAACATGTAGAATGAGAGCATGCCATAGGATAGCAAACTTGACAAATGCTATTTGTACATGTATGTACAATCTTTCTTCAATTTACTCAGATTTGGTTGTAATTTGCTAAAACATTTCAGTGGCTTTTTGTAGTTATAGCGCCCTCATTCGCCCAATTTAAAAAAAAAAGGACAGGTGCGGGAAAGCATAGGCAACAGAAAACTGAGAACGAAGTGGCTATCGTTACGGCACTCGTTGTTTAGCGCCCTCTACGATATTTTTTTGATACGCACGCGGGTATATAATTATTTGTTTCTCCACGATTTATCGAGCAGTGCGCCAGCTCAGCCGATAGAGGGTAGAATTTTGCACCGCGAGGTTGCGGGTTCGAATCTCAGTTTTGCACTCGAATTTTTTTCCTTTTCTAACCTGAGGCTTTGGAGGATTTTTTTTAAAAGGGAAATAAAGTCCGAATTTCATAAAGTTCAAATTCACTTTTTTCCTTCTAATTTTATATTTTCTTGTCATGTTTTTTTATAAAAGTTGCCAGGTTGCAGTCTACCGTAACGATAGAAAATGGGAAATGCGTTACGGCTGCCGTAACAATAGCCACTGCGTGATAAAGGCTATTTCATTCGTTCGATTTACCGAAATAGGCCTAACTGCAGTGCTGTATATCGTATTAAAAAAAGATGTACCTTAATTTAACTGAAATTACGTGCGTAGAGCTTAATTCTTGACTTACATTTGACCGGAATCACTGTGGAATCTAACTGCACTCGTTGCAGTTACCACATGCACACATAATAATAGAGTCTACAGGCTGGACGCTCAACTCAACCTCGTCCCCAGGGTACATCCTTCTCCAACCTCGTTCAAATAGTGAGCAGAAAGCAGGTAGTGGTAGGAGCGTACTGCTCGATATCCTGAGAACGAGGTTGTAATAGTTTCGTCAATTTTTATTGGGAGGATCTATAATCTTGTCGACTAAATATGAATAATCTTTTTTCAACACATTAAACACATAAACTATACATTAGAACTTTTAAAATTAGCAAAATAAAGAAGACTGATGTGAAACATTTAGAAAAGAAAAAGATTAGGGGACCATTTTTGATTATTTCAACAAGTTATTGCTGATCAGATAGATCTATCCCTATTGTCATAGTGGTACTGCCCAAATATATTTTACTGCAAAACGCCATGCGCGGTCACACTTGGCACGGCGTGCTGTGTACTAAAACTATGACAACCACTTCCATGTGACTTCCTCGTTGACAAAACCCTAAAAATTATTGTAAATGTAAGTCTAATATTTGTGTAATAAGTATCCATTTACGTCATGGTCATTGATCGTTTTTATGCATACTTGTGGATGACTTCCTTGCCGGTGTCACATAAAAATCCGACTGCTATGAAAATCGGACCCCTTTCCTTTCTCCTCGCACGTGACAGGTCACTCTGCCGAAATGATCCGAAAAAATAGCAATTATACTTACGGCTTTTACGCGTGCGAAATACTACCAATGAGTCCACCGAGTCGAATATTCACACCACATCTTGTAGTTTAGAACACCTCTTTCCATGCTTTTATTTGATTTTTTTTTGGTGTAGTCACTGTAAATTCAACATGTTCAAGCTGAATGTCAGATGGTGGCGAAGCGGGCACCAGGGCGAAGGGGGGATGTAGCGAAGGGGGGATGGGGCGAGGTGGGGATGGGGCGAAGTGGCTTGGGGCGAAGTGGCTTGGGGCGAAGTGGAAATGGGGCGAAGCGTCCGACACCCTTCAAGCTACACTACAGTTAATGAGTTAGACCTGTCAACGTAGCGTTGTATACAACGCTGTGTTCATGGGTGTAATTTTTTTCATATTTTTACCAGACGGAGGAAGCTGAAATTTTGCTTACATATTGTGTCCAGAATTGTACCTGTGTTGGGTTTAGAAAAGGCATATATGTCCGCGGGCGGCATGTTTACCGAAAATAAACCGCAATTCCACGCCTTCGTTGAAAACATTTTCAGTACGAACTCCCCGTATGAAGATTTACGTGCGCGCGTGCAGGCACACCTAGCACGCTGCCGCCATGGCATGAAAGTGAACCAACCCCAATTTTGCGTGCTCCATGATGCGTGACCCTGGAAGGTCAACCAAGGTATCATTGAAAAGCACATAGCATCTGCTTTAAGATGATACCATGCTTTTTTGTTGGTAAACGTACGGTATAGTCTGGCCATAGCATTAGAACGCAACCCCCGCCTTATAATTCTAGAAGTACTCTGCATGTGGGTCCAAATAGTCCAGCTAGGCCCGTAATATTCATCGCTGCATGCAAACTTTAACTGCTTTGTATACAACTTTTGACCGGGAAGGGGGGGGGGGGCAGCTGCAAGTTACCATGTGTAATACTTGATCGGTGAATATATGAATATTCGGTCCAGTGCAGTTTCGAATAATCGAATGCTAAATTATTAAAAAATAGACGGCCCTACATGTATGTACTTCTTGAAGATTTGTTGATGTCGATTGTGTTTATAGCACGACTTGGTGTATGTATTTGGCCATTTGTTATTGAACGACCAATTTCATTGTTTGGCTTGTTCCACCAGTTTCAGTACACTATGGCGACAGGCGTCCAAAATGACCTGATGAAGCAGGCACAGCACTTTTGGTCAATGCTGGATGAGCTTGCAGAGACCGATGAAGATGCATATAAGAAGTTCATGGCCACAAACCTCCAAAGAGGACAGCAAGAATTGACACCAGCCAAGCCATGGAAGTGTGTCAAGACACAAATCTTGGTAGGTTCAGGACGAAAATATGTGTTCGTTCATATCACCCTAAAACACCCTAAAATTATGGGTTGTTAAAAAAACCCTCGAACCCCTATGACCCACGACCCCTCAACTTACATTCAAGCCCCTTAACCGTAACCCTGCCAGTGGCAACACAGTGCATCAGGTGGAAAAGTCTGGTCCCTTTGATGCATTCAGCTATCAACACAAGTGCATTAACAACCAATTCTGAGAACAATGCCACAGTTGTATCCTGCTGTGTTCTGTGACCACAGACTCTGAGGCAGTTTGGCCTTGAGACTTTTGACCTGATGGATCTTGATACACTGGGCAGGCAAGTGTTGCATGTTCCTGCGTTTGGCAGGGTTTCTAGCCAAAATAACCTGGAGGGTTAGGGTTAAAACACAGTCTGACCCGGACCAGATCAAGCCATGGAATATTTCATTCCTACTTGCCAGTTGCTACTATTCAAAATCTTTCAAAAGTTTCCAATCAAAACGTTTTCCATCTTGAAAACGAAGCGTTCGCGCGATTCACTATGCGTGCGCGCAATACTATGCGTGCGCGCAATTTTGCTATGCCCATGTCGCATTGTCCGATCCTGAATCAGATCGTATCCCTATCCGAACCTGTAACGGCTCTATAGTTTGAATACAGCTCCAGTTCGAATGGCTTGATGCGTGTCGTGTGCTGCATGTTGGGCCACGCCCATTTGACAATGGCTGAAAACTTATTTCTAGCTGTAGGAAAGTAATTTGGGCCAATAGGCACGTGTGTAATTTCCAGCTGACATTGTAGCCATGTAATTCGGGCACGGCCAGACATGCAGCACACGACGTGCACCGAGCCTTTTGTCTTGATAGATACTGCACCAAAACCCCTTCTCAGGGGTCACACGGGCAGGGTTGGTTGTTCGCCATCTAAACTAGAGCCTTTGTGTTGGTCTCAGACCTCCAGGTCTTGGTGTTGGTCCAGACCCCTGTTCTTGGTCTTGTTCCAAATCTCTGACCTCATGATCTTGATCGAAGTCTCAAACCTCAAGGTCTTGGTCTCGTCTCCAACATCAAGGTCTCAGACCTCCAGGTCTCAGTCTTGGTTCTCGGAACTCCAGGTCTTGGTGTTGGGATCGGTCTCTGACCTCTAGGTCTTGGTCTTGGTCTCAGACCTCTAGGTCTCAGTCTTGGTCTCAGACCTCTAGGTCTCGGTCTTGGTCTCAGACCTCTAGGTCTCGGGCTTGGTCTCAGACCTCCAGGTCTTGGTGTTGGGATCGGTCTCTGACCTCTAGGTCTCGGTCTTCGTCTCATACCTCTAGGTCTCGGTCTTGGTCTCATCAGATAGACCTCCAGGTCTCGGGTCAGTCTTATACCTTTAGGTCTTGGTCTTGGTCTCGTTATCAAACCTCCAGGTCTCAGTCTTTGACCTGTCTATAGGTCTTGGTCTTGGTCTTGGTCGGACTTCCAGGCTTGGTCTTGGTTTCGGACTACCAGGTCTCGGTTTTAGACCTTTGATTTCACACCTTCAGGTCTCAGTCTTTGTCTATTCCCATTCTTCTTTTTTTCTGGGCAATAATAGATGCAGCTTTTCTTTGAAACGGAGCTAGGCATGAACTTTAAACTTGGTATGAACATCAACTCTAATATAGACATGCATGTGTGACATAATGATGTCTTCATGAATGTACCAAATTGCAAGTGATTTTAGTTCAAAAAGTGACCAATTTAGTTGATGCAAAAATCTAATATGTCTTCCTTGTTTTAGGTTCCCTTGCTTCATGACTTGCAATGGGCTCAATATAAATGTGGATCCATTTCAAGAAAGTTAAAGTTGTGGAGCCTTTTCACTTAGTGTTGAGGGTGGAGAGGAAGCTAAGGTTTGAGAAAGGCTGAGGCTACTCTCAAATGGCTTACACATAAACTTTTCTTTTTCATTCAGAAACCTGACAAGTCTACTTTGTACATCAACATATGTAGTTGGTCCCGTATTGACAAACCCAAAACAAGCACAGAACCCATTAAGGTCACGGCTGGACCAGTGGAGGATAGAAATGACGAAACAGGTATGGCCACTCATAAACTTTAGTAGGTTTTCTGGTGAAAAAGGAAAATCAATGTGTTGTAGGGAGAGGCATATGCAAGTATACATGTTAACCCTAACCCTGCCAGATGCAACACAGTGCATCAGGGGGAAAACACTGGTGCACTTTTATGCACTCAGCTACCAACATCAGTGCATTAATGGCCAGCTCTGAAACAATGAGAGCTAATTACTGAACAATGCCACAGTTGTATCCTGCTGTGTGCGGTGACCACAGACTTTGAAACATTGTGGCTTTAAGCTTTCCCCCTGATGAATCTTGCTACATTTGGCAGGCTTGTCACTTAGTCAAGTGTTGCACGTTGCTACAATTGGCAGGGTTCTAGCAAACATACCCTGGAGGGTTAGGGTTAATCAAGAAAAAAATAGTTAAAGTCCTTTGGGGCAGGCATGTAGTCCAGTCCTTCACAAGTCCCTGTAAGTTTCTGCAAGTCAATCACAAGTCTTTTAGTCCAATTCAAATCACAAGCTATTAAAAGCTTTGACAAAGGCATTCCTTTGTTATTGTTTGTCCAGTGTTATTAGTGACTGGATTTGTAATTGAACTTGTGATCTACTTGTGACTGAACTTGTAATAGTCTCAACTACATCCCTGCTTTGGGGAATGAAACACAAAACAAGATCCATAGATGCCAGTGTTGTATTCAGGGACCAAGATCATTGCGCTGCTAAACAGATGATTTTCTGGTAACTGAACCTCTGTCATTTCATGGAGACCATAAGCAGTAACAGTAAAGGCACGGTTACGCACACACAATTTTCTGCTATGGGCTCCGTGCGCGAACAAAAGAGGGCGCATTTTGACCACTTTTTAGAGCTCCTTGGACAGGACACCGCATATGTGTACTGTACTGTTTCACGTGCGAAGTACGCACGATTGATCGTGCACAAAGCTAAGGTATAGTGTCTTTGCGCGTGAGCGTCAGGCATTGTCAGGCGCGCAAATATGTTCAAATTTAACTGGTCTCCCAAAAAAATCCCTGCCCCCAATAACTTTGGATCATTCGACATACGAAGTGGATGGTCCGGGAACCAGTCTAGGTCTCCCCTAACTCTCCTTTTCTTGAAGGGGTACTTGTGCACGGAGCCCATAGAGTGAGTCAAGAAGAAAGTGACCTGGATTAATAATTTTTATAACATTGTTATAAAAAGCAATATAATTTGACTCACAATTAAACCAGCATGTTCTTCCACTCAATTGAAAAACAAAGAAGTACTGGAGTTGATCCATGCTATGATAAATTATTCATATTTTACTAAAAGAATCCACCGTTACAGCTGTCCATGGAATGCCATTTGAAGCTATTGAGCTGAGTGAGAACCAGAGATTACAAACAGGCATTCAGATGAAAAGGAGATTTTTATAATTGTTGTCATGACTGAAACATTATTTTTTAATGTCAGATTTTGTGTCTGAATATGAGGATTTTTTTTCTGAAATAATTATGGTGATTTGTTCATGAATGTAGAAAAATGCCCTTGTTTCATTGTATTTGAATGGTAAATGATCATTGGTGGACATTGTGAATTTTGTGACATTTGTATTAAAAATTGACAGAACTTGCGAACATTCATGTAGTACGTAAATTATGTGAAATGTTCACAGTTACTACTCAGTAATAATTCCCTATGTTATTTTCATTAAATGGAGCGAGCAACATAAAAAAAAAAAAAAAATGTAGCTGTGGAAAGCAGGTCAAGAAATCATCGTGTGTCTCCGTTGGTTAGTAACAAACGTCAGCAAATGCCTTTTATGGCTATAAATCACCTTGTCCCTCAGGCCCGAACCCTCTGGGTCTCCACTGACGGCCTACCAATTTATGCAGTCCTGGAAAATTGGGTCACTAGGCATGCTAGGGTTAAAAAATCTGATGTGAATTTGTACTGCACTCCTTCCAGCAATTACATGGCACAATTAATCATGTCACACATGCAAATGAACACAAATGCGTTGGCCCATAGCTTCCAAGATCATCTCGAGCTTGTTTTCTCATTAGGTCACTTTTCCCCTCACTCTGTAGTTGGCACAACATTTCTGCCCACTGACAAGCAGCGTGCTGAAATTGGCCTCAGATCCATCCTATGCCAACTGCACTCAAATCACAAATCAACACACGCCAAGTTACAAATATGGTCACAAGAAGTACAGTCGACTCTCGTTATAACAAGGTCTATGGGACTAGCCAAATTACCTCTTTATAACAGGAATGTTGTTATAAAAGGACAGCTAAACAAAGGAACACAAAGAGAACCTGAGATTTGGGACCTCAGAATTTGCTCTTTATAAGCAAAACCTCTTTATAAAAGTGCTCTTAATAATGAGAGTCGACTGTAATGGGATGTACAACGATTACATGTCATTTTCACCGTATAAATCGCTTGGCACTCATTTTTTAAGACTGCATGAATTGTGGTTGACGTTTGATTTACTTTTGAGTTTTGACTACAACCCTAGATAATATCCATCTGATAATATATTTTGGAACCAACCATTTCTCAGGCGATTTCAAGGTCATCCGTGTAGCGTTCAATCCAGACGTTTTAGAGGAGTGCGCCAAAAGATCTGTGGAGCAGGATATGCTTATAGGGAACGCCATTGACTACCTCAAAGATGAGAAGAAATTACACCTGTCCTCCAATTACCGCATCTGCCATGACATCCAATTCAAGGGTGACCCCAAAGATTTAAAGGATTTTTTTAACTCCCGGGCAAAATCCAAGCAGAAGGTGGAACCAGACAGGAGCACAGAGAACCTGAGTAAGCTGACGCCCGATTCGCTGCTGAGCCAGCTCAGAGTGTCCGATGACCAATCAGAGACCACAGTCAGTAGCACGGATACAACTCTGGAGTTAAATGGGAAAACCAGCGAACTGAAGACTGCCTTGATCCAGGAGATTTCCAGCAATGATGTCAGGTTAAAATGCCCCGAGTACGATGTCAGCTTAAAAGAGGCAGATGGGAAGAGGCCACGAAGACTCATGGTCAGGATTATGCTTCCTGATGTGCATTCTGTCGCAGACTGTCAGCTAGACATTGCCAAGGTATATTTTACTGCTCTTCTCGCTTCTCTGGAATGATACATGAACCTTTTGTCAAAGCAAGGTGCAACAGGTATACAAATCTTTGGGACCTTGTTGTGTTGAGCAGTGCAACAGGAACAGCATTCAATTACTAATTCTGAGACAACGGGAGTTTGTCCCATCCAATAATGTACATGTACAGGCCTACTGTGTTGGCTAACGACCTCAGACTTAGTCTAGGGGCTAGATGTTGTTAAGGTTTGATACGCGATAACCAGCCGCCACGATAAACCGCTGCCTCAAGAGCGTGCGTTATCACAACCAACCAATATCACCCACGAACCTGTCAGGAACAACGTCTAGGGAATTTCATAAGATTTCCTACCGAAAAATGGGGGAAACTAGTGCGCATGCGCTACTTCTGCAGGCAATTACGGTCCATTTTCAGTCCCACGCGAACTATATATTAGGCCAAACAGGTGCGCATGCATTACACAACTGATACAAATTTCCCTAGACATTCCTGACAGGTTCGTGAGGTGGCGGGTTATCACTGCGGCGGGTTATCGCGTATCCAAATTATAACAACATCTAGCCCCTAGACTAGCTCAGACTCTGAGGCCGTTTAGGCTGACTGATTTTGTTAGACTCACATGTAGCAGGGATGGCACGTTGACAAGCACCTGATGAGTGTTGTTAATTGAGCAGTTGAATAGGGTGCTAGCCAAAGTACTGAAACTGCTAATAAGGTGAAGGAGTTTAATCAAGAATTCACCAAAATCCCATTCCTCGTTTTGCAGCACTGAATTATCCAGTGCTATACATTGTACATGTACAACTAAGACACCACTTCAATGGACCTTATGCTTAGGGGCCATCTTGAAGGACAACACAAATGTAGGCTTGAAAACTACAGTAAACTCCGGCTAAACCATCTTTCTCGGGACCCGAGAATTTGTGAAGACTGACGCGAATGCCGATACAATGTACACTGTACACGTATATGCTCATTTTGCCGACTTACAGGAACGGTCTTTTGCCGAATGATTCATTGCACTAATTGGCTTCGATACCCTGGACTATGTCCTAAATGCTCGAGTTGAATCCAGCAAATTAATCCTTGAATTGTATCATCACGTTTTTGGTATTGATAGTCGAGACCACTATAAAACATACGGTACAGTATGTACGTGCACAGTAACAAATTAAATGTGTGTGTGGTCCGGTATGTACCACGCACGCATTGACTGCAGCAGTAGTCATTCAATAAGACGACCCCCCAAAATGGACAGAGCCCATGCATACAACCTAGAGGGGGTACTGGTATTGATATGCTCTCGATGCATATATGCGATGTATGCAGTAGGACACCCGTTTTCGACACCAATGCATGCAGCGATCACGGGCCATGCGAAAACACTTTTCACTCGACACTTTGCCAACCGCAGTACAGGAAGTCGATGCCAATGCGTGATTTGTTGAATGCCGACTTACACAACGGATTTTGTAATGCTTTTTATGGAAAGGGGACCGAGAGTAACACGACAACTTGAGCGAAATGGCGACCTTTAAAAGCTGAATTAGAAATAAATAATCCAATGGAAAAGCATTACGGACAATCAGGACCTTAGTCAGAGTGATTTGACGAGTTGTACGATATTGGTTTAGCCGGGGTTTTCTGTACATGTATACTTCTTGTGCTTCTATTATACCTGTACACCATTAAACAACATACAGGCCTCTGTATGTTTTGGTTTTTAAAACGAACCTTTTTTTTTTACAGGAAGAATTGACTCTTCTAGTCACAGACAAATACGAGTTACGTATGCCACTACCGGAGATAATACAAGACGACGACTCCACAGCCAAATTCAACAGAAAAACATCATCACTCACTATTTCCATGCCGACCAGGACTGTAGCGAGTTAATACTTTACACTTTTTTATATCTGAATGCCATGGAGTGTCATGGAGTGTCATGGCCTAGTGTTAAGAGCACTACACCAGACTCATGCTCTGGTCTTTCAGAGGCAGCAGAATGTGGGTGCGAGCCCGGGTCTCTACACTTGTGCCCTTAAGCAAGGTACTTAAACATTATTGCTTCGTCCTTCGGATGGGACGTAAAGCCGTAGGTCCTGTGTGTTGTGTAATGCATTGCACGTAAAAGAACCCAGTAACACTTATCGCTAAGAGAAGGGGTTTGCCCCGGTGTTTCTGGCCTCCTGTTAGAACTCCCCTGCGGAGTATTTAGGAGAAGAACCAGGAACCAAGTGCCAGATGAAGTTCCACACAGCCGGCCTTGGGCAAGTTGGATCAAGGACCAATGATTAAGTAGCTGTGACAGATGACTTCAAAGAAAAGATTCCAATGATGACAATGTCGTTATCTTCTGCCCCTGAATAGATGACATATCGTTATCTCTGCCCTTGCATTGTAGGGCCTACCAAAAAGTAGCAAAATATGTGCTCACAACTGTGTGACAAGTTTGTGCGGTTCAATCTGCAATAACAAAACCCCAAAATACAATTAGTGTCTAATAATTATATTAAAATGTATCTGCACATACATCAAAGGAGTTTAATATGGACTGGTAATTAAATTGACTGAGTTGATCTCCAAAAACATACAAATGTGTCTTGTGTGAATTATTTCCTCACTGCAGTCACATATATACAAATGTAACTATAATTTGTGTCTCTCTATATTGGCCAACCCTGCGTGAAGCCAAATTTACATGTACAAATGACATCCCTACATTTTCTCGGGAAAATATGACCCATTTTCGACCGTAATTTTATCAAATCTGCCCTCAGATAATAGCCCAAAAGCTAGGGAGTTGATCCTCGGCTATATATTTGCACAATTTCACTGTTTTTTTTTTAAAACCAGACGGTCTCCTCTTTTTCCAAAAATGTTGCTGGGTGGCACTTTTGATGCAAATGAGCTCGCGTAGACATTTTGTGAACCCTCGAGCGCGAATTTATTGCGCCCGCTGCCGGTAATTGATTCAGATATACATGTACATGTATATATGTCGTCTTCTGCTTGCTTTTTCTGCTTCTGCTCAATACTGTACAATCACCTCCATTTGGCGGTTATCACGCACAGGTCAGTGTGGAAGTGTAGCAAGCTAATGTTGAAGTGCGCTTTGGTAACTAAACTTGGAAGGTTAATATCTGCCAAACTGGATTTGAATGTCTTAATGTTGGGTGCTTCACGGATGTTGGTGGGAGCATGTTCCATTCTCTGGCTGATCTTGGGCACATGTACATTGAGTATTGATAGCATGTCTTGTTGAAGGGTGGAGGAACTATGATGTGTGGTCCGGCATTTTGTCTTGTGGTGCTATTGTTATTACTTTGTAGCTGGATGTTTGGAGGAGTGATGTTGTAAACCTCTTTGTAGATAGCAGTAAGACGGAGTCGTTGGTGCGTCGTTCTTCAAGGGATTCCCACTGGAGGTCAGACAGCATGTTGGAGACGCTGTCTCTGTAGTTGTAGTTGTCGAGTACAAAGCGGGCTGCCCGACGTTGGACTTTCTCCAGAGTCACCTTGTTGTTTTTATGGTATGGATCACAGATGGCTCCACAATACTCCAGCTTAGAGCGAACCAGCGTCTTGTAGCAGTGTCCTTAACCGTTTTTGCTACAGAAATGGATATTTCGTTGCAGAAGCCCAAGCATTTCATTTGCTTTATTTGCTGTTTGGTTGATATGACAGGCCCAATTAAGATTGTTGCTGATTTCTACCCCCAGGTATGGTTGATGCTTAACTCTTTGAAGTACCCTCCCATTCATGTTGTACTCCCTGGCGAGTGGGTTGGTTTTGTGAGAAACATGCATGGTGTAGCAGTTTGAACCGTTGAATGACATTTGCCATTTGTCTTCCCATTTACAGAGTAAGTCGATGTCTTTTTGAAGTAGCTCACTGGCCTGGGGTGATTTTATCTCTCTAAACATGATGCAATCATCCGCGAAGAGTCTTACTTGTGGTGAAACTGTGGCTGGAAGGTCATTTATGTAGATTAAAAACAGCAAGGGACCCAGCACGGTTTCTTGGGGGTACTCCGGAAGTTACTGATGATTCAGATGATGAAGATCCTTCAACGAGAACACTCTGCTGCCTGTCAGTAAGGAAGATCTTCATCCATTCCAGGAAGCTGTTGCTGATGCCGATATTTTTTTAGTTTGCACAGGAGCCGTTTATGGGGAACTTGTCAAAGCCCTCAGCTGAAGTCTAATATCACCATATCAGCCTGGCTTTTCTTGTCCAGTGTTTTTGCGAGGTCATCTACCAGTCCTGCGAGCTGTGTATCACAGGATCTCCCCCGTCGAAAACCATGCTGTCGATTTGAAAGAACGTGGTGGCGATCCAGGTGATCCATTATATGATGGAGTATTATGTGTTTCAGTAGTTTGCATGGGATAGAAGTCGGCGTCACAGGCCGGTAATTTGCTGGGTTGGTCCTGTCGCCTTTCTTGTAGATAGGGATGATATTGGCGTTACGCCAGTCCTGAGGTAGTGCCCCTGAATAACTGGAGCTAAACTTTCAGCACACCTTTGCAAAACGTTGGCAGGAATATTATCTGGTCCCATGGCTTTTTTAGGTTGAATATCTGCAAGCAGCTTCTGCACTCCATTCGCTGTGATATTGAAGTTGCCAATGTCAGGGATGTTGTTTGTTTCCAGTGTTGGCATGTTGTCAGTGTTTTCCTTTGTAAAGACTGAGCAAAATTGGGCATTCAGTGCTTGAGCTTTGTCTGCAGCTAGTGACACAGTATGTCCTCCAGTGGTTTCTATTTACGGATGGAACGCCTAATTGATGGATCAACCCATGGAAGATGGTATCTGGTTGAACTCATTTTAGTAGAGATGTGTGAGTTGGAACTCCGACCACAACCGTTCGGTGTCTCCTTAGCAACATAATCCTCGGTCAACTTGGAGTTGAAGTTAGAGGTCAGTTCATCAATTGCAAGAAAATTGGCCTTCTTGTATAAAAATATCTTCCTTTTAGGTGGTCTGACCAACATCGCAGAAATTTTTGCATTTACAATGACGACGTCATGATCACTTATTCCTGCTGTGACATATTACTGCTGCTTCTCTACAAAAGCTGGGTGACTAACGATCGAAGCACAGATCCAAAATGTTACTTTCTCTGGTTGGTTTGTTGATGCTTTGAGTAAGATTGTGATCTTCCTTGATCTCTAACATGATCTTGCTGCTTGCTGGGTACCTTCCTCCAGGACAAAAGGCATTAATCTCCCAATTGATATCGGGGAGATTAAAATCCCCAAGTAGCCAGACGGAAGCAGCTTTTGGAATTTTAGTTGGGATTGATCCAGTTCATGTAGATATTCCGGAGTTGAAGAGAGTGGACGGTAAAATGCACCGATGTTCATTGGCTTGAGACCCTTAACGTGAATGGTATTAACCCACAGTATCTCACAGTTTCTGTCCAGATCCTTTTCTTCAGATGCGATGTACGTATTTTTAATTGCATCGAATACTCCCACATGGGGATCACTAGCTCTGTCCTTCCTGAAGACATGAAAGCGAGAGGGGAAAATTTCCCCAGATGCGATCTTCTCATCTAGCCATGATTCTGTCCAATCACTACATCAGGATTTTCCTCCTGTAACAGTGCTTGAAAATTGGCAAGTTTAGCCTTTTCGCTCTGACAGATTAAATTAAGGATTTTCAAAAATTCCTGTCTGTTCCGGCGAGTCTGGGCTTTTGTTGGCTTGTTACATGTACTTCTTTTGGTGCTTTCCCTACTACACTTGAGGCTACACGTTTTAGGGCTAATATGACTGTGAGCATTGGTCAAGGGTGCCGAATGTTCTGATCCAACGTCTGATATGGAGCTAAGTGATTCAAAACTAGTGGATAAGTCAATACTTGAATTGGCGAAAAATGAGGAGTCAAAATTGGCTAAGCCACAATGGCAGCACGACCAAGAATATGATGGATGTTCAACACGAACATTGTAGATTTCTTCCTGCATCCCCAAACAGTTCCTGTGAATTCACGCATTACAAGTGTCACACTCTATGGCCTGTTGTCCGTATTTAGCTGCCTTTTTGCAAATATAAAGGGTGTTCGTTTATTAAGAAACCTATTAAGTATAATCTCCAAACTGATTGGATATTTCCAAGGTGTCTTCCCCATTTGGATGAAAAGTTCTGTTTAAAAGCCCACTAGCGAGATGACCACCGTCCCATTACGAACACAAAAAGTTGTGCCGGTACTTCTGTCTTTACTTATTCTTTCTGATGAGGTTTTTGCCAAAGTCAATTGACTGTGATACGCCGTCTGATAAGGCTTGTGCACAAACTGAAACACACGATGCTTGTGGTTTTGTGTACATGTAGAATGAAAAAAGGACCTTTTTTTTTTTAAACCGGCAATGCGTCAGTAATGTTCTTATTAAAAAAGTCCGCCATTACAACATTGACCGCTGAGGGCGTCATTAAAAAGAATTTCGTTTAAAACAACGTCAAGTAGAAGATTGTTTGGTATTAAACGATATTCATAAATACCTCAGACAGTTTAGCCATTCCTATTGGTCGAGAGCCCGTCACGTGGCCGGTATTAAACGGATGATAAAGACATGGCTAGCTGGTCTTAAACACTTTTCCAGTGTCACAATAAAATGTGGACTCCTAAAAATCCAGTGCCTCTTATCGTTTCATTGGTTGAACGTTCACAATCCTCACGTAGGCATGCGCAACACTACCAGGGAGTTAGAATTTTATAGTTCTAAATTCAAAACGCAACGCGCCAGGTGCGTTCTGCGCGACATCGCATAGAACATGATACGCGCGCGTCAATCTCCATAAAAGGGTTGTTTTCATCTTACTCGCCAGCTGAACACTCCATTATTTTGCAGGAGGGGTGATTCAAAAAGCATAAAGTGAATTTGTTGAACAAAATCGGGATGTTTTGAACGAATTATATGATTTTTTTTTACCGAAAAGGTATTTATGAATGGGAATAAATATGTACTCCGTCGGTATTTATCACTCTGTTTAATACCACTTAGAGTCTGGGTGCTGATAATTACCCTCGCCTCCGGCTCGGGTAATTATCAGCACCCAGACTCTAAGTGGTATTAAACAGAGTGATAAAAACCTCCGGAGCACACATTTATTCCCTTATTAAACAACAGTGCAAAACAAAACCCAAAGTATATGTAACCGAGCTGGAAAGGTTACGCAGAAAATTTGAAAGTGACACTGGGTATATTCCACTATAAATTGATCAAAATTTTATTACTACAAAAAACGACAGTCATTGTTCAGCAGTCCAAATATTATGGATGCTGGATAAGGGATACACTGATCTACTCGAGAAGGCTTCTCTATTTGTGACCATCAGGAACGACAGAACCACAAGCAGTAGCGGAGCAGTTGCGGCCTGTGTACCTATGCCTCGGGATGTTTGGGCAAACTACACGATATGCATGTACACGATATGTGTATGCACATGCGGCGTGCTAACCATGACAAAACCACGTGAGAAACACAGCAAAATATAGACAAGCTGGCTCGCAATAAGGTGTGGCTGGCAGCAGCAACGACAAGCAGTCAAGTGACCTACCCATGCTTGCTTACTCTCCAAGAAAACTAGCGAAAAATTCAAGGAATGTGCGTCCGAAGCCCTATGCTTTTGAGACACTGCACGGAATAAAAGGCTTTTTTCGCACTGCATGTCATATGCAAATTGTTACGCAACTCTGTATGCTCTATTCAACAGAAAACACAAGAGGGTGCTCGCAATGCTTCGACAACTTTCGCATCGCTGTTTATGCTAAAAATATAAGACATCGACAAAGAAATATTTTACAGACGGGATCTGGCAGCATAATTACAGGAATTTAAGTCTGGCCGGTCACATATACCCCCAGACCGGATGTCTGGAAAGCTGTTTGGGAGCTTCCACATCAGTGAATAGGCAATTGGAAGTTGAAATGCACAGTTGCTACTCTGCCTAAATTCTTTTAGCTGAACCCTGGGGTTAAAGAACACCTCGTAATTAAATAACCCATTGGTGAATCATGCATATAAAAAAATACAGAGGGACAAAGAAGGCATTGTGGGTATTCTACAGTCTACTAACAAAAACTTGCGAGCGTTTGTGATGGGACTTTGTTGTCGGAATTCCACAGCATATATACCTCTGCTATTTTCTCTGTAAACTGACCTCATTTCAAAATTTGGCGTGTTGCTGCAACAATTCTATTTTCAGCCATACTGGCAGATTTTATATTTTGGTCGTTATGATCGATATGCGCTGACTTTTCTGGTTCAGTTTGTATGCTCAACTCACGATATAATTAAGCCCAATAAAAAATACCGGCATTTTATACTTCAAGGTGACAAGGTTTCGTTGCCACATCAGTGGCGTAGTAGGGCTGTATGGTATTGCAACGGGATGGAGATTTAAAAAAAAAACCGAAATCGGGATACTGCATCAAAGAAGCAAACCCGCCCTTACAGAAATGTCCCATGTAATTCCCATGGGAAATTTTCCCATGGGACCCCATGGGAATTGCATGGTGAATTGGACACCATGTAGCATGGGATTTTTCCCATGGGAGTTTTCCCATTGGCTTTTTCCCATGGGAAATTTTGTATGGGCTTTTTCCCATGTATGGTTTCCTTTCATTTCTCAAAAAAAATTATTGCTCCATGGTATTTTGCATTAACAACTTCCTATACATTTTAACCCCGTGTGTTAAGTGCTATTCACCAAATAGGTAAAGCACATCACGGGACTCCGATGGGGGTTGTTCTACGTAATAGGAGTGGCTTGTGCACTCTATGTCTAAAGTCCACATTATTGCTCCCATACCACTTGTCAAGTTGTACCATATTATCACAGTGTTCCCAACTTATTTTTTCATAAATGTTTCCAACCATAATAATAAATGAATAAATATTATCCAAAGTTTGAATGACACATGTCCACATAAAAAAATACTGTATTCATCATTTAACTTCACTTATCAACAGAAAAATTCAAAAATGTGCAATTACAACACTCGTTATTGTAAGGGATTCTCACAAAAATGTCCCATGGTGTCCCATGGTGTTCCCATGGCGTTCCCATGGTGTCCCATGGTGTTTATCCCATTGTGTTCAATTGGTGAACATCCACAGGAGTTTCCCATGGTCAGCTTAACAAATAGAATTCTTGATAACCTCTATGGCCACAAGTGAAATATTTTTAATTGAATTCAAATTTACAGCTAGGCAAATAAGTAATTAAATCAAAGAAAGGTTTGCCTATAACTTGGGAGTGCAATTGGGTCTATGATGGTTTTTCATGGCACATGCATTTTCTCCAGTATAACCCGGCAGTGTCCCCGTGCTGCCTTTTAAATCTCCATGGTGTTCCCATTGTATCCATAATTTATATCACCCACATTATGGTGTTCCCATGGCGTCCGAATCCTCATGGTGTACCCATGTGTCTAAAATCCCCATATCCTCATGGTGTACCCATGTGTCTAAAATCCCCATGATGTTCCCATGGTGTCCAGTAAATCCCCATGGTGTTCCCATGGTGACATACAATCCCAATGGTGTTCCCATGGTGTCCATAAAATCCCCATGGTGTTCCCATGGTGTCCATAAAATCGCCATGGGGTTCCGATGGTGTTCCCATGGTGTCCATAAATTCCCATGATGTTCCCATGGTGTTCATTAATTCCACATGGTGTTCCCATGATGTCCATAAAATCCCCATGGTGTTCCCATGGTGTCCGTAAAATCCCCATGGTGTTCCCATGGAGCTCATAAAATCCCCATGGTGTTCCCATGTTGTCCATGCAATCTCCATGGTGTTCCCATGGGTTTCCCATGATGATCATTTTAACTTACATGGTGTTCTTGATGACCCCATGGGTTTCCCATGGGGTCCCATGGGAATCCCATGGGACCCCATGGGAATCCCATGGGATGCTCATGGGACATTTCTGTAAGGGCGGGACGGTGAGAATGGGTTAATATTACACGGGACGCGGCCTGGAACCTACCCTGGAAACGGCACGATTTCCTAATTTAATTTGAGTAAGATTATGAGGCCCACAATGCATTCCGTCTACCGCAGACGACAATTTCAAAGGATTGCTACATTAAAGGCTAGGGAGGTTCCACCATCAATGTTTGGAGTAAACTACAAGATGCAATTGTCCTCGGTCCTGCTTCAGAGTCTTTTTAAAAAGTCTCCAGCATCCCAATTTTAACACGACAAGGCAAGTGGTCATACATTCCACTGATACAAAATGGCCTTAAAAAGGTGAACAGCATAAGCTTCCGTAGTAGTATAGTATAAACATGAAAGAAATGAAAGATCCGAAATCCGCCGTTTGTGTGGAGACCTGACTTTTTTGGTGTCTACACAATGTTTCGCAAAAGTACATGAAACATTACAAGACACCAGCCTAAGGCACGTGGTGCGTAGGTTTACATCACATGCACGAATAGGCCTCGTATATCTAGCCACAGACCTGTGTATTAAAGTCACAAGTGACAGTCAGTGTAGTGAGATAAGTATATCAATCTAATACACAAGTGACAGTAAGTAGATGGTTTACAAAGAGGACTCTATATAGGCTGGCACTCTGGGACCAGCAAAAACACCAACACTACTTTCAAGGCGGGATATGGGTACATGCATGGAGTGTGAGAGCTGAGAACCGTAGACCAGGCCTCACATTACGAAGGTGTATTATGTTCTGCATGTAGAGTATCGAGTTAATGAAGTGCCTTAAAAAGTGAGAAGGTTGATCTTGAACAGAATTCTGAATACCTATTTTTCTTGAAAATCCCACTTTCTTATGATGCAGGCCTACGTCACAGGTCTTCATACAATATGTGATGATCAGATCTGGGAAAGTTTTATAATTGACCTCTGCATGTTGACCTTTACGAAGTCGAACTTTAATACCCTTTTATGGTTATTTAATTATCAACTTTAATCTTTAAAACGCAAACTTTTCAAGCTCCAAGTCTATATGTTAAGTGTTTATGCTGTGAAAAAAAATAATATGTAGGGCATATCTGACTTCGGACGATTAAACAGCAAATAAAATAATGCAATAGCAGCGCAGCAAAACAAAGTACATGTACACCCCAGACAGGATTTCTGAAAAGCTGTTTGGGAGCTTGCACAAACGTGAACAGACAATTGAATTTGACATGCAGGGAGGCTACTAGGATCCTTTTAGCTGAACCCTGGGGATAAAGAACACTTCGTAAATAACCCATTGGCGAATCAAATAAAAATGCAGAGGGACAAAAGAGGCATTGTGGGTATTCTACAGTCTACCAACAAAAACTTAGTTGCCCTTTGAGCGCGGGCGATGGAACTTGTAGTTGTCGGAATTATATTTAAAGCCATACTGCCGGATTTGCAATGCTGGTCGTTATATGGGTCATTCCATGAACTTGGGGACAAAAGTGTGACGTTGCCCAAATTTCAAATTCTTCCAAAAAACACTCGTACATCAGATTCGAATCAGCCAACCGACCCCGTTAGCGCGTTAGCTTAGTGGTAAGACGTCTACTAACACTAGAAAGCAGGAGGTCGTGAGTTCGAGTCCCACCCGAGTGGTTTTGTTTCAACGTTCACCGGGAGGTAACACACTGAGTATGCAGTGTTTATACGTCGGTGAAGGGCAAAAACCTAATTTGATTTACATCACCCCGACGCAAAATTCCATCTTGTAGTTTATTAAACAAAACAAAAAAGATTTTCATGCAACACATTAATACAAATATGTACGGCCATAGAAATTCATGTTGCAAAATTAAAGTCAATGATGTAATGGGGAATTATATTTTGCTACACTGCAAAATTATTTTCAAATCCTTTGAGGGTGACTTAGTTCTGCCGGAATGGCTATTCCATAGGCTACAAAACCCTGGCTACCAGCCCCAGCCTGTTTGTCGCGAACAACCTACCCTAGAAAGTTAAGCTTGATTTCCCATGAAGCAAGTACAAACGCAATCTAGCTGCAAGCTTGCCAGCTTCGCTACTTAAGCGCTAAGCTATCCCAGTAAAGCTTACAGGCCTACGTAAAAAGGAATGGCCAGGAAATCAAAAAGAGCATTGGCACTTTGCCAATGATGGAACATTATAAAAAATATCCCTTCTGCATAGTGGAGCGCCCCAACTTTATTCTGAATTCCTATTGGGTAATCGTGGAGTCACCGTCAGTGGAGCTATCACTTCGACACACCTCATACCTTCGATCAACATACAACCAAGAGAAGTCAGTGAGAGAATACAGATATCCACTTCAACATTAACGTAAGTGCAGCTCTCCGTTGAAATTATATATGACTTAATTAGCAAAACTTCAGCACGTTCTTTCACGTTAAATTTAGTTTATTGATTGTTTTGTTTCCAAGATTCTGACATGATAGCAAAAAGCTACAAATGATTTTCTTTTTTTTCCCCAGATTGTTAGGCAAGATGAAAACCTTTACCATCGTGATGCTTTTGGTGTGTCTGGCTGTGGCCTTTTCTGCAGTAGATGCCTTTCCTGCAAAGGACGCTGAAAGTAAGTGCAGTAGGGACGGTGTCTACATCAGCAGCCAATCCGAGGCTCATTGCACTGAGCATTATTGTGTATGGCGGTCCTCGCTTCAAAACTCTAGGGCCTTTCACAGGTTCAGGGTTCAATACAGGTTTACGACTAAATACACACTGAGGTCATCATGCACCAACTTCTGCAGTACGTCGCGTGAATATTACTCAACCAATAAAAAGTCACATTCTTATATAATTTGTGTTTCTATCATACCACGTAGAGCGCGTGAGATGACACTGATGGATGAACTGGAAGCTCGTATAGGTAAGTCAATTTCTCACTTTATGCATGCTTTTCAGTAAAGATAAACAGATGCGGCGAAAACTAGGAGTCAGGCATAACACAATTAATTGTTTGTAATTTTCTGCCTGTGTGCTCCTAGATCCTCAAGCTAAGTTCGCCAAGCTGACTGGTTCAATGCCACTTCAGTCAAATTCGTCTATTCAACCAATTGTCGAACATCATTTTCCCCATAGTTTGACAGTTAAACATGTGCAAGTTTCGTCTCGTTTGTTTAGGAAAGAGACTGACTATATGCAATCACCATGCCTGTTCGTATGTAGTATGTACTATACTGTAAGTAGTATGCATGTGGCAATTTGTTGAAGTCCCATTGAAATCAAACTTAAATCATATAGTTTCAAGATGGTACTATCATATGATAATGATGTCAAAGGTTACACACCAAGTTCAAAGGTCATCTGAGGTCAAGTTGTAAAAAGGTTGAAAATGTGAAACTGATCTCATATATGAACAGTTGAAGTCCAATTGGAGCCAAACTTGGATCATAATAAAGCAACATGGCAATATTCATATGATGATGATGTCAAAGGTCACATGTACCAACTTCTGAAGTACGCCACATGAATATTACTCAACCAATGACTCAATATCACATTCTTATACAATGTTTGTTCCTATCAATTAATTCCACGCAGAGCGTGAGATGGAACTGCTGGAGCAACTGGAAGGTCGCTACACATGTAAGTCCATTTCTTCATGAATTTTGTGCATGGTCTTCGGTACGAGAGAAACGAAAGCGGCAAATCAGGAGTCAAAAAGAACAAAAATAGTTGTAATGTCAATAAGCTATAGGAATAAGCTTTTTTTTCCAATTTATAATTAAAAATATTTTCAAAGAACACTGCAAAACAGATTTTAACACGGTTTTAGGCAGGGCCACTGGTGTAAAACTTTAAGACGAGATGTCCTATAAAGATATCACGGCATGATGTTAGATTTGCATCGCAGGTTGAATTGCTATTTTTACACTGACAATTTATAGCTACTGGTCAGAATATTGTGTATGAGCGATTCCCTGTTTTGCACGTGTCACTTGTTTGTAATTGTCTGCCTGTGTGCTCTTAGATCCTAAAGCTCAGTTCACCAAACTGACTGGTTCAATGCCACTTCGGTCAAATTCCTCTATTCAACAAATTGTGAAACATAATTTTTTCCCATGGTTTATTTCACGATTAGGCCTAAATATGTCCCATATTTTTTACAGCATGTTCTGCAGGGTGTCCAGCGGGAACGTACTGCAATACGGCCCGACGCCAATGCCTTCCTTTTTAATCACTAAATGTAAGAGTGAACAACTTACTCTCCAAAGAGTGAATCTCTATTAAAAACCACTCCAAAAGAGTGAAATTTCCTACTCTTTCGAGGAGCCATATAAGGGACCACTCCTTTTTTAGACTGGTCCCTTATGGCTCCTCGAAAGAGTGTAAATTTTACCCTTTTGATTGATTGATTGATTGATTGATTGGTTTTTTTTTTTTTGCTTTTTATATACAATGTATACAATAGAAAGTGTCGTGATTTCTCGTGCTCAAAAAACATTAAAATACATTCAAACTTTATATTACAAACATTAAACTACCACATACTTCACATCAATTCCCCTCAAAAATCTCCCCAAAATCAAAGTCGTTAACAAGACGAAAGAATTATTACAATGTAAGGTGACTTTATTCCATACAGCCCCCTGATCTCCTGAAAAAACATTTAACTACATTTGAACTTTATATTTAAAACATTAAACAACCACATGATTAATTTAATTATAAAATAATTCTTCAAAAAGTCGAAAGTCATAAAAGATTAAGAGATTGCACTGTAAGAATTCCCTTCAGACCCTTATTACAGTAGGATACACACTGCTCCTGAATGTTTCTGTTTTGCATCTGATTATTCTGTAACGCTTCCCTGGTCTCAACATATCAAACAACTTTTGGAGTGGTTTTCAATCTTTGGGAGTGGTTTTTACAAGCGATTCACTCTTTGGAGATTTTAACTATTTTAACTGTTTTACATTAAGAGAAATATACCGATCGAGAATTGCCATTAAGACGGTAAGTGAAGGTATCAAGTGATATAGATATGGTTTTTTCACTGAAAGTCATCTTTGTCAAAGGCACTCCATGTGTCAAAATCTCTGGTGATCAATTTAATAGGGCCCATGAAATGCAATTTTTGAGAGCTAATTTTGTGCTATTTTCTAATCCTCGTAAGTATATAAAAAATAACTGACTTGCCCTTTTGGTTAATTTTTTTTTTTTACTGAAAAGAGCACTTTTGTAAATATTTAAAACTGTCCATGCTATTCCAGACAACCGAGGACGCTGTTGCCGTGATGTCATTTCAGTAAGACACTGTTCACATTAGGTGCTTTTTTGTTGAAATTGTGTACCCAAAATGTGCTCATTGTAAACTTTTGTGAGAAAAGTTTGCTCATTGTCTTACTGTTATGAACTGACTCAACAACGAATCACTAAAGAAAAGAAAGTTTACCACTGCAAAATATCCAAAATTCGGGCAACTTAATGCGCAAACTAATTTCAACATTGAAGTTTCTGCCTGATATGACATCACACTTTTGCTTATGAATATAGAATTCTGCATTAGCATCAAAACCAAAAAGGCACCAAAAGACCCTTCAGAAAACGATTCAATGAAAATTGAACATTACCCCTTTAAAATAAAAACAGCACGTTGCTTGGTGACATTTACTGTTTTATCATCAGGCAAAGGGGAACTTAAAATTGAAAGCATTAAATACATATACACAGGAATACATTAGCTTTCGCCAACCACACTGCTATAGGTCGTGCTTACTAGAGCACAATATTGTGCACATAGAACTACGATATAATTATTAAAATACTATTTCGTGGCATGGATGTGGTAATTATGGTTGCGGCTCATGGATATTAACTTAAGCATTTTTTGTCCTCTGAGGTAAGCGTGGGCTTTGCTGTGCTTACCCTCTTGCGCGGTCTCCATTAAACAAACGGAGGCTGTGTAAGCAAAAACATTTGAAATTCGGCCGTGCCTTTTCCATTGTGCGTGTGGAAGCATACTACAATTCGCCGTGTGGATGAGGCTGCGCATATACGTGAATTTAAGCAACACTTTGCGCTACAATCATTTGAATATGCAAAAACAAAACAGAAAAAATGAATCAATGTCCATGCGTGTTTCTATCATTATTGCAGTTATCCCTACGAGTGAAAACCCTTGTATTCAACAGCAATCGTTGTTTTTCAGTAATAAATGGGCGAAAAATGAATGGGCAAAGGTACTTAATGGGCAAAGGTACTAAATGGGCAAAAGAATTAATGGGCAAAGGTAATAAATGGACAAAGGAAATAAATGGGCAAAGGCACTAAATGGGCAAAGGAAATAAATGGGCAACTCAACGGGGTCTCGCGTAGCCAAGCGGAACAAAAACAAGCACCTCAAAGCCGGCTGCAATGCAAAGGATATATTGCCACGATTCTCAATTTTGTCTTTTATTTTTCCTGAGGAGATCCTGATATTTTAGATCACCATTTTTGTAATCGTGCTTTTTCACCATAAAGGGATTCTTAGCACGACTGCTGATTTTGCATCTTTCCCCTGTCTTTGTAAATTTCTGCAATCGTGATGTCCGTTTTAAAATTCTAAATCAGTTGTTTCTTTCTTTCGTATTTTATTTTTTTTTCACAGAACCCGACATGTGGCCCGACGGATTCTGAATCAGTTTAACACATTTTGTGGTTGTGGGTATTCTTCTTATAACTAAATTACTTTGTTTCGTTGATTTAGGCCCAATTTTATGCTAATTTGGGAAGCGCTTTATGTTTATATTCGCTCAAGTAAATATAACGTTAAGGCCTTTGTAGGTTACAATGTAAGGCAATGGCTTAGACTTGTAGGATCAATATAAATCCAGTGCTATTATACAATCACAATTAATACCCAAGTTGAAAAAATGTCTCCCAAACAAATGTGCGTATAACTATTCTATAAGCTTCCCCTGAACCGTTTAAAAAACTCTCTTCTTTAACTTCTTTTATTAAACCTAAAGTAAAACAAATAAATGCCGATGTTAGAAAAATGCTGTTTTCCAAACATATTACTTCCCTGATCAAATTATGTATTTTATCTGGACCACGAAATCACTCATAATACGTATAACAACCTCATCTTATCAAATATATTCAAAAGTGACCAATGAACAAATTTTACGAGTACCTCTCGATCAGGAGCTATCAAGAGAGGGGGGGGGGGGGGGGGAGGTAAGCGATATTCCCCAACATGTTTGAACTGCCCTTTTCCATTCAAGTGCCCCTTTTCACAAGCGTTTAACCCCCCACCCCCAATATTTAAAAAAAGTGCCTTTTTGAAAACAAGTGCCCCTTTGTTTTAAACTTGTGCCCTTTCAAACAACGAAACAAGCTGCATTTTTATACCAGCGGCTTCTTACTAGTGCCGTTTACGAGACTAGCACGACTGCCGCAATTGTGACGCTATGAAGAGCGCCATCTATTGCCCGATAGTGTCCGATCGTCCGGTTTGAACAGCGCCCCATTGGAAGATGGTACAAGCATGCATGTCTGAAGAAAACCTGTCTACATTTCAACACGGATTTGCGAGTGCCCTTTTCACGAAAGTTGTACCCCCTCCCAATAAAAAATGACCTTGCTAGGCCTCTGTAAGGTCCTTAGGTAACCCTGTCCCCTGCCATTTTTGTTCTGGTAAACTTGCCTGTGTCATCTGAAATGTATAGACTCTTATGGAATCGGTGCCTTTTTCTGAGATGGACTGAACCGTGTCCTGTCACTGTCCTACGATATGCATGCGCAGTAAAACCAATGAGTTCTTATTTCATGAGTCTAAATTTAACACTACACGCAACTTCGTCCTCAGGCTTACAGTTCAACCTCGTTTCTATTAATAACCCCAGGTGGTTCGTCCCTGAGTCCTGATTTGATACCGAGATGGCAAGTACATGTATATGAATTTATATCGTGTACTTGGTTATTTCACTTAGTGTCATGGTGTGTCGTGTGTTAGCGTTCATTGTTCATTACATTGTTAATTACGTTCAATCCTCCTCAGAAAGTCTTTTTCTTTTTTGCTGATGATAATGTAATCTCTAGGGCCCATGCTTGTTGGTTTTGAATATCCGATACAAGGGTGAAAGAGCAGTTAGTGCTGGCGTACTGCTCGACACCATTGGACCGAGGTTGCACTACACCGCACTTACTTCGTAAATCTGCGTATGTACATGCAAACGCGCATTGTGTAGGTCTTTCCTAAAAGGCGCATTGCGGCTTTTCGAATATGGATATGAATGCAGTGGACGATGTTGTGGAATTGAAGTAAAAATGAATAGTGTGGTAATCAACCAGTGGATCTATTAAGCAATAGGCAAAAATGAGCAACGAGTTGGAGGCGTTTGGTGGCCGAGTCGGTAAGTGAAAGAGTAGCCGAGGCTGAGAAAATATGAACGTGATTTTATTGCAGGATTGGGAGTAATAATTATAAGCATGAATAGTAAGTAACATTTGAGTACAGAAGGCATACAGGCATAATTGGTTGGAATTCGTGCGATTCCCAATGCAGTACGTGCGCCACCAAGAGTGTGCCATATTATGGAGAGTCAAATTTTTTTTCAAGTTAACGATCGACAACTGGAGTGTAAGTAATCAAATTGATCTATTCTTTTGTTATAGATTGGGGCATAGCGTTCTGCCGCTTTACAAAAAAACGCCCTTCTCTAGAGTCCAGCACCCGATTTCACGAAGCGCTGCGACGCGTCGAAACTCAAGTTACGATGTGTAACACGTCGCAACTCGCGACGCGTCGTATCTTCCATTTCACGAAAGTTGCGATATGTTGAACGCGTCGTAAGTTCCTTGACAACGGCTTAAAACACGTCGCAAGTTACGACGTGTCTAGTGATCATCGCAAAATAAGAAGAGTCATTTCTAAGCAAGTTTTATGCCACAAACATTACATTAAAGAGAGTATAATACCGAGGCAATGTGTGTAAAGTTGTAAATAGAAAATTCATTGAATAATTATGAATTAGACCGGAATATTAGAGTTGAAATTTCAGTAGCTATACGTACTATATTTTGTTTTACGTTTTAACAAATTTCGAGCTGAGATCCGACGACTCTTTGTTAAATATCAGACGACTATTTACTGAACGCTGACTAAAGACATAAAACAGTCACCGAGTTGTGCTATAAATACACCTACGACGCGTCGCACTTACGACGTGTTTAGTGAAATAGATCGCAGGACGCGTCGCAGCTGCGACGCATCGTAGAGATACGACGCGTCGCAACGCTGCGATGCATCGTAAGTTACGATGAGTTTGATGAAATCGGGTGCTGGCCTTACGAACGTCCTTGTGGGTGTACTCTGCAGATTCAGAAGAGAACCTGTGGCACTCGATTGCGACGTAGAGGAGATGTTTTACCAAATCAAAGTCAACGCAGAGCATCGCAATTTTCTCAGATTCCTATGGTGGGACAACGGAAGCTTTGAAGGCGATCCTCATGTATGTGTTTCGCATGAAAGTGCACTTGTTCGGTGCCATCTCATCTCCTGGATGCGCAAACTTCGGCCTGAAACGGATAGCTATCGGTTGCAACCAAAGAAGAAGCTATCAACATGATTCAGAAGTCGAGAGAGCCCTCGGAATGGAGTGGTGCATTGAATCGGATACCTTCCAATTCTGCATTACTCTCAAAGACCAGCGACTGACGAGACGTGGAGTCTTATCTACAGTCTGCTCTGTTTATGATCCGTTGGGCCTGGTAGCACCCGTCATATTCGTAGGAAAACAAAAATTCTCTGCCTCTGCAAAGACCAAGTTGACTTGGACGACCCACTCCCAGATCCGCTGAGATTGCGTTGGGAGCAATGGCGAAGCAGCCTAATTCACCTCCGGAGCCTGAAAGTCCCGAGATGTTTTTGGCCAGATATCTTCAGAGACTTGAAATCCATCTAAATTCACCACTTTTCGGATGCTAGCATCAATGGATATGCACAGTGTTCCTACCTGCGACTTCAGAATGGTGAAGAAAGAGTCCACTGCGTCTTGGTGATGGGTAAGTGTAGAGTCTGCCCACTGAAGGCTGTCACAATCCCTCGCTTAGAACTCAACGCAGCAGTTGTGTCAGTACGAGTGAGTGTTCTGCTTTAGAGAGTACAAGGAATGCTGCAAAGTGGTATGGACAGACAGTCAAGTTGTCTTAGGATATATAGCCAATGATGCCCGTAGATTTCATGACTTTGTGGCGAACAGGGTGCAGATAATCAGGGACCATACGGAGCCAGTGGAGGCATATACGCTCGGATGCCAACCCAGCTGACGACAGCTCTAGAGGTCTTTGCGTGGACGAATAAGTGAATCAGTAAAGATGGCTGCATGGTCCCGAATTTCTTTGGGAAAGGGACATTCCGCCCAATCGAGATTGAATTGTGCCACCGGTCCGACTATCTTTCCAGACGACCCTGAAGTGAAGAAAATCCAGGCATTTTCCACACACTCGACCCAGACGCAGTCCATGTAGGAACGCTTGGAAAGGTTCTCCCAGTGGCATAGAGCTAAAAGAGCAGTAGCAGCCTTCCTCAAGCTGAAATCCCATCTGAAAGCCCACTCAGTGAAGAAGGCACAGAGGATTGACCCAATTAAAACATTACGAGTGAATGCGATCCCTCTCTAGGAACCAGCCACAGTTGAGCAGCTCCGTCAGTCAGAAGTTGAGACCATTCGACTCTTTCAGAGACATGCCTTTTCTAGTGAAATAAAGATTCTGGCTTCACTTGATGTCTGCAGCAACGCAGTTGATCGACAAACAGCCAGAGTACGGAACAAGGCCGTGAGAAAGACGAGCTGCCTGTATAGACTGGACCGTTTCATCGATGCAGATGGTGTAATGCGTGTTGGTGGACGAATCAGGAGAGCCGATCTTCCTCCCAACTTCAAACACCCTGCAATACTCGCTGGGAACCATCATATCACTGAACTGATAATCCGACACTGCCACGAAGTAGCCGGTCATCAGAGCGAGCGGCTATTGGATCATTGGCTGCAGCTCTGCCGTCTCCCACTTCATCTCTAAATGCGTCAAGTGTACCTAGGAAGCTATACGATCCGGTTGAAGAACAGAAGATGGCAAACCTACCAGTAGACAGACTTGAACCTGCGCCATCCTTTACCTATTGTGGAGTTGACCTGTTCGGGCCATGGTATATAAGGGAAGGCCGGAAAGAACTCAAGAGATATGGTGTCCTCTTCACCTGCATGGTGTCCCGAGCTATCCACATTGAGACTACGACTGCGCTCAGTGCTGATGCCTTTATCAGAGCATTGCGTAGATTCATACCCATTCGAGGACCAATAAGACAACTGAGATGCGACCAAGGTACCAATTTTGTTGGGACACGATTAGAGTTTGAAGAAGCCCTAAAGGAAATGGATACTGGTCAAGTCAAGAAATTTCTACTCAAGGAGGATTGCAACTTCATCGACTTCAAGATGAATGTGCCCACTGCTAGTCATTGAGCAATTCCGCTCAGTGCGAAGAGTGAACCTGTCTCTGATGGAACAGATGGGTTCTCACCTTAATGATGAATCTCTGAGAACCCTCATGATGGAAGCGGCCGCTATTGTCAACAGCAGACCCCTAACGATTGATAAGAGACATTTTCACCCTATGCTTGGCCACACTTTGGATTTGGATATTTGCATTCATGTACATGCATGACATTTATTCACCTTACGACCTTATTACAAGTACTTATGTGAATCTATCTGCATTTTATTTGTTTGTACTAATTTTCACAGAGCCAAGAACGATGATTATGGATCAAAGGCTTCTGTCGAGACCCCTTGCGAACTCTAGCAGCTGTACTTTTCAGAAGTCTACTTTATTGCGTCACCTTTGCGTCAACTTTGCATTAAACCTTGAGTTTGTGAGTACAGCCTGTTATGATATTAATAAAAAGAAAAGAAAAGGACAAACACACACTCGAATCATACGCTTACGAAACTACTGACGTGAAAAATACAATAGTTTTAAGAATTTTTGATATCTTGCTGTATGTCCTAGATTTTCTTGTCTTTGTCATTTGTTGCTTCCTTACATGTCTGTAGGTCACTGAGCAACATTCCTCACAAGAGTTTTCGATGAGCTAATTCTTGGATCCGCAATTAAGACAGAAAACCCCCAAAAGTGAACAGTGTTTTCCTAAAATAACACCATAGGCAAAGTGCCCTCACTATTCAGAAAGAAAATCACTGTCAATGTTTTAAGGAGGGTGCAGGCCAGTAAATAAGCTCGACATTGCGTACGCCGGCCAAATCCCAATTCGTATGCCCTCAAATTCTCCTGTATATAAGAGCATTTTGTTGGCCAGTAGTAGTCGTGTCACGCACACAGCCCTGTTTGACCTCAGTTTCTCGTCCTGAGGTCAAGCGCGCATGGCCCAAAAATTATTCGAGACTACAGAAAAACACAAAAAGTGCTAAATAAGTGAAAAGTTGAAATTGTTTGCTTTCTTTTGATAACAAAAATAGCTGCTTTTGACAAATATAAGTGTTGTTATGGCCTGTCAAACAAAATTATATTTTTTTTATCAACAAAATCGAGGGCCGATAGTTTTTAGGTGTACCTTCGATTTAAAAAAAAAACCAAACAAATGGCAAGGTTTAGTAGATAGAAAAAAGTATACGCTTCATTTTCATGTGAAACACGTGCAGGGGACTTCTAATGTTTGGTCCAAATCGCCGTTTGAAAAATGAAGACTTTTGCGAGATTTCATGATTTGCCATCACAATGTACGTGTGTAAACGTATGTCGACGTACATTGGCCTGCAAACATTGTGTTTAGTACGCGCTATTCGTGCAATGAATGGCTTATGAATATTAAGCAGGCCATACTCAGCGCGAGCTCAACCTATCAGTGGGCGTTTGAGTCACAAGGTCACACCGTGTTTGGGTTCGTCGCCCTATGCTTTACAATCGCGACGATCTTTTCGCGTTGTGAAAAATGGAAATTGTAGGAAACATCAGGTGTACAACGAATTCTTAAAATATGAAAGACATCACGTTCACGAGATTTTTTGTAGATGAAAGTTCACTCTTTCGTTTGATTACCTCAAAATTTGGGAGACTTTCGTCGTTCTCGAAAAAAACCCCGGAAATTTCATGACCTAATTTTTAGTTTATTTGTCCGTGAAATACTATCGTCAAAATGCATCGAAATCCTTTCTTTGAGAAAAAAAAATACCTCGATAGATTTATGAAGTAGGTCTTTAACTACCTAAAACATTTTTTGTTGTTGATCGGTTGTGGTTTTCCATGAAAATTGCAAATTCATTGTGAAGCCCTTTTCACGGCAATCTTTCGCTGGCCTCGCAATCGCGTTGCTATCAGTTGTGTGGGCGAGAAAATAGAGCACCTACGCGTGACACAACTGACTGTTGGCCATGTCTTTGAGGGTTTGAAAAAAAAGACGGAAGCCGCGCACAGGACGGTGAGCTTATTTCTGTAAAATTGGGATGAACTTTTGCCCTACAATTGCTCTATTTTTCAATGGAGCGCAGACATCATTTTGCAACATGACAATGGGCTAAATGCCTTCTTTTAGGGGTGATTATTTTTGGATGGAATGTTCTCTTAAAGTCATTATAGTAGGCCAGCCAAATGTGGAAAAGTACCCTGGAGAATAATGTCACGGCATTTTTTGGTAATAGCTGGCATCCATGCTAGATCATTTCTTTGAACCATAACAAACAAGATGTGGGTGGATGCCACCATTAGTTTTGACCCTAAATATACCTAATTTGCATAAATCTTTAATACCTACCGTGTAGTATATTATTGCCCTTATTTGGGTATATCTTTTTTTTTTTGATTTTTTTAAATTTTATTTTGGTGATTCTACTTTACATCCTTACTTCAATAACATTTTCTAACGCATATAAGCGACTGAATAATATAGTAACTATCCAAAATGGCTCCTATTATACCCAAAAGTTGGGTGCATTTGACTTTGTCTCCAGATATCTTCAAGAAGTCTTGCCAAACATCAGTATTGATGAGCTTCAAATTCACCAAGTTGCTCACTGGCACTGTGACCCTATTAAAACCTTACAGAAAATCATGTGAACAATGATAACATTGTGACTTTTAGCGCAGCAAACAAAAAAAGGGAAAACGAGGTGTCTGTTAATTAGCCTAATTAGTGAAGGGTTGCCTAACATCAGAGACTTGAAAAAGTTCAAGGACATTCTCTAAATGATTAGAAAGAAAATTTAATGGGAAAGAAAACATTTTGACACTGACATAATTATTACAAACATGTTTTTTTTTTTTTGGGGGGGGGTTGTTTCCTTGAACTTATTCAAGTATCCCACGTTAGGCGACCCTTCTCCTAATTTAAGCCCAGTTTACGAACATCAAGCTCGTTTCCCCCGTTTTTGTTTGCTGAGCTTAATGCCACAATGTTATCATTGTTCACATGATTTCCCATAAGGGTTTTAATAGGAACACCGTGCCAGTAAGCAACTTGGTGAATTTGAAGCTCATCAATACTGAGGTTTGGCAAGACTACTTGATGATATCTGGAGACAAAGTAAATGTGCGCAATTTTGGGTATAATAGTAGCCATTTTGGATCGTTACTATGTCCTCGTGATTATTACGTCACTTACATGCTTATGAAAATGTTATTGAAGTAAGGGGGTGTAACTAGAATCACCAAAATAAACTTTTCAAAAAACACAATATAAAAATATAGCCAGATATGGGAATAAATATATCACACTGCAGGGATTAACAATTTATGCAACTTAGGTATATTTAGGGTCAAAATTAAGGGTGGCATCCACCTGCATTTTCTTCTCCATCCTCTGACTGATTGATCTGACATGGTTGCCTGCTATTACCACAGAATGCCGTCCAAAATGTAATATTCCACTTTGGCTGGTCCACTATTATTTAATCCCCAAACTATTGATCAGAAAATAAAAGATGATAAAACAAGCTTTAATCAAATGTGTGTCTCAAACACTTTGGAGAGTTGTGTTGTTATGTGGTCATGCTGAGTTAATCTGTTTTGACGAATATAAAGTCATATAAATATGGGTTGAAAGTCATAAAGGTTTAAAGTTGGCATGTAGGTACGAATGTATTACATGAACATTAATCATTCTTTTTGTATTAGGTTTATCAGGTAATAGACTGTGACGTACGATGAAATAGCCTGCCGTTGCCAGGTATACAAAATCACTAAAATGTTGATACGTTGTTGATAATGAAATGAATTGGTCATCATAAGCAAAATATTTACAATAAGCCAATGCCGTTTCAAATCATGTTTCATGGTACCTCTATAATGACCGTCAATTTTAGGCCCATTACAAACGTTTTGCTTGCTGGATCAGCCTACGTACACGCACTACAGACCATTTCAATAACCATTTTCTGTGGCATTAAGATTATGTGCGCATCTAATTCATGTAATAATTCACATATCTGAGCGTTTTCGTTGTGATGGATTCACCTGTGAGTTGTTCAGTTTATTTTTAAACAGTTTGGAATGTTCTTCCTCTTGAAAATATAAAAACGTATTGTAAGGGGCAAACATAGCACACGTTTAGAAATCCACACTTTTAAGCACACAAGAAGATTCAATTCATGCGCTGTTTATCATCTACAATGATTTGCTCAAAAACGCTAAATAACAATAAGCCTTTTCGGAGTTCCAACTGCGCGCATCCGTAATCTGTGACAACGCACATTGTTTGTCTCAAATGCCCTTTGACAGTACCCACAATGCACAAACAGCCTTTTGTAAAGTCAGTGGCGCGATGTTGTCAAAGGCCATTTGAGACAAATAATGCGCGTTGTCACAGGTTACGAATGCGCAGTTGGAACTCCGAAAAGGCTTATTCATACACTTCTTCAAAAAGCGTTATATATAGCTATCACGGTTTTCAGCGAATCTGCACATGCATGATGCAATTGATTTCACACTCAGACATACTATTATATGCAAACATCATAGGGTACCTTAGATTTGTGCACACGCAGAACCCTTCCCATTACCCCATTTGTGAATACTTACCCCCGCAAAACTGTTTAATTATACTAATCTCGAATGTTTCAAAACAGCTGGCGACACTAAAAAACTATACCAAATGGTGTAGTTTTTCAATAATCAGCAATATCTTAAAACAAATAATGGGACGCTGAAACCGGGATCATATTCTTTAAAACAATTAAACCCATTAAAACAACTGATGTCGGCCAACAAGCTAATTTATACGCATGAAGCTGTAGTTCTTGAAGATAAATATAACATTGACTGTATATTCAGAGTAATTATTAATTCCGCACGCACTGTATCTGCTCAATATGTTTCGAGTTGCTTGAAAATAATGAAGTTCTTTAAAAAAAGTTATACATATTGTTATACGTTGCCAAGTCTTCGGCAATGCGGTTAATTTCATACACAAACATTCTTATATGCGTTCACTTATAACTATATATTTAATATTATGCTCATATTAATTACTCAGAAACTGTAGCATACATTCCGAGAATATGCTGTTTCATCAAATTATCAAATAAGCGTGTTGACTATCAATATCTACGATTTAATACTTTCAATACTAATCACTACATATCAAAAAAATGCTCATTACAAGTTTACAATTACATGGATACATTCACATTCCCTTGTTCTGTCTGCTAAACTCTTTACTCCATTGTTTTGCTGGGGGAGGGGGTGTCTGTCTTTGGCTTACAAATTCATCAACGTGTTAAAAAAAATATTGTCATAGGTTTCCATGGTTTAAGGCGATTGGGACCATGCCGTGAACTTCACATACAAACATTAATATTTGCAAGTAACTCTAGATTTACTCTGGTGCAAGGGCATACAGTAAAATTCATACGCAAAACGCTAATTGCATGCAGACATTAAGAACTCTACATTTGATACATATTTGCTTAGAGTAATTACTGGCGAATGGGCCATGCAGTCAATCTCATACACAAACATATTCCTAAATGCGTACACTTATATATTACACTATATATTTATAATTATGCTTAGAGTAATTACTCATTGATTTTATCATGCTTTTTGAGTATATACTTTTAATTAAGTTATGCAATTAATAACTTGGTTATCATTTTCAATACTTAAAATACTTGTAGACTTTAAAATATAGCTCAAAACTACTAACTATAAGAAAAGCTGATTTCAAGTTTATAACTACATGCATATTCACATTTACTCGTTCTGTCTGCTCAACTTTTTTTCTCCAATTATGTTTTATATTTATTTATATTTGTTTTTTTGGGTGCATGTCTGTTCACCATGTCTTCCTTAGCTCACAAATTCTTTAACGTCTCTAAAAAAAGTAGTGCAATATGGATCATGGTTTTAGAAGAATTGGGCAATGTAATGATTTTGCGCACAAACATATTCGCATATTAATATGTGCGAAGATTAGTAAGTGTAGCTTCATTCTGGGACAGGGGCATACAGTACATTTCATACACAAAACGTGTATTATATGCGAACAGTATTAACGCTACATTTCATATATATTTTGC
Organism: Patiria miniata; assembly: GCF_015706575.1. Taxonomy (NCBI): domain Eukaryota; kingdom Metazoa; phylum Echinodermata; class Asteroidea; order Valvatida; family Asterinidae; genus Patiria; species Patiria miniata. Next base: position 4,604,740 of record NW_024037064.1, on the reverse strand, counting down.
TTAGTAATTACTGGCGAATGGGCCATTCAGTAAAGCTTATACACAAACATATTCTTATATGCGTATACTTATACGTGTAAAGGTACCAATAAGGAGACACGTTAACTATCGTAATATTTTGCACGATGGAAGACATCGGTCATTAAGGAGACATTTTCATGTCTCCATAATATCACAGCCCCCCTTTAGAGGCAATGTTTACCGTTGCAATTAGATTATATTTGTTGCTCGTGGTCTAATTATAGTAAACATACCGAGATTCGTAGAAAAAGGACAAGGGAATATTGGGTTAGGGCACATTTAAGTTTTAAAAAAAGTTTGCACAAGTCTATGGGGATGTCTCCCAAATGTGCAATCTAGGGTAATGCATATAACTACATATTTAATATTATGCTGAGAGCAATTACTTACTATTTTAAGTATGCATTCCAAGTATATGTATCTTGACTATCATTTTCTATCATTAAAATACTTGTAGATCTTAATTGATAACTCAATACTCATCACTACAGATTAAGAGAAGCTGATTATTAGTTGATAAGTAAAAGTATATTAATCCCCAGTTCTTGTTTCTGAACGTTTTTCTCCTATATATATATATTTTTCATTATTTTTGTTTCTTTTTTTTGGGGGGGGGGGGGAGGAAGATGTGTCTGCTCACTGTATTCTCTAGCTGACAAATGGTTATGGTTATGGTTGGTTATGGTTATGGTTATTTTTTCATCTCATAGCACAACAACATAATAATCAGGAAACTATATAAAGAATGACAAACAATGATACGAGGGATCCAGGTAAAAAGCATATGCTTGTACAAGACCTGGACCCCATAATTACAAAATAAGCTAATAAATTAATATGTACATACAATAGGCTGAATTCTATTAGGTAATACACTTATACTAATAAAATCGAAAAGAAATAAAATTAACAGCAAAAAAAAAATTCACATTCGTATGAATATACATAGGCCTACACAGTACTTTCCTACGTCCATACATTACAAGGAATAAATCAATTTATTCATTACAAAACAGGTAAGGGATGAGGGGGAAAAGAAGCAAAAAGTGGCCAAGGAATTATTAAACAATACTATATTTTTCAACAATATGTGAGGTGAGATGAATATGCAATTTATTGGGATACTTAATTATCAGTATAATTTGTCAGTAGCAACTTTTTGTATGTAGTTTTTGAAGTTTTTCATTGATCTAACGATAGTCATTGGTTTGAGGTGGTTCCACAATAGAGGTCCCTGGTTTCTGACAGTCGATAAGTAAAGAGATGTTCTAGCTTTATGGAGACGAAGGTTTGAGGCTGACCTTGTATTATGAGAATGGATATCTGAGTTTTTGTTAAATAGCGAATGTATAGTTTTGGGTAATTTGTTTGTTTTGAATTTATACATTAATACCCCAAGATGGTATTTATACAAGTAAAAAACAGATAAGGTTTTGTATTTACTAAACAGTGGTGCTGAATGTTCTGTATATCTGGAGTTATTCATTATCCTAAGTGTTTTCTTTTGCATAATATACAATTTATTGATAAAGGTTGGGTAGGTGTTACCCCATGCTAAAATACCATATTGAAGGTGAAATCTCTAAAAAAAAAAAACCCAGAAAAAAAACCACCGAAAACAACATGGTGTAAAAGGTTGTCGTGGTTTCAGGTCAATGGGGCCATGCGATGAATTTCGCACACATACTTATTAATATTTACAAAATTACTAACCCTAGAGTTAATGCTAATATATACATTTGTATTTGTTTAGAGGAATTATTAAATCAATTTAGCATGCATTCCAAGTATTGCTTTTTAATTAAATTAATAAACTGGTATCTTGACTAACAGTTTCTATAATTAAACATGTGTAGACTGTTAATGATAATTCAATACTAATCACCACATATAACGTTCAGGTGATTACAAGTTTGTAAGTTAATTCACATTGCCTAGTTCTGTCGGTTAAACACTTTTTCTTCAATGCTATTTTGGTTTTATTTATGTCTGTTCATTATGTCTCCAGTAGATGGAATATTCATTTACTCTATAATCAAAACACACATGGACCTACACGTAGTGTTATAGGTTGCCATGTTTTCTAGTGCGTGTAATAAACCAATGTATCAACCCTGACCCTTCTTTAGACGAATTTCAAATTGACACTGAAACCAAAGCCCAGTGCTCCTTTTGTTTAAAGGATTAAAAAAAGATAGGACTGGTCTTCAATTTATGCAATGGCTTAGCACTGAGATCCTTGGTTTAAATCCGTATACCAAGGTGATATTTGTGGTCATTTTTCTTGGCGAACATTGTACGGGCGTTACAAACAACTTACGTTCTCACGAAGTAGAAACAAACCCTTTTGCGCTACGTAAACACGAGAAAAAGTGGAGTGAAGTTTCTTTTGTCAAATGTCTAATTTTGATTATTAAGAAAGTAATAGCATTTCGCTTAGACACTTGGTTAAATTGTTGCTTTAGAAAAATATAAACATACGAGAGAAAACAGAAATCAATAAAAACATCGGTTTTTTAGGTGTTTTTTGAAGCATCCAAGACAACTAAGACATAAAAAAGTAGACGGACCAGTCATTATATGTAATGATCAGCTGGTGTTTCTCATTAATTGTAGAAGGTATCTACCGCCCTCTGTTGTCATCACCAAAAAAATGCCACACTAAAAATATTGGGCAAATAATTTGTTGGGCAAAAAATATAAACAACGTAATATGTATGAGCACATTTGCCCAATAGGTGAACGTGTTAACTATTCGCCAATCGTTGGTCGGATAATTAACCCATTTTGGCCAACTTTTTACAGTGCAGAAGATTCGCTTGAAGTAATTACAAAACCACACAACGGTGTCTCATATGTCTGAACATATTACACGAATGAAAATATCTTAACAACATCTTATTACATTATTTAATGCGTTTCGCCGTAGTATACTATTGGTTTTTGATACAAAGGCATAATTAAAATCGATTTCAGCAATTGTTAAATCCATGCAGTATCTGCACGATACTGCATGAAATTAAAGATAACTCCCTACTACTTATTTCCGAGTTTTGTTTATACTAAGCTAAACCAGAAATATTACAAAGACAAAGTGTTCTGTTGTTGATTTTACAGTTGTGTAGCCACTCAGACAATCCTCAAACCATCGTTTCATTTTTATTCAAGATATACAAAGAACTCGCACAGTGACCCTTATTCTGATATAACTTACGCATAATATTTGTACAGGAAAGCCACGGCGAATGTCTATTTACCAATAAAAAATGTCCAATAAAAATGTCCATTTAGATAAGTCCTTGTCTTGCACAAAAATGGGACAGGGTACCGGTTTTGAACACAGTCAGTGCAAGTTTCACTGATATTTAGTCTTGCATGAAAAGGGTCAGGGCCTTTGTTTGTGACTAACCCAAAACACAACGAACACAATGTTTAGATTATGACTCAACACAATAGCAACAATGGGCATCCAGACAATGAAGTAAATATATAGAAACAGGATATCAATTAAACGGAATTACATTAATTAAACTTGAATATTTAAAATACAGATTTCTTTTTACATTTTTGCTGTCCTGTTCATGTTCTTCCTTGTGTCACTTTGTCCGTATTTTACAACGGTTCTGCGCCCTGGCCGAGCGTTAGGTTGCCCTTACCTTCGAAAACTGTTGTTCAATTTGACGTTTCGTGTTTTGTACGTTATACCTGTTTCATAAAACGGTCTGACCATAAAGACTCTTTAGACAGCAGTGAACTGTGGCAATGTCATGGCTATTTTGAAATGTTCTGTCTAGCAGTGTGCTGGTCCTTAGGTAAATATATACTCTTAAAATAACATGATATAAACAACGTGTTGGTTGTGTTTGTGGATAGTTATAAAGAGAGGCCGGGATTTCTTAATGCATGGCTGAATATAGGACCGAATGTTGGCTGAAGAGAAATGAGTGCGTTTCGATAATAAGCTCTTGCGAAAAATGCGATGCCGACGGCACATATGGAACACCATACTTTTGGTCAATTTTGGGAGCATTTCCTCCTTTTGGTTTCGTCCAACCTCTACACTAAATGGCGTGCACCTTGTTCGAGGAATATGTTGTACAGCGCAAGTACGAGTGAACAATAAGCTCTGGCAGCGTTGCAGGAAGTCTTGCCAGACAGTCTTGCATGAAATCGATCAAATGATCTCTGCCAGAGCTTACAAATGCAACCGACCGACCGACTACCGGGTGACATGAAGTACCTTCTGCCAGAGCTTATAAACTGGTAATCTGTCCAGTTGTTGGGGAAGACAAGGACACTTTTTTTAACTCGCCCTGTATGCCTGTAGTAAATCGACACCATGCATATACATCCTGTAACACAGGACAAGATATTTCTAAATTACATTTTCTGATTCCATGTTATGATAGAGCGTTGTTAGTCGATTAGATATGCAAGTTGTTTAGTCTCCCTCCTGTACAATTTCATCCTTGTTTGGTAATTGGTGAAACACTTTCATGAGTCATTTTCTGCGAGATTTTCTCACAGTTTCTCGTTCATGCCGTCGGCGCCTTTCACTTTGTAAATCCTTTCATCCAGGTTCTTCATGGTGAGGTAATCCTGTTAAGTATTGACAGAAAAATATATTATTGTATGACTGGCACCTTTATGTTAACAGTGATGTGTGTTCACCAGTTTAAGTTATTGTAGGTGTTATAAGAATTCAGTTTTCGTTTGTGGTACAGGCGCAACTTGACTTGTTTACTACGAAATCCCGTATCTTACTTCTTAAAACCTGTCGCCAGATCCAACGCAGCATGATTCTGTTGGTATGACCAAAAATTGTTAGAAGCGTGGTTTTTGTAGGGCCAAAAAAAAATAGTTCTGTTTCCGATTACATTGCATTTGAATATAGGGTAGTTAGGGAATTTTTTTTTTGGGGGGGGGGTGGTTTTTTTTGTACGATCATATGAAGCTGCCTGCGTGAAAGCAATGGTAAAAGGTAGTAATTGATAGTTTTCGGTAATTTTTCTTCATTTTGCCTCCCCAAAATATATGGTAGGGGCTGTCAAAATAGGGTAGTTAGGGGAATCGGAAGCAGAACTTTTTGGGGGCCTAACCGGTCTAATACTTCACCTCGATGCACTTGCCTCTCTTCACTCAGGTATAGTGCCTAAGTATAGTATACATGGGTACTAGTATGAGCTCAGGAGTATATTATTTGTGTTATATTTAATCATTGTCATTTCATGCCTAGGACAACGGAGTAAGACGCCGACCTTGTGAGCCGCCACTGGGTTGGGGCAGTACTGCATTGTATTTCTGCTAGCAAATATCTGGCTATTTAATAGTGTTATATCAAACCAAATCATGTGGCAACTGAGACAAACGTCCAGTCTTTCTGCTGGTGTTAAAACACTTTTTAAAATTGTGTCACTTGCCTCATCTTTAGACGCCATATCGGCAAATTGCCAATACAGACTCTGAAAGCTGGGTCGATCCTTGGGAATCTCCTGCCAACAGCTGCGCATCATTTTATACCTGAAACATGAAACATATTATGCTAATCGTGTAATAAATAAAGACGTAAAGGACACTCATTCTTTCAATCTCCAATGTCTACTCTCGAATTCCTGTCTTCAAAATTGAGGTAACATGTTGTTGCAGTTCAGTGTCCATTAAAAGTTAACGGAAATTGTAAGTCAAAGTGTTGGTTCTTTTTCTCTGATTGATTCTGATTGATTGGATAAAAATCAAAACACTAATTATTGATTTTGATGAACTGAATGCACTGTTAAACAAGGCATGTGTAAAGACATGATGTAGTCTTTGTGCCAAACTGGTGCTCTGGTAACTCGAGTGGGGGATCCTTAGATGGTAACGCGATGCCTAGGATTGGATCTGGTGTTGATTTGGACAGCAGGATGATGTGACGTCTGTTTCGACGGTACTGGGTGCCGTTGATGCAGATGATGTAGGACCGCGGAGTACCAGCATTGCGTACAACTTCACCTTCTGGGATCAAGTTTCCTTTGATTCGGATCTTGACCTTGTCTCCAGGTGTCAATTCATCCAGGTCTCTTGATCCATGTCTTTTGTTAAAGTTTTGTCTTCTCTTCATCTTGTTGACATTGTCTGCAGCCTTTCGCTTGTCGTAGTTGATCTTCTTGGGCTGGAGATTGCGAGGCAAGGTGTTGTGCGTATCTCCCTTCCCATAAGGAGATTCGCTGGACTCTGACCGAGGCTAGGCAAAGGAGTTGACCTGTACATCATAAGGGCATGGACTGGATCAGCTTGACTCAACAGTCTCTTGGCGATGTGAACAGCTTTCTCTTCTTGCCCGTTGGCCTGTGGGTAATAACTTGGGAAAGCTGTACTGACGATAGAATTGGTCGAATTCGCCTAGAAATTGTGGACCGTTGTCAGTCACCACTAGCGAATGTCGCCTTCATGAAGTTAATCACGGATTTGGCTGTTGTCGATTGGAGGTGATGCAACTCTATCCATCGAGAATAGTAGTCTACTACCACAAGGTACATCTTCCCCTTCACCTCAGCTATGTCACAGGCAATTTGCTGCCATGGTCTCTGTGGTAGTTGTGTAGACAACAGGGGCTCGGCTCGTTGTGATGGTTGCATATCCTGGTAATGGGGGCAAGACTGGACATACTGAGCTATGTCGGTACTCATGCCAGGCAAACAAACAGCTTGATTGGCTCGGAGACGGCTTTTCGAGATGCATTGACGACCCTCATGGATTCTCTACAACGTTTGCTATCTCAGGCTCAGTGGTATCACAATGCAGTGACCATATGTGAGAATACCATGATCTTGTCCTAGTCATCCTGGAACCGTCTCAACTCTGGCTCAACATCTTTCTGTACTTCAGCCATCCATCTTTGACGAAAGAGATGACTGCACTTCAATCTCGTCTTCCAAATCGTCATTGGACTCTGTCGTTTTGTCACGATGGAGAGGGGCTCGTGAGAGTGCGTCAGCCACAACCAGGTTCTTACCCGGGGTGTACTCTGCATAGCGGTTGTACTTCATAAGTCCCATCAGAAGTCGCTGGCAACGAAGGGGGCATTACACAAGTCCTGGCTGATTAAGTACACAAGAGGTTTGTGGGTTGTCTGGAGCGTCACTCGGAGACCACGGAGATAGATGTAGAAACGCTCGCATGACCAGACAGGAGCCAGTAGCTCCTTTTCGATCTGTGTTTAACGTTGTTCTGCACGTGTCAGGCTTCGGGAGCAAGTGTGCTACTGGCCTCCAGCAATCGTCTTCCTGCTTCTGAAGGATGTATCACCAATGCCGTAACTGCTGTTATCAGCACTGACCATTGTTGGCTTTGTTGGGTCATAGTATGCAACGCGTCTACGTTGGCAGGGTCAGGATGAATTCCTTCCTTATGGACGAGGAAATTCACCTGTTCTTGTGCAATTTTGCAATTGTCTTTGTTTAGCCCCAACCCAGCTCCTTAGGGGATTTTGAAAACATTTCAAAGACGTGCGTCATGTTCCTGTTGTGTAGCGCCCGTGACGAGAACATCGTCCATGTAGACAACGGCCCCTGGGAGATTTACCAGCAGATCACTCATGATTCTCTGGTACAGCTTGTGTGCTGACGTTATGCCAAATGGCAAGCGTTGAAGCAGAAGCTGCCAAACGTTGTGATAAATGTGATCAGCTTCTGGCTGTCAGGATGGAGAGGAATTTGCCAAAACCCATGCTTGGCATCTAGGATGGAGAACAGCTGGGCACTGGCAATTTTACCCAGTACTTCTTGCAAGGTAGGTATGGTGAAGTGCTCTCTGGCCATGGCTTTGTTCAGCATTCGCAGATCAACGCAGATCCTGATGTCCCCATTTTTCTTGGGAGGAATCACAATCGGGTCGCACCAATCAGTAGGCTTTGTGATGCGCGAGATGATCCCATGTTTCTCCATTTTTCCGGTTCTTTCTTGAGCTTTGGATGCAGGGGCAATGCAGTCGAAAACACTGCTGTCATTGATCAAGGTGTACACACGCTGCACCAGGTTTAGGGACACACAGGCATGTTTTCCCAAAACTGGCTCACCATCATCAATACCAAGAAAAGTCGGAACATGGTACTTGCCCTTGACTTAACAGGATAGACGATTCTGCCCTCTCAGTTTGACTTTACCGCCGAAGAAACCACACAAACGGGTTGTAGGCGTGAATTGCAAGGTCGTGTCACGGAGCTTGGGGTGCGGTAAACATGTAACAGCAGTTTGTTTACCTCTGACGCCCTGACGTGTGTAACTGCTTTTGCCCGATACTGAGCCGACGAAGCATCTTCAGAATCTGAAGATGAAACTGAGTAATTGGGAGCAGTCACAGCTCGCGTGTGTTTGTGCTTGGATCGGCAAACTTTGCTGAAGTGTCCAGTTTTGTGACAGGACTTGAACTGCTGGCCTCTAGCAGGGCACGTTGCATGGCTTGGGTCGTATCCGCAATTGGGACACTTGGCCTGGCGGGCGTTGCGCTTGGGCGGATGAGCGTTGGGCGTCCTTTGAGCAGCGGGTGTGTGAAGTCCCAACTTCCGGGACTTTCTGGAAAGTGAGATTGTCCTTTGTTAGAAGATGCTTCTGAATGTACTCGCTTCAAAGGCCACAAATCAGACGATCATGCAAAGCGGCATTCATAAATAACCCAAACTGACAGGGGCTGGCCAAGTTTTGTAGTGCAACTTCATACTGAGCGATGGATTCATCGGTGTGTTGATTGCGTTTGTAAAATCTGACTCGCTCTGCTACAACTAGACGCTTCGGGCCGTAGTGTGACTCAGGAGTTGGTTCAGCCAGGCCTTTATACAGTTTTGTAGACAACTGAACCAAGTGCACTCAGCAAAACTGCCGGTTTTTTCGACGCAGGGATGTCATTTGCAACAAAATAGAGGTCGAGACGCTCGATGTAGTTGCGAATTCCAGACGGCCGATGAGCGGAGCGGCGGATACCGGCCTCAACGATGGGGACTGCGCCATCGCGGTGTTGGTCAATTCCCGTGCGTGAAACTCACAAAAGTTCGGACGTTAGTTGTAGCTTAAATGTCACTTATTGATGTGAAAAGTGGAATGCAAAATGACGGCTATTTTATTCTGAGTCAACCACCGCTGCCATCACGTTATATTGTGCGGACTCGCCATTTGGGGTTCGCCATGCGGGCCGTCATGTTTGCACATGATTTATTAAAAGACGCATCTACTTACAGAACGTGCAGTTCGTGTCACAATACACAGTTGCAAGGCATGTTATAACAGGGTAATAACATGAAACACACATTATTCAGAGCATTCGCATAAGCTGACAGTACTTACAGCTTTTTCTTGCATTGTCGAGGCCTCGGCATACGATAGCCCCGCTGTAATACGTTTATCATTGTCGTTGGTGTCATCAGCGGATACGGCCGTGCACCTGTCAGACATTTAAATGTATTCAAACATTTGACGGTAGATACTCACCGACGAATACAAATTAAGCCTAAATGGCCCGAAATCTTTATTGCGGCAACGTTACTCCACGCGCAACACATCTTTAATTGTGCAACCCATATTAGTCGTCAAATTCCGTGTGAACAATACGCCGACAAAAAAGCTCAAGGATTAGCAACTACATTCTTTAGAGGATTTTTAATGTTTTTTTTTCAATCCCCCAAATCCCAAACTCAACAGAATAGACTATGAAGTAAATGTTCTTAAAAACGACAAAGATGAATTCCTAATGTGCCTTAGAGTAATCAAACACGGCGAGCATGTAAAACGCTTTCCGTCTTCATCGGGTAAGAATTTGTCACAAAATGAACACCCAGCAGTATACCGCATTGCACAGAGCGCTTATAGAACAACCGCCCTGCCTCTCATAAAACACTTGCTTACAGGCACTTTGATTGGTCCTTCACCAATATTATAATAACTTTCTTACTATAATAAACTACTGACATTCTAAATCATATCAACTTGAGATATTTTCTAAATCATATCAACTTGAGTAGACTTGTGTCAGTCACCTATTGATCTGTGTAAGCCTGTAGTATTTGATTATTAAACGGTTACTTGCGAACGTTATTCCAACACGGAAATGATAAGCAGATCATCAAGTAATTATGAATTATTTATCAATTAGTAAAGGTTTCTCGCGATCATTAAACTCTGTTAATACAAACTGTTTCTTAGGCAAGCTACAAAAAAAGCATGAGTTGCATTTTCGTTACACTACTTTAGAAAGACCTCCCATATCTTTTGTCCACACACCAGTGGACCCTCAATCAATTGTGGACCCTATTGTTCTCTATCGTTCGAGTCCAAGATTTGAATGTGTTTACTTGTACACACACACACACACACACACAGACACACCCACCCACAGGTTAACGTTACATACTTTGTGTGGACATTCCTTTGTTTTCGTGTAGTTAAGAAAACTCGGTACAAAAAATAACTTTACTTAAACTATACAAACTCTTTTAACCCAATTTTTTTTCTATGATTCCTTATAGTGTTTCTCTTCATTCTGCTACGGATAAACCTAACCCAAAAATGCCTCTAAACCTGTTTTCCAGAAAGGGCAAAACCTTATGTGGACACGGCTTAGTCCACATAACGTCAACACAACCTGCATTATGTGGACATCTCTTGTTCACAAGTCCACATAGGGAATGTAAGACAAACTCACACCCACTCACACCCACACACATACACACTAAATTTGATGTTCCAGTCCTGTCACTTACCAAGTGTCACAATCTCCCATAGCAGTATTCCAAATGACCATACGTCACTCTTTGTTGTGTACACATCGTGAACAATGCATTCCAATGCCATCCAGCGAATGGGAAGAGGACACTGCAGAAAGAGTTTTCAAGAGCTATGTTGGTACTGTGTTAAGCTAAAACTATGATCTTGCAATGCTGTCGTTTGACAATTGTGCGGCTCGTATCAAACATACAGCGTTGGGATTTTCGACATTAATGACGTCGTTTTAACCGATCTATATAGAAATTGCAGTTTTTGTCTGGTACCTGGGATTTTCGATGGTAGATGCGGGTGTTCATAACGTCACGGGCCAGTCCAAAGTCAGACACTTTACAAACCATATCTTCTCCCACCAACACGTTACGAGCGGCAAGGTCACGATGCACAAACTGAGAAAAAAATAATAAACAAGGGAAAATCTGCATATATATCCCACCAAACGGCGGGTTGGTGTATAATAAAACTAACGAGCAAATGCCGAAAGAATTGTTTGTTGCTGTCCTCAAAGAATCAGTCTTTACGTCCTTGGGTCCTCTTTCTTCCTATCTCATTGAATGACTGACTTTTTTGTGACTTTTACAGCCCTTAAGAATACAATATAGTTGCCGATGTCATATGAAAATCGGACTCCTATGAAAATCGGAATCCTTCAACCTATTATTCGTTAAACCCTCTCACATGAGCGACCCTTCTCCTTACTTTCATACTTAGGTATGCGCCATACTACCAATGAGTCCTAAATCCACGATATACCGACACCAAAATTCTGATGCACTAAACTTTAGAACTTAAGTTAAGCATAGAACCTTTACGTGCACCCACTTAGGCTCTATGGGTGTCGAGACCGGTTCATACTTCATTCGTATTTGACGTCACGAAACATTCACTGCGATATTTGCCGGAGTTGAAAATGTGTTTAACTTTTGCGAATTCTCAGCGTAGTGTCCCTGACGTCACAAATTTGCGTTTGCGTTTGCGTTCACTTTCCCGCCGAGGATGAACCAACCTTCACTCGGAAAAACTATATATCGATCCTTTAAGCAGTGATTTTGACGAACCACATGCGCGATTGGTGTGGCATTGGAGTTCACATGCGCAGTGGGCGTGGCTTAATGGATGGGCCAACTGTGTTTCTATAATTTATATTTCAATAACCGTGTGAGCTTGTCTTACATACGCAGTGTGGACTTCCGAACAAAACACGTCCACATAATGTAGGTAGCACCGACGTTGTGTGGACTTGCCCACGTCCACACAGTGTTTCCCCATTTCTGGAAAACAGGTTTAGAGGCATTTTTGGGTTAGGTTTATCCGTAGCAGAATGAAGAGAAACACTAAAGGGAATCATAGAAAAAAAATTGGGTTGAAAGAGTTTTCACAGTTTGAGAAAAATGAGTTTTTCCACTGGTGTTCCTTAACTACACGAAAAGAAAGGAAAGTCCACACAAGGTATGTGAAACAAGTCTGGGTGTGTCTGTGTGTGTGTGTGTGAACTATTTATTTTACCTTTTGTGAGGATATGTAAGCCATTCCATTTGCGACATCCCTGGCAAACTTGATTAATGTCCTAGACAGTGATTTGCTCAAGCCGGGTACGTTGGCGTAACCTGTCCCTGGATCCTTGTCTCGATACTCCATCAGAACACTCTTCAGGTCACCCTTAGCAAGGTACTCGACGATCACGTAAATGGGATCTAGAATAAATCACAGAAATTACTCAAGCCGTCCACACTTTATTTTGTGTAGCTGCCTATAATCATACTCTCTTCCAAAGCGTAAGCAAAACGAGGACAGAACGGCTCAGGGTGCATATCACTCCAATACTCTGAAAGGGAAACACTCCAATGGAAACGGGAGTGGAAACTGTAAGCCTACGATGGTGTTCTCGAAATGATGAGTTTCAGCCTTCGTCTTGTCCCTAGTTTTAGTAAAATGGAATCGGAGTTTTCGGTAAGAGTGAATTTTCATTAAAGAGTATAGTGATATACCTTTTTCTGCACAAAATCCCAGCAGCTTGACCACGTTTGGATGAGAGCCGACTGTTTTCATCACCTGCAACTCGGCCAGAAGCTCGTTCTTGGCGTGTCTGTCGGCGCCCTCTATAAATTGATGAGGCGGTTAATCAAAATATAAGAGGCTTCCAGACCTCGGCCTTATGATCGCAGACCCCAGAATTATATGAAAGCCAATATGCCTCAAATGGAGCCACTAGAAGCCTTGGCCTCATGTCACAAGATTGTATCTTTCTGAGAGAGAAGGGAACTATCTTGGGTCGATTTACACAAAACAGGGACCAAGGGACCAAAGCCAAAGACAACCTAAGGTTTGGAATATCCAGTGGAAAGACACTGTCTACACATACTAACGAAGTAAGGAGGCTTATACCATGGATTAGCAGTTTGTACAAGAAGAAAAGACACTCTTCCGATAATCCCATTGTCGGTTATATTATTGTAAAGATCGACTTTTGGTGCGCTTGTCCCTCTGCATCAGTGTTAAAGAAGCTATAGACAGCATGTAGCGTAGAATAATAATAATAATAATAATAATAAATTACTCTTTTGGCTGCAAAAGGGTGACTTTCCCATAGACTTGTGCACAAACCTAAACTGTCACCTAACCCAAGTTTACCTTATGTTTTTTTTTTCCACGAAATTTAGTATTTATACTAATTGGACCATGAGGAATCGATCTAGATGGTTTTCGACAGCAAAATTCCTTGTCCTAAGGGTCGTTTTCATAAAAGGGCGACAGTTATTTTGTCGCCTCAATAAGGTGTATCGCCCTATTGTGGACAGAGTTCGCAAAACCTGTTGCCCTATTACAGTAATAGTAGTAATAATTTAATAATAAAATATAATAATACTAATATTAATTATCCTGTATGATATAATAGGGCGACTTTCCCATAGACTTGTGCACAAACCTAAAATTAATGTCACCTTAACCAAAGTTTATCTTATCCTTTCTCCACAAAATTCGGCATTTTTACTCATTGGACCACGATGAATCGTGAAGGGTCGTTTTAACAAATAGGCGACAGTTATATGTCGCCTTAATAAGGTGTGTCGCCCTAAATATGGACGCAGTTAGCAAAATCTGTCGCCCTATAATAGCATTCAGACCATTTAGACCACCACCACCACTACCACCACCACCACTACTACTAACTACATGTAGTCAGAGCAATCTATTGGAAACATCTATTGGAAACTTGTCTCAAAGGACGGATTTTTGGAAGGACAGATAATACTTACACATAGGGAAAGTATTACAGATATACCGTACACATCTCAGTGAATGAAAGGAAATTTGATGCTGTCATCAATCATATGTGTTTAATCAACCTTTTTTTTTTTAAATACATCTCTTTTTTTTGTCTTCAAGATAAATCATTCACAATGAGTATAAATAAAATTCTCTCAACTGCACAGAGCCCCGATTTGATAAATAACATTTGACAACAAACCTTTCACAGTTTTGACGGCAACCTTTGTTTCTTTTCCGGCTTCCACGATTCCAAGTGCCTTTCCCAATAGCACTCTGCCGAACTCCCCTCGTCCCAGCTCATTCTTGATCACCACGAGATCTCTCGAGAAAGAGAGTTTCGGTCCTACGTTGCCGTACGCCACGTCGTTTGATGCCTCAACGCTGTCTTCATTGGAAATACTTTCGCATACCACCGCTGAGGCAATTGGTTCCAGAGGAATATCTGAAACACATTTATTAGTTTTTCTAGATTATAAAATTGAAATTGAGACATGCATCTTGCAAGTACTTGTTATCCTCATCTAGTCAGACCACACCAGAAATAATTCGATTTTCTAATCCAATGCACAGGTAAACTCTATAAACAAAGGCTTAATAAATCACTGTTGGGCAATGTAATTTACCAAGCATTGGTATGAAATTACCTCATATTGGGTTGAATTGGGTAAGAACTGTCAAGCTATTGGGAAGAATTTGCCCAAGAGTGTAGGCAGTTGATAATTCAAGATTTACCAATCTTCATTTTGCACTATATACCGGTATAGGTTTTTGAAACCCTTTTTTTTCTAATGCAGTTTATCCTCTGCTTTTGTTTTGACTGGATTCGCTCTTTGATTCTTACCGTCGGGATGATCGGGATCTAGTCCAGGAGAAGACTGATCAGTGACAGGCAGTGGTGGGAGCTCACTGTCTGCTCCTTGTGATACAACGTCATTTCTGAAAAGATAATTATGTTACATCAACATAACTTGTTGTATGTATCCCTTTGTCACTGTAGCGATTGAAAGTGCCCTATTGCTCCCGATTTTGTGTTCAAAACATACCGAACATTGTTGTTGAAAATATCAAAAGAAGAACGACTAGTGGCTATTATTCCCCCAAGGAATAGAAAATGAAAACTACCCATCGTTGTAGGTAGTATGCTCAATAACTGTGTACAATTAGATAATTCAATATTCGGCACGTGTTCAAAGTTGTCTTTCAGTATACCAGGGCGTGCAGGCTGAAGTTCTGATGGGTGCTATTTATTGAAAAGTGAGTAACGGATCAAGGGCAGCTTAAAATTGCTATACCGAACAATTGCAATTACGAACAAGTTTTGTGGATCCCTCGATGTTTCGTTATAGCGGCGTTCCACTTAGAAGGAGAAAGCCACTCGTATCTGTATGTAGTAAGCTAAACAAGTGTTTATTTACATAATTTAATAGTCGGCACGTGTTCAAAGTCGTCTTTCACAAATGGCTTTCACATGTGTGATTGTATTTATTTATTTTTTTTTTTTTTCTTTTCAACTGGGTGGCCCATTCATCGGAATCCACAGGTCAGCCAAGGGTCCCATCACACATAAAAGACAATAAACACAGCAAAATGATTAACATAAAAAATACACATTCACAAAAATATCACATTAATTTGAAAAGTCATCCCTCCCCAAGCAATTACCAGAAGCATAAATATTAATCTTCATATTACAAAAAAAACCACAAATATGCATATGAATGTAATGAAATATAAACTGACGACACACGATGTATAAAAAGACAGACATCTTCAAAAAAATCTACTTATGTGTGCACAGATCCTCCCAAAGCTATTTTACCTGAAGCATTAATTTACATGTTTAAAACCAATGAATAAAAAACTAACAACACATAATGTATAAAAAGACCGACCTTTGACTGAATGTAGCCCTTTTTCACTTACACATATTCTTTTACACCGGTTTCTGTCCATTTGTGTTTATGACGACGCATCCACACGACAAAAACAAGACCACCAACGACGGCCACAGTAACGATGGCTGCCACTACAGATCCCACAATGATGCCTACAGGTGAAGAACCTGCAAGAGCAATAAAAGCTACCCTCAGTTTTCGTCATCAATCAGTACATCTTGTGGACTCACTCAAAGGCTAGTAGTATAACTGTATTAAACGTTGATCACAGTAAGTTAAACGTGTGCAACTGTACTTTTGCAGGCAGATCAGTTGAAACATAAAATTTCAATTTAGTGAAGTAATCTGGTGTAATTCTGTTGGAATACTGCAGAACTTACCACTCTTCCTCGAGGAATCAGTGGGCCTAGTACTGGTGCTTTCACTTACACCTTCTGTCGTCAAAAGCAACACATCATCGCCGTCTTCACGAGGAGGCAAATTCAATATTTCACTGTCTAAACAAACATTCGAGAAAATCGCGGTTAATGTTGGTCCTTTGATTCATTTAACAAGTTGAAACGTAAAGATTCACAGAATATACAAGATCATAGGAAAGAATTCTAGAGGTATCATAGGAAAGAATTGATTCTTATCTTTCTAAATGTAGCAAACTTTAAGAAAAATAGGTAGATTTGTTTTAAAGAATTAATCAAATTAAGAGAAGTGGCTGTCCGTGAAAACGAAAAACGAGAAATTTTTCGCCTTACTGCACTCCCAGTCATATTACATTTTGTGTACGTACGCGCAGATTTTGCCCCACTGCACGTGCGCCTTAAAAATCGCCCCTCCTAGAAAACGCTTCATAGAACACGCCTGAAATTCGCCCCTTTGTGAAAATGCTTCATTGTATTACAATGTATTTATTTGTAATTTATTGCGATTGTTGAGGGGACAAAAACATGTCGTTTTGTTCAAATTTGAGGTTGGTGACACTACACCCGGTATTCAATTAGCCTTTAGTCAAGTCCCACGCACGTATCCAGTGTCATATGAAAATCTGACTCTTATGAAAATCGGACTCCTTTTCCCCATTTTTGGTTTATCCCTCGCACGTGACAGGTCATTCTCCCATAACGATCCTACGAAAAAAATAGCATCTTATCGTACTTAAGCATGCGCAATACTACCAATGAGTCTATATTTCATGGAGTCGGATATTCACGCTACGGCACGTCATGTAGGCGCATTCGTCAAGTTGATCTGACATTGCGCACTCTGTAAGTGTCCTTCACTGCTCCCTGTCGGATGCCACGTGCCAGGTGTGTCGATCTTTGATGTTGACCCCCGTGGTTGTCAGGTCCTTGTTTACTCTCTTCAGCAACGTGGTTCGTTGTCCACCTCTTGGCAGCTTGTTCTTGCGGATAGCCTCTAGAAGTGCTTGCTCGGCAGGAGTTTCTTCTGATTTTCTCAGCAGATGGCCTGTCCAACTAAGACGTCTTCGGGTAATGGCAGTACTCCAAGGGATCTCGTTGGTTCTCCTGTATAGTTCTTTATTGGTGACCTTCTTGGGCTATTTTATACCAAGGATTGAACGCAAGAGCCTTCTGTGAAATGCATCAATGTTCTCTTCTAGTGACTTAGTCACTGTCCATAGTTCACTGTTGTATATAAATGCAGATGCTATGCATAGGCGCGGAATGTTTTGAGTTTCGTATTAGACATTGCATCACTGTTGGAGACATTCCTGAATTTGTTGAAAGATGCCATCAAAAGTATTTTCCTCCTGGTAATATCTTGCTCAGTGTCGAGAAAAGATCCCAAGTATTTGCATTTCTTCCAACTGGTGTTGCTTCCGTTTCTACTGATGAGGTGTTTCTCTGTCTTAGACGTGTTTACTATGAGGATTCGCTCTTTTAGTACCTCGGGTGCCTTCCTCTCCACAGTTGCTATCGGGTGGATATTGTTACTTGCCCAAGTGATGTCATCGGCATAATGTAACCCCATCTCAAAGTATACTGGCGGACAAATAGCGTAGCTGGGGTTCTCTAGTGCTACAGGAAGTGATTTGGGACTGTGTCTGCGTGCAGTAAATGTGATCCTGAAGAGTGAATGGTGTCTCGGGTGTTTCCAGGTCAAGTTGTCTCCTTGAGGCACGCCGATGTTGGTTTTAAAGGGCTTACCAAGACAGTTTCCACTTGTAATCGAACGTCTCTAAGCAATATTGCCAGTAGGTTGAGTTCGTCTTGCTTCAGCATCTCTTTGAGATCCTCACCGAGTCAAAAGCCTTTGACATGTCGAGCAGCAGTGGGTGAAGTTCATAGCTATCGGCTGTGATGGCTTTCTCTGCTGAGATCATTAAGGCAAAGACCTGCTCAGTGGTGCCTCTGCCGTGTTGATAGGGTGCTTGGGAAACTGGTATGTGGTCGTCTAATCTGTCGGCGATTCTCTTCGTCAAACAAAATGGCCATTATTTTCCAGAAAATTGTCAGAAAAACGATTGGCCTTATGTTTATTGGGGGTCCCTTTGGCTTAGGAAGAGAAACGAGAATACCTTCTTTGATGTTGTCAGGGTAGATGCCAGTGCTAGCGGTTTCATTCAGAGTTCTGGCAATTTCTTGAGCAATCATCTCGGGTCCATACTTCAGCAACTCGGCACTGACCAGCACTTTTGCAATTTTAGGTGATTGGATCGCCTTTTCGACTTATATCCTGGTGAAGGGCTTGCTCATCATCCGTTGTGGAAATTCTTCAATTATAGCTTCATCGTCCTTGTCAAACTTGCTTTGAAACCAGTTTCTGATGATCTGTTCTTGGCCAGCTGTGTCGATGACCATGTTACCGCCTTTGTCTGCAACCAAGACCCTAATAAAGTTAGAAAGGAAAGCCCACAATGTAAGCTTTCATTTGGTATATAACAGAGCTCCATAGCCCCTCCCGTTCTGGAGATATGACGTATTTGCACGTTAATTACTTCCTTGGAGTTCAAATTAAACAACTGAGAGAAATAGGCTTTGAAATAGCTGGCTTTGTTGTAGAACAACAGAACGATGCACATAAAATTGTTGTTTTTCCACTTTGTTCAACAAAATCAACATTTCTGTGAATGAAACCTGAAACTGCAGGTACTAAAGATGTCATCCATGACAAAAAATGAAAATCATATTTTGACAAAATTTAACCCTCTCAATGTTGAGCGGGCCATTACACAATAATGCTCAGCGCGACTTAATACCCTTTTTTGTGGAGCCGGTTACCTATTGGGTTGCCTCTGCTGTATATTGTTGATAGCCTTGAAATATTTTGTAGAGTTATCTTTCTGGTTTTCAATTTCTTCAGCTTTTCTTCTCAGTTCTTGTTCATGTATCTCTTTCTTTGTGTTTTGGAGTTTGGTGAGAACGCCATTTCTATCCTTCCTCAGTTCGTTTCTTTTATCCTTGTTTTGCGTCGCCTGAATGGTTTGAAAGATAATCTTTTGCTTAGACGACTGTTCAGAGATAAAGGGTGTGTGACTTTAGTAGATTTGCTTGCATACCCAAAGGTCTCAGATGCTGCTGACAGGCATGCTTTCTTGATGTTGTTCCATCGTTCGTTGCTGTCTGTTAAGTCTCTGCCCTCCAGAATGTTCTGACATACAGTGAGTTGATACTTCTGTCGATGCTCGTGATCTTGTAATTTGGCCAGCCTGAGTTTATTTGTGTTACTTTGGTATGCCAGGATGTTTTCTTCTTTGGAGACAGCTTGAAAGAAGCCCTGACCAACTTGTGGTCTGATGATAAACTGCATCCTCCAAAAGATCTTGAATCTGTGACATCCTTTCTGCATGTGTTAGGTACTATAATGTAGTCAATTTGGTTATATTACGGGTTGCGTCGATTTGGATTGTTTGTATCAGGACAGGTCCACGTAGTTCGATGTCTCAAACTGTGCCTAAACGTACGTCTATGAAATATGACCCCCTTCGGAACTTAATCTAAGCATGCGCACATTAATAATTATAATTGTTACCCGAAACCACGCGAGACGATGCAGTACGCACGCGTTCGTGGCGTCACTACGCAAATACGCGCATGAATTTCGCTCGCAAAAAAACGAGCCTCAAAGTTCTGCTTTATCATTCATAATCCGAATTTTTCGGCAATTTCCCTTGGCTACTATAGAAGTCCCTGAATTATTGTAATTTCTCAATTCTGCAAGAACCGAGCTAATATTTTTTTTGCAATGAGAGATAGGTTGATCTCGTTTGCGTATTTCACGCTTTCCATGTCAAGTTTACGTGTAATTGTATAGGAAACCTACCTGCGTGCAAAAGTATAGGCAGATTCACGAGTGTTTAACCAATTCCGTGAGAATCTTGTTTGTTGCAGATGGGGTACTTTTCAATAACAAGATAATCCATTCCAATTAAAAAGTACAAATAGTATTCATTAGATTTATTGCTCTTCTTAAATTGTTACCATTATTTTAGTAAAATTTGCCCTTTTCTCCTTCCTTTTTTTACTAGCCAAACCTTGTCCACCATTACAATTTTTAGTTTCAAACTCTGTCCTGTTTGAGTGTTTTGCCTTTTGGGCATGGTTCTTTTAATACAAATAATCTCCTTTCCTCAGAATTCGTACATTAAAAACAAATGCATTATTTATAAATAAATCACTAGAATTGTATCATTTAATCCTTGCTACAATCTTTAATTAACTCCAATTATAGTGTTTGAAGAAGTTAGACTCAAGATTTTTTTTTTCTTAACCTTTACTACAATTTTAGTTCACTATAGTACTGCAATATCACTTCAATCAGGAGATTTTTTTAAGTCTCAATAAATTTTGTTTGTACTGTTCAGAAACAATAGAATAGTCCAGTTGTTTGCATTGATGATATGCGTTTGTCAGCATTTAATATTTAATTTCTTTAGTGACATTAATTTGAATTTTTTTCTGATTATGTTTGTTAAAATTTTACATTTCATTTTAATTTATAAAGGTCGAAAATCGTTTTAAATATATTTGTAATTATATAAATGGGTTATTTTCAGGGTTTTTTTTAAGTCTGGTCATAGTTCTTTTCTTTACACAGTGTCCGTCAACATTCCACATACTGTAGAGTCCGAAGTCTGCATCATCATAAGAAGGAACAACAGTCCCCGGACGACACTCAAAACATCTCCATACAGCTGCAAAAAAATGGAAAAGAAAAAAAAGCAATGTTAAAATATTACAAAACGCAAAATAATAAATAAAAGATATAAGAGACATTTTGACAGATTTGAGTCTGGCATGGAGAAAAGAACCCTATATTTTCGGTGCCTCATTTATTTACATAAGTCTTTCCATGTCCGAGTGTTTTAATTCTTTAACCTCTGAAAGATTTTAATACTTTTTTCTTTTTCATTGAAAAACAACCTAGTCTAAACATGAATTAATTTGTACATTTTGTCTGTTAAGGTTTTGTTTAAAAATCGTGTATTTTTTTTTTAAATATTAGTCAACACGTACCACACTGACTTTTAATTTGTAACTCGACACACGATTTTCACAACAAAATATTCATACAGCAGCCTTTTCTATTTCAGGCCTTATAAATTTATAAAAAAATCAAGGCAACTTGAAATTGAATCAGTTTTTTTTATATAACTGGAAAGAACCAAACCCCTTTTTACCCGTATACTTTACCTCTCAAAACTCGACTCCAAAGCAACAGTAAAATCACCCGTCACAAGCGATGTGTGTTGTGGGGACGCAAGCTCCAACTCCAGGGACGCTGTTGCAGACTGCATGGTGCCGGTGATGCCTGGCGACTGTACCGCGTGGTCGGTACGGTGTCAAATTTCTTCCCACGTTTCCACGAGTATCGGTTTGTATGCAAGGCATGACATGTCGGTGTACGTGGTTTAAATGGAAGATCGGAGGTCTCTTGACTTCCACGAGACATAACAAAACCACAAGATTCTCTATTTTCCTGACAGATTCAACATTTTCCACTCGTTCAGCGACTTTTCAATGTGCATTTCTTGATGTTCAACGCGAGTCACATGCGTTTCGAGTCAAAATGTCGCAAAAAAATGCGATATTCAAGGACGAATTTTAACGATTACAAAAAATATTAGCCCAAAAAACAATGAAGTATACACCCTCGTTCACTACATTTAAGAAGTAAGAATTCCATTAAAAAAAATCCGGTTTTTGAAATATGCCCACATTTGGTAAGATATGACACAAAAAGTGCGATTTTCATGCAATATCATACTAAAATTCAAACTTTGATAAAAAGATATTGCAAGCAGACATTTTCATAATTAGAAAAAAATATTAATCATTTTGATTAAGCCACCTCACAAGGGGGGTGCTAAAAAACCGCGCCTGCGCCTCACAAGGGGGGTGCTTAAAAACCGCGTAGCTCATTCCGCGCAACTAAGTTGCGCGGAAAGAGCTACGTACCGGACACGTGACGCACCCCGGATGCTGGCACGTAAAAAGACCATCTCGTGGAGAACTTTTGTTTTTCTTTACATTTATCTACCGATTTGGTAGAGACATTTGTATGCATAATGCATTACCCGTTGGGAATATTGACCAATGAAATCAGATGTTTCAGTTCAGACAAATTACTTAATTAGAGTGAAAGAAGTGGAAATAGAAAATCACAAACACATACCGATGCTCATAAGAAATAAATTGTTACTAAGGGAATAAATATGTGTTCAGGAGGTATTATAACACTCTGTTTAAGACCGGTGGGAGTCTGGATGGGTGATAATTACCCAAAGCGAGCCTCGGGTAATTATCACCCATCCAGACTCCCACCGGTCTTAACCAGAGTGTTTAATAGGCCTACCGACCGAACACAATTTATTCCCATTCATAAATTACATTTTCGGTAAAAAAAAAAAAAATTAGGTCAAAAAATCATAACAAGTCAAAATCTAGACGTTGCCAACCATTTTGTTTAACAATTTTACTTCATGTTTTACGAAACACCCTCCTGACTATAATATGGAATGCCCCTCCACAACTCGTTACCTTATAAGGACACTGGCGTGCGCGTCGCGCGTGCTGCGCGATGTTGCGCAAAACGCAGCTGGGCTGGTGTAGTGTGAATTTCAGACCATGAAATCACTGATTCACTGGTAGTACATTGCGCATGCATACTGGAGGAATGTCGTTTAACCAATGAAACGTTAAAAGGCACCAGACTTCATGGGAGTCCAAATTTCATGTGACACTGGAAAAGTGTTGAAGACCAGCTAGCCATGTCTTTATCATCCGTTTAAGACCGGCCATGTGACGGGCTCTCGACCAATAGAAATGCGTAAACTGTCTTAGGTACTTATAAATGTTAATTAAAAGATAAAAATTAAAAGATAAAACATAATTACATCATTTCAAATTTTTAATTACAATAGACGAAAACTCACCCGGGCAAAGCGGTTCTTCAAGTTTTCGTGACCCAGTTCCAATCACATTTGTGACATTACAGCTGACCTCTGTGCAGTAACTGTCCTCCACATTAAATGTCAGGGTTTTACCGGTAGGCGCGCTAGGCTTGGTGCCATTTAAGATGATGTAATAATTAATGGTACTTATTGGTTTGGCATCGGCTTCACACTTGATGATTCCGTCCCTGTAGGTCAGGGATGTTACGACCGGAACAACTGTGACAAAAAGGAATTGCCAATATTCAATTTAAAAACAAGTCCTGAGCAGCGTTGTCTGTAATAAATGCATGTTCAGAATAAATAAGGCATGATGTCTTAATATTTTTCTGAGATCTTTGAGAAGGATACTGCTGAGATCGAAACGACAGGCCGTCTAACGTTGTGGATAAGTAAATGTACATTTCGGTTGAAGGTAATGTACAACATTTTCAAACATAACAATATCTATCGAATTATTATGAAATACCTTTCTTGCCAGTAAGCGAAAAATAGTTTCAAGCATCAAATGAAATCATAGCACCTTTTATGCTGTCATTTTCAAGAAAAGCGGGTTTTGTTTGTATCAACATTTTTTGTTTTATCAACATTGTTTAAGATAATTCACTAAATTCAGTTAGTCCACACTATTTTGGGAAGCAGCTACACATCAATGAACGGGTACAAAACCAGCTAGTCTTGTTTCCTGACCTGACAATTCCCTGACGTCTATAAAGTGTTTTGTTTTGTAAGAAGAAGGGTCAGACGACCAGACCACAAGAAGAATATCTTTTTGTATAATAAAATGTTAATACATTTTTGGTTATTTTATTATACATCCGAATGAAATATATCTATATAATTATATAAGAGAGAAGTTTACTCGCCTCCGAGACGATATTTGCTCCTGAAAGGATCCGAGACCGCGGGCTCCCGTGGCGCCAAAATCGCTCCACGTCCGTGAAAAAATGCGGAGGGTGTCTTCCGCCGGGTCAGACACCTCGGGTCGTCCTAATTTTCCGGTACGGACCGGCGATCCGTTTCGTCGATTTTTCGTGACTGCGTTTTGCGCAGGAATTTGCCGTCGTGTGCGCTTTCACGTTGACTGCCTGGCCGCCCCCTGTGCTGGCTTTTCTGCGAGTCTAGACTGTGCGAGGTCAGCGGCTTCAACGTAGGGGTTGCGTTTACGTGTTCTACTTGGCTGTTCTGCAAAAGTGTTCACCAAACGGTAGCATGGGGTGACCTTGGTAAAATATTTTTTGTCCATGGTGTGTGACCACCAAGTGTCCCTTTTCTTTCATGTGCTTTGCTTGCCGCCCCTGCGCTGAGTGCAACGAATACTCAGAAGGTCTACACATTAGTATGCCTTGCGCAGTCTGACCAATCGAAAGTCTACACTGCGTAGTATTTCCGGGCTTTATGCGTAAAACCGTCGATGGCAACGCGTACTGCAGCCTGCTCCACACCCTGAAAACGAGGTTGGGTCTACGGTGCTCGCTATTTGAAGCGCAAGCATAATTGTGACGTGATATCGTGCTCTGTTGCTTCCATCATGTCCATCATGTGTTTATAGCTCCGTGCTTCCACCAAGGCTGAGCGTTGTGAGTTCGCTGCTCAGTGTCGCGTTATTATTTCGGGGGCCTGTTTGGGATCAACGAAGGATCGGTGCATTGCTTCAAATATCGCGATCTTAAATTTAAACGCAGTCACAAAAAAATCGACAACACGGCGGAAGACACCCTCCGGACGTGGAGCCATTTTGGCGTCGCGGGAGACCGCGGTCTCGGATCCTTTCAGAAGCAAACATTTCTCGGAGGCCGAGTGAAAATTGATCTTATATAGATGGTTGAACCAACTTGAATAAAAGTTGAATCGACTTTTTCCTCGCAGACAGTCTCGCAAATTGTAAGAAGTTCAAGTTTACGTTTGTTGAAGAGTCCAGTACTGAAACTTAATTATGACCTTCCTCCATGATTCAGACCGTTTGTAATTTTATGGTAACACTCAATTTTCATTTCAAATGACACCTTCACGTTTTATTGCATTATGATTTATTGTCAAAACTCGTCACCGTTTTCACGAAGAGCCACATATGTCCAAAATTACAATTTTTTTCGATTTTGATTTTTTTCAATATTTCGCATTAAAACAATGTACTTAACCATTTTGACATGTTTCTGTAAGCAAAACATCATTAATTTCTAAGTTACATTAATGTTGCAAGGGGCAAAAATCTCGTTAACTGCATTTTGCGTTTTCACGAAGAGCCACATACATTTTGGCCCTTTGAACGCGTACAAAACCCATTGCACGGAAATACGTAAAAGTAGGTCAAATGAGATTTGCGTTTTCACGAAGAGCCACATATCTTTGTTACATTTTCAGGCGCGCGCGCGTACTCACGCGCGCCTATGGAAATACACGTTGAACAGAAAGGGCCAATATGTCGGAAACGTGAATTTGCGTTTTCACGAAGAGCCACATATCTTTACTAATTAATTTCCACTAATTAACTGCTTTATTAAGTCTTATTACCGGGTTTATGTAAAACTTCAGCTCACGTAGAATCGTGTGATGGTTTCCTTGCTGCACAAAGTTGTTGCAAAGTAGTATTTCTTGCAGTTTTAAAATATGAGAAACTTCTTTTGTGATTATCTCGAAAACACTTTACTTCAAAATCAACATAATATATATAGTATGTGGCTGTTCGTGAAAACGGTGACGAACTGTCCAATCAGCCTTCGCCTGTGTACTACAGTAACCTTTTCACTACGTTTTCCATATGCGACTGCCTCACAAAATGCCAATGTAATGTAACAGACCAACAGGAACATTACAGACAGTTGCCATGGTACATAATTATCATGTGCGTAAATCGACGGGGGACAGGGGGACCCCCCCCCCCCACCCACCCACATTTTTAAGTGGGAGACATTGTTTGGTCCCCCCCCCCACACTTTTTCTTTCCCGAAAAAAATTGTAGCCTTCTATAATGATTGTATTGCTCAGAATACATGTAGCTGATTCAATTACTCCAAACTCAAAACTTTAAAAGATGATCTTTTGCTCAAATTGGTTTAAGTGGTCAGAAATTACCTTATATCCCCCATTTACATTTAACTCCCCACATTTTCATCCCCAACACTACGCCCTACCCGATCTATGATCGGGTAAATCAGCTTGTTCTTAATACGTGTACTGAGGAAACTACGATTTTTTTTCTTAACCATATCAGGATCGGCGGCCATGGTATTTAGGGTGTCCTCGGAACCAGGGAGTACACATTGTGCCCCTGAATAAACAATGACGTGAAAAGTGTATAGTGCCCACATGTGATGAGTGCAGATGTGACATAAAAATAAATGTTTTAATTAAATCTTCTCCGAGCTTTTGTTTGAAAAAAGATGGCCTGATAGTGATACTAATGGATCAGGCTGCATCAACTTACAAAAATCACGTTTTCTGGTTAATGTAAACTTTTGAATAATCACAAAAAACTTTCTGGGATCTTTCTGAAAAAAAAAACATCAACATGTGCTTTCTAAAATCAATCTTAATTAGATCTAGGTTCTGGCGAATTGGTAGAAAACCAGAAATTTCAAAGATTATTATATTTATACATGATTTCTTTAATTACAAATCGTCGAAAACTCACCCAGGCAGAGCGGTTCTTCAAGTTTCCGTGACCCAGTTCCAATCACATTTGTGACATTACAGCTGACCTCTGTGCAGTAATTGTCCTCCACATTAAATGCCAGGGTTTTACCAGTAGGTGCGCTAGGCTTGGTGTCATTTAGAATGATGTAATACTCAATGTGTCTGAGTGGATTGGCATCTGCTTCACAATCGATGATTCCATCCCTGTACGTCAGGGAAGTGACCACCGGAGAAACTGTAAGAAGAAAAATATAATTCATTATTTTAATTACAACTTCTCAACATTTAACAGACAATAATTATTTTCAAACTGATCGCAAAAGAGAGCCTGATGTCTAGATCCCTGCAACATAATATGTCAGTCATCATGTGAAATCATGGCACCTGGTATGATGTCATTTTCAAGAAAAACGTAATTGTGTGTATCAATTTCGAATGGTGGTTGACCGACCATCGACGGAAAATGGCTCTTTTTTTTTTAAGTGTTGTCCCTAATTCGCCAAATTTAGTTAGTCCACAATTTCTTTACCATCAGTTACACATCCGTGAACGGGTACAAAGCAATTGACCGGACAATTCCCTGACGTCTATAAATTGCTCTTTTTGTACGGAGTAGAGTCAGAGAACCAGACTACGGCATACATAAACACAAAACATTAGATAAGTCAGTGTCAAAAGTATTTGCTTATGTTTAGATCTCAGCAATCAAAGACGACTTTCATCAGCTCTAATTCGAACGTCTATATGTGTAGGTGATATCATGTTTACAAAACGTTAAGATGTGCCTTCTTACAATGTGTATGCATTTAAAAAGTAATTAACTTTTTTCAGAACGCTATTCCAGGTTATAGAGCAATTAATATATATATATATACAGGGTGTACTGAAAATAATGGTGCTTGTAAACCCCGCCATTTTCGCCAATTTACAACGGAATTTACTGCAAATAACACGATCTTCAAGGTTACAGATTTAGCTTGAGAATACCGTTTGTTTAATTAAGATTGCTTTTGTTTATCCAGAGATATGTTTGAATAACTGCAAAAGCCAAAAAAAAAACATTCTGTGCCACTTTTAGGAAGTGAGTGCTTCAAAGATCAGACAATGCCAGTATGGCTCTTTTGATCAGATTATCCCTATGGGTGTAAGACAAACATTCCATTCACACGACAATATAGGGTTTTGTTCCTATGTTGAAACAATGTAATAGTACAGTCAGGTTCACTTCTTTAAAACTTCAATGAAAGAGTTCAATTAAATATAAATAAATATTGCTAACAGTAAAGTGGTTTGGTTTTAGACTATGACTATACTGATTTTAACTGCTACACAGAAAGTGGCACAAAATGGGTTTCTTGGCTTTGCCGTTATTCAAACATATCATTGGATTTACATAAGCAATATCAATGAAACAAACGTTATTCTCAAGCTAAATCTATTACCTTGAAGATGGTGTATATATATTTATGTACTTGTGTAAGTAACTTACACAGGACATTTATGAGTGTAATGAATGCAGACTGCGTAGTTTGATGTCCTCGAGTGCGGCATTCTATCCTGCCCCCATCATCACTTCTTGTTGGGATGAATGGGCTGTATGTACTCAGTGTATCTGTTGCCTGTCCTCCAGGTGGGACCGTTTCAGTGTCAGGTGTAAGAGGATTGCCGCCGTTAAACCAGTCTATGGACACCCGTGGTTTTGCTCCCAGTGCTGTGCAGGTGAATGTGACTGCAATATCCTCTGTGATGGTCACTACTGCCCTGGGGGATTGGTCTACACTATCAACAGCTATGGTGAGACTAGCGGTAGGAACTGCATAAAAGGGACAAAAAGTTAATAACATTTGATCTTAAAGCTCTGTCAATAACAGATTCTTGAAATTTGTACACTGAAAACATTGCCTGGGTTAATTTTAACTAAGAAAGGGTGAAAACTGCAACTACCCCAAATTGGGTTGATCTATAACCAAACGTTTGGGTTGGAATTTCTGTTAAATTCAGCCAAATTGTAGTCATGCAAGACCAAATCAAAATTGTTATTTTATGACCACAAGCATATTGAAGAGACAGGGTACCACGCATAAGATATGGCCACTGAACATGAACACAAAAAGTCTGGAAATATCGCCGAGAGAAAAGTCACAAAATTTGAGCATTTTAACTGTTCCTCGCCTTCGGCTCTGTCCATTTACAGCTGCCATCCCCAACCCACTCATTATCACGCAGTGAAAACTGCTCATCATCACATAGTTATTCCCTAAATTATGACCCCTCTCATATATTGCCACAAAACTCCAAGAAGTTTTTATATTTGTTTTTGTATACGTAACCAAATCCCGTCAGCTACGGTCAGTCATGACAAACATCGCTGGTGGATAATCAAAAATCACATGAAAAGAATAACAGGCAAATAGCACGCACAGCAGCATTAATAGGACTGTAAAGAGAAAAGCCTAGAAACGTGCTTGGGCTAATCTGAACTATAATACATGAAGCCGGGGACAATGTAGGGCCAACCAGAAAACGGTAGACAGCCTCCTTAAAACATTGAGCCCCCTCCTCTGAAGGCTGCCCGATGACATCAGGGAGAAGCCTATTCCAGATGTTTACAGCGACTGGTGGGAAGCTCCTGTCATAATCCAGCAGGGTCTGGGCTCTTCTAGAGCCAAGAGGGAGGGGATGTTGTACGGAGAAGGGATGCACAGCTGTGGAAGAACAAAGTGCTTAGCGACGGTTGTTGGGAATGACAGCACCTGCAGGAAGAAGGCTTTTCAGAAGTGAGGGGCATGAATCGAAGTGCATTTTATAGATGCAGGCTACGGCACTGACTATACGCCGGTGGCAGAGCGGTTGAAGGTTGTACACAACTTCATTACCTGGTACAACACCAATTATTGCCATGGCCTTCTCCTGGATGCGGTCAAAGATGGAAAGATAGGAATCAGGTGCACTCATCAAGCAGTGGGGAGCATACTCCATCTTACTACGAAGAGTATTATCTGGTCCCGGTTGACATTGCCGATGATGTTCTTCTGAGAATGAATAACTTATGGCGAGCTGCTTCAGCCACTGACTGGATGTGTTTCTTCTAGCTCATAGAGCAGGTGAAAGTGACACCGACAAGCTTGAGTTCATCCTCAACCTCTTCCAGAATGTGGCTATCAAAGGACAGGGGCGAGTGGTTTGATTGGTTTTGCTGGATATCACCATACTCTGCGACTTGGAAGCCTCGAAGATCACCTTGCACTGCCCTCCCCAAGTAGAAGCAGCTTCCAGATCGATGTTAAGTTGCGCTGCAATCCCGCCTCTAGACACCACTGAGCAATCTTCACACACGAACTGTTTATGCAGAGTGATGTCATCAGCATAGATGACCTCACTGTATCTGATAGAATCAGTGATGTCATTGATGTAGACAAAGAACGTAGGCCAGAGAATGCTTCCTTGAGGGACACCAGCATTGATAGGTTTCAGGCTTGAAGACTGACCAGCTACGACTACACGAGTTGATCGTCTACTGAGGTTAGATGATATCCGCTCAAGCAGTTTTCCATCAACGCCATTGGTCTTCAATTTGGATAGTAGGCCAGCATGCCAAACCCGATCAAAAGCACCTTTGATATACATGGCAACAGCACGTGCTTCTGACCTTTAACTCAAGGTTGATCGCCACCGATGGGCCAGGTATGTGAGATGATCGGAGGCAGAGTGATTCGGACGGAAACCAAATTGACAGACAGAGATGCTGCTGATACAGCTATTTTTACTCGCGCCAAATCTACTGATGTTATCAACAGAGCGCTTAACAGTGTCCGAAATTTTATAAAGGCTTCAGACAAATTGTTTAACGCTTAATATCAGCAACACCAAAGGTTTGCTGTTTGGGACCCAAGCCAAACTACGCCGTATTGAGGAAAACGTACTTGTTACCATCATCAACATTGCCAGTGATAATGTGACTCGATTTAAATATCTGGGAGTCTGGTTCGATCCATCTCTAACATGGAATGTGCACATTGACTAACTTGAGCAGAACGTCAACAAACATGCGGGGGTTCTCCGGAGGGTCAAAGGTGTTCTTCCTCAGCATCCTTAAAATTTGCTATACAAAACCCTGATTCTTCCACATTTTTACTATTGCGATGGTGTATGGGGCAACTCTGCAAAAGTGCTTCTTACAAAACTTGATAAAATCTAAAACAATGCTTTTGTAAAACTTTCCTGTGCCTTCCCCAAAGATCCCCCACAGACATTCTTTTATCTACTCTTGGACGGCAATCTCTAAGTGAAAGATGAGTTTTCAAGTCTATAAAAGCTTAACATCAAAATGGCCTCCTCAACTGTGCAACTGTTTCCATTTAGTTTCTAATACCCACTCATACTATACTAGGTCTGTCTCGCAAGGGATTATAGTTCCCCCTGTATCCAAATCTAATTCAGGAAAACGTACATTTGCGGCTCGTGGTGTTAATTCATTCTATTACCTCCCTTCGACACTTAAACATTCATTGCCTCCCACTCTAGCCAGTCTTATGCGCCATTACAAAAACCTGATATTTTAATACTATGTGGTACATGTAGGTCTTTTTACTGTAACGGTTTTGTTTTTACTTTAAATGTAACAACTTCAGTATGATTAACCTTGTCTTATTTTATTTTTCATTTAATTGCTTAAATAATGTCTTAATAGCGTTTTTAATGCTTGTTTACATTTTACACTACCAAATTTTTGTTATTGTTGGGCATCTTTGAAAAACAGTGTTCCACTTGTTTCCCCAAGATGAATAAAAACTATATAAATAAATAAAAATACAGTAAACAATCAGGTACACACAAATGAATTACATGAATATGATACAGGAATACAACATGAATATCAATCAAAATGGACGGACTAATGAATGCTGCTTCAAATACGTGCGTCTTCGAAGGTAGCAATTTCACGAAAATTTGAAGAAGTTTGTTCCATAACATAGGTCCAGCATGAGAAAATGAACGGTCCCCCATGTGTTATTAGATTTAGACACTACAATCAGGGAAAAATTCGAAGACCTTAGGTACCTAGCAGGGTTGTAAGGAATTAACAAATCAGAATTAAATTCGAACCATGTTAGCAATGAAAAATAAGCAGTAGTAATTTGAAAACTATTCAAAACTGTGCAGGCAGCCAATGGAAGGAATGCAACACTGCAGTTATGTGAGGTGTACAACTAGTTAGAGTTACTATGCGAGCTTCTGTGTTCTGTAGTTTTTGTAATCGGACGAGCATGTTTTGGGTAAATCATAGAGGAAGTTAGTTGCAGAAGTCTAAACGGGATGATATGAAGGCATGAATATTCTTTTCAGTAGCTGACCAAGTGAGGTATTTTCGAATAATGCCAAGGTTTCGCAGATGGAACCAATGACATTTACAAATAGCAGATACTTGATCACACATTAACATAAATAAATCAAACATGACACCAAGATTTCTACAAGAATCAGAAATAATGAAAATATCTGTGTTAATCGGGATTCATTGTCCTGTTTTGCTTATGTTGGCAGGGCTTTTATGTCGTCAGGTGTTTGTAGAACGTAGAGATCTTCAATTGTTCAGTTTTGTATGTTTTCACGATTTTTTTTTTTTTGGGGGGGCTCATTTTGGTGCCATTTGAAATAAAAGGGGAGGTAAAGGGAAAAATACCTTGCTGTCACATTGAATGAAGTGTGCTCACTGTTTTTGAATTCCTTACAAAGATTTGACGGGGAAATTACTCACAGGTTCCTTTTTTATCGAGGGCAAATGAGACTTTCCAGAAGTTATCAAACTACACGTTTTAAGCTATTTCTCTATAAATGGTTGCTACAATTATGGTTGTTTTATATACATATTGTTTTTAAATATTTGTCATTTGAGGTTCATAAAAAACGCCAAAAATCAATACTTTATAATAATGTTAATGAAACTATTTAATTTATTGGAACAAATAAGAAGTTTCTTTTTTTTCCTAACCCTATCATGAGTTAGGTATTTTGGGTCCTCATGACCAGGCAGGGGGGAATTTTGCATCAAACGGACCCTATTTCCATACGCGTCGGCTAATAATTTGACGACAAACTTTTTTGGGGCCATAAATCAATAGAATCTTACTTAATCTGCGGTGACGACGAGAGGTTCTTTACTGTAGTTTACAGTATGGTAGTCGAGTACGTTTTTCCGACTACCAAGTTCTGCCGGGTACTTAGATTGCCAAGTACCATTCAAGTACGAGTACTTTACCAACCGAGTACAAGTACATGCCTCCGATTACAACTACTTGTACTTCTGAGTACGGGTACTAGTCCAAGTACATTGTGCTTGAATGTTAATTACATGTGATAAAATCTACTGATCGTCTTTGAATAAGTTCATCTGGATTGTGGTAAAACATGATGAATTAGGGAGTTCGTTTTTTTCCAATCCAAACGAATGTTTCTCACGTATGTTTTATTTACGTTTAAGTTAGGAGCTACGTCAGAATGGCTACCATGTCCAATGCTTAACTGCCTTTTATACCCTTTCTTGGTCGTCATAGAGGGCGTTGTGGGCGTGATTTTGGACTAGTTGTTCATACATGTAGATGGTATGGAAATGTATGCCTCGTCGTCTGATCCGCATGGCCTCCCTGAGCCATCTAGTTGATTTGTCAGGTTCTCTGTCAATCACTACGGATCCTCTTTGTAAGCATTTTTCAACAATTTGAAGGTTTTGTTAATCCGCAATAGCAGTACCAAATCAAAGTGTTTTCCAAGGAATTGCTACAAAGCGTACATACAGACTTGAAAGCTTAGATCATTTAATGAAATTAATCTACAGTGCATTTAAAGTCCCAATCTATCATGTATTTCGAAAGGCATTTAATGTGCTTACATGTACATGCATGTATTGGTAACTGTTCTATTTAGTCTGCTTCCTTGACCTGACAATTCCTAGGCCTGCGTTTATATATCTATGTATTTATTTATTTATCTATGTATTTATTTATTTATTCTATTTCTCTTCCCACGGTATGCCCAAACGGTTAAAACCTGGTTTCCATTCGGGCCCTGCATACAAAATTTATTAAATAATGTTAAGTAAAGTTAAACTTATAAGGAAAAATTGGTGAAACAATATGTTTGTGTGCTTCACGGGTCGTCTATGAATTCTCTCCAAAAGTCGGATTTTTTTGGTCACGGAATTACACTAGGTACACGCTAGAATATCCTTGCTCCAATCACCCAAGTTAATCGAACGATCATTTTGAGGAACACCTCGGCGTTTCACGAACACGATTGGCCAGTGTGCGCACATACGGCAAATGGGTCATTGTGCGTAATTGGCCCACTCACGGCTAGCTGTTTGTCCGGACGGTGCGCAGAGGAAGTCGATTTCTCTCCAATCAGCCATTTGAAAGTTTTGATAAAATAAGTAGTGAGGCCGTGGTAAGTCAAGCTATACGATAAGTTTTTATCGAGTATTGCTTTTCGAGTAAGAGTACCTTGATGATCGAGTACACTTTCGACATGTCGAGTTCAAATACTTAGCTTCCTGAGTACGAGTACCGTCAGTTCGAGTACGAATACTTTGACATTCGAGTACGAGTACCAGTACGAGTACTCAAAAAATGGTACTCGAGTAGTACTTGAGTACGAGTACCGAGTACGAGTACTACAACACTGGTAATTTGGCCCACTTTGGTGTAAAACGGCACTTTTCTTGCATAGTTGATATTGTCTTATTCAAATTCTTACACATATTCTTGGAGTTCTGTCCCTGTATGTCAGGACAATTTCCACTACAGGAGAAACCGTTAAAAGAAGGAATAGCACGCATTCAATTACTTTTATTTGAATTCCTCAACATTAAACTCTTCCCTATAACAGAAAATAACTAATTTCACACAGATTGAAAAAGAGGGCATGGTATCATGATCCCAGCAATTTATTTCTCGGAATCATTTGACAATGATACTGCATAGATTAAAACTACAGGCCCTTCAATGTTTTGGATTTGTAAATGTACACTTAATTTGAGGTAGCGCCAGTATCACAACTCCAGCAGTACCACTTATCATAATTTATGTCGTGAACAGTACAGCGTCATCAAACTTATGAATTATGTACATCGTCGGTCCGCGCGTGATCGTCGTGTGCATGTCCTTCTTTAGCAGGCCCACCAGCACGGTCACCCATACATGTCAAGGGTTCCGTACGTACATGTAATTGTACGGGGTGTAACATGTACAATGTTACGACGCGACCTCCGATACCCCCTCCTCCTCCTCCAATATCGGTGCGGTACTGTATCTACTCGTTTTAGAGCTGATGTCGTTTGCAACCATATGCGCTTCTCCTAAGGCACCGTTTAAGCTTGCATGGTGGGCCCATATGGTTTTCCTCGATTAACAAAAAGTATGGTAATTTTCTTGGTAAAACCACCAACCCTCTTTGGCACAAAAATCATTACACACACCTTTTTCTGCATGCAGGGAAAGTGTCAGCTTCACAGTTAATCTATTATTCCCTGCGAAAAATATCTTGACTTGAGACATGCTAGGTCAACCATCCCATACACTAGGGTAAAGGATAAATCATAATTAGCATCTCCAAGGATTTCGGTGGTTATGGCGTTACGCAGTCCACGGATGCACACGGAAGTAATTGAAAACCGCGGAGATTTTTTTCAACGACAGAAATAAGATTTTGATACAGATTCAAATCCATTAATTCAAAATAAATTCTTTATTCAATAGCTTTTTTTAAAGAATATTAACAAGGTTTATGTAAATATGGTATGTCCTTTCTCTATGGTTGTGTCAAAAGGAAAAGAGTAAAAATAAACAAACTAAATAACAATTAATGCAAGCGTTCACGATAAAGTAATCATACCTACTTGAATGCTAAATGTAATAATAAATCATGGAAGAATATGCATGGGACCCGAATCATCTGCCCAAGCCGGTTAATCTAACATTGGTCATTTCAAAAACGAAGGCTCCCCTTATCTATTCGTATTATTTTTTTTTAAGCGCACGTTGTAATCGACTAAAATGCCGACACTGTGTAAAATAGTATCCGCCGAGCACGCTAACCTTGACAAAGTTACAGATCAGTTAGCCCAATTAAGTACAAGTAATTCTACCTCCGTGGTACAACCGAATGCTATTGTGTAACTGTTTGCACTAGTTAGTTTAGAATGGGAAGAACGACATGTCACAGCTGGCTCTGCTCAAACACATTCCGAAAGTTGAACGATCATTTGATGCGAAACCTCCCGCTCTCCGGAGCTCCGCCACTGATCGCCATCGATACTGCAATTTTAAGTCCTGTGACGTGACGTGCTTGACTTGTGGTGACGTAAGCATAAATTATCATAAGTGGTACTGCTGGAGTTGTGATACTGGCGCTACCTTAATTTGAATCCTGTCAATACGTAGTTTGAAGCAAGTTTGTTTGATTTGCCCCGTTCTACAGAATGACCGCCGATAATATTTTAAGCACTAAGTTAAACGTCTATGTGTTTCGGGTATCGTTCACAAAATGATGTTAAGTTGGTGTGTAAGTATATGAAAATTAATTTACGTATTCAGAACTCTATTCCAGATAATTTAACATGGAAATATAAAAGTAACTTACACTGAACATTGAGTGTGATGAATGCAGACTGTGTAGTTTGATCTCCATCTGTGCGACATTCTATCCTTCCCCCATCATCACGTCGTGTTGGGATGAATAGGATGTATGTACTCAGTGTATCTGTTGCCTCGCCACCCGCTGGTATCGTTTCGGTGTCAGGCGTAAGAGGATCTCCGCCGTTAAACAAGTTTATGGACACCCGTGGTTTTGCTCCCAGTGCTGTGCAGGTCAGTGTGACTGCAATATCTTCTGTCACGGTCACTATTGCACCAGAGGATTTTTGTACACCATCAACAGCTATGGTGAGACTGGTGACAGTAACTATATGAAGGAAAAACATATAGGGGTTTTGTTCATTTTGGGCGCCATTTGAAAAAAATGGGAGTTAAAGATGAAAATACCATGTTTTCAGTACTATGCGTACTGTTTTTGAATTCCTTACAACGATTTGAGGGGGCAAATTATCCAAATTATCCTTTTTTTTATCAAAGGCACGTGACACTGTTCAGAAATTACAAAATTACACTTTTTAAGCTTTCTTCTC
Source organism: Patiria miniata (assembly GCF_015706575.1). Lineage (NCBI taxonomy): Eukaryota > Metazoa > Echinodermata > Asteroidea > Valvatida > Asterinidae > Patiria > Patiria miniata. The sequence continues at coordinate 4,567,579 of NW_024037064.1, read as the reverse complement.
CTTAAAAGGATGCTACAATATTTATTTCAAACACGTATTGATTTTATATGCCGTTTTGGGTTCATATCAAGAACCAAACAAATCTCAATAAAACATTAATATTGTATTATACATCCAAGTGAAAACATTCAAGGTACTGGAAAAAGATTATAATTTCCTTCTTTTTTTTTACTCTGTCGAGGTTGGGGTATTTGGGTCCACATGGGGACCAGGCATGGACAAATAGTTCCCACTCCCATATTCATACGCGACGGCTTATTTTTTTTTTTAAACTTGACAACAATGTTGTTAGGGAAATAAATAAAATATTACTTAATTCGCATGCGCTGCTGTGACGACAAGAGGGCTCTTTGCTGTAGTTTGACCCATTTTGGTATAAGCGGAGTTTTGGGGGCATCATTTCAAACAAATATTGTTGAGAGTGATTCTGTCATTGTATGTTAGGGATACTTGAACAGAAGAAACTGTATAAAAACAGAAAAGAATAAGACGCATTAATTTTTGTCTTCAATTCCTCAACATTTAACCATTTTCTTTAACAGACAATACATACTTTCGACTGATGGCAAAAATGGGTCTTATGTCTTGATCCTAGCAATATATTTCTGCGATACTGCAGACATAGAACAGGCCCTTTAACGTTTTTCATTTGTATTTGTACATTTCGGTTAAATCCCAGTCAATGGGCAGTTTTAACGGGTTTTTCCCGGTTCTTTAGAATGATAGGCAATTATGTATTGATGTTCATAAGCTCTGAGTCAAACGTCTTTGTGTATGTGATATTGTTCACAAAATGTTTAGATGGGCTTCCATACACATGTGTATGCGTAAAAAAAAAATCTACCATTTGAGAGCTCTATTCCAGATAATTTAATAGTAAAACTATAATTGTGTTTCTGGACAAACACATAGCTGTATCGACATTTGTTTTAAAGACACACGCGTGCAACATCATCGATGAATCGAGGGCGGAAACCGAATCGAGCACTCCTTGGTTGGAAAACGTGTACACAACCAATGAGAGCTGTTGCGAAAAAGTTAGTACAAACAAAGAAAAAGGGAAGAGGAACCCTAAAAAGTCTCGATTTACACCATAAACAAACGCGAGTTTGTTTCTGCATTCAAAAGGACGTTGAACAAAAAAGAAAACAATAGGGTCCCAAATTCCCGAGAGGTCCCCAATTTGGATTAGTGTACAAAACATATTGGAGGTCTTCCTAAAAAGTTAAGGAACAAAGAAAAGAGGAACAATGGGAGGTCCCCGATTGCAGGCAAATACACACTTGTGTGCGTGCGTTTGTTTCTGGTGTAAATCGAGGACACACACGTGTTAATTTGGGGTGTTAGAAGTGGAGTTGGTGATATAAATTAACAAAATTTGGAAATCAATAAAACCCACATGATACGTCATCATGACGTCATATTTATGTCTAGGTATCACACATATGTGACCATATAATTACACAGTTTCAACCCGATTGGCTCTCTAGAACTTGTTTAAGAGCAATAGTTGCATAGGGTCTTGGTCTGTGCCTGATTTGCAGTCATCGAATTGCATTTAATGTTTGCGATCAGAAAAAAAAATCATTTGATGATGTCATAAAGATGTCACTTCAGATTTTGAATACTATTATCAGTACCTACCTACCCATTAAGTTTAAAAACGATCGGACATATCCTTATATGTGTTTTGAAAAATCGCATTTTTGATGAAGTCATCGTGACGTCACACATTTTTTCAAAATGTTGTGCACATACCTATTACCTAACAAACCTAATACAGAAATAATTTTGAGATTAGCACGTTGGGTTCCAGAGATATGGTTATCATCTCCAAAACTTGCCCTTGCAGGTGAATGTGACTGCAATATGTTCTGTCACGGTCACTATTGCACTGGAGGATTGGTGTACACCATCAACAGCTATGGTGAGACTGGTGACAGTGACTGCATTAAGAGCAAATAATTTAATAAACTTATATAAATTGATCTTAACACTTTAACATGTAAATGTATCAAATAACAGATTCTTCATTTTTTGGGGAAAAATCCAAGATTTAACTTTGTTATCAAGAACAAGAACGAGCAAATGAACGATGAAAACAATGAAATAAATGCGTTGAGCGGCGTAAAGGGCCTGTCACATTATGCGCTATCATCATAGGAGATCTTACGGCGACCAAAAATATTTAATAAATTTACCAACTGCAGCAAGGACGCAGGAAAATGACAATTTTCTGTCTCAAGTGGCCAGAAAGTAGCTCAAGCTAAGCTCGTACTGCGCTCATCCCGCGCTTACGATGCGTTGAACTCGCTCTCTATGTGCCCGTGTCAAGCCCAATTACTCGATCTAGTCGCTGCCACTGCGCTGTCACTGTGCTCACACTACGCTCTGCTCGCTGTAAATAACATAGATATCCGCTCCGTTCACAAGTACCCCCTCACCGGCAAAGGAAGTACAGTTGGGATGACCGACTGACGCCATCTTGCCTGACTGCAATTCATTTGCTGCAAAGCGCGGCCACTGCTATTCTTTGTAATAGACCACGGCGAAACCAATCAAGTTTCAAAGCAATCGGACTTACCCTGATATGTGTTTTGAAAAATAGCATTTTTGATGAAGTCATCGTGACGTCACACATTTTTCAATTTTTTTTGCACATACCTATTACCTAACAAACTTAATACAAAAATTATTTGAGATTAGCACGTCGGGTTCCAGAGATTTGGTTATAATCTCCAAAACTTAAAAATGTATATAAAATGACATGATGACGTCTTCATGACGTCATGATGACGTCACCTCATTTTCTAAACTATAACACATCCCAGTCCATCATACCGAGTTTCAACCCAATTGGGCTTAAAGTTGGCTAGATATAGGACGTCATCTCGTCTTCGCTTGTTTAGGAACTCTATTAGCTAAAGGTCTTGGTCTGTGCCTAGTTTGAAGTCAATCTAAGTGCATTTCATGACAAGTTTTTGCAATTAGCAAAAACATGTTAACATTTCAGAAATTAATAACAAATCAGTTGGTGACGTAATCAGTAGTCACTTCACTTTTAATACTATTATCAAAACCTACCTACCAACCGGGATTCATAACGATCGGATATTCCCTTATATCTATTTCAAAAACAAATCATGATGACGTCACACATTTTACGATATTTTGTACATATGTCTATACCTAACAAACCTATTACAAAAGTAATTTTGAATTTACGGTGTTCCGTTCATGAGATATGACTTAAAGTTCCACATGATGACTTAATGAACACGTGACTGCAATTTTTGTTTATAACACATCCCAGAATATCTTCATAAGAAGTTTGAACCCGATCGGACTTACAGTTCTGCAGATATTGGTCCTTAAAATATTCCATTTTAGGATGACGTCACGTGACACATGTTGACGTCACGATGACGTCATGCATCTTCCGATGATGGTCTAATCGTGTGCCAGGTTTGAGGTCGATTGGATGTGGAAAAAATCCAAAAGTGGGGTTTAGAACGAAAGCACCTGTTATCCTATAGAAACCGAGTGGAAGAAGAAATATATAACGAAACAAATAACACAAGCAATAGCTGTTTCGGTGGGTACCGAAACAGCAAATAAACTTACACAGGACATTGAGTGTAATGAATGCAGACTGTGTAGTTTGATGTCTTCGAGTGCGGCATTCTATCCTGCCCCCATCATCACTTCGTGTTGGAACGAATGGGCTGTATGTACTCCGTGTATCTGTTGCCTCACCACCAGGTGGGACCGTTTCAGTGTCAGGTGTAAGAGGATTGCCGCCGTTAAACGAGTCTATAGACACCCGTGGTTTTGCTCCCAGTGCTGTACAGGTGAATGTGACTGCAATATGTTCTGTCACGGTCACTATTGCCCCGGAGGATTGGTCAACACCATCAACAGCTATGGTGAGACTGGTGGCAGGAGCTGCATGAAAACAAAATATACAACGACATTTATATCATTTGATCTTAACATTTCACCTTTTAAATGTGTACATAACACATGTGGATTCATTGTCCTGTTTTGTATGTGTTGGTGGGGTATGCAATCAGGTGTTTTAACGACGTACAAGTGGTAAATTTGTCAATTGTGTATGCTTGTAGGACGTACAAATTGTCAATTGTTCAGTTTTGTATGCTTCCACGATTTCTTTGGGCTTTTTGCTCATTTGGCTGCCATTTGAAAAAAGGCTAAAAGGGGAAATTACCATGTTGTCACGTGGAATGGACCGTGCGTACTGTTTTTTTATCGAATGATTGCGAGACTTTCCAGAAAATAACAAAATTACACTTTTTTCTCTGCATAAATGGTTGCTAAAACTATGGTTGATTTTTAATATATGTCATTCGAGGTTCAATTCAAGATTTTATTATACTTGTCATGTGAGTGAACTATTCCATTTATTGAAACAAATACGAAGTTCCATTTTCTTACCCTATTCCAGATAATTTAACAATGGAAATACAGAGTGAGTAAAAAAAACCCGAAACCCAAATGTCGTGACTATTGTTTTAGTGACGTTGGGCATGTGGCACTTTCAAAATCTAGGATGTGAAATCCAAATTCATCAGCTTTATTTAAGTACAGGAACATTCAAATCATTCATTTACTTTTTAAGTTACAGAATTTTAAACACAACCACCATTTTAAAGTTTTGTCCACGGATCACAAAAAAAGTGTGAGTTCTTTCAGCAAAACAGAAACAAGTCACACACATCCCTATGTCATTTGTTATCGTTTTGCTGAAAGAACACTTGCCTATTTTTGAAAGTGCTGTACGCAGAACTTCACTAAAACAATGGTCCCGACATATGGGATTCCTTTTTTTATTCACCCTGTATATAAGTAACTTACACTGAACGTTGAGTTTAATGAATTCAGACTGTGGAGTTTGATCTCCATATGTGCGACATTCTATCTTGCCCCTATCATCATTTCTTGTTGGGATGAATGGGCTGTATGTACTCTGTGTATCTGTTGCCTCACCACCTGGTGGAACCGTTTCAGTGTCAGGTGTAAGAGGATTTCCGCCGTTGAACCAGTCTATGGACACCCGTGGTTTTGCTCCCAGTGCTGTGCAGGTGAATGTGACTGCAATATGTTCTGTCACGGTCACTATTGCACTGGAGGATTGGTGTACACCATCAACAGCTATGGTGAGACTGGTGACAGTGACTGCATTAAGGGCAAATAATTTAATAAATTAATATAAATTGATCTTAACACTTCAACATTTAAATGTATCAAATAACAGATTCTTCAATTCTTCAAAAAGGGCCTGTCACATTATGCGCTCTCATCATAGGAGACCTTACGGCGACCAAAAATATTTAATAAATTTACCAACTGCAGCAAGGACGCAGGAAAATGACAATTTTCTGTCTCAAGTGGCCAGAAAGTAGCTCAAGCTAAGCTCGTACTGCGCTCATCCCGCGCTTACGATGCGTTGAACTCGCTCTCTATGCGCCCGTGTCAAGCCCAATTACTCGATCTAGTCGCTGCCACTGCGCTGTTACTGTGCTCACACTACGCTCTGCTCGCTGTTGATAACATAGATATCCGCTCCGTTCACGAGTACCCCCTCACCGGCAAAGGAAGTACAGTTGGGGGTGACCGACCGACGCCATCTTGCCTGACTGCAATTCATTTGCTGCAAAGCGCGGCCACTGCTATTCTATGTAATAGACCACGGCGAATGCCGTGATCTATTAAGCGCGAACAGATTAGCTGATTAATTAGGCAAGATCCCGCGTCTTGACTTCCTAGATTTTGACCAATCAGCAGGCGCTTTCTAAAGGTCTATCGGGTCTTCGGTCATTCACCCGTTGCGCGTCATAGACATGGCTGTTGTTGTATTAAGAAACGCTGCATACGAATTGACCAATCACAGCGTTAGCCCTGATTTTGGGATGAAATGACGTCACGATTGATTAAAGTCGTCTCCGATTGGCTGGCGCGCGGCTTGCATAAATCTGCATGCTTTGACATATCAGACGTTAGACAGGAAATGGCTCCGTGGATAACGGGTGATACTCAGACTAGGCCACTGAGTGCACATAGATCAAAATCCCCTGGTGTACGCGCGTCACACACAAGCTTTAAGAACAGTGCGCGTCAACCAGCGAAATGTCCCGCCCATGGGAAGTCGTTGCTAGATAAAAGGGCGCCCTCTTTGTTAGCACACGGTGCTCATAGAATAAAAAAAAGTCTAGATCGGCAGCGCGTGCATACGCGCCATAGAGTGTGCACACATTTTCCCGTTCTGTCATGGACGCTCTACGCGCAGTGGTGCGTGGGGCCAAACGTGCGTTACGTGCACATCAATTCCCGTAGGTTTGTGCTCAAACGTGTTTTTTTATGCCCATAAAAGTAACATTTTTGACCATTAGTAATTATGTTTCCGACAAAACTCAAAATGCATTATCAAGCTTGATAGTTTGCTCCATTTTGCTCGAAGTTTGCTCCATTTTTCCCTCAAATTTAATTTTCGTTTCAAAATGGTTATGCGCGTTGCTAAAAATACCCAATAAAATATCAAGCTTATCTGATAAAACAAGAACATTGCCCCTGAAAACTTGAAAATGCGTTTTGAGAATGAAATTAAATTACACTCCCATACTGTTCCTTCGGAATGCATTGGCGGATTCAAACCTTTTGGGAGGATGGGATGAGGGGTACGGATGATGGGTGTGTTAGACGATAAGAGCGGTAGCGTGTCCAGGCTGGGAGGGGGGGGGGCATTGGTAGATTGCAACATCATGATTGAGATCTTAAAAGCGAAATCGGGAAAGATATATTATTAGAGAAATCGGGACGGTGAAAAACCACGGCTACTCATAGGGAAACAAAATGGGTAAACCGTAAGAACTTTTTTGGGGTTAAATCTCCTCGAGTTTATTCACATGTGCTCTACCCATGTTCAACAATGTGAGATTCTTGCACCCTCTTGAAGATTTTGAGATGCTGGATACGACACTAGAGAAGAGCACAACAACACACATTTATTTGTTCATTTCTTTTGGGTGAAGAGCTGGGGGTGTGCATCTCCCCCCCCCCCCTTCAGTATCCAACAGTACTAAAATGTATCTGATAATGGCGTATGTCATGGCCTTCGGAGGGAATGGAGAAAAAAAATGTTCTTGGTGTTGTTCCTAAAAAACTGCCGTGAATTTAAGTTTAAGGACAACGCAGCAACTATGGAAAAAAAGAAATTCAAAATGATCATCATTTTGTAATTTGATGGAGGCTAGGGGGCTATATACATGTACTCTGCTATATACATGTACTCTGCCAATAACACTTAAACAATTGGAAGCAAGGTGTGTTTTTTAGAAACGCACACAAGCATTTGGAATCGGAAAATAAAGACGAGGAATAAAATGGACCAAACTTTGAAATGAACGTGTAGCTTTGTAAACCATTTTGAACTAACTACTACAGGTCATAAATATTACTTTTATGGACATAAAAATATAGATGGCAGAACAGGCGTCTGTACGCACTGCCGATCTAGTCTTTTTATTCTATATCTATGGTTGATACGTCTTAGTAGCTCGCGTCACGCTCTCTATCCGACCAAAATACGCTCAGGTGACGTCACTTGCACTGTATAAATACCACAACAGAACGGTCAATCCGCAGTCCAGTTTCAAATTTATTCGACAAGTTCATCGCAGACGAGTTATTTTCTCATGGAGACTACATCGACTGCATTGCGCCTATAGGCTGCCTCAATGCCACTTCAATGTCGCACGATTCACGCTCGCACAGCGCCCGAGTTGCGTCATTACAGCGCCCTGGCAAAAGCGCAGAAGTGTTGCGACTGTTTTGAGCATGTTCAAAAACTGTTGCGCTCGTCGGAGACCATAAAGACCCTCCAGCGCCCATCAGGAGACATATGTAGTTTCACTGCGATCTAGTAGTTGTTGTACGCCCTAGCCATTTTCCAAGGACGCAGTGAGAGCGCATATGTGATCGCAGACAGTGTGACAGGACCTTTAGATGTGCTCATCGATCGCTGTCTAGTTTTACACCAATTTCGACGTTTTTATATATTTTGAAGAATTCTACCAACCAAAATTTGTCGTTTTGAGTACTGAAGGAAGTAATTGCAGGCATCTTTTGGCCTGGAATCTTTCCACCATGGCACGATATTAACCAAGAGAAGGAGCTTTGCCTAACACACGTAACCTACAAGGAGACACGCCCAATGAAGTAGACAGCAATCGACAAAGCACTAGGAACAGTGGAAACAGTTAGGTGCATCGCTGCCTAAGAAAATAGGTGGAACAACGTCTCATTCAACAGTGAGAGAGAATGCAAAAGAATGTCCCTTCGCGGCATCGTCCTTAAGAAGGTACAAGTACAGTGCGAGCGTACTATTACACCCAGAACTCCGCAGTGGTCTACGTAAAGGCTGCATACAAGATTGCAGAGGAAGTGGTGTATAACGTGTTAATGCACTACGGCACAGTGGTGAATTTGAGAAGATGCACGGATGGAAACGGGAGTCCGTAGCCTTCTGAACAAGAAAATTAAAAAGCCAATCCCGAACTTCATGAGAGTGGGAAGTTTTTCCCTGCCAGTCTGCCACACTGGACAACAACAAAACCTGTAAAATATGCAACCAGCACGGGCATTTCGCTACCGAACACCGTGCAGCTTGGCACGACTTTCGGGAAGAACGAGACGACGAAGAGACCCAAACACCGATATTGGTCATCAACGAGGGCGAATGGAGAGAAAACTCTGAAGAAGAGTTTGACGAGTAAATTACCAACGAAGGTGAAGTTGACGAGCCACGAGGCGACACAATAAAAGAAGGGAAGACAAGCAAGAACAAGAAGTCTTTTACTTTAAGGCAAGACACAACTTCAGGACATACGACTTGCCCAAAAGGTACATGAGGTACAGAGCCTAAAGCGACACCGAAGGGGACGGAGGGAACGAGACACGGACGGAAGACGACAGCCACCGGAGAGGGAAGCGCAGACAAAATCTTTGAGTGATAATCTTTTTCCGGCCAAAAACCAAGAAGAAGGTGGAGGGTTTCTTGGACGAGACCATGGACGTGACGGACAACAGGAAAAGGAAGGAAAAGGAAGAGGAAGAGAGTGACGAAGAAGATACAACAAGCTGGCAAAAGAAGACGGGACAAGACAGAAGAACCGAACGTCGACATGGAGGTAGAAACAATGTCGGATGATCGCGTGAAATTAGGGGCAGAGAAGAGTCAAGAAATGGCGGCCAAAGACTTGGACATGAAAAACGCAAACATGAAAGACGCGGACACAAAAAACGCAGAAGGGGAGTTAGCCACTTACGTTCGCGACGGTGTCTAAAGGGTCCGGAAGAAGAGAACGTCGTGGGTAAGAAAGTCAGCGGAAGACTCGCAAAGTGCCAACCGAGCCAACCGAGTCAGAAGAGCCAGCAAAGCCAACCCAGTCAGCCGAGCGCCGACATCATAATTGTTTTTATGAATAGCCTATGTTATAATCTTGATCTATGTCATTCTGCTATGCGCAATGCTTAGAATAGTCGCCCTAAATGCGAACGGGCTACGAAATCAACAAAACCGGGACATTTTACTCAATCATCTAACCAGGGAAAACATGGCATCTTTTGTCTCCAAGAAACTCATTGTACCACGGGGACGAAGAACTCTGTCGGAAAGAATGGGGAGGGGACATTAATTTTAGTCATGGTGAGAGCAATTCCAGAGGAGTGGCTATATTCTAGTATCAAGCAGAAGTCGAATTTAACTTGATAACAATGATTGAATTGTTACATGCGACATTTATTGGATGAGAATAAATTTAGGTATTCTGTGTATTTATTCGACACATTTCATGCACCACAGCCAAAACAAATTCTTTCAAAATCTTAACAATAACTTACATGATGGAAAATTTGGATTGTCGCAGTTGATTTTAATTGTCATATTGATTTGGATAATAATGACAAAAGCGCAAAGGATTTTAGGAATGGTATTAATGAGCATGGCATGGTTGATCTCGCTATGCAAATGATCATGGATACACCATTTATCATCGTGTTCTTAAAAGTAGATTATACTATGTTGTAATTTCTCGTTGAATATATTGTGATGTAAGCAATGCCAATGTCAGTCCTTTAGGTTTATCGGATCATTTGGCTGTCATTTGTCGGCTTGAAAAAAATGTGAAATTGTTATGTGTCCAGGTAGGTGGATTTGCGATAACTCTTTATTAAATGATGATCAGTGTGTGGAGCGAATTCACACTTTTTGGAAGTTCTGGAAAACCCAAAAGAATGGGCGCAATGTTTGGATAATTGTGGAATAATGGGAAAAGGAAACTTCAACAGATTACAAGGGATTACAGTTTTGAAAAAAACAGCATGGAGAAGAACTAAAAACTCAGGTCCAAAAAATCTCACAAAAAAATTGAATGCAACTAATCCTTATACTTATGCCATCGGCGACATTGAACACAAGATCCGAACTTTCGAATTGAAGGATTTTGATAAATCTAGAGTCAGGTTACACAGTCATTAAATGGCGGACGAAAAACGTCCAAGTACTATTTTTAAACTGAAAAAGTCAGAAACAATCACAATCGTATTTCCTGTTTAATCAACAAAGATTGCTCCTGTAACAATGGTTCCATATAGCGATGTGTAGATATGTAAATTCTTTTTATCAAAACTTGTATTCCACTATTAAGGGAATTTCGAATGAAGAGTGTTAACATGTTCTTAATAATATCGACAGTACATTGTTAGGTGATGGTGTTATGCAGGATCTTGAGAGTGAGTTTGACGAGAAAGAAATAACTTTGGCCGTTAGTCAATTAAACAAAGATAAATCTCCGGGAAATGGATGGTTTGATAGCATAATTTTATCAAATATTTTGGTTGCTCATCAAGGACGATTTTAAAGAAGTGGTAAATTAACGTAATGGTACAGGATGTCTTACTGATTCCATTGATCCGGTTATTTATTTATTTTTTTAATCGAGGAGAAAGGTACAACTTAAAAAAATGGAGACCTATCAGCCTTTTGAATGTAGATTATAAAAAAACATTTCTAAAGAGATCCGTGATCGCTTGAAAACAATAATACCCACTACCATTGATGATCAGTCTTGTGGCGGGGTAGGGAGAAATATTCAAGATAATTTGGTGATTCTCGGAGATATTGTTCATTATATCGTTAATGAAGATAAACAAGGTGCTATGTTAAGTATTGCGACGGAATAGGAATTGAGTCACCAACTGTATGTTTTAAATAGTTTATGTATGTTTTAAATAGTTTATAGTTAATTGAGTTTATGCACTGTTATATGGCAAAGAGAAGTTGTATACAACCTATGGGGCTCAAAGTCTATAAAAGGCCGTGCAGGTCTCGGATTTAGACAGTTGATTGCTTGATTCTCAAATGATTAGAATAATTGCTGAGGCTCTTGATTATGATGGAATGACATGATGGATGATAATGATTAAAGGCATGACCTCCGTAATTGATTACTGTTTCTGTTCACTAATTAGTAGTCTGTCTGTCTTAGGGTAGGGTCTACTTAGGACTAAGTCAAGGGCAAAATCCCAAGGGATATAAGTTACTCTACCCACATTCCGACTCCACCGGCTCCACCCACATTCCAACTCCGCCCACGTTCCTTCTCCACCAACATTCCGACTCCACCGACATTCCGACTCCACCGATTCCCGATTCCCACTCCCATTCCCCTGTGTACTCCACTGACCTGACTTCCAGTCTACTAGCCGATCCGGTCAACCGAGAAGATGGGATAGCCTGGTGATGTGGCCCACCACTGCATGGATAGGGCACCATCGGGACGGCACGGTGCCAATCAAACCAGCCTGACGCACGAGACGTCACATTGGTGGCAGCTGTGGGATCCACCAGGGGAGAAACTTAAGTGCATGCAGCTGAATGAAGGCAACAGAATGGAGCATAAGGAGCAAGCAGTGCTTACGCCGGGGAGGCACCGAGTGGAAGAGGTCGACTCGGGAGTGGAATTTAGGTATAGAGGCAGTGACTCCTTTCAAGCAGCCGTGGAAAGTGGGACGACAAGCGGAGCAACCGACATCCTTCAACCGATCAAGGAAGCATCGCAGCTCCAGTTCTTTCCAATTACATCCCAGGGGTGTTTCCAGGGAGATCGACGGGATGGACAAATGATGGAGAGGAGTGGACGAGGCAACCAATGACGAGCAACACAGCACACCTTGAGGAGTCTCAACAGAAAACACCACAACGTGGATGAATGGGCGAGCTTGGGGAAACAGCCAGAGAATCGTTGATGTTGAATCTACTGATCACCTCTACTCCAGTGGGCAACTTACAGATGTCAGAAACCAGAGTAGAGCAAGCACCCAGGCTACCAGTAACGATCAGGAAGATCGAAGACTAGTATCAGGGGGAGCGGGAGCAAGAGAACATTCCACAAGAGGTGTGAATGGTGGAGCTTTTACACCACCAGGAATCACTACCATCAGTGGAGCATGGCAAGCACCACCGTGGTACGGCCCGTACGTGCCACTGGTTTTCAGTATCATGACGGCAGGAATGCGGACATCCCCAGAGTATGCAGCAGCAGAAAGGCAGTCTGCAAGCGGAGCAAGTATAAGCACGGCTTCTGCTCAAGGGAGGCTGTTTGAGGTGTCCGGAGTGGGAGCTGGAAGCGAGTACAGGCCGGTTTTAAGTGAACGGTCAATCACGTGGGGTCCAGTTTTTGGCTTCCAAGAAGGAGTGGAGTCAACCACAGCTACCAAAGATTTAACTCACCGATGAAGGTGGAGGGACTGGAACAAGGGTTGGCGGGAGCGACGATTGGAAGCAAGAGACTAGAGGAGCTCACGGCGGAACAAGAGGGGAAGACAGGTGCAGAGGATGAGAAGATCCACTGAGCACAACGGAAGCCGAGTTTTGTTCTGGACAGATTTTCAAGGGACATTCCTTGGAGGGATTAAAAGGCTCATTTTGAGTCTTGTGCCACAATCAACGCATGGACGTCTGCATAGAAAGCATTCTTCCCGGCAGCAATCCTGAAGGGGCAGGCTCAGCAAGTGCTTGGAGAAGGAGTCCAGAGCAAACAGTTGAGCTACAATGAATAACCTTGTTACAAGGTTGGAAAGAAGAATTGGTCCTGACGAGCAGGCCGAGAGATTCCTATCGGAGTTGAGGAGTAGGACGAGGGGGTGAATGAAGGCCTACAAGCACTCGGACACCGCATCCGACGGCTGACGGAATTGGCATACCCAGATCGCCCCAGAGATTCGCGTGAAAGACTCGCCCAGGGGCATTTCATGGATGCCATCCCAGATGATATATTATATTTTGTTCTTAATGACGACCGAGATATATATTTTTCCAAACGGGAAACAAAGTTATTTTTGGGGGGTTTATTAAGTTTTCATAAAAAGCATGTACGAATGTTTATATAATTTCCTTTCACTAAATATGTAGGTACAGTGTAAATCCTTTATTCTAATGCCATTGGAACGGATGAAAAAAAAATACCCTTTTTTTTTACATTCCGTTGGCATTTTTTCAGCAACCAAATGTGCTGTTGTTTTGATTTTGCTGAAGTATTTGAAAGAAAAAGTTCTCAGCCTTAATCTTATGTCCAAAACATAAATATTTACAGATTTCGGTTTTGAAAAAAAGGCAAATGTTTCAGGGTTGCATTTTTGGAGTCACCCTGTATGTCAGGGATATTAGCACCGGAGAAACTGTTCATAAAAAGAATAACACACATTCATTTATTTTAATTACTATTTTTCAGCATTTACGAATTCTCTGTAACATACAATGGATATTGTCAGACTTATAGGCCATGATGGTCTGATGTCTGGAAACCAGCAAGATATTTCTCGGAGATCTTTGAGAAAGATACTGCTGAGATTGAAACGACAGGCCGTCTAACGTGTTGGATTTGTAAATGTATATTTCGTATGAATAAGTGTTTCGTTTAAAACAAAGCATTATGAAACCCCACTTCACCGTTGGAATCCTTCGGTCTCCTGACGACGGGCAGAACATACTGTCCGAAACGTTGAGTACCCTCCGGTTCTTTTCAGAACCACACATACTCACAAAAGAGATTTACCACATGGTGCTACCGCAACAACTTATCTTATTACCTTTTCACCATGCAAACCTTCAAATCTCAACTTTAAACTGCTCAGTGTCGCAATCTTTGCTATTTTTTTCAGAATCTAGGCAAAAATGGTGGAAAAGTGTTAATGCTGGCTTACCTTCTCATGTGTATGCATGCAAAAGTTATCCACTTTTCAGAACCCCATTCCAAGTAATTTAGCGAATGAAAGGTAGATTTAAGTAACTTACACAAAACATTGAGTGTAATGAATTCAGACTGTGCAGACTCTCCACCTGTTCGACATTCTATCCTGCCCCAATCATCAGTTCTAGTTAGAATGAAGGGGCCGTATGTACTCCGTGTATCTGTCGTCTCACCATCAGATGGGATCGTTTCGATGTCAGGTGTAAGAGGATTGCCGTCGTTAAACCAGTCTATGGACACCCGTGGCGTTAATCCCAGTGCTGTGCAGGTAAGTGTGACTGCAGTATCCACTGCCACGGTCACTTTTGCACCGGATGATTGTTCTACACCATCAACAGCTATGTTGAGACTGGTGGCAGGAGCTGCATGAACGGAAAAATATTAAAGAAGTTCATATCATTTACTCTTAACACTTCACCTTTAGAGAGCTTTATGAATCAAGTTAATTTATATTGTTATATCGAATCGGAAAAATGGCTCTGACTCAAATACCAAACAGCTTTGTGTGGTGTCAATGAAAGATTCTTGAAATCTGTAGAGAAATCCTTGCTCTAACTAGGTGATAAAGTAATGTAAATTCCTTGTCCTGCTTTTTTTTTTAAATGTTGGTGGGGGTCCCCATGTCGTCAGGTGCTTTCTAAGACCTAGATGTGATCTGGATACATCCTAGGAATTCTTAGCATGTCCATATTACAAATTGTAAGTGTCCACAGGGTACGTTTTCTTCGGTGGTTTTGGTCAATTTGAGGGCCATTTGGAAAACAAAGTCGAATGAAAAGGGAAAAATGTCATGCTTTTGCATGAAACTTAACGGTGCAAATTGCTTTTGAATTTCTTAAAAACGATTGTGGGGGAAATTATCCACAAGCTTTATAAAATTATGAAAATGATGCTTTATCTTGGAAACAATGTTTTTAATGAACAAGCCACGCCCATGTAATGGTTATTATTAATTGTAACCAGTACACTTCCACACTTTTCGTGCCCAGGCTTCAAGAGTTTGTGGACCAATGTCTGGCAATCATTTTACCACCAATTTAAATAAAAAGTGAAGAATAAAGCCCTTAAAAGAAAGTCTTCGGTTAATAGTATGGAGCTTGCCCCAAAAGTGGTGCAGCGACGCGGATTTTTTTAAATACTTTTTTTCGTCAAATGTCGGCTGATTTTGCAAATGACGCATCGATCCCCTTAAAACTCTCAAAAATATCATTCTTCGTGAAGCTTGAGGTGACCTCAGTAAGGTCAATAAGGCTTGATAATTCTGCACCCACTTACGATTTCGACCGCCACGAACATTCTTCGGGAAATTTGGATAGTCAAGTCAAAAATCAGAGAAAACGATAACGTCAGACCATACAGCGACATCAAAATCGGTCATTAGTCTGCTCCCTTACACATAGCGCTAAATAAAAAGCGCTTAGGTTCCAGATACACAACCATCGCTTCCACACACACATGTCTGGTTTCCACACACACAATCATAAAAGTACAACACCGTCTGCAAATGGTGCCCGACTATTCTGTGCAAAATATATGGGAGCCCAGAGAGGTCACATTAAGAAAATACTCGATCGTAACCCCATCTGAAAAAAAAAATGTGCAGCAGCAGGATTCCAGTGGAACCAGTGAGTTTGGCGGTTTTGAGACATCATCTTACATTGAATTTTTTTTTTTTAATTTTGCTGAGGCGCATGGCTACGGTGACATGGTGACGCGCGCGCATACCAGAAACCGGAGCCTTTTTTTGGCCGAAGGGAAGGAGCTGCCGTGCAGTTATCTACATGACGTTCCAAAGAAAAACAAACTGAACGTTTGAGTACGAAATCGCGCACATTCGTAGAATGAAAACGTGTGAAATACCATGTACTGCACTTATGCAACTCTTGGTACAAATTAGCTAAAACAGTGCATAATTACTAAACATTGAAGTCTGCTTAGATCAGATCCGAAGGTTTGCACGGTGAAAAGGTAATAATAAGATAAGTTGTTTGCGGTAGCACCATGTGACACAATCTCTTTTGTGAGTATGTGTGGTCCTGAAAAAGAGTATGTGTGGTTCTAAAAAGAACCATGAAGTCTGTTTGATGAAGGATATAGGAGCAAAATGCTTTGCCAATTTAGCTATAAAATGCCTTAAACCTGTTTCTAAGGTTTAAAAGTAAAGGGCCTGTCACATTATATGCGATCTCATAGGAGACCTTACGGCGACCAAACATATTTCATAAATTTAACAATCGCAGCGAGGACGCAAGAAAATGACAACTTTCTGTCTCAAAGAAGCTCAAGCTACGTTCATACTGTGCTCTTCCCACGCTTGCGATGTGCTAAACTTGCTCTCTATGCGCCCCTGTCAATCTCAATTACTCGATCTAGTCGCTGCCGCTGCGCTGTCACTGTGCTCACACTACGCTCTGCTCGCTGTTGATACGTCCTAGTAGCTCGCGTCGCGCTCTCTATTCGACCCAAATACCCTCATGTGACGTCACTTGCGCTGTATAAATACCACGACAAAACGGTCAATACACAGTCCAGTTTCAAAATTATTCGACAAGTTCATTGCAGTCGAGTTACTTTCTCATGGAGACTACATCGACTGTCTTGCGCCTGGGCTGCCTCAATGTCGCACGATTCACGCTCGCACAGCGCCCGAGTTGCGTCATTACGGCGCCCTGGCCAGAGCGCAGAGGTGTTGCGATTGTTTTGAGCATGTTCAAAGACCTTGGCGCTCATCGGAGACCATTAAGACCCTCTGGCGCCCATTTGGCGACCTATATAGTTGTCGCTGCGATCTAGTAGTTATTTTTGCGCCTGGCAGATTTTGCATGCTGGATTTCCTCAAGGTACAAAAATTGGACTAAGTTATTTTTTAGTGTTGATCAATGATTTTGTTACTAACTTTCGTGTGATAAAACATTTTTAATGCCTTGACGATCTGACTTTATGCCAGGCCTTCCCTGTTCATGATGGAACTCTATCTCAGCATGCAAAATAAACTCAACCATCTACAACAATGGACTGTTGCGAACAGGGCGAAAGTTAACTTTTACGAATACAGTGTATGGGCGACAAATCGTGCTTATTATTGCTATATATGGGAAACGCGCTCTTTGGGACGACAATTTGGTGTCGCCCTTTTGGTCAAAAAAACCCTTAGGAGAAGGATTTTTGTCGCAAATGGACCAGATCGATTTCTCGTGGTCGCAAATAGGGTCTACCCGATGTTCCCTAATACCTATGTTCCCTAATACCTATGTTCCCAAAAATCCTTAGGGTAAGGGTTAGGGTTTGCTGATTAGGGTTAGGGTTAGGTTTGGGGACTATAGGTATTGGGGAACGTAGGTATTGGGGAACCTAGGTATGCACCCCGTCCCAAACATAAGTATACTGACATTTGTGGAGGATGGATAAGGTAAACTTGAGAAAGTGACATTTTAGGTCCGTGCACAAGTTTATGGGAAAGTCGCCCTATTATAGCATTCAGTTGAATTATTATAACTATAGACTTATATTTGTGGACAAATACAGGGCTGTTTCGGCAATCATTTTTGTGACATCTGGCATGTACAGTTAGAAGTAGAAGTTCCATTCAGAGACGCTACTTCTGTAGATATTGCGATGTGTACAGTTGAAGTTGGTGTTATAGGTGTTTACATTCTCATAGGCCTTGATGACGTTATCATGACGTTGCATAAATTATCATTTATAACACATCCCCGTCTTTAGCTACCTACCAAGTTACATAACCAAATCGGACAAATAATTCAGTAGATATTAGCCCAGAAAAATGCACCTTTAATGTGACGTCACATGACATTTGATGATGTCATCATGACGTCACATCAATTTTTATCAATATAATATGAATATTCATGCTGTACCTTACAGCTTACGCATGGCTAATGGAGAGCAGCATGAAGTCAGTAACATGCTGCGAGTCAAAGCTATTTGGTTTCGAGAAAAATCTGTTTGGTATTCCATCCGATCTATTTTTCAATGAGCGTTTTAGCGCGAATTTGAATGCTGTTTAAGATCATCGTTTATTTTACTGAAAATAGAAACATTCAAGTCAGTTTTTCGAACCCGCAATCCATAACAAATGGCAAGTATTCTCATTAAAATGAAAATTATCAGCGAAAGGCATTCAAATTCGGCATTCGGCATTGAAATTCAAATGAACCACTTCTACAATTTGTTAAGGACAATCACAGAAAATTGAAAGAAATATCAGTTATGTAGCAGCCGGGGGAGTGTTTACTCTCCAAATATTTTTCAACGAGTAAATTTTTCTCCAAAATTGCCCTTTTTCCCGAACACCATTTTGTATAGGTGTGCGAAATTAAATGATTCGGTACTATTTAATTGAATGGCGTAATTTGAATGTCATGAGAATAAATGCGAGCAAAAGAATAAGCAGCATGATCAAAATCGCAAGAATGTGCAAAAACGAATTTGAACTCATTTCTGACGCATTTGAGCGGGAAATTATATAACAAAGAACAAAAACATAGGTGAGAATAAAAAAGAAACAATAATCATACCAATGTTAATGTCATCGATTGCAATATGCGACCGAGACCGATAACGATGGACTGCCTCAAAAGCCATTTGAAATTCTGAAGTTGCATTTCTCATACATCTCCTGGCTTTTAACCAACCACTTGCAGTCTGATATTGGCTTCTCGTAAAGATGATTTCACCCTCACTAACTGTCTCATTCACTGGAAAATGATACACATTAAGTGTCCCTGTATAACAATAAAACGAAATGACAACGAAACGCATCAAGTTTCATGAGTATAATCCAAGGCGTAGCAAGGTCATTTATATTTGGGGGGACACACAATTTCTTGAAAAGGGCATTTCAAATCAGTACTGAAATGTACATTTTTTTTTCTTTCTCCGGACACTTGGCCTCCGTCAAATGAAAGAGGAGGGGGTGTGGTACCAGTTTCCCATGGGGGCGCTGTTCAAAGCAGACGATAAAACACCCTATCAGACAATATAGGGCGTTTTTAAGGGCGTCACACGCGCAAAATATGTGATAATTGACGGTTGTAAAACATTTAAAAAAAAAGTTACCCTTACAAATCTTACCCGTGTTGCGTCCGTACATATTGTACCAGAAACTGAAACACCACTTGTTTCCGGGCTGCTCTCTGATTGGCGAAACGACAGGGCTGACAAGTATAGCGTTACCAAAGAGTGTATGAATGATGTACTGGCCACTCGCATCTGTATATGGTAAATTTTTCAGAAATTAAGAATAATAGCACGATGACTTTAGAAGAAATGTTGCGTTGATATTTCAATAACTTGGTTCGAGCGGCTTGTACTGTTAGATTTGGAGTAAGTTAGATTGTAAGGTCAAGGCAAATCTGAGGCGCAGAGTTAAATATTTAACACCGAACCGAGTGCAATCTAGCATTCGGCTTTTATTTTGTGAAAAACAAATAATGTTAAGACATTAAAACATGGTTCAGAAAAAATCACAAACGAAACATAAAGCAATTACGTGTCAAAACCAAATCTTCTGTTTTTGATCCTAAGTAACTCTGTTGTTTACAAATGAGATTATTCCTAAAAATTTCAGATCATGTTAACAAGGCATGACCAATTTTATGGAGCGCGTTTCATCAGTTTTTTACAGAGGGTGAGATTTAAACGCCATTGGAAACAAATACTCACTTTCAGAATGTCGATACAGAGCTGGAAATGGTGTCCTAAGGCGCTTGAATTGCTGTTGCTAAAAGCTTTTGAAGGAACGAACGATCGCAAAGGTGTGAAATGACATCAGGGGTCACGGTGATACTGCACTCCTTCAGAAGCTGTCGGCCGCAGCATACTGTATCGACATTGGAGGGATCCAAGTTTCTTTGTATGGCGTTTAAATCTCATCCTCTTGCAAAAAGCTGATGAAACTTGCTCCTTTTAATTTGTCAGGCCATGTTTACATGACCTGAAATTTTGATTCAATTCCATTGGTAAACAACCGAGAAGGTGCCTGCATGTATTGATGTGCTTTATCATAAACTAGTGCCAGTAAGCTTCCCATTGACACTAAGCTCGTTTGTTATCGATGATTGGTTGATGCAGCTAGGGTTTCATTTTAATATGAAGGAAATGGTCACAGCATTTGCGGGCAGCAGATAATGCTCCAGTCCACATTGCTCTCAGAAATCACTTGTGGGAGTTTTTGAGGACAGGGTATAATCACACAGGGTAATCACCGTTCTGTGGAACGGCTTCCCATGTATCCAAATTTGTATCTCTAGTATACTCTCCTTTGTGAGGACATTTAGGAACACTTATGCAGTCCACCTCATATCCTTCAGGATTTCTAAGCCCGTATTCTCAACAGAACACATTCAAACAGACTAGATCTATGTTTGTTCGATAAAATAAACATTGGGTTTTCCCGCATTATGTTTTTTCCATTAGTTTATGTTTTGTTTTCGTCCATTTGCAGTCAGGAAAATTTAATACAAGAACATAGTTCCATGACTCATTAAGCTTTTCTTGTGGTTCTCAAGATTAGGACTTTAGAATATGCACCTTTAAGGTGCCGTCTCATTCCCCATGATGACGTCATCATGACGTCACCCATTTTTGTGTCTGTAACACGTCCCTGTATATGCACATGCCAATTTTCAACTCAATCGGACGTACCTTTCTCTAGATAAAAACTACATATATAGCTTTAAGATGATGTCACATATGGCCTTCATTTAAAAATACACCTTTAAGACTACGTCACTCATATGTCCAAAGTTGCAAAGTCTATAAGATTTTGGGAGAAAACAGTAGTTGGGGGAGACTCATTGGTACACTTTGACCTTTGGCATAGAAATATGTAAAGGTCACATAAATATGTAAATATGTATATATAAATATGAATTAATGGGGTTAGGAAATTCTGACACAGTTTGACCCCTATTGTATGGATGGGATGAATAGGAAATAGGTGTGGGTAAGGAACTGAGTACAGTTTGACCTATTCTATGGAAAACATTGCATAAGGTAGGGGGAAAATATACATTTTTATGGTACATTTGGATCTTAGCCCGAATATGAGTTTCATATGTTAGTCCCTGTGAACGAACAGCTGGTCGGATCTTTAGTAATCCCCACAACAATGGACGGGAGAGGGAGCGTGCCAAGTCAGCGCACTAGTATTGTTACGAAGTTAATCCGATCGATACAAAAAGTAATTGGGTTTCCGAATGCTGGAAAGCTGAAAGCAGTGATAGATGGCAAAAATGAATTTTGCGTTGATCAGACTGAAATGAGTACGATTGTCTATTTGAAGAATTATTTTAAAGTCATTTTTATTGGGTTTATCGGTATTGTGCACGTTGCGTTTTCCAAGTTATAAACAAACACTCACCGCAGCATACTTGCAGGGTACAACCTGTGTCGGCCATGGGGGTATATGATAAATCCACGATCCATTATCCATGCGTCTGTACGGAGACAGGTGGTCGATCACCCCTCGATGATCGCACCGATCATGGAGCAAATAACTCCGTCCGTGCGCCTATATTCCTCTTGTTAATCGATACAGTACCAATGGCACTCTTCTACACTGCCACCAGAATCATCCAAGTAAAAATATATGTCTGTGCGCGGTGATCGTAGAAAAGGGAAGGTTTTGGCATCAGCCAGAGCAAATGCTAGTACACATGCACACTACTGTATACATTACGGCCGTCCGATCAGATAGCGCTCAAGTTTTCTTAATCCGTGACGGCTAAATTATCGATTAGGCTCTATAGTCTGCAGATGCGCGTACAATAAGGAATGGATTCAGTGGTTTAAAGCCATAACAAAACGTGAGGGCATGTGGTTTTTAAAGGGAACTACAGCCTGGAAAGTGCCCGATTGAGTGTATCGGAATAACACCACAATCCTTTACAACTGTGCATTTTGTAATATTTCGTACTAGAACGACCCCAAAACCAAGCTATAGCCTATCCATAGTTAAAAATTCAGTCGTAAAGTGGTCGTCTTTTTGCGGACGTGTGAGAAACCACTTTTTGGGGGGGGGTATTGAGGGGGTTGGGGGGGGGGGGTGGGGATTGGCGTTCGACGGGAAAAACGGTGCCCCTTTAACGCTGTCTGTACAGGAATGCACCGAACCCTAGTTGTACCTCCGTGCCGGATTTGTTTACAAAATCGCGGGGGTTATTTAGAGGGCGTGTCCAAGCACTAATTTTATGACTGAGAGTAGGCTTTTCCGATTGATAAGACAACACAAACAAAGAAAAATACAACTGCAGAAAGTATATACGTTATGACATTATTGCTTTATTGACGTCATTCCTCATTGAAACACTTGTGTTTGTATTTGTCTGTCCCAATGTATTTCTTCGCAATTATATCGTCATTGTAATGTTGACTAGTCTTTAATCATCACTGTCTTCCTCGCTGACGTCTTCTTCATCTTGATGGAACAGTCCGTCAAATTTCATCTGGTGTTTAGGCATAATTGTGCCGAGAGCCTTTTGTACGCTAATGCCCTTATATATTTTTTTTTCGAGATTGTCCACAATATCTTGATGAGTATCGTTATCTTTCAGATGTAGGTAGCTTGACAGAAAATCCTTGTACTTGTCAAAAAAGATTTGCTTGACTGCCCAGAGGGTCTTCCTATCGGCATTTTCCTTGGCCTGATCTTCACCCATACCCTCGTTGATGTACTTTTCATGTTTTTCGCTCCACATTTCACGAGTCGCTTCTTTGGACTCTTCCAACCAGTCTTAGAAAGTAGCATTGTCTTCTAATTCAGAACTAGACTCATCTTCATCGTCATCTTCTACCTCCTAGTCCGTTTCCGAGCCCGATTTATCCACGTCAGGATGATCAGATTGAATAACCTCAATTTCAGAATCATCGTTAACCCCATTCATTTTAGATTCATCTTCAGCATGAGCGTTTTCGGTATGTCTCCAGAGATTATATCTCCGTCCAAAGCTTTTATCACACATGTTACAAGCATGGGGTTTGACTGCAGAAAGAATATTCATGTTGAAGTTATAAAGGCTGATTCACGAATGACAAGAAACGGATGAATTGGTTTAATATATATTGTGCCGAGACCTGTCTGTTTGAGCTCATTTCCACATTCCCCCTGCGCATGCTCTCTGTGTGCCTGTGCGCTCTTAATTCCGTGCTCACCCTACTCCATTCCGTGCTCATCCTACTCCATTCCGTGCTCATCCAACTCTATTCCGTGCTCATCCTACTCCATTCCGTGCTCATCCTACTCTACTCTATTGTGCTGAGACCTGTCTGTTTGAGCTCATTTCCACATTTCCCCTGCGCATGCTCTCTGTGTGCCTGTGCGCTCTTAATTCCGTGCTCGGCCTACTCTATTCCGTGCTCATCCTACTCCATTCCGTGCTCATCCTACTCTATTCCGTGCTCGGCCTACTCTATTCCGTGCTCGGGCTTCTCTATTCCGTGCTCATCCTACTCCATTCCGTGCTCATCCTGCTCCATTCCGTGCTCATCCTACTCTATTCCGTGCTCATCCTACTCCATTCCGTGCTCATCCTACTCCATTCCGTGCTCATCCTACTCTATTCCGTGCTCATCATACTCTATTCCGTGCTCAGCCAACTCCATCCCGTGCTCAGCCTACTCCATCCCGTGCTCAGCCTACTCCATGCCGTGCTCATTTCTGATAATTCACTTATTCTCTGCAACCTTTAATGTGGCCACGGTGAAGTATTTGCAATAATAACACGTTTGAGATGGGTCACCTTTTTCTATTTCTCTTTTTTTATTCCAAACTATTTTACATTATTATACAAGTAACAATTTATCAACAATAGAAAACAACTGGACATATTTTAATCTAAACCGAGTCAGCAAACAAACATTAGGTAAATAAACATTAATCATTCGGTTGAATCAAACATGTTGTTGGGACTATCCATCGACGTGACAAATATTATACAACACTGCCCTACCGTTTTCAGGTTCTTCGGCCCTCTTTTTGACATGCATATCGACATACTTGGTAAAAAGACGATCTCTGGCGTGAATAGTCGAATACTGTGAGACAATGCGTTTGTTCTCTTTAGCGGTTGTATTCCACTCCGATCTGCATTTTCCTAAACCTGTTTCTAAAATGTCATCTACCGCTTCATCAAAGCAACCCCCTTCCATATCAGACACGTCCCACATCAAACATTCGTGATTTTTCTGGGTAAAGTCTTCGGCTATTGGTAGATTACATCCATAACATTGCTCGTTACACATTTCATCTACTTTCTTTAGAATGCAAGAAAGGCTTGATGTATGGTACAGCATCACCCGTATACCCCCATGGAAAGCCATCTTCCGGATCCGGCGTAGCCTCATCACTCTGAGCATCGCCGTCACGTTTCACCTTCTTGCTTCCTTGATTCTTGATTTAAAAAAGAGAGAGAAACAAAGTTCATTAACATTTAACGTAATGTATTTGGAATGGAAGCCAACTGCATGTGTGATGAACGGAGGTAAACAATCCGGAAGAACGACTCAGTGTGATTTATGCTCACCTCCAGTTCTTTAACAGCCTCGGTGATGGCGGGCATCAATTCCACGAGTTTCTCCCATTCATTCACCCTCAGGTTGATGCCTCGTGGACTGCTCCAACAGTCTCTATCTTTCTTCTGAACAAACTCCCGAATTTTAATGAAAATTTGTCCCTGGGAAGGTTCTACCACGGCGTGGCGGACTCCCGTAAGCTTGAACCTGGCGGATGGGTTAATCTATGCGCGACGGCTCTTGTTTGGGGCAGCATTCGGGTACGGTGCACTTTCATCTTCAGCACGGGTCATCATACGCTGCTCTAGTCGCTCAAGTCGTTTGGGGTCGGTACTGGCTAACCCCTTGGGCTTTGCTTGTGCGTGGGAAGGATAATACTCGCGTACTTCGTTACGACTACCAGCAGCGTCGTACTGTTATGAAGAAGATGATGATGAGGTAGGTGGAGTGTAGAAATTCTTCTGTGCAGCCATCTTGTCTTTTTCTTTCAGGTTGTGTATACGTTGATGTTGTCGAATGACAGCGCTCTATTTATCCCCCTCAACCTCTTTTCGTCCTGTGCGCCAAATAAGATACTCTTTCTAAGCTCCACGCGCTTTTATCCCCTTTTAAGAAAAGGTATTGCTCAATCTTGTGAAACGCAGAGGTTCAAAATAGATCGTGACAACTCCCTAAAAAATAGATTATGATGGCATAGCAAAAGAATTTACGACGGATCAATACAAATTGATTTTATCTTCTATTGAAAAGATGTTGTGCAATCACCACACTTTCACGTACAGCTGACTTGATCTCACGCCGTCGGTGGTTCAAACGAAAATACGATATTTTCCCCTTGAAATACCTTTACTTTGGGTACAAAAAGTCGTACGCGCTATGAGTAATATTATACTGTTGACATCCGATTATTATTTTTTCGATCGTGGCATTTTTATAGTAACGATGCTTCCACTGAATAAAAGAATAAAACAATTGAGCCTAGTGGTTAAAAATATTCTCTTGACGGTGTTTATAAATATCTGCAGCCGACAAACCGAGAAAGGAGACTAGCAAAAATCGAGATTATAAATAAAAACATAAGAAATACTTAGACTGGTCTGTGTTCCCATCATAGCGCGTAACGACATTTCCTATTGGATGAATTTCCATTGTAGAGGGAGACGCATATGTACACGTGATAATAACTGCCACTGATCTTGCAGCATGTACTGGCGCGCGCGACATGCTGCTGCTCTCAGTACATACTGCATGGGGACACATTTACCAGGGGGACACTTTCACCGTTGGGCAGGGGGACAATTTTACCTGGAGGGGGACAAATCAACCTAGGTAAAAGTGTCCCCTGGACACATTTACCGGGTCACAAGCCGGTAAATGTGTCCGGGGAACACATTTACCAGGGGGGACAGAATTACCTGTCACACCGGCAAGTTGAGCCACGATGGCCTTGGCGAAAGGCTAGTTCTGTAGATGATGCAGAGTTCGCCCCAATGATTGTGTCTTTAATTCTGTTACAACAGGCTCCAATAAACCTTTATATAGTTCATGTCGGGCTCAATATTGTTGATGTACCATATTAAACGTGGCGCGACCCCTAAGGTGGCACACTTTGAATTTTCGCCTGTTGCGCTTGGCTAGACCATATTTTTAACTGAAATTTCACAGAAAGTGACATTTCATCAAGTTCTAAACACTCCCGTTCATAAATCGCGAGTTTTTCTACCCGTTACAATGTTAGAAGAAAATTCGGCGAGATTTTCCGATTTTATTTCGAAGTGCACAGTGAACTCTTTGAAAATGCCCCCCAAAATTAAGAAAACAATTTTCTGACAAACTTTCCATGGATCACAAGAAGGTGAGTGTTCTTTCAGCAAAACGAAAACAAATCACATAGGGATGTGTGTGAATTGTGTTCGCACATCTTTTTTTTGTTATCCGTGGACAGAACTTTAAAACGGTTGTTGTGTTTAAAATTCCGTAACTTTAAAAGAACAAGAGTGATTTTAATAATTCTTGTACTAAAAACAATCTTGGGAATTGGGCTTTTATATCCGAGATTTAGAAAGTGCTGCATGCAGAACTTCGCTAAAACAATAGTCCCGACATTTGGGTTTCCCTTTTTTTGACTCACCATGTATACAAACAAACTACTAAACGTGCAAATCACGGACGTAAAAGCATTATGTACATTATAATTCCAAAACATATAATAGACATTAAAGAACACCCCTTTACGATGACGTCACATGACACATGATGAAGTCATCATGGAGTCACTCCTCGGAACTAAACTTGGCTATAGGGGCCATGGATTCGGGTTTCATGACGTACCTGGTCGTATTATTATTATCCCGGAAATCGTTTTGAAGATATTTCGGTAGTTCTTATTTGAGACTCATGTCGATAGTTTAAATCCCTATATAAGTTTGATGTTTCGGAAGTCCTAGAAGAAAAGCTCAAGCGACTTCACGAGCTTATCAATTAATTGTTGATCTTATTACAAGAACATCATTTATCTTTTTGTTCAAAATTTACAAGAGAAAGAAGATGGTCCATGGATGATATTCGTCCACACAGTCTATAGTTATAGCGCCCTCCAGCGACTGGACGTTTTTCGCCCGCCGAAAACACACATAAGGTACGAATAATGTTAATTATGATGATTGTCTTAATGCGTAGAATGAATATTGGATAGTTTATATGATTTATGAGGTTAAATTGACTATAATAAGAAACGAAACAAACGCTAGTGCATGTGCATTCTAGCACAGGGTTTATTGCAGCTGTGTACAAGTTCATGTTTTGTACCGCATGTAATTCCATAGTTTCCTGACATTAATTCATTTATTAATCAAGTACTGATTTCAGAATTATTTGATCAATAGGTTTCTATAATTGTATTTTATTGTCTAAGGACAGGATACATGTCACAATTTGTTAAGCCAAAAAAAAAGTCTCCGGTTTCTGGTATGGAGCTTGCCCAAAAAGTGGTGC
Organism: Patiria miniata; assembly: GCF_015706575.1. NCBI lineage: Eukaryota > Metazoa > Echinodermata > Asteroidea > Valvatida > Asterinidae > Patiria > Patiria miniata. Next base: position 4,539,725 of record NW_024037064.1, on the reverse strand, counting down.
GGCGACGCGGCTTTTTTTTGCTTCAAATGTCGGCTGATGACTGCAAATGGTGCCCGACTAAATTTAGTGCAATATTATGGGAGACCAGAGAGGCCACATATAGCTTATTCTCGATCATAACCCCATCTAAAAAAACGTTAAAATTGTGCAGCAGCAGGATTCCAGTCAAACCAGTGAGTTTGGCGGTTTTGAGACATCATCTTTCATTGAAATTTGTTTTTTTTTTCATTTTGCCGACGCGCATGGCTACGGCGACGCGCGCACATACCAGAAACCGAAAACTTTTTTTTTTTGGCCTTACCCATGTAGATATGTATGTCCCTGTTCAATGTTGATTGTTGACATGTACATGTAACATGTTAAGTATGGCTTGTGTGTTACATTGCAAGTTTAAGTCATGTTGCTGCGGTCAAGTCTGTTTACTTGATTAGGTTGTTCTTCTTGACCCTTGTTTATAGTTTTCACGGAGTGATATGGAGTTATTGTCGCACACAGAGAGTGAAATCCAAGTAGTGAATAAACATCAGAGTGACATTGATAAAACACTTCAGTGAATCTCGTGCTTAGCCTAGCCTAAATTTAGTTTGCGATCTGAGAGTCAGCGAGAGTCTATTTTTTTCGACTAAAATTGCTTGTGGTTAGATATTTGATGACGCCATCATGACGTCAGAGTAATATGCACCCGTTTTGATCAGGGATGATGTTGGTTCAAAGTAACAAGTTTAATCCATATAGACCATTGAGAAGAAAACAAGATACAGAAAGAAAGAAGGGGGAGAAGTAGTCTTGGGCCGATATTGGATTTGGACTTTGTTCGTTTACGGCAGTCGGTACGGTCCCGATCCCGAGCCACCTAGTGCGCTATGCAGAAGAACAAAAAACAAATCCAGTCTTGACCCAAGACTAAGGGAGAAGGGTAGACGGAAAGAAAGTAAGCATTAGAACTGTTCTAAAAATGCCATCGGGTTTTGCCCGATCATCCAATTACTGTCGCTCGGACAGTAAACTATCCCATAGTAAGACTCGAAAACTGACAATAACACAAGACACAAAAATGATTACGAAATTAAATGACACAAATACATGTAGATTAAATTAAATACCTTTTTCAAGACAACAAAGCTTGGCCATGCATCACCAGCTGAATGGAATCAAGTAAACGGAAAGCTTCCTTCAAAGGTCAATTGATGTCCTTGGTTTTTGGTAACTTTACTTTTGACACCGCGTATAGATTAATTAAACATCACGTGATGCAAACACTTACTGCCAAACGTCCTGTCGAAATATGGCTCATCGCCATAAGAGGTTCGCCCCTGCTGCAGTCGCCAGTAGGAGCTGTCCTCTTGGGATTGTCTCCAACCACAAAGCCCTTTCTCGAAGTTGCAGTTGAAGCTAGCAACTGCTGAGACAAACAAAATACAAACCTTCCTCATAATCAGTACTGACCCATTCATCTTTAGGAATTGCATTTACTGAAATTCAAACCTCTGGAAGCTTATCCACAGTGACAGTACTGTGTGTCGTACATTGCACTGAAGGTGTCAAGTAAATAAAACTGAATTGTTTCCACATCGCTCAAAAAAAATATACAGTATGTCCCAAAAGATGTGTCAGTCTAACTATTTTTGAAATAACTACAAAACCAGGTGCTCTATTTTGACAATTTTTGGTTGTGCAGATACTCCAAAGCCTTGGTCTCAACCTTTTTGAATCTCAATCACGCATTACTACACAATTATCAATTGATCATAACATCATTTTCGGACACTGTGACCAAGTGCCTTGCCTTATTCAGTTTCAGTACTGTTTTTAGTAAAAGCTGAGTACAATCCTGCATGTTGTTAAAACGGCTGCATTTGGGATTGAAATCATTTCCCTGGCTATTAGTCATCATGGCAAGACCTCAGTTTACTGCTAAAGGGCAACTGATTCCAATCCTAAACCGCATCATCCTTTTTCACAACATGCAGGATTTTACACAGCTTAAAAAACACACAAAAAGCTTTAAAAACACAGCACTGAAATCGATTGAGGCAAGTAACTTAGACACAGTGTCCAGAAATGTTGTTGTGATCAATCGACACTTGTGCAGTGATGCGTTACTGAAAGTAAATGAAACTCAGAGGGGTCGAGGCCAAGGCTTATATTAGGAGTATCTACGCAACCAAGAACGTGACTTCGTGGTTTTGTAGTTATTTAATAACAGTCAAGGGATACTATTTTGGGGGACATACTCTATCGTGTCACCTGCTCGATCACTATTAACAGGAAGATTGGTGCACTATATGATGGACTCGTTTATTTGGTGAAAAAAATGGCATTGGGTCAAAGTATGTCATGAAAAAGATGTTTGGCTAAATGGCCATCGCAGATTGGTCCTGTGTATAATATCATAGAATACCATGCAATGGCCGCCATTTCAAAGGACAATCTGCGATGGCCCTTTAGCCAAATAGGCCTATCTTTCCCATGACATACCCTGACTGTGTGCCAAATTTCATACCTTTATCATCAAACTGAATAATCTTATCACCAATCTGCTGTACTACTATGCTTTTCAGTCAGATTGGTCTTAGTTTGGGAAGCAAACTGGTTAAGATCTTTACCTGAATTTTCCTATTCAAATTTTATTTCTAGAGTAACCAATATTATTTTTATTATTATTAAATGGTTTATTTAAAAAACATCATATCGCAGCCTCGCGGCCGAATTGTACAATGTTTTACCTGATCTACACATATTGTTAAAAGACAATGCTTACATACAAATAAGAAACGAGAAACTATGACACATAACAGTAAAAAACACTTATTGAATATTACATTTAAGGAAAAAAAATGCATAATCAGCCCTTGAGCTAAAACTATAAACTTCTTTGATAAAAATCAATTTAAAGAATCAGTTTTGTAATAACCAATAAATATAAAGTGAAAAAGTAAAAGAGTTGTGTTGGAACATGACATATACATTAAAAATGTAAAAGTTATACAGTGAGATACAAGAGACTGAGACTGGTCAATTAATAAGCTGTTGCTACTCAATAGAGATAGATATTACTTCGCATTATAAAGTCTTATCAAAGATGGTATTGGGCTGTTTCTCATTCTTGTTGTTCTACAGCGAGGCTCTGGAATGTTTTTACTATGTCTTAACTGTTTTGCGTTTTCCGCAGATGGAAGACAATTCTGAAACTGTTTTGAATGGGTGATTGTCTTTTGCATGAACGAAGTACACAATGATACTCGCCTTTCTTCTACGTTTTCCATACCTAGCACATTTTTTGAGTTCTCATAACTTATAAAACGTCTGCCAAGGATGATTCGAAAAGCTCGTTTTTGGATTGACTCAAGAGCTAAGCACTGCTTGTTGGTGAGACCACTACTCCAGACTGGAGCCCCATATTCCAAGATGGGGCGAATATAAGAACAGTACACTGTCAACAAGTCATTGTCGGGCAGACGATGTCGTTTGAGGACACGTAGCATACAACTAGCGCCTTGACCAAGGCTACATCTACAAGGGCATGAGAATTGTCGTGAGCATGAGGCGTGATATGATTGCCTTGATCCATGAATGATCCAGGATTGACAGGCTTTCGAGTCACAGTGTTTCATTATACTTTTGTCAATCCTGGCCAGCTTGGATTGGATTGTTTTTATTTAGTCTTGATTCCTTTTGTGGATTACTTGTTGCATCTTGTATTTTGGCCGAATAAATAATAATAATATTAATAATAATAATGATAACAATTATCACATCTGGGCATCGTCAAATGTAAGCAGCCCAAGCGAAGTCCCCTACTGGCCCGGAATTACGCAACAAATAGAGAAACTGGTCGATGATTGCGGAGCCTGAAAAACACACCAGAACCGACAGCCTACCGTACTTAAACACTCTTAAATGAAGGAGGATGTCACATGTGGCATTTTAAGACCCCGGTACATATTCCGATACGAGATGTATGCAACATGTAATAAAGCATTGCTTAATAACCCACATGTAAGTACGTTACACCCGCGAACAAAGTTTCATCATCATAAATTTTCTTTATCATACGTAAACAGTCGTACAGAGGGGGCCATGTTTTGGTTTGCCTCCATTTCCGTCAGAAAATCCGTTCACATCAAGCATGAGACTTCAAGAAACATGTCTGATCTCAGCAGACGACTTTTTTACGTCCCCCAGTTACTGAATATTTTGGAATTTGCTTTGCTGCGCAACAGTACAGGGTGTTTTTTTTTCATTTAAAACAATCACCAAGTTGGACTTTTTTTTTAAACTGCCTGAATTATTGATTAGTTAACATGAACATTTTATGCTTGAAACAAGGGCATGCAATGCTGTGCACCAAGTGACCAGAGCTGTGCGCTGGAAATTCGGACCGATCTGACCTTGTACCGGGCTACCGGATGAAATGTTTGATTTTTTCGCATCCAGATCCGATTTTACCGGACGCAATTTTAAAGTGTCCGGCGTTCTTGCGTCTGCTGTGGTCATGAATCCATAAATCGAAGCAAGACACTTGACGAATTGTTCGAGGACAAAACTCTCGAATTGTAATCTCCAATGATTGTTTGAAAGAAAACAAGTCCACCTCAAGGAAACAAACAACTGTTCACATGTTGTTTGTGTACATATTTCAAGTTTTTTGTTGTCGCTTCAATTATTTCTACTGCAATTTGTTCTACGTCAAAATCTAAATTGAATATCTGGACCGCTTTGGATGAGGTTAGTCTATTCCAAAAATCCTGTAAGAGAATTTGAAGTTGTGACGACTCATTTTCTCCGATCTTTTATTTTTATAAATATATATAAGCTATACTTACTTTCTTCATTCATTACGCCATACTCTGTACTGTTTGTAAATGTGTCTGTCTCTCTGTCCTGTTCTATTTTTTTCTTGTAATTTTTTATATTGTTCGGCGTGTGTCTTTCAAGATCGTTTCTTCTGCAATTGTTTGCTATTTGGGATACCGAATCTTCTGTGCCTGGGAGGTCTGTTTTTTTACCAACATCGACAATTGAATCTCTCTGCTTAGCTTCTCCCGAGCAAGTTCGTATATCCATTTTCTTATCTCTTGAAGCCTGCCGGTAATGCTGAGCCTGCATACTGCCAAAGTTACCCATGTCATCCCTACATTTTCTCGTGCAAATAGGACCCATTTTTGGACCCTAATTTTATCAAATCTGCTCTTAGATAATAGCCAAAAAGCTAGGGAGATGATCCTCGGCTATATTCGCACGATTCCACCTATTTTTAAACAAGACGGTCTCGTTTTTTACAACAAAAATTGTGGGGTCCCTTTTTATGCAAATTAACGACTCACGTATACATTTTTGAAACCCTAATCAAAATGATTGCGCCCGCGGTCGGTCTTATTGCGCCTTTCTGATTATCTTCTGTCTAGCCCCCCCCCGCTCCCGCAACCCCCCCCCCCCCCACCACCACCACACCGAAAAGTAATAGTAATTAAATACTGTTTAAAAATGTGCTCGTTTATTCAGAAATTCATGAAGCATATTCAAACGGATTGGATGTTTCCAAAGTGTCTTTCCCATTTGCAAAAGTTCTTTTTAAAAGCCTATCAGCCATTAGAGACACACTCTTGGGAAAAAAATGGTCCGGTTAACCGGGTTAACTTATTCCTTATGATGGGACTTGCGGTTTGGCCGAAGTCAATTGAGCGTGATCGGCTGACTGATAAGGTTTACGCACAAAACTCCGAGCCAACGAGGTTTTTGTATAGAAAGCTGCCGGACCACATTTTGCGAGAGTGTGCCCGTAATGTGCGAAATCTTGTGATTTAGACCCCATCCCAAGGTGGCTTTGAAGCAATGTTGTGATTCAATTGTACCTGAAATTACAAAAATTATAACCCAAAGTCTGGAAAGTGGCGTAGTTCCCTCCCATCTTTAACACGCCTATGTGCAACCATTGCTCAAGAAGTCAACTCTCGACCCAAAAAGACTTTAAAACTATCGTCCTGTTTCAAACCTGCTGTATAATTCAAAGATATATGGAGCGCATGGCCTTTTCAAAGGTGTCATCATTTCTGCGAGAAAATAATATAATAAACAGTTTCCTATATCTGCGTATCGTCAAGGTCACTGTATAGAGATGCCCTTGTCCACCCTGCTAACTGCAGAAAGATGCACATTGGTAGTGGGGCCGCTTTGGTGCTCCTTGACTTATCATTAGCATTTGACATCGTACTCCTTTGGAGTTCGAGAATCTGCACTGGAATGGGATACATCCTACCTGAAGGATCGGCATCAATATGTTTTATTTATTTTATATTTTATTTCATTTCATTAAAAGAAATACATAAATAGAAGCCTGCATTGTTTTGATTAATGTTACAGTGAATGACACTGAGTGACAAAAAGTTCGAATTATATGTATTCATCTCCAGACAGCAGCTTGCAAAGTTTGACATCCTCAACCCTCGCATTCCGGATACTCGCATCCAGCCTTCTACCAGTTACCGAAACCTTGGCGTCATAATTGACTTACGCACCCTTGATGTCACACACCCACTAGGTATCATCGGTATGCAAATATGCCCGTTTCCATCTTCGCAACCTTGGATTCATTTGTAAATATCTCACCCGCACAGCTACGGAGCATCTGGTTCATGTACACGCTTAGATCTCTGTAACTCACTCTCATAGGCCTACCGCAGCACCATTTCCAACATCTTCAAAATGCAGCGGCTCGTCTAGTTTCACTGTCTAAAACGCACAATGCATATTTCACGTGTCTGCATCTCAGCACGGATGTGCAAGTGCCCTTTCAAGAGTTGTTTACCCCCCCCCCCCACTAAGATGACCTTGCTACGCCTATGCATTGCCTTCACCATGTCAGATCTCATCCAACAATACAGACCGTCACGCAGCCTTCGTTCAGCCTCAACACTAAAGGCACATCACTCATGGGGGATCGTTCTTTCTCACACGCCGTTCCCAAACTCTGCCAAAATTATCCACTGTTTTACCTCCCAAGGGAAATTTGGAAACAAAAATGGTCGAACCCACGACCTCCTGCCTACTAGTGTAATCGTCTCACTACTCGACCATCAAGTTTGCAGGGTCTGTTGACTGGTTCGAATCTGATGTAAATGTAGCAGCGGGTACCGCAAATAAACTATTCAATAGAATAATTTGCGTGGAAGTGATGTAACTATCTGTAGTCGAGTGGTAAGACGTCTGCACTAGAAAGCAGGAGGTCCGAGGATTCGAGTCCCAGCCGAGTGATTTTTTCCCAACTTTCACTAGGGAGGTAACATATGGAGTTCAGTGTTTATGCGTCGAAAATGTACATCACCCCGACGCAAAATTATGTTATGAATACCATAGAGTTCTTCATTGCAATTATTCAAATTATCTTTTAAGACAAAACATTGTTCACCTTACGTTTGCAGTTTAATACAATGTAGAATCCATTTTAATTGCTTATTGTTGTAGGATGCGTCATGAGCGTTTTACTTCGCGGATAACGATTATATTTCAGTTTTATTATATTTAAAGTTATTGTTTATTATTGTTATTATTATTATTGTTATTCTGAGTTATTTTTCACCTGCTTTTTTTCCCCTTATCGCTTATTGTATATGTATTTTTAATGTAATATTCATACATTTGTATTCATTACAATTTGAATTTATGGAAATTCATGTAAAAAGATAGATGAACAGCATTACGGTTTAACATGAATTGAAAAGAAATATTTAAACTTCACCTCACCCTTTACAGCGATTGATACAGTCATTTTGTCGATCAGCTCACCATCTGCATCGAACGCTTCGCATTGTAGTGTCTCCCCATGGATGTCTTTGTTGGGTGACACATCGACACTACTGCTTACGCTCAAACCGTCGACAGTGTCGACGCGTCTGCTACTGACTTGTGTTACTCGCCGGCCAGCCAAAGTCCACACGAGTTCTACTTCGTGGTTCACGTCTTTTATCAAGCATGTAAATGCCTGATCTTCTCCTTCCTCAAGGAGTGCTACTCCATCATTGGCAGGAAAGTCTTCGATTGAATCGCAAAGGAACATTCTAGGGATAACTGAGGGAAATGAGGAAGTAAACCAATAATGGAAGCAAGAACAAACTTAGTGTTGGTTCCAAAACGTCCTTAGCGGTGCTATATTTCAGCGCGCAAGGTGTGATGAGACCGTGCAGCGACTCGACCTAAGCGGGCGCCCTTTACACACACTAAAAAGTCGCAAAGGAGGTCCAAGGAATCTCGTTTTTCTGCTCTTGAAGTTCCGAGCACAATTTTGTAGCATGAACATCTCTAATTTATTATATATACGTACTGCTGCAATTTCCAAGACACATGTTACAGCTTTAAAACGTATAAGGGTCGGATAAACAAAGCATCCTCCGTATGGAAGAATCGATCAGTTTGTAGCAAATAAACTTTGCCTTAAAAGATTAAAAATATCACATCGGTTCACATTTTGACTAACGGTTTTCAGAACAGTTTTTCCCCACCATTGCGAACGCGTGGTTACTTTGCATAGTATTGTGATATGATACACGATTCCCAAGACGTCATTTTCTTGCCGTTCGTCGACGGAGTCAAGTTCGTGGACGATATGCATGCTGCTGCGCGGTAAAAAGGCTGTACCGTCAAGAACGTCTTGCACCAAAACTAGAAAGGACAATGACACGAGGACAATTAATATAAGAAAGGAATGCATATGTTCATTGCCAACTTTTACACAGCTTATAATTGTTTTGTTTTCTTTCAAAAGAATGTTACATCCAGATGATTCGTTTTCAAGTTTTATCGACATGAGCCAATTCCTCAAAGTTCAATTAATAACATGTCAGTTTGGTATCTCTGTGAAGAGCGGGGGAAGTTTTTGCGTAACGTATCGGATCGGGGCTAGCGGTAATTTGTTAGGCATATAGGTTTGAATAAAAAAGGGGAAAACATACCAGTCATAATGTCATCGATTGCAATGTACGAATGAGACCCGAATTTATGGACTGCCTCAAGAGCAATGTGAAACTTTGATGTAGCATTTTTCACACAACTTCTGGTTTTTAACCAAAACGTTCCATTCGTGTATTGACCGCTTCGCGTAAAGATGATTTCACCCTCACTGATTGCCTGATTAACTGGAAACTGGTACACATTGAGGGTCCCTGTGGAAACAATGAATAAAACGACAAAATTTTGCATTTATTTTGGACTAGTCTCACAAAGAAATCCGATTCATTGCTACTTTACCTGAAATTATGCTCTAAATAACCGAACAAGCTCACGTTACGTGTGACGATGTCAAACCGATGCACTACCAGCATTGGACCCCATGCAATTGGCTATACAGTGTGTGCAAGGTATTGCAGCCTGATTTAATATGATTTAAAATGCATGATCTTAAACAGTTGACTTCTCTCATGTCCTAAAAACTTTACTAGAATTTTATTTCTGGGGTTCAGGTAAATTCCCCCCCCCCAAGTTGAAATATACCCTTTTGGCATAACCGTTAGCTGCAAGTCCCAATTTAAACAAGTAAATTGTACACCTCAACTGAAGCATGCGGCGAGGCGCCCTCGGGCAACCTGAAATCGACCACTGTGTTGGTTTCATCCTGGGATTCCACTGGAAGTCATACTATTATATTATTTTTCTTACTGAAGTGAACAGGGAGCCTCCAATTGACTTTACCAATAATAGTTAGGCTATTGCCAATAATTGAAAAGAGCAATCCCACTTAACACAATTATGGGTACCATTAACAACGTCAAACACAGCTGTCGTTTATACCAACACTGTAAAACACCCAGTTAAATTTGACTAGAAAACAATCTTACTGCCAGCTGACTTAAGCTATAGTCAGTTGTGTGCAAGTTTTTCTCTGTGTGTGTTTTCTTGTCAAACTTGACTGGAGTATTTTCAGTGTGTAGTCCAAGAACAGTAGTATATCCCTCTACAATTCTCTCTCTAGGCAAACCCACTACAAGCTTCGCCGAAGGTTATACTTTTGCTCACGAATACGGGCATACTAGCATAAAATCCAAAGGGTCCCAAACTCCTGAAGTTGCCATTCGTGGATTGGAAACTGTACAGTTAAACGTGATACCTTGGTTCATTTCCAAAATTATAATTATTAAAACATCAATTCACGTATCATTTATCATAAAAAAACACGTTAGAAACATATTGCGAGAAAGGTATCGAACTCTTACCCATGTCCCTTCCAAAGATATTGTACCAGAAACTGAAGCACCACTTGCTATCCGGTCGTTCTCTACTTGGCGACACGACAGGGCTCACTAGTATTGCGTTGTTGTTGTTGTCTCTAGACACTTCATAGATGATGAACATCTCACTTGTATCTGTAAAGAGTGAGTTTTAGAAAGTAAACTAAACCAGATAACTTTCCATGACATTATCGTTTATGGTGTAATTATGCCGGCGGATTTTCATAAAATTCAGCAGTGGTATAAGTTGACTTGTTATCTTTGATGCACTTTAGTCAAGTTAAAGCAGATATAAAACAAAACATGAAATTCCAATTCCTACTATCGATTGCGGTCCTGTTTTTAAAACATAATCACAATTATTACATTAAAAACACATTCGGCTTTCAGGATGGACATCCGATCAACTTAATGTTTAGATCAAAACAGGAGAGATTTAAAAACATTGTCTGATCCAAACACTAACTGCCTAACGGCTTGTCGAAATGTGACCCCATGGTATACACAGGTTTTCGCCCCTCCTTCACCAGCCAGTTGGAGCTGTCCTCGTTGGATTGTCTCCAGCCACAAAGCCCTTTATCGAAGGTGCAGTTGAAGTCTTTGCTTGCTATAACAAATAAAAACGCATTTGAAACCAATATCGAAAAGGGGGTTGTACATCGTTTTACTTAGGACCAGTAATATATGTTTAAATGGATTTTCAGGAGGCAACTGTAGTTGAACAACAACAACCTCAATGCAACGAGCAAGCCTCCAGATGAAAAAAAAAAATACGCAATATTCTTTTTATATATGTAAGTTTTTAAGTATGTAGTGTTGGGAGCAAATAACACTACATGTCCTCCACGCGAATCAGAATGCAGAAAATCACATGGGGCTTGTGAACTACATGTTAGCCTATAAACACGTTAACAGATATATTAGCTAAATATGGATCTGCGATTGAGAATAACAAAAATCTGGAATATACTGGGCGGTTACAAGGGCGGATCCAGAACACAATTTTTGAGGGGGCCCAAAAAATTTGGTCCCCCAAAAAAGTGGGTCCAAAAATTACGGCGTGGGGTTCGGGGCCCGCTTAAGGGCCCCGAAATTTTTTTGGATTCTAGATGCTCTGTGGTGCGATCTGAGGCAATTTCTGACCACTTTAACCAATGTTTTTTGAGGAAAAGATGGTGGTGTACTCATTGCCTGCCTTTATTGCGACGTCACATAAAAAAATTAAAAAATGGTTTCGTTTTTGTTGGCCATGGCCCCCTTTGGCCCCCCCCGGATCCGCCCTTGGGCGGTTATTCTGTGATGAGAGGCAGTCGGCCCGGATAACTTTCTGTAACTAAAGTAAGTAAACATGTTTCTGCAGCCCAACAGATTAGCTGCGTACATTATATATTTTGTCTTTGTCGGAATATTTTCGAGTTTCAAATTGAATTCGAGTTTCGAGTTGACATTTCAAATATCGTGTTGACTTTTCAATATTCGAGTTGAATTTTTGAGTTTCAAGTTTTAGGTTGACTCTTCGAGTTTTCGAGAAAAAAAATAAGGTTGGTGTCGCCTTTTCAAGATTCAAGTTTGACTTTTGTTCTTTGAGTTTAGAGTTTGATTGATCACATGAAGATTGACATTTTGTTATGAATTACATTGCTTCAATTTCATGTGAGTAACGTGCTCGAAAATCAAAATATCGGACACAAGACGTATCGATACCAGTGTCGAATATTTCACCAGCATCTAAGCACCTTCAGCTACGGGTATGACTCGTCTTGCCTCAAAATGTGAGAATCGATACGTATGTTTAATTTGAAACGGCATTACCATGTGGATTGAAAGGAATACATTTTGGGAATTTGCAAAAATGTCTACGGTGGAATCGACAAAATATTGCAAATGCCTATATTTTATGTAACTTCGTTCGTAAAACATCATTTACATGACTGCTCATGGACTAACAATGCATAAACTCATCAGGGGCGCATCCAGGATTTGGCTGGGGGCTCACAATTGTTTTTCCATTTTTTTGAGAATTTTTATTTTATTTTTTTAAAATATTTTGGCTGCAAAAAAAAATGGGTTTTTAAAAAAAAAAATGGGAAATGGACTATTTTGACGTTGGTGGCGCCATTTACACCCCTATTCTACTGCTCAAAAATAGACCACATACATATCGCTACGGTCAAATCGTGGGACGGGTGCGCCTTTGAAGCTCAAATGCGGAAAAGACCGTTGTTCTAATAGACATAGATCTAGTTTTTCGTTACTTCTCCCCTTTTCTTCTATTCCCAATCTACTGGCTTTGTACATTTTTTATTTTCGGCGTCACTTTTGTCAATAAGCAGACTTTAATCTTGATGAAACTTGGCCTACGCTAACACTCCATAGTAAAGTTGTGCATGATGACGTTATTGTCACGTGATGTCATCCTGAAAGTGCATTTTTAATAGACTAAATCTAGAGAACTACGGGCCGATTGGGTTGAAACTTTGTATGCACACACAACGGGATATGTTGCAGATGAAAATTGAGGTGATGCGTTATGATGACGTCATCCTGTGATTTGTTTATAGATTTCTCATTTTTTCATCTCATCTGAAAATTTCACGAACGAAACGCACTACAATGATTTTGTTTTGGTATTAGGTTTGTTAGTTCATATACATATGCACACATTTGAAGAAAAAATGTTACAGGTCATAATAATGTCATCAAAAATGTGTTTGAAACACATATAAGGGTATGTTCGATCGTTATGAAACTCAGTAGGTTAGCAGATATTGATGAAAGTATTCAAAATCTGAAGTGACCTCATGATGACGTAATCAGTTGATTTTGTTTTTGTTTTTCAATATACACAATTTTACATGAAATGCAAGCTGATTGACTTTTCAAACTAGACACAAGCCAAGACCCGAAGCTAAGGTTTGGTCCTAAAGAAGTGACGTCATAATGATGTCATCATTTGGCATGTGGTCTGGACAGCACAATAGGATTGAAACTTTGTAAAGACATAGCCACGTATGTTGCTTGGGTTGACTTTTCGAGTTTCGAGTAGACTTTTCCTGTTTCGGTTTTTTTTTCATCTTCTTTTTGTTCTATCCCATAGATTTTGTGTATGATTTCTTTGGCATTCACTTTGGTCATTAATCTTTGTCATGATATCATTCAAAGTAAGCATAGGACAAATCCCTCGAGCAACGTTGTGTACTATGGAGAGACGTCATGATGACACCATCATGTGTCATGTGACGTCACCTTAAAGGGGCATTCTTCATAGGCCTGTATCTACTGGGTGTTTAAACAAAAATCCCGCTTGAAAGGATTTATATGGTCAGACTATACTGTAACGTTGGTGCCGGGCCGCCGGCAGAGGGCGCCAGCAGGCCCCCTCTCCCTTTGACGACGGGCCTGCCTTTATTACGAATATTTGAAACTATAATTACAATTTGGCGGCACGCTGATAGCCCACAGCCTAAATCCACCATACGTGCCACTTCCATCAGTTGTGAACCTCAGCCACATTGCTGGTCCATCGGAGAGTGCATCAGGACCAATATTTCCCTTGGACTCAAATATTGTAGTTGCTAGGTCCGTGTTGTCGATGCCGTCACCACCCGTCAATGTGTCACAACATTTCTCCGTGCGGAAAATGGAAGTAATGACTTGGATCCGCCAACCTTCGATTGTCTGGATAATCCAGCTGATGTCCATGTCATTGGCATATTTGTTTGGGTAGAAAGGTGTTGTTAAATGTGCCGTCTCGTACGGCCCTAACAATAAGTTGATAGTTGTGGCGGACCCATCTGTACCTGAAATATATATATGGGAAAAAAACACTTCCCGGTGAGGCACTTTACTAATGACTTGAAAAGGGAAATTTTTGCCTCAGGAATGAGACCACAATAATTAAAAATGTACAAATGTCTTTAATTGTTTTATTTACTGGCAAATAAATTAGTCGGGATTGACTTGTGGTTGACTTGAATAAAACTCATGCATGCAATTCTTGATTAGCAGGCCTATGTATGGCTTTGATATAGAAAGAGATAAAAACAATATGGACTCTTTAATTTTCGAAGAAAAAGGTGAGTTACATTCAAACTATTTGACTGAATATTTTTAACTCTAAATTGTCGAGTCCATATTTTCTGTCGGTCGGAGTGAATCTTCACTTTGATGGTGGGTGAATTTGTACTCTTTGAAATTAGTACTATAAGGAAGCAACGTTCATGAAACTAATGACGTGGGCTATTGGCGTTACCCAGACACGCACGTTTCTCAAACCCACGATAGTGGGGTTAAGAAATCATTCAAAACTAGCTACGTTTTAATCCTTCAAAATGTAGTCCTTGGAAAAGCTCAAAATATGTTGCATAGTGAGAAGTTGGTGCTACCCTGTTTGGAACGCACAATCAAAATCGTAATAAATTTGAAAAATAATTCACTAAGTAAACGCTTCATTTAAGCATAGGAAACTTATGAGGACAGAAGGCGGCACAGATATCCCCACATCTCAAATAGATTTTTAAAAAAATCGACCTACCTCGTAAAACTGAAGCCATCCATACAACAACAATCATGACGGTGAGATACGCCATTGTCCTACGACATTTGATTTTCATTGAAGTTCTAGAATTACAAATTCCATAAGAAAACTATTAGTACATTTTTTGGTTGAGCTGGTTTCGGAAAAATGAAAAGAAGGCGCATTCCCCCCCCCCCCCACACACACAAGTGCGTAAACACCTTTAATCGAGGACCCCTTATTGTCCCTCTTTTGTTTGTACTCATTTTAGGAAGACCTCCCATATGTTTTGTACACGTTTGTCAATTGTGGACCTTTGGAAATAGGTAGCCCTATTGTTCTTTATTGTTTTAACAATAAAAAACAATGGGGCTCCCTATTCCCAAAGGTCCACAAATGAGCGTGAGTGGGTTTGTTTTTGCATTCAATTGGGGACTTTTAAAAAAGTCCCCAATTGAATGCAAAACAAACCCACTCACACTCATTTGAGGATTTCCTATTGTTCCTCTTTATTGAGCTTTTGTCGATTTTTCTAATCGAGGACGTCCTGGATTTGACTCCTGTCGTCAAATACACTTTTTTTACTCGCAGTTTGAATACTCTTTCAACCAATTTTTTTCATCATGATTTTCTTGAGTGTTCGCCTTCTTTTTTTTGCGGCGGATAACCCTTATCCCAAAATGCCTCTAAACCTGTTTTTCGGAGAGGGGGAAACCTTCTGTGGACCTGGCTCAGTACACAGAAAGTTCTCACGACCTGCGTCGTGTGGACGAAAATGGCAATGTTTGCCACAGGTTTGTTTATGATGGTGTAAATCGAGGATTTCTTATTCTTCCTCATTATACTAACTTTTGTGCAACGGCTGCCATTAGTTCTCTTCTCCTTTTTTGGCGACAAAATACCCCAACCCAAAACATTCTCTTAACCTGTTTTCCAGCAAAAAAAAGGTTCACGCTTCCTGTACCCTGTTGACCTCTTTTTTTTTGAAGTCGATCCAATTGCATTTTATGTTAATATTTGTAAATAGAAGAACATATTAAATTACAAAAAAATTGTTACAAAAATCAGTTGATGAAGTCATGATGACGTCATTTCAGATTTTGAATACTATTATCGATACCTACCCACCCACCGAGTTTTATAACAATCGGACATTCCATTAATATGTGTTTTAAAAACAAATCACAATTTGGATGACGTTATGATGACGTCACACATTTTTGTGAATATATATTACCTAGAAAACCTTTTACAAAATGCATTTTTAATTTATCACGTTCTGTTCATGAGATATGACTTAAAGGTTAAAACATTGAATAATTCATATTAAATCACATGATGACGTCATCAAGACGTGATTGCAATTTGTTTTTGTCCATAACACGGCCCGGAATACCTGCAAACCAATTTTGAATCCAGTCGGACTTTCAGTTCTTTAGATATAGGGCCTTACAATATATACTTTTAGGCTGACGTCAGGTGACACGTGATGACGTCGTGATGACTTCATGATTTGGCATACATCGTTAGATCATAATGGTGGTCTTAGTGTTTGCCAGGTTTGAAGACGATCGGATTTGGAAAAAAGTCGCAAAGTGCTGCTGAGAACGAACATACGTGTTACCCTATTGAAAACATATTGAAAAAAAAGAGGAAAACACAAAAAGATAACGAAAACAATACTGTTTCGGTGTGTATACCGAAAACAGCTCAATAGTACCCGATGAATTACAATATGAACTTTCCAGTTGGTAGTTAGCATCACATAGAACACAACGCACGTACGGTAGTACAAGCATGTGAACGTAGCCTCACAGGTTGTCTGCGGTTGATTACTTACAACAAAATACGTGTAGCAAAAGAATCAGCCCTTCGTAACCGATTTAGAAAATTGCGTTGTTTTACCTGGGGATGAGAAGGGCAAGGAAGGAACATGGCGGCGCCCATGAACAGGACGTGCGTTAGACAAGTTTGTGAAGAAACCGGTGAAATTTAACCGTTTACAGAGACAAGCTTTTGGAAGATTTGGATGGAAACGAGAGAGAGATTGCCAACGAAAACAAGGCTGGAACTGGCTACAACAAGTGGTACCAGTAGACCTACAACAAGCAGACCTAGACCCGTCATGCCCGTTAACACGGGCGGTGAAAAACCACCATGTTTACGGGTCTAACACCAGTGCCGGACCACACGCCAGGTAGGTTTTCATGTCCTCTATAGTATTAACAGAGATCGTAACTTAGGCGTCGTTATGAGTTTGGCTAAAAACCGTAAATCTCCGTAAATAAAGGCCACTCTTTGACATGTACAAAAACATGTAGAACTTTGTCAAATTTTGATTTTCATATTTTATTTGAGACCGTCAACCCCCCTGTACATGGTCTTCTGTACGAGTGTCATTTTGAAAATATGGCATGGTGCCCCGACTCTTTGTGCACAAAGTGTCAGTAACTATTTTTTGGCTCCAGACTATCACCCCCCCCCACTGGTCTAGCCTTGAAATAAGTTAGTAAAATAGAGGAAATAAAGAAACTTCCATTATTTTTTGTTAAGTAAATCCTTTCGTTTCACCTCTGAAGTGTATTTCATGTATGTCATTACAACTTTAACCATTGCCAATACAAATTCTTACTTTTAAAAAGAAAAAAAACTTAGGTTTAAAACAAAGGCCCATGCAGCTTTGTATGCGGAATGCAGTAATATGTACAAACAGGCCTACTAGTTTTTGTTTTGCCTCGGAAAAATTGTTTTCAGCACAAACCAAAACAATCATTCAAACCACAAAAGTTGAAAAACATGTTCCTGAAATTAAATTTATCGTTGAAAATTGCCAAATGACGAGGAATGCACTTTTAATTGTTTGCGATTTGTTGAATTTTTCCCGTTTTCCAAGCTTACGCATAACTTGGCTAGTATTAGTCCAGGTTTTGTTCAATTATGTCAGATAAATTTACATGTATATGCTGAATTAAAAAGGAAAGCAGAGAATAGTATATTTCTATTCACTCAATAGTCATTGCGGCATGGTTCATGCTGAATACATTGGACTTCGTATTTAAAATATGTCCATGGCCGGCTCTGTTGAAAATCATCCATCCTTGCATCTGCTTTTGTTACCCAAATAAAGCGTCAGATTTGCTAGTCTAGGGCCCAGTCTTTCATACACTCATATACTTATCAACCTGGTCTCATGATATTCATGGTCCTCCCATGCCTTATGCTTTTATATATGCCTTATCCTTGAATTCATCCTGTGCCGAATTCCACTGCACATTACTTCTGGTATTGTAAAATTGTTACACCAGAGCATTCTCGGATGGAACCTGGCTTTCTACGCTCAATAAGATCAATAGTTAGTACATGTAGCTTAGACCATGCTGATTTGGGCTAATGAAGCACTAAATATAATTAATACCAACATTTTAACCCACCTCATATTAATTACAAAACAAATTATTCATGAACTTTACTGCCAGGTGGATTTTAACATTGGCAAAGTGGAGGTCACAAATTGTAAACTTAATTAACAATCATTACGTTGGATCTTAATCACCTTGAACCGAGTGGTGATATCACAATAAAAAGGATGTGTTCACGTTTCGTTATTATTGATAATAGCTCCAGACAAACAAAGAAAAGGTCGGAGTATACAAGTTTCAAATTAGGAAGGCAGTCATATGCTCAGGGAAAGTAGTGGAAAAACAGTCAACTTACATGTGGGCCACAAAACAACTTTGTCAAAATCATGTTGCAGAAAATGGCCAGTAAAAGTATCTTAACTTGTTTAAGTAATCATTGAACTGCAATATTTATTGCTTTTAATGACTTAAATCCGCCAATTATGTCCACAAACTATGAAAAGCTGATCTCCAGTGTGGCACAAGTGGATGTTAATATTTATAGTCTGGTACCTCATAATTTGCTATTCTTAAGTACATTGTAAGTCAGGGAACATGTCAGTTCAACTAGCCACAGAGGGCGCCCGTCGCCCAAAACTTTTTGGCGGCATGTACAGGGGGCTTGAACTTTTCCAATGTTTGTTTTAATGTTTGATTGTTATTCCTAGTAGGCTACTACATATTTTGAAGGGGGCAGAACATTAAAAAGTGAAAAAAGTGAAATAATACCCGACCCTACGCAAGGGCATATACACATATGCCCTTCTTCCGGGCACACGACGATTTGGGATATACCTTATCCATTCTAACGTAAAGCACTGTCAGTTTTGCAGTACTCATCCTTACAGATTCCAACAAAGCCTGGTGTTGAAGTTTGGCTGGTTGGGGATTTTAAAACTGTCCCTCAAAGTTTCCTCTGTTGTGCGGTACTCCCTCTGAACATGCAAATGCATACACACGTGTGTCAAGATTATCAAGTAATGTTTTAAGTCGAGCGAACGTGTGTGGCTTCAAGGGAAACACTGGCCTCCACTTCCACTGACCCAAGTACAACTCCCACACTCAACATAATAATGTTTTCTTCATTTTCCAAAAAAAAGTACAAGTTTTGATCCCAAATCCAGTCCTCCAATTATTTACAGAATATTTCAAATTTCTCTTTCTCATCTCAACAGGTTCTGCAATGTGTGTCCCCGTTCAGTTTGCCATGGATGGCAGATAGAAGGAGAAGCCATTTATTCTGGTGGATGATCATTGCGTGTGGCTCCTCTATTGTCTTCCAGAATATTTGCTGCAAGTTTAAGAAGGAACTGCACCTCAAGAAATTATTCCTGTCTGGCTGCGGAATTGCCTTGTGTTGAACTGATTGCCGGAAAAACATTTCTCAGACATTGAATGCCTGTCCAGCGATGGTGATGAAAATGAAATTGATCTCACAGTGATCTGTGTTTACATTGTATACACAGTGACTTATGCCCCTCTCTACAAGCATGTATAATAATAATTTATAATAATTTGGGAGGCTAATCATCCTTACTCGCAGCTGGGATGCTGAATTGCGAAGGACGCGGCTACAACGTGGTCGGGCCGCTGGCACGTAAAGGCGCCTCTGGCTGCCGGCCACATCGACCCATATAAGACTACGGAGCACAGCCTGAGATCGAAAGTGTTTGATTTTTCCGGAGGGAGGAAAACCGGAAGGCCCGGAGAAAAACCCTCGTGGCACAGGAGAGAACCAACGCACAACTCTACTCACATGCGATCCGCGGCCAGGATTCGAACCGTGGTCACCTTGGTGAGAGGCGAGCGCTTTACGCACAAGCCACCCGTGCCACATGTATCAAATTACATGTATTTGTCATCATTGATCAGCTATATTGTTCAAGGAGTTAGTTCACACCACCTGTAACTATTTGCACAGCAACATGTATGAACTATCATTTAAAATGTATGCTCTTTTTATTAGCATGGTCAAGATAGTAGTAATGTGAACTGTAACCATGACTTTAATGAAGGATATTTCTTCAATTTTTATTGGATAGCCAAGTTTAATTTTAAAGGGTTTATTTTAGGCTAATGGCAATCAAGTCATCTACAAACAGTTTGTCCAGCTCCAAATGTAAGAGAAAAACTAAATAATGTCTTGAAAAAGCACTGCATACCTGCATAATTAATTACCATAATAATGAAATTTTTGGGTTCATTTTGGGTTACTGACATAATTCAGTAATCCGCAATGGTCTTTCAGCTTCACATTTGTGGAATTGCCTGGTAAGTAGATAGGATGGGGGGAGGGGTACGGCGACAAATCCCATTATCCCCCTCCCAATATATCTCTCTCTCCCAATATATATCTCTCCCTCCCCCAATATATATCTCTCTCCCGATATATCTCTGTCTCTCCCAATATCTCAGTCTCGGAACCAGACCATGCTCTATCTGATATCAGTCGCCGTCTTGAAGATATCTACCTAGGCTCACAGCAACTGGTACGCGAGTCTACAGTCACTTATAAATAAATAAACAAACAACGTTTTCTTAGGTTTACAAAACAAAGTTTGAACTTTATTAAAAACATGTTACTTTAACAAAATATAATCTATAAACAGAGATTTAGACGAGGAGAACTCTCAATACCCTTATGACATCATCGTAATATTAAGAGGAGGAGAACTCTTGGTACCCTTATGACATCATGATTATATTAAGACGAGGAGAACTCTTGATACCCTTATGACATCATCGTTATATTTAGCCGAGGAGAACTCTCGATACCCTTATGACATCATCGTTATATTAAGACGAGGAGAACTCTTGATTTCCTTATGATATTATAATTTTATTTAGTGAGTAAGCGTTGTTGCCAATTTCTTTATCATCATAGATAAAACAAAATGGTACACTTTTAAGTTACTTTTTATAAATATCTCGAGGTTTTTACACTTAAAAATTGTATTAGCGGTCCTTTGAAAAATCTGGCTTGTGCGATAAACCCGACGCAAAGTTATTAAGCCGCCTAGCCTCTTTTTCACATGTTGCGATGGGTAGTCATCATCTGAAAAATTAGAGGTAAAATAGGCATTTACACTCAACGTTTTGTCACAAACATCACATAAACTAATGGGTGGCTAGACTTTTAGCGATAGTGTAGGTTTAATAGAAAACAAAATCAACATGAAATCGCCAGACTTTAATGTTAAAAACCATTTACGTTTTGGTTGGTGACTGCAGGTTGAGTGTTGACGTCCGTACCTATCGACATATTATGTTGAAATGACACGGAAATACTGAATTGCGGAAGATTTTCTGGAAATTTCCAAAGCTAAATTTAGTACCTGACGTTCGTAAGCTATACAACCCGAGGACAATAGGCTGGTATTTCCTTACAATACAGGCATGAACTAGAACGGGGTCGCAAGTCTTTTGTGTGATGTGACTGGTGAAGGCTATGACCGTGTCAGGTATAGAGCGCCGAAGGTATGGATAGTATAAAATTAGCAAAAAGGTATGGAGCGCCAATCGTACATTTAATTAAAAAAAATATAAAAAAAAAATAAAAAACTGTATTTCAAAAATAAATTATTTATAATAAATGAATCATTTTCAGAGTGAACACCCTAATCTATCTGATAAAACAGATCAATGCGATCACCAGATTGTCATCGAGAATGGATTCTTAATTTGTGAAACGTGCGGTGAAATAATCTCACGTTACTTTGATTTTTCGGCAGAAAATGCGCAAGAAGATCGTATCAATTGGTCCATTTTAAAGAGGAATCAAAAGAAAAACCTTGAGAAACTGATTTTTTCTGTGTCCCCAGAGCAAGACTCAGAAGACGTCCAAGAAACGATCAATAAATATAACGAGCTCGTTAATTACAAAACATTGAGGGGAAATGGATGTGTTAAACGATCAATATAGCCGCGTGTTTTGATCATGTCGTTCAATGAGACAAAGAACGAGTTAGAGATTTATTTAAAGTGACTCAAAATCAATTTAATAAAGCTTTAAAAAGATACAATGAACACTACAATAAAGGCGGGGCCGAGGGTGACACCCTAAGAGGTGATATAGAGGTATAACTCCTTGGATTGCTTTCATAATGTTTATTTACCGAGAATTCGAACTTGTAAGTTTTTCGATAAGAGTTTTTTTTTCTTTAGTCAGCTGTTCGTCTACCTGTTTTTTAACTTCTTTTTCAAAGTCTGAATCGCTTTTAATTTTTTGAAGCTTGGTGCTGGTCTTTGTTCTAAGTTTTTACTTAAGCTCGTTAAACTTTGCGAACTCTCTCGTAATCAATATAAACTCTTCGTGCGATATATCTCCGTCGTTGATGGCTTGAGACACGTATTCTTCAATCGTATTAAGTTTGGAGTCCGCTAGTATTTTAATCTGGTCGTGTTTTTTTAGCTTGGTGGATAATCGCTTAGACGCGATTCTAAGCAGAATATCTACACCAAAAGCGCCTATAAACGTTCCTTCTAGCACCAATCCAACGGGGGCTGATATAACACCCAAGAGAGCGGGAATACTGACAGCCCCCGCTATAGCCCCCAATCCTTCTAATCCTATCTCTACGTAATTAATAGTGTCGATCACTCTCTTCATTTTTTTATAAGTGCGCTCTCGATGGTCTCTCTCTTTCAAGATTAAAGATCGAATCTCTTCAATCTTTTTAAGTCTGTATACTTTTGTTTCTTCGTTACTATTTAATCGGAGTACATATCCAGAAATATCGGGGTATAACACCTTATTATCTAGATTTTAAAATTAAAAGATATCCAACTCTATCATTATACCCACACCCTTGTTGTTGATGATCTGTCCTTTTTCACCTACGATTGAAAATGTCAGTTTGTCGATTATACCGTTTTTAAGTTTTTTTTTAAACCCTCGACTCTATCAGGCTTGGGTTCGCGCGTACCCAGTGGTACGATTTTTAAGATGTCAGACGGACGACCATCGAGGAAATTTTCACTCGTACTTAATTGTGGGCAGCGAATAAATTTTTTTTTTAACGGATTAACGTTGTAAGACCCCGTATACAACATTTTGGGTACCAGTCTTCCTTTGGGTAAATTGAGTAATCAAGAAACTTCTCTGTTTAAACGCAATTTGAGATTTACGTCGGTTACCACCAACGTCAGCTTTTTAGATTCTCTAAATATTCTAAAACTTACCCCAGGTATAGAATTTAAAATTAAATCGAACCAATCGACGTCGTACCACCCCGGTGGTATGGTGACCGAACCGGTGACTCCAGGTGGTAACGGCAGTAAATGACTCGGAGAAATAAAATCTAAATTATCACCAGACACGATAATACTCCCCCGTATTGTTATCCCCGTATTGTTATCCTCGCTTGTCTAATTTCTCTCGCTCTAGGTTTGCTTATTCTACCTTCGATATATTCTAGCGTTAGCTTTTTACCTTCTTTGATGAAGTTTTTTCTTACAGATAAAATTGTTGTTATTAAAAATATAAGCGTATTGTCTTGTACGTCGGTTAGTGTTCTTTCTTGTCTTTTATTGTGTAAAGTTCTTGTCTTTTCAAATACTTGTTCTATTTCTTTTTCGATCGATTCTAAAGCAAGATCGTTTATTACTCTATTGAAAGTATTTTCGTCGTTAATTAAATAGTCGTATGGTATATCAGGTATCAACGATTCAATAAAATCTCTTTCTGTTCTTACTTATATATCTGGGTCGGCAACCTCTGGGTATATTCTTCTATCATCATTACGGGTTTTTTTGCTGGTCTCCCATCTATATGCGTATACCAATCAATATCCGTGGAGCTGGAAATATTAAAAAATCCAGGGTAAAACATCACCCTTTTTACGCGTACAGATTTTTGACCGTTTAAATTATCTACGACGTATTCTAATTTAAACGTCTGCTCATTTTGAAACAAGTGAAACGAATGCATTTCCTTAAAAGTCTATTTACATTAAAACTGAAACAAAAATAACATGTCCTTTAACTGTTTTTAACATCGTTTCCCGACTTAATCTCGGACTATAAAATATCTCACCTCAATACCAACGATGCCATAGTTTGTTGGAAAATAGACCCCATTTCTTTTTTATCAAAATCAGTTAAGCTTTGCGATCTATTACACATACAAGAGATCAAAAGACTTATGGCTTAGGTCAGCTTTATGCTTGGAACGAAAACACAAAATCGTTTGCCCCCTTGCCGTTAGACCATTATAAAAACACGACTACACTCGACGATTTTATCAACCCCATGGTTATTAAAGATTGGAGTTCAGACGATCCAAATATACACGATGCTTTTTTTAAGCATTGGAAGAATCGTTATCTCGAACAAGACGACATCGTCAAAATGGCTTGGTTAGATTTTATACCCGCCAAAAGGTCGTTTACCCCCGCGGGAATCATAAAGATCAACGAATCGATTAGATCTTACGTGTACGCTTTACTCTGTGCGCAGGCTCAAACAAAAACGAGCGTATTAACACCAGACACTGGATTAGACGCTCAGAGACAATTTAACGTCATCGTTGAAGATATCATCAATGCAGTACACGACATGGAAACGAGTATCAATCCTTTTCAAGACTCTTTGCGTGGAACGCACGACGGATATAACAACAATCTTCAAATCGTTACCCAGAGTATGACAACTGGTTTGCTGTTAGATTTAAACTCACAACCTCAACCGGACGACTCTTTTGATGACATCGATGACGTCGCGCCACCAACACCCCCAGAGCCTATAACGAACGATATTGTATCACCATTACCAACAACAACACCAACACCATCAGCACCTACACCAACACCTACAGTTTTAACCCAGGAGCCAACGAAACTACAAACTCATTGTTAGATATTGGTTTAATAGTTACTGCGCATGCTCATCAGAGTAGTGTTTACTTGTACGTAAGTAGTGTATACAGCACTTGTACGTTAAACAAGAGTTCGTCTCATGCACTGTTAAAAGCTCAGATGTTTGTGCCTTGAAGCTCCGTAAACGATCATGAATAAATGCCATAAATGGATGCCGAGACATAACACTCACCAAGACGAAAAATTATCGTTGACGGTAGGAATGTTAGCTATCGTTGGTATGGGTATTTTGGCTTACAAGGTAACGCGATAAGTCTCACTCTAATCTCACAAAAAAAACCTTACCAACTTTGTGCTGGTAAGGCTTCCTTTTTTGGTTAAACTTTAATTACAACTATAACTACCATCGTTTTTGCAGGTACGCAAACACCAAGGCTCCCACAGCCAAAACTAAAGCCCACACGTGTTCGGCCAACCACGATACAGACTCAGCGCGTTAAATATCCAACTTAGTACGCTGCCTATGATACCCGGCAGAGGACCCAACGCGCTCACGCCTAGTTTTTTAAGAGCAAATGCAAAATTAGCGAGTTGTTTTGAAATCCACTCTTTGATACCACCTTTTGGTGGAGTCGGTTTTGGAGGTGTTGGCGATGGTGCGGTTGGGGCACCCGCACCTCTGACGCTAGAGACGATGCTACTCACTATCGTACTGATGGCTAAACTAAAAGTGGCTAAAATACTCACTATGGTCACACGCTAATATTTTATTAATCGTTCAAGTCGCTCAATTTATCGTTTAACTCTCGTCGACTCTCCTCTCTGTGAGATTCGTCAAGTTCTTGTCTCGTGTCTGCAATCTCTCGGTCGAGTTCTGTGAGACGCGCTAAATTAAGTTCTAGGTTACCTCTCAACGTCTGAAGACTTTAGTCTACACCCTGGAGTTCTCTGTAACTTAATCCTTCCCTTTGTGCGCCGGTGTCGCGTTGTAAATCGTCTATAATCTCGGTTACCTCATCGGTGACTCTGGGTAGTTCTGTCATGGGGATACTCTCTGGTTGTATCAATCGCAATCGTTGACTTTGTTCGGCATTGAGTGTCTTACGTTCGTAATGCGTAAAACCCAATTCCTTTCTAATGAAATCTCTACCTGAAAGATGTAACTCTTTTGCTTTACTCTCTATACTCGGTAGACTCAAGAATTTTTTTGGGGTTTCTTTTATCCGTTAACCTTACAAAGGCTTTATCAGTTGCTTGGAAAGATACCTTGTTTTTATTGCTGACAAAATTTTCGTATCGCAGAGCTAATGGTTTATCGCCTCTGTTAAAATTCTTGTAAAAATCATCTACGCGATCACTTGTGACCCTGCTTCTTCCTCGATATAAGCCCCCATCTATGTCGGTAGTGAGGATAGGTGTATCAGGATTATCAAAGGTATCGTCCCAATTCAGATTGGTCTCTGCTACATCATCATCATCGTCGTAATCATCATTGTCGTAATCATAATCATCAAAGGGATCCATGTCAAATCCTCCATCAGCCATTTATTTTATAAACCTATTTAAATTACGCCGTTTTGATTATACTGCCCGGTAGTATACCCTGGGTCACCAACCAATGTTGCGTGGCCAGAGCTCCACTTATAATTTTTCCCTTTTCCGCTGGTGTCAAAGTTACTCATCGTTTTTAATATAACAATTTTTGGGGGCGCTGGGTGTAGTGGGTTGAGTTACTACCGGCACTGGTTGTACTACCGGCGCAGTTGCCTTAATTTTTAGTATCAGCAACCCCACTCCTATTATCGACGCTATAGCTTCCCACATCGCCCAAGAGCTGTTATTTATAGCGTCGTCCGATGTTACAACCATTTTTGCTAATTTTAATTTCATTTGTCTATTGTGCTCGTCTAAAGCTTTACCCTGCTGTATTCGTTTAGGATTTTTAGTCTTGGTCACTCTCGTTTCCGTCGGTGACGACGTTGTTTTTACTGGTGGGGTGTCTCTGTCTTTGCTGGTTGAACCGCTGGCGTTGCTGTCGCTGCTTTCTGATCTTCCATTTATTATATTAGGTTTGTTAAATTTCAAATGTTTTGTTGTGATAATCGTAGCTACTACGGTTGATATAAAAGTTCCGTACTTGTAACAAACGTCGCTCAACATACCAGCCATACTCGCGCTTATAATAGGATCAGAACTCAAGTCGTTGGTGAGTTCTTCTTCAGAATCTTTAGTGACGTTATATCCCAAAAATTGTACGGGTGTAACAACGGATAACACTCGCGAAAATAGACATAAAGTGTATTTGCCAACAGTTTGAACAATTTCATTTCCAAATTTAGTTTCGTACAGATGATACAGCTTTACGAGTTCTTTACTGTCAAGAGCTTCTATATGTTTAACGGTGTAATCCTTTCGCAAGTACTTTCTAGAGTTTCCAGCTGCTACGGCACCGCACAAACGATCTTTATATTCTGCGTTGTGATCTTGCTCGTTCGTTAAAGCAAGTTTTAGGTCATCTATCTAATTAGAAACGAATTTAATTTTAATGTTGCTGAAGCAACAAAGTTGCAAATGCGGAGATACTCGTAGGTGTAAAACGATAAATTAATCGAGATAGTTATAAAAGCCAAAAAATGCAAATACTCGAATATTGCTATCATTTACTTACAGCAAAATGTATTTTGTTGACATTTATTAAATAGGTTGCTGATTTTTGTTGATTAGCAAATTGTAATACATGTGTAGCTTGTTGAGTAGGTTGCTACTCACCTAGCTTATGTAACTTGAGCAACTAGCTTATTTAACTTGAGCAACTAGCTTATTTAACTTGAGCAGCTAGCTTATATTAACCTACTCAAGTAGCTCGTAACTAACTGGAGTTTTGGTGTGTACGACCAATTTACTATATTCCACATCTCTCAAACGTCGTTTTATATAATCTCGTTCTTCAATGGGTACGACGTCATTTTCGTCTAACGCTTGATCAAAATTTGTTTATCTTTGCAGTAAAATAATGCCAACCAAGCCGAATTTTCTCTATAATCTTTTAAAACGCTGTTGAACTTTTGAGTCAATAACCAACAGCTGTGATTTACGTGTCTTCTGCTAAACGCCATCTTGCTTAGCTCGCACGTCTTTTTACGATATTTAATCTCTTGATCCGAAGAGCAATCGTCCACGATAAACAGCGTGGCAACACCTTCAAAGACTTTCCTGTAAAAATCGATCGCTTCGTTGAGCGTCATCTTGTACAATTCCGGATCGCAGAGATATACCTCGGGATCCGCTTGAATCCACGTTCTTTCGATGTACGTTTTGTTTTTAAATATGGTAGGGCAAATGATGACTACAACTTCAAAAACGTTTTTATATTCTGACTCCAACAGATCCAAAATCCATTTGGTTTTACCCGAATTTGTTTTGCCGACGATTAAAGCGCAATATGCAGCTGTGTCATTTTAACTTAAAGGGAAAATACAACATTTGCAAACATCAAAAAATAAAACTACCAAATCATTTTGAAATACCTTGCTGGACTGTTAGTGAATGACAGTGTAAAGCATCCTGTAAAATCATGGCACCTGATATACTGTCATTTTCAAGAAAAGTGGTATTTTTTTATCAATTTCCAACGCTGATCGGCCGATCAGCGTTGGAAAAAACTGGCTTTTTTTTCAAATACTGGCCCCAATTGACCATCGCACTTGTTTGCAATCGATTACAAACCTATGAACGGGTACGAGCCAGCTAGACTGGTTCCCTGACCTTACAATTCCCCAATGTATGTAAACTGCTCTGTTTCTTCTTATATGGAGTCACGGAACCAGACTACAGGAAAATGATTGTTTTTCTTGGTTTTTATAGCATTTTCGAACCCAAAACCTCAAAAAAGTCAGTGTAACTATATTTGCTATATATTTCCAACCCCCCAATTCCATCCATTTCTGAAAATTACAGCAAAAGCAAATGATGTATATTCCCTTTAACAGAGATTTAAAATTCCCGTCTTCCAAGTTCAAGTGTGCATCCATGATTAAAAATACGTGCATCGTGAGGTCACCTTGACTTTCGGCTTCTCTGTTAAATTGAACGTTGATGCCTCCTCCGTCTTCAAGTTTCCTACCAGATCCGTGAGCGGAATTGTCGTTGTTACTTCTAAAATCAAGCCACAGACCGTACTTGTTTTTTAGATAGTCTCCGAGGTCATAACCCGTCAAATTTAAGTATTTGGATACTCCACGCCCGCTTTCGGTATCGCTGCTCCAAAGAACTTGATAATTTCGTTCCAGTGTTGATACTGGAACATGCCTTGAATATAGAGTTGATTGGGTTTACCTTCTACGGTCACCGATGTTTTGGTTATTTTTGGATTATAAAATCGCTGCGGATTTTTGTCCGCGGGATCTTTAAACAAAAACAAAATACCCTTGAGACTCCTGATGGGTTGATTGACGCTGACGTTCCAAAGCGTGTCCAATTTGTTTATGGATCTAACTTCTAGCGAGTGGATTTTATCAAACAGGTATTTCGTTAAACCCTTGTGTTTATTTCTGATGGTGATAGCTAGGTCTCTGTTGGTCACCACTTCGTATTCGAGAGTCAAGTCCGAGATAGAATACATCGCCGACGTATCTGAACTGTTGACTACTTTTTCGTGATCGTTAAACTTTATCTCGTACGTCAGAGGTTGTTTTAAACCGCTTGGGCAAAAAGGGTGATGCGAAGTCAGTATGTCAATGTCTAGGGGAATACAATATCTGTTACCATAAGCATCCGCGATAGCTTGATCTTTACCGTTGTTGGCGCCCGCGTTAGCATCTTGAGCCCCCGTTCTGAGTTTAGACACGTTTTCTTTTTCTATGCCTGAGTACGCCATGTTTCGAGTCGTCGAGCTGTTGAGCCAATTGCCTTTAAAGTTGTGATACACGTCGGCGTGACGATTACTCACGATTTCGTTACCTTGAAGTCTGAGGCTGATTTCACTGACTAAAATTCTGGCCAAATTGCCAAAATGGTTCTATTGTTGTCGCTTCACCGTCCAGTTCTAAATTGAAAGCTAGTTTACAAGTGCCGGGTACGATCACGTCGTCTACGCCCAGTTGAGGAAACTTGACCCTCAGCATTTGCCCCGACAATATACTACTGGGATTGTGGGTAATGACCACCTCTCTTCTCTCACCCTTGATAGATCTGGGTACTTTTAATAGTCTGCGGGGGTTGAGTTTTTCCGTACGCATTCATTTTATTTATAAAGAGTTTTAAATTTAAAGGTATCTGTAAGCCAAGAATCTACCAATAGCGTTCCTCCTGCAATAAACGCAAGTTCTCTTTCTATTAGTTGGTCGCTAGGCTCGTAAAAGTCTTCGAGTCGTTTCGTTTGTTGTCGTTGCCACTGATCTTTAGCGGCTGAGAGTTGTTCTTCCGCTAAATCGTGTCTCTTACGCTCTTCGTCGTCATCGTCATCTAATTTTGAAAATAAAAAAGTTTGAACCCGTAAAAGCTATGGCATTTACGATTGCACCTCCGACCATCATTACAACAGCCGTCGACCATTTACACGATAAAACCAACATCGATAAAAGGTAATCAGAGATTGGCTTAAAAAACAAGCGATCTGGCAAATTTATCTACCGGATCCTGCGTATGTACCCAGGCCTACGGGTACTTCGCGAGAGTTTGAAACACCAAACGACTTTTACCAAATGAATGTGCTATACCTAACCTGGGATAAAGTAAAACGCAAGACTTATATATCGTAAAGATTTACGCGAGATCTCCTTTGAGTTACCCCAAAACGTTGAGAGTAGACGCCGGTACCGAATTTAAAGGCGCTTTTAAACAATTGATGACCTCAAAAAACGTCCAGATTATCGTCGGCGAACCTGGAAACCACCAATCGCAGGGTAAGATTAACAGCTAAAGCGCCGTCAGAGGCGGTTAAACTAGAACAGGTCCGACAATCGCCGGCTAACCCAGTTAAAACAAAAGAGCAGAATTTACCGCAAGACGCTATGGTTCGATATTTATATTACCCGGGCGAGCAAGAGGGGGAGGGTACTTCGAGAAGAACCACGGATCCCATTTGGAGCGTAGACATCTTCAACGTTGAAAAAAGAATGAGTCAATTTAAAATGATTAACGGAAAAACAGTGACGACAGGCCCCAAGCTGTATTACCTGCAAGACGGGCCAAAAAGGAGTTTCATTACACAACAGCTTTAAGTCGTACCCGAAGACACGCAATTACCGCCGTAGTGACCAAAAGCCAGCGTGTTTATACCGTCCGGTAAAATGTACCTCTTTGTGTCCAACGGACTCAACGATAGTTTATTTTGAGATACGGTGTAAAGGATATGATTTTCCGACCAAATGTGAGTCATGGTTTCGTAATGAGATTTTTTGTTTAAGATGCAGTCGTAATAGTGTCGGTGTTTTAACATTTTAGGTCTTATACAAACGACTTCTTTGACTATTTTACTTCCAAACTCGTCTTGAAATTTACCGATCACTTTCTTATTGGTTGGGTCGTACAAAGAATGATCCGTTGGATAATTCGAAAGGTCGTATTGTTGCCCGTGTTGTTGCATGTCTTTGTATACATCGTCAGTGTGCACTACCAGTACCAAACTGTCTGTATCTGTGTACATCAACCTGATTTTCTCTTTGTACTTTTTTTTCAAATGGTTGTAATAAAAATCGTACATCAATGTCTTAGATAGATCTAGGATACTCACTCCGCAGTAAATGGGTTTGTTTAACACGGTTTTAGTTTTGTACTTTTCGACAAATGACAATTCGCATTCTGGAAATGACGTCATCGTATTGTAGCTCGGTTTCTGGATAATTTTTTCGTATTTAGCTTGATCGTCTTTGTTATTGTCTCTGAGTAGGTAACCGTCAATCCGGTTTCTGACGTTTTCCATCGTCTTACCAAACACGCTGTTGTTCATCAGTTTAAAAAAGTCTTTCTCAAAATCAGAGGTCGCTTTCGTTCTGAGTTTTTATCGATGTAAGATGCCATCCAATGCATTTGCTTAAATTGTAGCGCTCGATGCACCTTTTTAAGTCTCAAGCCGAGTTTGAGATACAACTGCAACGTGACGTAGTGCAAAACATATTTTTGGTTTGAATTAAGGGTACACGTTAATTTTTGCACGTTGCTACTAGGTTCGCTATCTAATAACTCGTTTTGATAATCAGACATCCATTCTTTGGATATGACGATATTTTCTGGCGCTAGGGGGTAATCGGTGTGCAGATTGTGAAGATCGTCTGGGTATTCTAAGTCTACTTCAAAACAGTAACCGGTGTTTGACGTTTTCCTAAGGGATAATATTTTTTTCAGCGGTAAACGGTTTTGAGGCTGCCCATTTAAAATCTTTGTACGGCAGGTATTGACTCATAGCCCGGCCGTATAGATTGTTTGCGTCAAGGTAGGTGATGTAACTCGACGGCTCATTTGGATTATGGTCGGGTAGGCGATATCCCACCGCGTTTCGCTTTCTCAAAAAATAAATGTTTGTCGACATCGGTCAACAACTCGAGTTTAATTTCCAAGTGTTTTAACAAGGCGTCCCACGACAATCCTGGTGCTGTGTAGTAGTTAGCTGCATCTAACGCGTAGTTTGTAATACACGTT
Source organism: Patiria miniata (assembly GCF_015706575.1). Lineage (NCBI taxonomy): Eukaryota > Metazoa > Echinodermata > Asteroidea > Valvatida > Asterinidae > Patiria > Patiria miniata. Next base: position 4,507,138 of record NW_024037064.1, on the reverse strand, counting down.
TGCCTAAAGTTTTCAAATACGCAGGCGAGTAATAGTGTGTCCACAGTGACGTACAAATCGTGATATTCCCCCAAGTTTTTGATGTTAAACTCGTTCCACGTCAGTTTAGCTCTGTCGTAGTCCTCTCGTGATATATTTTCGTCTTTTAGGCTGCTGTAAAATTGTTCGATGGGTAGGCTGGTCTCATGAAATCTGTCGAACGAGTCCATGTATTCATACGGATAAACTCCTTTTTGTAACAAGGAGTCGATGTTTTGACGATTAAAATGTTCTCTGAGTAGTTTAAACGACTCTCTTGGACAGGCTTTAGATAATCTATCCAACGAAGACGCCATAAAATTAAAAGAGTCTATAAATCGCATATTTCCGATCGAAAAGTAAATATAAGTATGGGGTAAAACCTGGTTTAACTTGTAATTTTAGATTGCAGTAGGCGTGTGCGGCGCCTCTATATCTACCCGTGACGTGGCAGTGATCTCTCACCTTTCTAAATTTGTTGATCTTTTTTTTACACGATAGACATTTAGACTCCGTAAATCCATTTTTGTTTTCCCACTGATACTCTTTTATTTGCTTTTCTGTTTTTGGTTCTTGGGTTTTTGGCACTGACAGTTGCTCGAGTAATTGGGATAAATTGGTTTTTCGCAAATCCAACACGTATTTGTTTTATCATGATGTTCTTTAGCTCGCTCGTTAAATTTCATGAGTTGTTTTTTTTAGATAGGCAATTAATATCGCGTTGTAATTTTAACAACGTTGTTATAAATCTAGTTGAAGCGTCTTTGCCTCTATACGTCTCTTGATACACATTTTTACCGTCGTATTTAACTACTACCATCCAATAACCGCTAGCTTTGTGAATGTTAATCTTTTGCGTGTTTCCCTTTTTATCGTGCGGGTTCTTTTTTAATATCGTTTCAAAGCCGGCGTAAACTACAAATGGTGTTTTTTTGTTTAAACCTGTAGTTTTTAAATTATAATATTGGCGCATCGTTTTCGTCGACTATCCACTCACTATTTACATATTTTCGCTTAGCGGTAGGAAATACAATCTTTGACGGATGTGTATCTATGCCATTACAATCGGTCATGTGTCTATCTAATTTACTTGCGTTCTATAAAGATACAGGTACCTTCGACAAAAATATTTCTTACTTTTGTGTTTTGTATTGGGTAAATCAGTCTCGAAAAATTACTGATCCAGCAGTAGTGATGCTTGTTGCCCTCAGAAAACAAAAACAGATCGATCGGCCGTGACTCTGCTTTGTAGTTTTTAGACACGTATAATTGATGTATTTCCCCCTCATAACCGTATACGGTTATCGTTAAATTATTTTGTCCTTTCTATCTTTGGTATCTGGTCGATCGGTGTTGGAAAGTCTACGCCTTTAAATTTGAGTCCGTCGTCTTGTATGTATACAACCGGTTCTTGTTTATGAAGTTTATATTTAGGATCGTTTTTTATTTTATTTTTTACTTTATCCGTGTACAACCCAAGAGCAGCTCTCAAACACCATCTTTATTCATGTTTATCATCGCCTTTTTCTGTTTGATACATTTTGGTAGGTCCATGTAAGAACTAAACCTCACGGGGTTAAACCTGTTGATGTTGATGTATAACGCCATTACCTTTTTTAAAACCCAACCCGATCCTTGATTCGTATACCTTTCGTCCTTTCTAAATAGCTGGTCGATGTCTTTTCTTAAAACCTGTATTATTTTACTTTGATTTAAAACGACTCTCTGATCGCTAAAATGATTAGCTTCAATCGTTTCGATCGTACCATCCGGTTTGGTTTTTTCGTATCTTATTTTAATCACAAATTCTACTTTTAAACCTCTTAAGTCTCTCAATTCTGACTTGATTTTATTTACTTTTCTTTTATTAAAAAGTCTAGGAATCAGTTTCCAGTTTCTAAAGTTTCTCGAAATCTTCTCGTCGCTCTAAACTCAGCCTCTTGAAAAACTTCGGGTTGCCTAGAATTTTGAATCGCTGAGAGTAAATCTGTTTTTTTTAAATCGACCAATATAACCCGTCGGTGTATATTCTAGATCGTGATCGTCTACAATCTTTTTGAGCTCATGTAGTCTCTTTTTCCTCAAGTTTTTTTAAATTGAGCTTCGTAGTTTTTTATCCCGTCGATGTAGACTTTTCGAGAAAGATGAGCATTTCGATTTTACGGTATTTTATATCGCTGGACGTAATCACGCAGAGTGGTTATATTCCATCTAGAATACCCTTTAACGATTGGCCTGATCGTATCCATCATTTATTTATGTCAATATATTTTTTTTAATTTTTGTTTAAGAGGTTAATAAGCAATTAGACACATCGGCTGGTGGGAGAGATATTGGAGATTTGGTCCGGTGTCCTCCACCCTTGCAAAGGAGTAGATATTTTAAAATATTGGTCTTGTACCATTACCCACACCTATGGCAAAGTCTAGTACCCCCCCCCCCCCCCACTTTCATACTACTTTTGTTCCTTCATTGCCCGACCACTTAAACTCAGAAAACGGTAGTCGCGTGCATGTCTGTGTTTGTCTAATGCAATACCGAAGCGCATACAATCCACCAGACACTAGATTATTTGGTACCAGATTGACGGAGTGATTGTCATATGGTTCATATTAACGAAAGTAATCATAAAACTGTGGAATAAAACAAATTGCTGGACAACAAATTAAGCATACAGCCTTTGGTAACAAAATGGACTGGTGTTACACTAATGACCTTTGTTCAAAAACCCACTGAACCGAATCCAACAAAAACAGAAAGAAAAATGTTTGGGCTCATCAATTCTGTATTTGAATTTGATCCCCCCCCCCCTCAAATTACGAGAGTTCTGTACACCCTCGAGGGGGAAATTCTTGGGACACCCTATATAAGTTCATTTTCCTACTGTAAAATTCCTCAAAAAGAACGAGAGCAAGAGTGGTATCAAGCGAAAACCACACCGAAGCTATCATCAATCGAAGAAAATAAATGAAACAGAGCTGGATAGGGTTTTTGGAACAAATCTCTAGCGTAGTATCATCGACCTTGATCAAAGAATAGCCAGTCTTAAGCCGGCCTCAGGTCGACCTTGAGACGACGCAGATCAGTCAGCGACTGACTTTAAGGATCAAGCTGCGTCTGAGCTACGACCGTCGGGAACATTTCAGTCACCTGATTGTAACTGGGTCATTCCATGTCGGACCAACGCACTTTTTTACCTCATGTCTTCCGATTTTGATAAAAAATGCTGTGCTTGTTCCTGATGAGCAATGAATGCACACCAATTTTTAGCCCGATCTGACCTACCATGTGGTCAGGACAGAAACAACAAAAAAAGGACATTTTTAGAGTAAAATACCACCCTTTTGGTAGAAATATGTCAAAACCATGTTAATTTTCATCGAATATATGCGAAGTTGGTATCAAAATAATGAGAATTGCATGCTCAAAGCAACTCTTTTGTCAAAATTAAGTTTTGTGAAAAGGAGGTCACGTGACCTTTAATATGTTATCGTGACCTGTGACCCAATTTATGTAATAGTGTATCATTCTGAAAATCAACGAAATGAAAATGACTCTATAGAGCATGTCTTCCTCTATCAGAATCTACTAAAAATCAAATTTACAACTTTATGACTATTTTTGTACAGTTGGTAGGTTACAAATGAGTCAATTTATAGACTTTACATTAGAAATCCACCCACACAACTTACTATTCTGTTTCTAAAGCTACTTAAAATAATCTTGGTTTGGGAATTTCTCATGTTTAGGGCTGATGAGGTCTAACCAGACTCATAAAAAAAAAATTATCAGCAGTGGCGCACCCAGGATTTTGCTTTTTTGTGGGGGGGGGGGGGGGGTCATAGCTTTTTGTTGTAAAATTTCTGTAGGAGATTGAAACAAAATCAAACAAACAAATTGACAACCTTGGAGGGGGTGGGTTCAAGCCCCTCGAGCCCCCCCCCCACCACTGATAATTATTTATTCCACGAGCGCGCTTGGAATTTTGGAAACTGAAACAATGCAATGCTGCTGTGACCCATATGCCACCCGACGCACTACATTATTCCGTGTTCCACGAGCCATATAACGCATTTATCTTCAAGCAAACTTGACGTCGAATGTGTACATTGCACGTGGTAAGGGATGTAGGTGCATAGTGTATCGAACCGTTCAGCAGCAAATAAAAAAGAACACAATACATACATGTACATGTACATTCGATATCTGGGGTGCAATATAGCTGTGCAGTATTATATCAAATCACGCTGTTGCTATAGATGGACTAATCAGGGTCTAGGATTAAGTTTGCTTATAGATAATACTCAATATCGCAATCAAAGTTACCTTACTCATTCATCACTGCGCTTCTTGAAATTTAATGAGTCTGACAGACATGGAATTTTTTTTCCTTCGAGATAAATTTCACCTGGATGTGTGTCCGCTGTACTGGGTCCGGGAAGTAAGCATAGAGCTGTTGCGTACCCTAAACAGTAACTGCTGATGACAATCGACTATCGACGTCAAGTTTGCTTGAAGATAAATTCGTTAGCCCACTTGCGCTCGTGGAACACGGAATAATGTAGTGCGTCGGGTGGCATATGGGCCACAGCAGCATTGCATTGTTTCATATTCCAAGCGCGCTCGTGGGATAACTAATTATCAGCGGCACCCCGGGGGGGGGGGGATAATTTTTGTTTTTCAATCTTCTACAGACATTTGAAAAAAAAAACCACCAAATTATGAGCCCCCCCCCCACACACACACACAAAAGCAAAATCTTTTTTTATCAAAATCAGAAGACATGAGGTAAAACAGTGCGTTGGTCTGACATGGAATGACCCAACTGCGACGAAATTAAGACGATCAGAATTAGTCGGAGCTCAAAAAATCAACAGTCGCAAGATTAAAAAAAATTCAACTTCTCTACGACGACGTCGAGATCGTGCGCGCATCAAGATCATTCTTTTTTAATTGTGTGGTCAATCAGCACACTACACGCACGTGCGTCAATCACCATATAAGGAGATTGTTTACTACTTCTCGCAAGAGGATTTTCCATACCATAGCTTGAGGGGTGTTTACAAAAAATGAAATAAAACTGTTCAAATAATATAGTTGGAAACGTATAATTTTTGACTTGTGTCGACTTTTGGACTCAAAGTATCTGTGAATGGGAATACCGCATGTACCTTTAAGACCGTATCTGGGGAATGCGCGCTGATAATGGTTCGAGCCGAACCGGCCAAACAATTATTTAGTCTCTTATTGTTATGCTGTGGAATCGTGGTGGATCGTTGCGTCATGGGTGACGTGAGTTTGGTTGCGATTATGTTACCTCGGGATGCCGCTGGTTCAAGAGAATCACACGATTTCTCAGTTTTGTGACTTGAGCATTATTTGTCTGCTTGATGCCAACGGTTCCGTCGTGGCGCAAGCAAATCGCAGGTCGACCTGAGGCCGGCTTTAAGCTTCTCTAGATCAGACCGAGCCTCACTGGCTCCATGCCAAATGGGGACAATTTTACATTTAATTAAAATTTTGAGAACAAGAACGAAACCAGTTTTGTTTGATAGCTTTGCAATTGTAGATAATGGAAAAAGAATTTTCTTCCAAACGGTTTATATATTAATCAGAATATCCCAAAGTGGGAACTTTCGTTTAGAAAACCTTGCCCTTGAAACGATTCCAAAGTAATTACATAAATAGAACCACTACTGTCCTATACTGTATTATCTAAAGTAATACATTTGATAGATATATAGTTCCACTTTTAACTAAACAAAATAATACAAGGAGGAAAGTATCTAAACATTTTCTAGTGAAACAATTTTCGCAAAAACACTTTATTTGGAAAAGGATTTGTATAGTAATCGGTTAGATATCCTCTAACCTCTAAAAAATCTACCTACCAGGTGCAAATGAAGTCATCCATACCACAGTGATCATGAAGCTGAGAGACGCCGTGTCCCACGAACATGTGCAATGTATAACAGTGGTCCAGATAATTATGTTTAGTGAGTTAGCACGAGAGAGTACTCTTTTATGCACTATTTTGCTGACACATAACTTAATATAGAAACGAAAAGGTCAAAATTAATATTATTACTTTCGTGTGTGCAAGGCTGAATTTTTTTAATCGGGCTAAAAAATAAAGAAAGGGAGTCGGACAAAATCACAACCAAACAACGCTCCTGTCATTTCAGGAACGAAACAAATACTTTTGCTGATGAGTAATACATTGACTTTCTATTTAATTGTGTCGCAAAATTTCAAATATTGAAAACAGCAGAAAGTTTACCTTTATAAAATAGTTGTTTTATTTCTCTCAATTCTAAAAATAATAACGTTTTGGAAAAAAAATACAACAGTCATCGTGACTTAGTTCCACATTGTGCATTCTAGTCAACTACGTCCAGGTTTCAACCCTCCGGCGCAGAATCTAGCCCTTTTGGGGACCCAATTTGGTTAATTACCTTAATTAAAAAAAAAATTCAAACCAATTCTGGTGATCTTCCATCTAATCCTAGCAAGAGACACCCTCTACGGATATATGCAGTCACCTTTAGTATGTGACCCGGGGTCAGGCATATCTGAGGATGACAACCTGGGCTAAGGACCGACGCAATTTCTGCCCATCCGGGGACCCACCATATACACGCGCACAAAACAACTCCGACGCAATTTCTGCCCACCCGGGACCCACCATATACACGTGCACAAACAAGGTTACTTGCGAGTAGATAGTGCACGGCTTGACCACAGACTATGTATACAAATACACCTCCTTAGTCTACAGACATGGCAAGATTGTGTTCATGTGGATACAGTGTTGTGTAGCCTCAAACCGTGGCGCTAAATATTTGGGTCCCCGGGGGAGCCCTTACTGTAAGTGTGTTACTAAATGGGCTTTCTGCGTCGGAGGGTTAAGACAATCAAACACCCCCTCCCCCCCCCCCAAAAAAAAAAAAAAAAAAAGTTTTGATGAAGTCATAATGACGACAATTTGTTTCCTCTAAAATTGTGTGCACATATCTATGACCTTCCAAACCTCTTACGAAAATAATTTTGAATTTAGCTTGTTCGTTTGTAAGCTATACAAACGAGAGAATACATTTTGAACACCAAATTATGACTTTATCATAATGTCTCCTCAATACTTATGAGTAATAAGTAACTGATGATGTATGTACAAAGTTTCAACCCAATTGGCCATGGAGTTGTCTAGCTATTGGACATATAATGCTAATCTAAAACGACGTCGCATAACCTGAGTTAGTAAGAGAGAGTACTTTTTTATTCACCATTGAGTCACACTATTTATGTCACATATTGAACCCGGAAATGGCTGGCGCTCGTGTATAGAAAGTTCTTACATTACAGTGGTGCAGTCCGCAGTAGCTTGGCGCCGCGTTATTTAATTGTAATCTAAATATAATTTTTTAGACATTACGTTAAAGGACACGATCTTAGATGTAAGCAGGGCCTTTTCAAGGAATGAACAAAAGTATAAAAACTGTCATCAGATGATGTGTTTATCTATACCCGTGATTACAATTAAGGTAAAATATCAATGGTTCGGATAAAAATCAATATTTATATATATGACATGAACAACTAGAAACCTTTGTCTGTTGGCAACAGAACATAGGGCTTTTCTGCAATATGATTTTGTATTTTTAAGACGTCCCAATCGTTTCACATGTATTTTTTTAAAAATATACACCTTTAAGACTCCGTCAAAAGACCCATGATCACCTGCCAAAAGAGAGCGCTCGAATAATGCATGACGTCACTGATAAGGTGTTTGAAAAACCCACCATTGCCACAGAATGACATCGTTGAAAGCAAGTTCACATCTTTTTCCAATTTTAAACTATAAAGCACTTCCGGTTCGGACCGAAAGGAATGGTCACGTGATTTTTCACGTCATTTTAGAAATGATGACACTGGATTATTCTGTCTATTCCCGTCCAAACCTAAATCAGATCTTTCACAGTTGATTTTATATTGATTTTCAAAGATTTGATTTTTCAGCAATTTTTTGAAAGGCCTTTATATTGTAACTTCTTGTCTGAAGACGTCATCAATATTTTCCCCTTTGGATTTTTCTTAGCATAAATCTGATTAATTACATCAATTATAAAGTGATTTTAGCAATGTTCGCCACACGTCAACTAATTAGTGATTTTGAACTTTTTCAACCTACCGCTAAAGGGCGTTCTAACATGTAATGACGTCACCAGTATTTTTTGTGAGACTAACATTTTTTTGTGAGACTAACATCGTTGAAAGCAAGTTCACATCTTTTTCCACTTTTAAATTATAAGGCACTTCCGGTTTGGATCGGAAGGAAGGGTCAGGTGATTTGGCTCACACGAGATAAAATGATGATCCTGGATTATTCTATCAATTCCTGCAAAAAACTAAGTTTAGGTCTCTCACATTTGATTTTCTTTTTGATTTTCAAAGATGAAATTTATTAATCTTCCACGTGACGTCACGTGACGCATAACGATGTCATTCTCCAGGGCACATCTTTGCTACAGGACTATGCCCATGGTAACCTTTAACGATGTAAGACAAAGATTGATGCCAAAACTGAAGGCCGGAAAAGACGTGTACAAAGTCGACGAGATTTAGTGGCGACAAAAATAAGGGGAAGAAAGAAAAAAAAAGAACAAAAAGAAAGGCTTTTCCGCTACTATGCAGAAAAGCCACAAAATTAAAATGGAATGAAATAACAAAAATAAACGCTGTAGAAAGGGGAACAAAAGGAAAATATCGAGAGCTTCCCCTCCACAGACATACACACACCCCCACTTGTACCACTGTTGTTCGACCCTCATCCCCTTCTTTTGATCTCCTTTGTCTCCTTAGAAATCTCAAAACCCATAGCGTTTGGGTTATGGGGTACTTCAATTTCTAAAGAAAGACTAATGGGGTACCATTTTCCCTTTTGTTGCTCTTTGTTCCCGGTACCCCATAAGTGCTAATATGTAAGAGCACACCCTACACGCACAGAGTATAACTAGCGAGTGACGGCTAATGACAAACGCATCGACCATGCCTTCTAGAATGTGGTCACATGTTTATGTATTATATTTCGGTTTGACAGAAATGACTTGTTTTACACAGCAACGACTCCCTTCTGTTTTCGATGCTTGAATTTTTCTACAGTTAGCATTACAAAAGGTAATACAATTATTATTTACAGGCGCGGATCGGGGGGGGGAGGGGTTGGGGGGTTCAACCCCCCTACCCAGCTCTGTCAATTTTGTTTTTCATAAAAAATCATAAAATAAACAATGCCAGCCCCCCCCCCCCTTACACCAAAAACAAAAACAATTATGCTGGTATTAATATACGCCTGTGTTACGGAAGCGTAGAAGGGCCAAGAAAAAGTAAGAAAAATGTATTTACTATCTCGCTGCGGCGAGTTACTATCTCGCCGCGGCGACTTACTATCTCGCCGCGGCGAGTTACTCTCTCGCCGCGGCGAGGTACTATCTCGCCCCGATTTGTTACTATCTCGCCGCGGCGACTTACTATCTCGCCGCGGCGATGATTTTCTCAAATAATCGAATGTCTCACTGATTCACATTAGGCCTGGATAGACGACAACACGTGTTGACTGACGTGCTCCAACAGACGTCAACGCGTTAGTTGGAGTAAGATGGAGCGAGATGAACTGGTGGTAATCTATTTTGAGCTTGGTTTGCAACACAATGAAATCTTGTTTTGTCTTGCACAAAGGCATGGTATCATCTTGAGTATTCGTACTTTAAAGCGCGTATTAAAGCGTTACAGACTTTACATAATACCGATCTTTTAGAAGTTGTTGTTTTTATTGAAAAGGAACTCGCCGAATGCGGCAAACTACACGGATACCGATGATGCATAACAAATGCATACGGAATGGACTGGTAGTCACCCAAGAAACTGTTCGCCTCTTGTTACATATCTTGGACCCGGAGTGTATCGCTATTCGTCGTACCCGTCGCTTGCGTCGTCGTCGCTACGCTAGCGAGGACCTAATTGGGTATGGCACCTTGATGGTTACGATAAACTGAAGCCTTACGGGATAGCAATCAATGGATGCATCGATGGGTTTTCTAGATATGTACTCTGGCTTGAAGCTTATCACACAAACAGTAACCCAACCTTGATAGCTGGCTATTTCATATCTGCCGTACAGCACCGGCGCGGATGCCCTGCGATCGTAAGGGCTGACAGGGGAACGGAGAATGGCCATTAGGAAGTTATGCAAAAGTTAATGAGACGCGAACACATTGATCAAGCAGCTGGGGACCATTCCTTCGTGTATGGCAGGAGCGTTGCGAATCAGCGAATTGAATCCTGGTGGGCGGTATTAAGACACCAATGCTCCCAGCATTGGATAAACGTCTTTTCTCAGCTGAGGGATGACGGTACATTCAACGTTGATTTCCCGGACAAAAATCTCATTTGCTTCTGCTTCATGAGACTAGTTCAGGTAAATTTGTGAAAGCAATATAGTCTGTTCCAGATGTCCGAAATATTTGTCATGTGTCAATGTTTCTCTGTGAACTAGCTATCATCTTCAAAGTTCCTATATAGGATTGTGTATAAGTACGTTTGAAATATGCTATTATTGATGCTAGCTCTAGTTTGACTAGTTCAGGTAAATTTGTGAAAGCAATATAGTCTGTTCCAGATGTCCGAAATATTCGTCATGTGTCAATGTTTCTCTGTGAACTAGCTATCATCTTCAAAGTTCCTATATAGGATTGTGTATAAGTACGTTTGAAATATGCTATGATTGATGCTAGCTCTAGTTTGACCAATAATATCCTCATCGTCTTTTGTCACTTCTTGCAGGCCGGTTTAGACGAAACTGTAAACATATGGAACATGCATCGTATCAGGCCTTACCGGAACATGAACCATCCCTGTGGAAAGCCTTTCATCCTCTACCATACCCCTGAAGTGGTAAGGCGTAGGGACAAGGTGAGAGACGTCCCACAACATACTATTGATGCCTGCGCTGAGGAGTGCACTAGGAAGGGATACCCATGTGACCGAGTTGTCTACAAATTGTGCTGCATCATCATGCTCGAACATGGGTGGAGCCCCCCTTCGGACACTGGCGAGGCTAAACAAAAATTACTATACCTCAATTTAAGACGGGAAATATTGCTTGGCGTCGGTATCTAAAGATATGACGTCTACAGAATTATCAGAATAGTCACCTAAGATAATTTATAATTTTGACGTAAAGCACGTACACTACACACTTAGCTTGTTATAAAGTATAGGGAGTCTGAAATTGTGTATTCAGTTAAATGTTAGTCAATCAATTATTAGAAGTCAGCCAAATATTACTATCCACTTTCATCAATTTGGGAAGTCGGGCATTCTGAACACTCAACATTCTCCCTGGTCACGTATACGTAAAGTTACGTATTCAACCAGTGTGAGGGATAGTGGGGGGAGGGGGGGTAGGGGGAGGGGGAGGGAGATGGGATTAAACACGCTTTCTTTCACAAAAGCTGAAACAGCCTGTGTTACAAAGTCACCTTAAAGTGCTCTTGAACTAGTGAACTAACAGTGTAATAAGCCAAGATGATAATAAGTGTAATAAATCAAGATGATTATAGCTATGCATGTTAGGAAATATTGTAACTCAACATATACGGTCATGGAACACAGTCAAAACACCATAAAATGTACTATTGATATGTTTAAATGGTAATCTGGTTAAATTAAAAGAACATACGATTTGAAACATGAGTGGATTGATTCCTCAGGTGATTAAAAACAAATGTTGGTGATTGTCAACTGAGCAGTAACGTATAATTCTAAGATTAATGCGCAACTGTAACTGTTAATAAACAAACACGAGGCTATAAGATGAGTGAACAGATCGAAAAGCCAAGCTATAGGCCTACACGATACACGTATATAACAGTGCATCCAAATCCTTGGACTCGGCGTCATGAGCAAATTGATACAAACTGTTTCGAACATAATGTTTATGAAACTATAGAACTGCGATAATAAATGGGGTAAGTTATTCCCAGAAACGCCTAAAACTACATGAACTACCAAACAAATAAACTTAGCCGTTATCAGTTATCCAAACCTAAATTATCCCAGATTCTGTGTCATGGAAACTATTACTGCAAATCTGATAAAGTAACCTAGTCCTTGGCTACCATGACGTATTGATACACATAGATCAATTAAGGAACACATGGATAACTAAATGTGCACTATATTATTTGATAATATAGTGTTATAAGATAGCTTTAAAATCACTTTATGTAAAACTTAAAACCTTTAAATTAATGACTTTAAAATGAGAATGTTTGCAAATCACGTTTATGTTTAAAACTATGCGTGCTACCGATGAGGGCGAGGGCGTCAAGAACAAGGTCTTTGCGTTGGTCGTACCTTCTCGGTGAAGAACCACCGCGATAAAATAATCCAGAGTCGATTTTAAACTGAAAATATCAACACTACTGAACGAGTGCCTCAATCATTATGTAGAGTAATCTTTCATATGAACACAAAACTTAAAGCGTAAACAGCAACTGCTATTTTTCTCATTGACTAATTTTGAACTCAATTAGATGATATCCATGTTCAGGTAATTTGATTCCAGAATAGACACGAACTCTCCTCTGAGATCAGTGTAGGAACTGTATGTAGACGGAAGCTCTATCAAGGGCCCGCATGTGTGGGCCTGTGGTGCTCTCCCGAATCCCCTCATCTTGTTGAATGAGACCTTGATTGCCGGAGTGCATAGGACCTCTGCGCCAGTGAAGTGTCTGAGAAATTTTCGGAGCATGTTGTCATCAAGGCCTTTGATGAATTGTTTCAGGAACGTCAGTGAAAAACTCTAGTCTTTGTCTGGAGGCTCTGACTCCAAAAGCTTTATGACCTTTCTGGCAGTTGGCATCTTTGACTCGTACATGCTCCGAATGGCATCAGTGTCTGGGAGGAGCAGACAAAGACCATCTCTTGTGGTGCTGCCTATGGCGTCTACTGCGTACTTAGGCTCCTGGATGAGTACCTTCTGGGCAACACTCAGGATGGCTGGTCTGATGCTGGTTTCATCTGGAATTGTGTGGCAGTCTACCCTGGCCAACAAGTCCAGAAAGTCGTCCTTTGAGACATCATCCGAAGGCTCCCCACGAAACGCAGAATCGATAACCTACCTGTTCGCTTCGCTGAGGTACATCTGGAACGAATCGGGCAGTATTTTGGGTGTCACCTCGCCTTCACCATGTATGGCTGCGACGGTAAAAGCGTAGGACAGCTGTAGAGGAAAGACTCCGGTGTCCAAGTACCCCTTGAGAAAAATTCGTCCCACTACCTGCAACTCGTCCATCCCATATTCGGGGAAGATGACAGGAACCCTTTCGCTTTCTCCACATGCCGATTTCAAGAAAAACTCCTCCCAAAACGCTGAATACGCCTCCCTCGACACACCTGTGGCATCGGCGCCAGCTTCATCAATAAAGTGGAATTGGATATAGTGTTCACAATGTTAGGGTCCTTGAAAATGGCAACCATCTCCTGTGAAATATTTGCCCGGTGTAGATTTATACGTTGGTAATGAGCATCTTCCCGCTGCACAGTTGGATTGACCTGTTCAGGCGGTGGGGTTGGCGATCGTGGTGGGGGCATGGGTGATTGCAGTGGGGGAGTGCTCGAAGTGGATGGTTCAGTAGAGAATTGCCAAAGGTTTGCTGACTGAACTGGCGTAGCAACTGGCAACACATTCACGTGTCTTTGTGTATCATTCTCATCAATGAAAGCAAAGATATCTGAGGGTAGAGTGTCAGACATACTGCAACCCTTATCTGGATCTCATTGCACAATGAAGCGTGCATTATCATTGTCAGTGACATCAAGTACGTAGTATGTGGCATATTCGATGATAGCATCGTCACTGCTGCCCCCAGGCTGACTGGCTGAAGGATTTCCGACAAGAGGAGAATTTGCAACGAGCAGAGTGGGGGACGGTTTCGTGCCAGACTGTGAGGTTGATTGTCTTGGCTCAATGGTGTCCGTGGTGTCTTAAACACTCTCATCTGCTGGTACACTTCCACCTGATTCGTCTGTTGGTGACCTTTCAAAACCTGCGCTTGGCATGTTGGGCGTGGTTGTGTAAACATGGAATCTCAGAATTCCAAGCGGCATCACTCTTTCGTGGACATCGGCCACTGTTTCGTGTTCAGCAATATGATTGTGGGAGAAATCGTTAAGTTCGAATGTGCAATGCTCGGCCTCAATCCCTCTGGCCGATCTCCCGTCAGGAAAGAAGTACTTTTTGGCCTCCACAATCACTTCCTCAGAGGTTGCTCGGTTTGGGACCGTTATCTTGCGGGTACCGCCTCCTGTTTGAGCTCTCATGGACCTTCCATTATGGACCTAGCTGACTTCGACTTTGCGTGAAGGCTTCCTGGCATTCTTGTTACCTTTGTGTGCACTGATCTTTGGTTTCTTGGTCTTCATGTCGGAATCAGACTGTTTTCCTTCAGAGTCGGAGTCGGAGTCTATCATTTTTATCTTCCTCTTGATGCGTGTGTACAGTTGCTTTTACTTCCCAGCAAGTGCCACTGGCAGCTTGCTACCTCGTCGGTCACGGTCCTTAACGGATGGAATATTGGTGGGGTGATCATCGGTTGCAAAGCATGAGACAATGATACAGTTCAGATGTACCTATTTGTTTTTTTCGTTTGAGTGAATGGTTGTAATATAATTTGCCACGGATAGAATTTGCCACCAAATGGCAATTTGGCTTATCCATTAGATGCTGAAATCCCCTTATTACTGTAATAAAAAATCATAATCAACTCGACATATTGTCAACCGGGAATTGGGTAATGTTTACGTTTTCGTTATCACAAATGCCCTAAATAAAATGGCTTCAAAATTAGAAATACGTTATGCTGAATCATATAGGAACATGACAGGCCATCCTCATAAGAAAAACATGTGAGGGCTGCATATTCCGTTATAGTCTGCCGCAGGATTTCAGCTTTCTGAAATACCTCCCTGGCCACATGGCACAAACGCGTTTATGGGTTCTGACTAGTGCACGTTGAACAAAGATATTGATTAGTTGGGAAATCGCAAAGTGCGTGATAACTCAGTTGGTAGAGCACTGGTACGTACTCTGGAAGGTGCAGGTTCAAATCCCGCTCACAAAATTCTTTGTTCAATCTTACATTGATTTGAAATTAACTACAGTCAGTTTGCTTTTGGGTTGTAGTTGGTGATTTATTCTCAAGATTCAATCGCCTGGGGGATTGTATTACTGAATGAATGCCCAATACCAGCAAGGATCAGTAGGGCCTATCACTAATAAATGAATGACAATGGTTGGGTACGTAAGCCTGAAGTTAACACTTTCTTTGTGGCCTTAACACACAGAGACGTTTGACAGGTAAAAAAAATATCCACTGCAATATGTCTACTTGGTTTTTCTTTGTCCTGTATTAAATGAAGATACTTGTTAAATTTATGTTAAACGTTGAAATTGGTGCAAAATAGGGGAAATTGAAGACTACAAAATCTATTTTGAAAATTGTGTGGCCATAACACAATGGACACAGAATTGTCTCAAATATCAGATTTTATAAAATTTCAGAAATTCGCACAGTGGTTGTTTTACAGTGCGTAGATCTATAAAAAAAACGCATCCAATAGATCATTTCTGATTTTGTGTAAGTTACACCAGTGTGCCTAGTTTGATTTTAAAGCCACACTCTCCTCTTTTAATGGTATAATACCTTATTTTTTTTACATCATATCATGGTTGACTGAATAATCATTGTTTTCGCACAATGAACCTATTTTGGCTCGGGACCAAGTTTGAGACACTGCAATAAAACAGTGGTTTACTGGCATGGATCCGCCCCCCCCCCCCATCTGTCAAAAAAAATTCCCATAGAAATTCCTGAAAAAATCCGAACCCCCCCCCCCCCCCTCCCCCGCCTTGGACACCCAAAATGTTTTTACTGGTAATAATTTTCGCCTTTGCACATAACACAGACAGAGCCAGCTTGGTTGGTTTATGACTATTCTGTGATCTTGTGCTAATAATCGTCGGATTTGAACAGCGCTCCTATTGAAAGTATGGTACGAGCCACTTGTATAATTGCCTTTCTTTAGGGATTAGACATAATTCATGTAAGGTAACATGGCTCTTTCTAAGCATTATAAGGAAGATATAACATTAACAACATATACTGGCGCCATTATGCATGTATATCTCCTCATATACAGGGCATGGCACGTACAGCACTCGCGTGAAGATACCTCAATAAATTTAGGAACATTTGTAAACAATAACAGTAATCGACAATGCCTAATACAATTATTGCGAGAATTCTCAACATCATTGTCTACCCAACTCTAACAATATCGCTGATGACCATAACACTTTGTGCAGAGCACACAATCAAAAAGAAAGGTTATTGACATACCAGAAACCACCTGGAGCTCTCTGTGCTGTCCTTGATACAAGCGTCGGGCAAGCCGAATGGTGACACCCTCCGGATCCAGGATATGTAGAAACAGGCGAAAGGAAAGTAACTCGCCGCGGCGAGAAAGTAAGTCGCCGCGGCGAGATAGTAACTCGCCGCGGCGAGATAGTAAATACATTTTTCTTACTTGTTTTGGCCCTTCAACGCTTCCGTAAAAAAAAAAAAATTCAAAAAAAAAAAAAATTCAAAAAGTTACTAAAAATAGACTGCGCGGCGCGGCCTTTATGAAACCATGGACCAAGAAACGGCACTTCGCTATGGCCTGAAATCGTTCTTGTACATTATGAACATTAATTAAGTACGGCAAGCCCGCGTACCAAACCTTCGTTTCGTAATCGTGTAAAAACAAAATAAAAATAAAACTTCCCCCCCCCCAAAAAAAAAAAAAAAAAAAAAAAAAATTCCTCCCCCCCCAAAAAAAGTTGGCACTAACGGGCTTTCGTCCTTTTTACTACCAAAGTAAAATACACTTTTAAGCGCCATGAAAGATGTGGTGTAGGCTAATTGTCTATAGCTACTATAGGCGACACACCTCGTTGCTTCTGCATAACGTACTACGATGGCACGACGCGACGGCGCGAAGCGATGGCGCGAAGCGATGGCGCGACGCGACGGCACGACGCGACGGCACGACGATACGGCACGACGATATAGCACGACGCGACGGCCTTGACACTGCACAAAAGTGACACAGGCAACAGGCAACGGCACGACGCGACGCCAGTGACGTCGTGCGTCGCGTCGTGCTGTCGAAGCAACTTTATCGTGTTTTGGACACCATACGTACGGTCCTAAAAACAAGTTGATAGTCATGGAGGATCCATCCTTACCTGAAAGAATTATGGAAAAATACCACTTCCAAGTAAAGCCCTTCGTTCATTATCAATGGGTTTAAGATAATTACATGTATATGGTTACATGGTGTTTTTTCCTCTCGAAATTCGTTCTTTATTTACTGGCAACTGAATGAAGTGTGATTGACTTGTGGTTGAATTGATTAAAACTCATTCATGAAATTCTGGATTGGAGGTAAGGACGTAAATCGGTGTGGGGGGGGGGGAGATGGGAAGGACATATACCCCAGGTGTGTTCAACAATGAACTGGGCCATTGAATCCCACCAGAAAGTTGTGATGACAAACAAAGCAATGTCTTTTTTAAGGTTATTACCTAACTTTCCAACAACCCTCGTAATAGCACTAAAAACGGAAAGCAAACAGCACAAAAGCTTTAACTGCGCCGTCTTGATGTATTGTAAGCATGCCAGTTAGGATAAGATGTAAACTTGCATATGGCATGTGGTGTCCCCCCTCGGCCTTTCGAATTTCCACGACAGGGCGATTTTAGGATTTTTTGTCATCACCATCCCCCTCTCGTCTGCACGGATTTATGCCACTGACTACATAGTCTATGTCTGGAATAGAAGTTTTAGGAGGTAATATAGTATAATTTAGTCCTCAATTTCTAACTAGTGAAATTATTAATTACACTATCTAGAGTAAAATCTCTCATTAGGTCGAAATTTTCTTTTAAAAAATCAATAAAGTGGTAGTTTGAGATACAGTTAAACTATTCGACTGAATGAATTCCACTCTAAATCGTCTGGTCCATAGCTTCTGTCTGTTGGAATGAATCTTCACTTTGATGGTGAGTGGATATTCACTCTTCGGAAATAATACTGAAGGCAGGAACGTTCGAATAAATGATGACGTACGCTAGTCGAGTTACTAAAGACATACACATTTTTTTACCCAGTTGGTACAGTCTGAATTTTCTTTTTGCAAGGTTTAGAAATGATTCAACACTAGCAACGTTTCAAAGCTTTGTAATGAAGTCCCTAAAAAAATTCAGAACCTTTTACATAATTAGAAGTCGAGATATCATAGTGTTACTCTGTTTGGCACGCAACATCCAAAACCGTACTATTACTTAATAAATTAGGAAATACATGTCAGTTGACTGTTTTGTTAAAACATTTCAGCTCAAGAAACTTTTGAGGATAGGTATAGGAAAAGATACACCCAAATCTCAAAAAGAAAAAACAACTTACCTCGTAAAACTGAAACCAGCACTTCCACAAGGATCATGAAGGTGGGAGACCCAATTGTCCTACGGAAATATGATTTTCATTGAAGTTCTAGGATTAAAAATAAAAAACCCTACAATTAGTAGTCCATCATTAATTCTGTTGAGCCAAATTTGTTCTGAGGAGACAACCCCCCCCACACACACACACACACACACACAGACATGCTTACATAGGCATAGAAGTGGGGTACTTCCTTTGTTCTCGTGCTAAAATTTTGCAACGTCGCACACTTATGTCTAAATGCTCTTATTTTAACTATAGTTAATTTCCTTGGCTGAAATTTGGACTTAATATCCCTTTTGTAAAACTCTTCCATTTGCGACGGATCAACCCATCTTGGAAATTCCTAGTTTTTTAATTACAATCCATTTATCTATTTCGTGAAAAACTTGTGGGGTACCAAAACGGTACCCTGCAACGGTTCAAGAGAGGGGGAAACACTGTCTGGACGTGGGCAAGTCCACACAACTACGCTGCTACACGGTTTATGAGGACCTCTTTTGTTCGGAAGTCCACACAATGAATGTAATGCACGTACATCTTTGTAAACACCGGAAATCGACCCCTATTGTCCCTAATCCTCGTTTCTTCGTTTGTACTCCAACTATTTAGCAACAGCTCTTATTGGTTTTGTTCGCAAATTTCAATCGTGGACTATCGGTCAATCGTGGACGTATTGTTTGTGCCCTAACCCTTTTGTCCCAGGTCCACGATTGCCGGTGTTTACATACTCGCGCCCACACACACACGAAAAAAATGTCATGTAGCACCAAAAGCGATGCTAAAGGATGCCAACTATGTGCAAGCATTCACATGGTCTACAAGTTCAACCCTGGATGCTGCGCTTTCGAAATCTTGAAAAGGGTTATAAACCCGCACAGTGTCTAGAATTTGTAATTATTTTTGTTTTATTTACCTCTTGAAATCACCCCCCCCAAAAAAAAAAAAAAAAAAAACCTTTTTAAAATTGTTACTTAAATATCAATTTATGAAAATGATTTTTTTTGCCTGACATGAACGAGAAATATCGATCCAAGTATGTACCTAGCACTTCCGAATACATAAAATACATGCGAACTCAGTATTGCAAATTACAGGTATATGTACAGTAAAATGTCTGAAATGTGTTATTTTGCAGTTAGTTAAAAACTTAAAGATGTCTTTTTAACACTTTTTAACCGCAAGACCAAAAAAACCACCCAGTTGTTTGTGTCAATAACCCCCTCCTGCAAGCCGAAAGCAATTTTAATCCCCATAAATGGTAAATTGGAGTTCCAGACAAGACTTAGATGGCAATTTATGTTATCTTAGAATTTGTAATCCGTTTATATCCGGTTATCTATTATTTTGGGTCAATTCTTGGGATCTAGTAAAAATTTACGCGGTGGACCCACATGGAGATTTTTATCACCACCCAGTTTTTTTATGTCAATAACCCCCTCTTGCAAGCCCAAAGAAATTTTAATCCCCATAAATGGTGAATTGGAGTTCCAGACTAGACTTAAAAGACCATTTTATGTTATATTATAATTTGCATGTCCGTTTATATCCGGTTATCTATTATTCTTGGGTCAATACTTGGGATCTAGTAAAAATTTACGTGGTGGAACCAAGTGGAGAATTTTATCACCACATGTGCTTATAGGTCAATAACCCTGGCATGCCTGTACATGCACAAGATATAGGTCATTTACATGGCAAGGGATTGTTTACAACCTTCTGAGCGGCACGAGGGGTTGACACAAAGGGATCGGCGGCACTTAGGGGTTGGCCACTAAGATCTCCAATTACTGCACAAAGGCATTAGGCGCCATCTTGGCTTCTATCTTTCAACACTCATTACTCCGGAGTGGCTACGATCTGGCCAATGGGAGTCTACAGGCTTGTGGTGTATAGTAGGGGTGAGGATTACATGGAAGCTTGGCTTAATTGGCCCATTGAAAAAAAAAAATATGCCCACATTTGGAAAATGTAAAGGATTCGATCATCCAGTGGCTGCTGCGAGGGTTAATAGTGTGCATAAACTAAAAGTGCTCAATAGTATTAACGAAAACAAATCTATAATTGACTGTTGATAGTACTGCGCCCACGACCTGTTTAAACCGGCCCCACTGAATCCTAGAACCCATCGGCTATATGTAGGTAAATCGTTATGCACATGATGAAAATAAATGTGCACAGACAAATAGGTCTGGGAGCGACAACACCTGTGCGCGGAAAAAACGATGATGTCATCAGAACGGAAGTTAGAATGAAAAAACCTCTTTTTCTTTGAAAATTCCTAAAACATCTACCTTGATAGTAATATTCTGGAATTGTGCTTCAAAACACACTGTAAGGGTAGGTCTTAAACTTTCCTAGGTCTGGTGGCAAAAAGCGTACTTGGACATGCCCTGCAGCACGCTTAAAATTCACTACACCTCCGCTTTAAACATCATATAGCCAACTGAGTGCGCTCGAATAATGGATAACGTCACAGATCAGATTTTTTAAAAACCCACCCTTTCGACATACTTACATCGTTAAAAGCAAGTTCACATCTTTTTCCAATTTTAAATTATAGGTACTTCCGGTTTAGACCGGAAGGGAGGGTCACGTGATTTTGCACATGATATCCAAATTCAAGATGCTTGATTATTCCGTCAATTCCTGTCAAAAGTTAAATCAGGTCTCTCACAGTTGATTTTATATGGATTTTCAAAGATTAAGTCCAGAAATCTTTGATTGCTTGTAATCCGATACTTCATAACATCAACGTGACGTCTTTCACAGAAAGCTTGAGATCTATGTCAACTGTGCTATTTAAAGTAAAACTCTGGAATATATCTCAGGCAGTTGATTTTTCAGCAATTTTTTAATATTTAAAGGTCTTTTTATTGTAACTTCCGGTCTGGTGACGTCATCAATCTTTCTCCCCCTCAACTTTTTCTTAGCATAAAGCTGATTATATACATCCGTTATAAAGTGATTTCAGCCAAACTTCGCCACACACATCAACTGATTATTCATTTTAAACAGTTTTCAACCTGCTGCTAGAGGGCGCTCTAACATTTTATGACGTCACCTGTATTTTTTTGGGAACTACAACCTGACCACAGACTATCATCGTTGGAAGCAAGTTCACATCTTTTTCCAGTTTTGAATTATAAGCCACTTCCGGTTTGGACCGGAAAGAAGGGTCACGTGACTTTACGCACACAAGATAAAATAAAGACCCTGGATTACTATATCAACTCCCGCAAAAATCAAGTTCAGGTCTCTCCTGGTTGATTTTATACTTATTGTAAAAATTAAATCTAGAAATGACGTCACTCTTTGGGACACAACTTTGCTATAGGGACTATGAATATGGTAACTTTGAAGGATGTGTAAAGAGGATGAATGGCAAAAGTGAAGGCCGGAAAAAAGTGTACAAAGTCTATGGGATCTTTTCCGACAAAAAGAGAAAGAAGAAAGAGAAAAAAATGAGTAACATCGAAGGATGATATCAATTCCAGTGTGAAATCGTAAACACTTTTACGCGATCAAAATACTCACATAGCGTAATAAAAATACAACGGCACACCGTGTAAAGTGAACGGCGCCCCAATTCGCCAAGTTAATGTGGTGTAATTCAGAAAGATGACCATTCAGGTATTTACACTTGCGAGTTGGGAACAAAAGTTATCATACATGTGTAAATATCCTCACCATTCGCTCTTTTCACACTCCGCCATTGGGCATGCACAACCTTGATCTGGCAACTTTACACAATTCAAAAAGCCGGTTCAACGATCTGAACCCCGACACGGGAATCACTGAACCGGCTAATATTTATTGTGTAAAATTGCCAGATCGAGGCTCTGCATGCCCATGGCGGAAGTGTGAAAAGAGCGAATTTCTAGTATTCTTTTTAATCGTTGACTTGTTTTGGAAATAAAACGAATTACAATAGTAAAGCATGTGCATTTCTAATCAATAGGTGGTCCGAGTTTTCCCTTGTTACAGTAATGGCAACTCATTTTCGCTTAAAAGTGTGTTACCCGTTGCAATACACTCCTTCACCGTTTGTGTTTCGCTCGTCGGGGCTGGGGATGCGTGTAGCCTGTCGTCCCAGTAGGGTGCGCGTTGCAGGTTTGGCAGGAATTTGCTTGGAGCGACGGGCAGTGCCTCAATTTAAATTAAATAAACAAGTTAATGGGTTTTTATACTGAAGTAAGAATTTGAATTTGGAACATTTTCCAAGTTGTATTAAATCTTTATAAAAAGTACGCCAAACACCTATTTGTACTGGTGGGGCTTTGCAACCGAATTTACGAGCGGTAGACAAAATCGGCGTAGGCCTTATTTTCAAATTTATTAAGTAATGTTTGCATTTAATTATTCAAGCTACGTGACAAAAATATAAACACTCTCTTATTCTGGTGGGGCTAATAATCAACGATAACTTCGAACTGTGAATATACATGGTGAATGGCTGGCAGGCGTGCCAAGGTTTGGGCCCAGTGATGCCAAGCATGGCAAGGAGGGGCAAGCGTACTCCAATTATTTTTGGCAAGCATGGAACAGCGATCCAAGCATGGCGAGGCTTTGGGGCAAATGTTCCCGGCTTTGTGTGGACAATATCTTCAGGCAAATATCCTTTGAGTATATATAAGGCGACGATTCCGAGAAACTTAACATGATGATGATCCCGGTCTGGAATGATATGACGGACTGGCCAATCTGTGCAGTGTATCAAGGTACTGGCAATGTAAAGGACTCGGACATCACAACATCAAGTCTTCCCTGAGCAGTGCAGTGTGCTCGCCGCTCCCCAGCCGAGTACGGGAAACCGAGACTTGCGGCGTGCTCACTGTTCTACCAGAATCGGGCGTGACCGGACCACAGAGTGTCCTCTTATGCATACCGGGTGAGCGGATTCCTTTACCACTGCATTATACCTGAAGTTTAGATATTAATGGTGTAGTATTTAATGTTTGGAAATGAATGGAGACACACACACGGTTCTCGGCTGACTGTTAAGTGTATTCAACAACTGAATGGAGGTCAATCCGTGACCTGTGATGTCATCAAGCACATGTGTATGGAGTGCCTATGATACAAAATTACAACCCTTTCCACCTTGTTTGCTAAAAGTCTAAAAATGCAATTAAAGTTTTGTAATGGTGTATTGGGCCATATTTCAAAGGTTTGTTTATAAAAAAAGCATTAAAATGAGAAAGTATGTGTTTTGTCAAATGCAATACTTTCTGTGTCAGAGCCTTTCTTTAGTTTTGTCTTTTTGTGTCAACTGTTATAAAAACAAACTTATTAATAACATTAGGAGGGAGATTGTTTCCTTCTAAATCTCAATCACTTTAGTAACAAGCAATTTAACAAAAGAAAAACACTGTTTTAGGATACTTTCCTTTCCTCCTTTTTGTTTTGTGTTGACTGTGAGGTTGATTGTGAACTAAACAGCTACTTTGCATAATTTTAGCATGTTTCAAAAAAAAATGAAAACAATAAAGTCAAAATGTATGGATAGTAGGTGATAAAAAATTTTGAGTATCACCCAAAAATATATTTGGAGTCTGGATCTCACCATAAGTGTTCGTTATTTCTGTTCATGCTGTCAGAGTTTTGTCATGATTTATGACACAAAGTCACATAGGTGAGGGGGTGGCTGACGATTGCGGGGTGGATTGCGACGTGGGGCTGGTTTGGCTGGTTTGGCTGGGGTGGTGTATCCTTTGAAGGGGTGACAATGTCGCTTTCATCATCACTGTCAGGGTGTTGTGGTATCGGTCCTATGTATTTCTTGAAGTAGGATGAGTTGCGTGTGATTGCGTGTGTCGTTGAGCTGTGATTAGGGATCCACGCTTGCTCGTCACGGTGTAGGGCTACGGGATGTAAAGGTGACATGTGTTTGGGGATATGTCCATGGCGGCGGAGGAGAACGTGGTCACCAATGTCAATGTCTTTGACTCGAGTAGTACCGAGATTGTCGGCAAAGGTTTCCATCGGGGACTTTTTACGTTGGTCGCGGTCTTGGACAGGTGCGTGTCGTGACAATGGAGTGAGCACTGGTTCGGGTAAGCGTGTTTGGAATGATCTGCTGAAAAGAAGATTGGCAGGTGAAACACTAGTTGTCGAATGTGGTGTAGCACGATAGCTGCGAAGGAATTTGCACAGTTCCTGTTTCCATGGTTTGTTTTCGGTGAATGCAGAGCGGTATGCTTTTTTGAGAGTTTTCATGAACTGTTCGACTTCACCGTTTGCTTGAGGCCAACGAGGGGTAACTCTACGATGCTCGAATCCAAGATATTGGGCGAAGTTGGAAAATTCGCGACTGTTGAATGGCGGACCATTGTCTGTGCGGAGGATGTTTGGGACACCGTAACTTGAGAAGATGCGATCAAGCTTGGGGATCACCTGCTAGGCTAATGTTGACGACACGATTTCTACCTCTGGGAAGCGTGAATAGTCATCTATGACTACAAGCAAATGTTTTCCAGAAGGCAGATCAGCAAAATCAATACTGATTTCTGACCATGCTCTGGTTGGAAGGGTGACATCTTGAGTGGTTCTTTGGTGCGTTCGATTGTGTTTGCTTGGCAGGGGAGACATTCCCGGATTGTTGCCTCAGCTATGCGATCGATGGACGGAAACCAGACTTTTTCGCGGAGGGGGGCTTTTGTTTTGGTGATGCCCTGGTGTCCTTCGTGCGCGATATCAACGATTCGCTTACGGAGTGTTTGAGGTATGACAAGGCGATGGTCGCGCATGAGGAGTTTGCGATCTTGAGACACTGTGAGTTCGTCACGTACATTGTGGAAACTGGTCAGCTCAGTTTTCAGCTGTTTGTCTGCGTTAGCGAGGAGTTCATCCCAGTTACCGTGTTCAACGGCTGTCATGCAGAGTTGGAGAGTTGGATCGCGGGAAGTTGCGTCAGCGATTTCAGCTATGAAGTTGACGTGTGCTTCAGCGATTGTTTGTTCACTTGAGGGTGACTGGCTCACTCTCTGCGGGTGTCTGGACATAAAGTCGGCTGGGTTGTGTTTGCCGGGACGATACACAACTGAGTAGTTATAGGCCTGGAGTTTCAAAATCCATCGCTCGAGACGGAGGGAAGGCTTGGAGGTGCAACTGTTGAACAATGTCACTAAGGGCTTGTGATCCGTGATGACCTCAAAGGGACCACCATACAGGTACAGATAGAAGTGGGTGACTGCCCACGTTATGGCTAGTGCCTCGCGTTCAGTTTGTGAGTACCTTTGTTCAACTGGGGTGAGGGCTCTGCTGGCAAAAGCTACAACGGATGTGTTGTTGCGCGAGTCACGTTGTGTGAGCATGGCACCTAATCCCACTGGACTAGCGTCGACCAGTAGTTCAGTTTTGTTAGTGGGATTGAAGTATGCCATAGTGCAGCATTCCGTTATACGTTGCTTGATGAGCGCGAATGCACCAGATTCAGGGTGAGATTGGCCTCACGAAGGCGTTGGAGGCAGGCCTTGAGACGAGTGTCGTGTTCTTCCTGCGTAATCCCAAAGACAAGAATGTCATCACTGATGTTGATAACACCCTGAAGATCATGAAGGGTTGCTTGAATGGCGTGCTGGAAGATCTCAGCAGCAGATGATAGACCAAAGTTCAGACGCTTGTATCTAAATAAACCAACGTGGGTGGAGAAGACCGTGTACTGACGTGATCCGGGGTCAAGCTCGACTTGATGATAGCCTGAGTTCAGATCGAGTTTACTGAAGGTTGTTGCGGCATTGAGTGTGATGATGATGTCATCAACTGTAGGGGTGATGTGGCGTTCCCTTTTGATTGCGTGGTTGACATTACGCATGTCAACACAGAGGCGGATTTCATCAGGTTGTTGCGGTTTCGGGACAACCGTGATAGGCGATACCCAAGGTGTTGGTATGCCGTGTACAGGCTCGATGATATCGAGTTTGAGCAACCTGTCAAGTTCTTGTTCTACTTGTCTGCGCAGGTGAAATGGTATGCGGCGGTGGGGTAGAGCAACGGGGACAATTGAGTCGTCTACATGAAGTTTACATTGGAACGATTTCAACTTACCAATGCCTTGGAAGCGATCCGTGTACGACACGAACAGATCAGATGAGGCAGTGTCGCCATAGTCTGCAAGTTGTATGCAATGTTTACAAGTCCAAGGGCTGATGCGGTGTCAAAGTTCAGGTGTGTGTCAGCTGTGCGAGATGTGACGAACACTGGGCTCATGACAGATGCTGATTTGTAGCCTACTCGCGCTACAAACGATCCGATGATCTCAAATGGTGTGTTGCTGCCATATGCGTTTACTGGGATCGTGCGTGCGTGGAACTGGGGACGTGGTTGCAGGGTGTTGAAGGTGTTGAGATTCATCAACATGACGGAAGCGCCTGTATCTATCACAGTTTGTATTGCACTTTTGTTGATGGACACTGTGACCATTGGCTTGGTCAAAGTAGGCTTGGTCAACTCACTGTTGGCTGGTGGAAGCTCTGGGGGTGGAGCATCACTACCATTACTACTGTCCGGAGTACTGATATCGACTGCGTGAATATTAGACCTTTGTTAGGGTCTGGCTGAGCTCATGCAGTATTTAGCAAAGTGATTTTGCTTACCGCAGGCGTGACAGGTTTGGCCTTTTGCTGGACAGTCTCTGTCTTTGCCGTGTGGGTAACGGCCACCACAGTTGCGACAGGTGCGCGATCTTGACTGGTTTGACTGCCTCTGTTGGGGGCGTCTTGACTGATGGCGCTGGTTGTACTTTGGCTGTTGTGCAGGAACGTTGGAACGGCGTGCACAAGAGGGGCAGGGGCCAGTTTGCATTGGCTCCTTAACCGGTTGATTTTAGCAGCAATACAGTCTGCAGCCTCGTATGTTCGAGCAGTCTTGAAGATTTGTACAAGCGTGAGGGATTGTTCACGGAGTGCGTATCGACGAAGTTTGTTCGACGAGCATGTCCGGATTATTTGCGACTTTATTTCATTGTCCTTTTGTGGGAACCCACAATGAGTTGCTAGACGCTGGAGTCGTGTGTGGTATTGAGCAACAGTCTCACTTGGTTGCTGCTTGGACTGGCGGAAGGTGTACCGGTCGAATTCTGTGTTTTTCGATGGGTTGATGAAGTTTTCATTTAGTGCCTTCTTTGCACTGTCATAGTCGGATCCGGTGTTCGCCAAGGTGTCAAAAATGTCATTGACTTCCTCGCCGGTGAAGTGAAGCAACAGAGCTCTTTAATTTCTGAGAGTCATTTGCAATGTTGAAACCAACAAACAAGTTTTCAAGTCTTTTGACGTATTTCTCCCAACGGAGATCAACGTAGGTCGGCTCGCTGCTGACGGAGAATGTAAGAAAAGATGGCGGAGTCAACGTGTTCATCGTGACAGACGAACGTTACAAAGTTCACGAAAAATAACGGCGTATATGGCTGCTTAATTCACCGTACACACCGGAGATTAAGAGTCTACATTACCAGACATGCCAGATGTTCAGATTTGAAGGAAAATCCCTTGCTGGTCGCCAAAATGTAGTATTTAATGTTCGGGAATGAATGGAGACACACACACGGTTCTCGGCTGACTGTTAAGTGTATTCAACAACTGAATGGAGGTCAATCCGTGACCTGTGATGTCATCAAGTACATGTGTATGGAGTGCCTATGATACAATATTACAAATGGGTGCTGGGCCGAGTAGACTCGGCATTTTCGTTATAGTTTCCGATTGGCCTGTTATTGTCTTGTCGAAATTCCAAGTCAAAATCGAGGATTTCAATTCTTGCCACAGATCAGAATAACGTGGAGCATACGTTCAATATGCAGCTGAATTGTGGGGATTTAAGTAGGCCATGAGAGCGCTCATAAGTCGTAAGTTGTAGGGCAGGCCTACTACGGGTAATCCCTATAGAGTAAAGGCTTATGTTTCGACACAACTTGCATGCAGGGATACCAATGTATGAGACATAACTTCACCAAGAGTTATACCTTATCAACGACGAGAATTTAAAAATTGTAGAGCATGGCAAATTTGAGGATGAGGGGGAGTTAGATGGAAACAAAAAAATGCCAGGTTCCATATCACTTTACTAAAATAGTCCCTATTACCTAAGCAAAAACTGCCATAAACAAATTGGATTGGGTTGTCATATAGGTGCTTCAGGCGTGCTTGGGTGTTGTAGCTTGGGGCAGCAAGCCACGGAGAGCAACCGTCTCTCACCAGGTACCAATGAGCAAACGATGGGGGGGGCATAGTCTGATGGGGATAAATGCAAAAACAAAACACGTAAATAGAACAATGTCTGCCCATTGATGATGCCTCAGCAACAGCGACATGAGTTTGTAAGGAAAGCAGGACATTAGATGTGTGGGTGGAGAGCTAGAGAGGGGCAAATTTCCAAAAACAAATGTCCCCGAAAGAGATGACGAACGAGTTCGCGTGCAATTCTTTGAGGGAAGTTGGCATAAATGCAGGTACAGTTCCTTAATATAAAATTTTACCAAGAGATAGCAGAAGAATTATAAGTTACAACTATTGTTGCCAAATTAATCGGTCCCCATAATTGCAAATGCCATGTTGACAATGCTTAGGGTTCATGGAGGCGGGAGGGGCTCCACAACACTTGAATATGTTTCACTTTTCCGAGTTCCTGGCTAGTAAATTCAGATGGAAGCAGGCTTACAGGAGTGATCTCCCGTGCTGTCGCATAGGCAGAAGGGAGCAATTTAAGTGGCACGCGGGAGCCCCCGGCCCCTCACATTTGGTGAGTGAAATCCACGGCCGCGCAAGAATAAATTAAATAAATACATGAATCAATCAATCAATCAAACAATCAATCAATCAATACATAGGCCCTACTTACTGAAGCATTTGACATTATCGCGTGCAGAATTTGGCGCCACACACGTCCAGTCAAGGTGCTGCCGAAGCAATTTACATGTACACAACATAAAAAGTGAGTAGGGCACTGCAACCGGCCATATTGTTAGTCATAGTAATTGATGGGCAATCATAGAGTTTCTTATTTGTTAGTGAAATGGCCATTGGCCAGTAATATAGCATTGAAAGTTTGTCGTCATGTAAGGAGAATTTGGGGGTGTACACTCTTTGGATACAGGCCGTCTCAATGACAATTTCAGTGGTTTCCTAACCATTAGACAATCATCGGGACGTTTTGTTATCATTTCCTGATATGGGCAATTGGCGCTAGAGTATCCAAATCAATTGTCCTCAATCGGTCCTCCCGGTTAGTGTTCGGTTGCTTATAACCGCCCAGCTGGGCAGCAAGAGCGACAATTGGGGTCATTTGTCTGGCAGGAGTGTTGCCGGGTGCCATCCCACAGGTGGCGATAGAGTTTGAATCTGACCACAGCAGCTTAGTTTGAAATTTGACTCATACGCCTAATATGAGGAAATACACAGATTGGCAATTGACGAGTGATGCCGTTCACTCAGGTTTTACCAATTGTGACCGGCCAGACTTAAATTCCTGTAATTATGCTGCCAGGTCCCGTCTGTAAACTGTTTCTTTGTCGATGTCTTATATTTTTAGCATGAACAAGCGATGCGAAAGTTATCGAAGCATTGCGAGCGCCCTCTTGTGTTTTCCGTTGAATAGAGCATACCGAGTTGCGTAACAATTTGCATATGACATGCAGTGCGAAAAAGCCTTTTATTCCTATGCAGTGTTTCAAAAGCATAAGGCTTTGGACGCACATTCCTTGAATTTTTCGTTAGTTTTCTTGGAGAGTAAGCAAGCATGGGTAGGTCACTTGACTGCTTGTCGTCGCTGCTGCCAGCCACACCTTATTGCGAGCCAGCTTCATTGAAGTTTGCTGTGTTTCTCACGTGGTTTTGCCATGGTTAGCACGCCACATGTGCATACACATATCGTGTAGTTTGCCCAAACATCACGAGGCATAGGTACACAGGCCGCACAGGTAAGTTTTCAACTTCGTAAATTTTGATGTTATCTTAAATAGCACTTTGCGACACATTTTTATGCCATGAATACTCGAGGTTGAAAGCCAAGTCTGTATGAAACATTTTTTATGCCATAAAATAAATATCCCAGGTTGAAAGCCAAGTCTATATGAAAATTGTTGTGCATAATATGACTTGAATTTTCGATACTGAACCTCCTTGTAATATTTACTGTATACTTGCACATACTTCGATCCTAAATATGTTGAAGTATAGGGTCAATGCACTTTATTGAACTCAAATTTGGATAGCGTGGATGGAAAGAGAAGAAATAAGAGAATGTTTTAGCCTGAAATGAAAAACATGAGACATATAGATGGATGTACGAATACAGAATATTGAATACTCTTTTTATGAGCATTGCTGTTTAAACAAACAAATGCTTAGAAATAGATGTACTGTATAAAATGCATTGTAAATTCATCAATATAGAATAACTACGGATGTGTACACATGCATTGTGGAGATGAAACATTTTTGTTGGCACTGATGATTATTTAATATTCCTTCATCGAAACATTAATTAATATTTATGAGATTACTTAATATGTACAGTAATTTTATTACAGCTACTGCTTGTGGTTCTGTGGTTCCTGATGGTCACAAATAGAGAAGCCTTCTCAAGTAGACCAGTGTATCCCATATCCAGCATCCATAACATTTGGGTACGTGTATAGAACATTATTGCTTGAAATGTGCCTAAGAAAATGGCAAATTGGAGAGTAATGTTTTGTAACATTATTGCATAACAAGTGCTGATGGAGATTATTTCTCTTTGATTAAATTTTCATGCCTTTAATATTTTTATGCCTCTCTTAAGAAATGTACTTATAGATTCGCACCAGAAACATTTCTTTAGAACAAATAAATGGAAATCGAGGTTTATAGAACCAGTAATGCAATTTCTCTGACGAGAGATAACCAAGGATAAGGAGAGATGGTCATTTAATCAACCAAAACATGCAACAGATATGACGTAATTCAGCGATTTTTAACACTCTATACGGAGTATCATATGGTTGTTGAATGTAAACAAGGGGGTAACTTATTTTGTTTCAGGGCTAATGTGTGCTAAAGCAAGATCACAGCCACGCATAATTACACATCACAGGACTTTGAACCGGCCTATATAATTATGTTGAAGTCTTACCATTATTTTAAATGCAGGAATTGTGTTCGCATCCAAAACTGTGTGAAGCCTAATCATTGCGGTGAGCCGCCTGGTCGAAGTTCGTTAACAGAAATACATGTACATTGTGTAGTAGCGTACGAGGTAACGGATTATAGGGGCGATATGGAACTTTGCTTAAGACTATTAACCGCACACGCTCATAGGGCATGCACTCATTATGTAGTCACCAGATTGTCAAAGCATATAGTAGC
The DNA here is from genome assembly GCF_015706575.1 of Patiria miniata. Lineage (NCBI taxonomy): Eukaryota > Metazoa > Echinodermata > Asteroidea > Valvatida > Asterinidae > Patiria > Patiria miniata. The sequence continues at coordinate 4,475,172 of NW_024037064.1, read as the reverse complement.
GGCATCATACAACATGTAACCGATCATGACTTAGGGGTTAGGGGTTGTCCCCAGTTGAAGTACAGTTGCGGTGAACGTCAACTCATGAGTTATCATATGAACCATACTTGTGAAGGGGTGCCGGCAGTACAGTTAAGGGGACGTACAAGTCATAGGTGCGGGTTACAAACAGGTCGTTCATTACTTATAGTTTAAGTGTTGTCTCCGGCGGAGTTGCGTATACTCACGTTGCCGTAAAGTAGTCGGGCATGACTATTGAAGCCTGGGACAGTTTTCTTCTGAATTGTGATTGATTGGCAAACTAGCCAGTTGGTGACAAAACATGGTAGTCGATCATGCGGAAGAGACTTAGTGGTAAATTAGGTTCGTTATAAATAATCTGTAGCCAATCCCGCTTTATTGGTTAAGCCCAGGTTTGTTACGCCATTGGCAATCAAGCAGGTATTACGGGTACACCAGAAGTCGATCATTTGACTTATTTGTAGTTCTTCTGAACAGTCGTTTAGGATTTGATGTCAAACCAGATTGATTATAACAAAATTGTACTTGATCATGCCTTAACTATTGGTAATAAATCAGCTTAGGATAAACAAAGTGTAGTCAATCATGAGGTATTGCTAAACCAGGTTGGTTAAAAAAAACAAGTGGTTGCCGTTCATGCCTTAGTGGTATTGGTTGTTATACAATATTCTGTAGCCGCCCATGTCGTAATTGTGAAGTGGATTGCAGTGGGAGTAGACTTGAATGAAAGAGCATACTTCGTAAAACAAAACCTGATCAACTCCCGGCTATTGTAGCGGTATTATGATTAATATTTCGCCCTGCCAACAGGCAAATGAGTCTCCTGTAAAGGAAGAAACTAGGCAAGGGTACGTTCTCCAGTCAGCTCAACTCTTTTAACTTGGAGGAAACTGCTCCCCTTTTTATTCGATCAAACATCGACGAAAACACAGCTCACACTCTCAAATCTTCTGCCTTGCATTTTCCATACCCGTACCCCCACCAATGTATACATTTGTAACAACTTGTCAGCGCGTCTCGCTCTTTGACCCATGACCCCTGCCAGTGGGCCCCAGGTGCACGGCCTATTATTAGCGCACGGGAATTAACAAAAGTTTAGCACAACATGCTCCCCAAATAATCATTTTCCTACATTCTCCCCCACTATATCGATCTTTCCCCTGGAGATCGAACCCATTGTTCTGCAATCCCGGCTCAATTTGTGGTAACTAAAATTAAGCTCCAACGATCCAATTGGGATTAGCAAACCATCCAAATTCTTTAGCCCTCCCTTTTTTGTAAGCCTTAATTTATTTTTAAACCCGTGTGAATGATTATCACCCCTTTTACACAACAGCAATGTGGTTGTCAACCGAAATAAGCTTGGTATGATACTACTCCCTTAATAACCTCTTATTTTTACAATGGTTAAGCAACTACAACTTTAACTTCTTTCAATCAAGACCAGCAAGTCGATCTTCACCATAAGCGAGCCTGGAAAAATCCAACAAGTCGCCGAAGGGTCCTCCTATACTGATGTTCCCCGTATTTATTCATGTGAACACCATCTAAGTTGTATCGTGGGTGCTTCAACCCCCTGTGGCTCCAGAGCCACCAACGATCCTCCAGGAATGTACCCCCTTCGATCAACATGTTTAATTCTTCAGCCCGACTGTTGAATGTTTCCAGGTCAATCTGATTGGGGCGTAGACCACCAGTACGAGGTAGAATTGGCAAGAAAACAATTGCTTCCGGTTTGATACCATTTCTTGCCAATCCCGTAATAAACCGACACAGCTTTTGATACACGACGCTCGCACAACACTCCCTGGAGCAAAGGTCATTTGTCCCAAGATCAATTATTGACACTTTTGGGTTCATCTCCCAAAGGCGATTATAGTACAGATTACCTTTCGATTCGATACGGGAAAGGGACAGACCTCCTTCCCCAAAGCAGTGGACAGACACTGTGGTATTCTGAAACTCGATCTGAAGTACAAATCTCTTTCTGTTTTCTAGTCGTCTCACAAAGCTGTGCCCAAACAAGACGAATGCCATATTGCATATACAATGTGCTAACGTAGATATACTACAAACAATGCTTAACTAGTTAAAAATCACTCAATCGGCTAAACTACTTCGAATAGCACAGTACAGATATCATTTACTTCTTCAGGTGTCAGGATCTTTTTTCTCCTTTGAACTGGAAACCCCAAAACTTCCCGAAGATAAAGTCCTGACGACTTGGTCGACAGCCTTGCCTATCTGGTGTAAGCAAAATGAATCAAATTAACACTTAAGTTTATACAACCTACACTTTAGGTTATAACCCAAAATGTCAGGTGGCAACAAACGGCAAGGTTTTCCCTGTGAAAACTGGATTCCCCGAGTCTTTTCAACCAGGAAAGCCTGAACCGTTGATAAACCCCCAAACCTATTACTTAATTGACGAACGGGGCAAGTGATAGGGATTGGTATGTACACCCCTGGTGTTCCGCTTTGACCTTCTGAGAGGTAACGTTACGTTAAGAGACTGACCGGGTGGTTCCCTTACTTCGTCGGCGCCATCCCTCACCCCCTTTGCATCATCACACTGTTCCAAATCTAATCCCGATGTGAACTCATCATCTGACTCGAAACTACTTGTACTACCATCTGGCAATTCAGAGGGATGCAATCTCAGGAGTTTACGATTCACCGTTCGTTCGGTTCCCCCCTGTGAAGGTCGTATGTGGCATACGTCCCCCTCTGGATTCACCCAGGTAACAATGAACGTGTCATCGTGATATACATTTTTCAACTTGTGCCTCCCCTTGAAGTCTAGCTTTCTCAACAGCGCCAGGCTTGAACGACTCGCATATTTTCCATCTTGAATCATGGATAGCTTTGTTACGCGTGGCCCGATTCTCTGTTCTCTCCCTAACTAGGTTCTCTGCGCGTTCGAGCAGTTTGGACTGCGACTTCACAAAATCTTGATCCCATACAGAATCTGTACGCCCGAGAATCTGATCTAATGGGATTAGCGGCTCACGTCCAAACATGAGCGTGTACGGGGCAATACCTGTAGTACTGTGTGGGGTGGCATTATACACGAACACGAGATGGGCTAACATACCTGGCCACTTGTGCCGGCTGTGCTCATCCATGGACTTAATCAACCCAAAGAGGGTACGATTAAACCTTTCAGCCTGGGCATTTCCCTCCGGGTGGTAAGGAGTAGTGCGTGATTTTCTGATCCCATACAAGGTACATAGCTCTTTGATAACACTACCTTCAAAATTCCGCCTCTGGTCGCTGTGCAAGCGCGTTGGAAGTCCAAACTTTGTGAACCAATGGTCGCGAAGAACGCGGGCCACCGTTACCGCATGTTGATCCCTGCACGGTACCGCCTGGGAGAATTTCAAGTACACGTCTGTCAGGACTAAAACATCCTCATACCCCCCACGTCCCTTGTCTACCTTGACAAAGTCGATTGCAAGAACCTCTAATGGCCGAAAAGCCATTAAGTGTCTCATTGGAGCTCTTGGTTGAGGCTGAGCCACCTTAGCAGTTATGCAACGCTGACAGTGAGCAATATGCCGTCGCACTGTTGCAGTCATACGCGGCCAGTAAACACGTCTCCTAAGCAGCGAGCAAGTGCGGGCTACCCCCTGGTGCCCCCAACCATCGTGACAACCCTCAACCGCACGCGTTTGAAGAACTTGCGGCAAAAGTATCTGAAACACTTCACCGTGCAGTGGGTCTTGGACTTTTCTATGCAGCACGCCTTCGCGGACCACGAATCGTGGCCACTGCCAGAGCCAGAGCTTCAGATCTCGCGCACCGCGCTTGCCATCTGATGCAACTTCGCCCGGCACTGCATTTTGCTCCCAGCGTTCCCACACAATTCCCAGGTCTGTGTCTTGCCTTTGCAACGCTGCGAGCTGCTCCGCCGACCACGAGGGGAACAACCCAGGAGGCCCACCACCAGACTGCGCTTCAGTTGCTGGCCACGTAGGACTGATCATATTTATCTCAGCACGTAATGGAACAGTACTCGTGTGAGAAACTTGCTGCACCACCCCCTTCACCTCGGAGGAAACATTCCCAGGATAGCGGCTCAGTGCATCGGCGCAGCGATTACTCCGACCAGACCGGAATTTCACTTCAAAGTCAAATGAGGCCAATTGGGCCACCCATCGCATCTCGCATGCACCTAGTTTGGCTGTGTTGATGTGAGCTAACGGATTGTTAGGACAGTGAACGGCACCCCCAACAGATGGTCCCGAAATTTGTCAACCACCGCCCACTTCAAGGCTAATAACTCCAACTTGAAGGAGCTATAATCCGGATATTTGGCCTCCGCTCCCCGCAATCCCCTGCTAGCATAGGCTATTGGGTGCTTCTCCCCGTCCTCCCCTACTTGTGCCAGGCATGCCCCTAACCCTTTGAGTGATGCATCCACCTCCAGGATGATTGGAGATGAAAAGTCTGGGTAAGCCAGTACTGGTGCTCGCGTCAAGGCTTGTTTCAAAGTATCAAACGATGCCTGGGCCTCCGCGTTCCACAAATATGCTGCAGCCTTCCGGATTGCTCTTCCCTTACCTACAGTGCTTACAATAGGCAGCAACATGGCATGTAGTGGCGCTGCTATTTTCGCGAACTGTGGTACAAAGCGGTGATAGTAGCCAGCGAGACCCAAAAATGAACGCAAATGCTCTGCTGTTTTTGGAACAGGCCACTCTTTTATCCGTTGGATTTGCTCATCATCTACGGACGCACCCTCGGCGCTTACAATGTGGCCCAGGTATCGTACCTGATGTTGAAACAACTGACACTTTTGGCCTTTGATCTTTAGTCCAAATTCAGATATGCGCGTGAGCACCTCTTCTAGTCTAGACAGATGATCCTTCAGGTTAGGGGAGAACACCAGTATGTCATCTAAATACACTAACAGCTGAGTCAGGTTCAAATCCCCCACGCACATTTCCATCACCCTTTGGAAAGTACTTGACGCATTGGCCAAGCCGAAAGGCATCCGAGTAAATTCGAATAGCCCAAATGGGACCCTGAATGCTGTCTTACATACCGAGCTCGGATCCATCAACACCTGATGGTATCCATGCCTAAGTCAAGGGAAGAGAAGTAGCAAGCCCCTCGCAAAGCTTCCAGCGACTCCTCTATCCGCGGTAACGGGAAGGAGTCTCGCACAAGTGCGCGCATTCAGTTTCCTATAATCCACGCACGGACAGAAGGATCCGTCCTTCTTACGCACCAGCACTATGGGACTGGCGTAAGGGCTGCAACTTTTGCGGACAATCCCCATGTCTAGCAACTTCTGTATCATGTCACGCACCTCTCCAAGACAGTGGGGAGGGATCCTCCTATAAGGCTGGCTTATAGGCACTTCGTCTGTAGTATGGATCTTATGCAGCACCTTATCACATGACCCTACATCAAACTGGTGCTTGGAGAATACAGAGTCATGTTTCTATATCAACCGAACAACAATGTCTCTATCTTCTCTGCTCAAGAGACTAGAACTCAAATCCAACCCAGGTGGCAATGTATATTGCGAACCATCACCAAAAACATAAGTTTCACGGTCAGGGGTTTAACCCCTTCCCCACCCTGTGCTCCGACGGGGATTTCACAACCCGTTTCGCCAGCGCAATTCGACAATACCCGATTCACTGAAACATGTAACCCATCAGATTTCTCCTCCAGCCCCAGATCTACTGTGGGTGCAACCGTGGTTACGGTTGCCAACTTTGTGTGAGGAGGTATTGTTACTGCTCTCATCCCAGCATTTGCAACAGGGACGTGTACCACTTTTCCCCCTGTAACCTCACAGGTGTCATACACTCTGCATGACTCCCCTAACCCTCCACCTCGGTCTTGACCGCCATTTAAACCCTCAACGACTACGGTCTTGCCCTCAATTCTATCTGGTGGTGCGGGAATGTAGCAAACAAGGCTTCGAACCTCATTTGGCAGGACGGGTGTTGGACATCTGCCCGTGCGGGCAGGGGCTTGTCCAACATTGCCTAATCCCATTGCAGGTTTCCCCACATGAGCCGTGCGATACCAACGCAATGTCATATCCCACGCGTCTGCATCATCACTTGCAGGTTGTATAACCAAATCCTTCAACAAATGCAAATTGTTGCAACCCAGCAACACAGGACAGCGACTCCAATTCCATGCCCCACCCCCAAAGGAATCATCAACAACAAGAAAGTGGGCATAAACTTAAGGTTATGGACGCACAGTGGAACCTGTATGTACCCCTCAATCGGTATTGACTCGCCGCCTGCACCCGATACATGAATATCATACCCAAGGGAATCAATTCCTTTGATTTTGCCCTCAATGGTTCTCTTATAAAATGAAGAGCTAATCAGGGAAGCCTCCGCCCCAGTGTCTAACAAACACGTTGTAGAGACACCTGCAAGGATAATACAAGCCTTGGGGCTTTCTCTCACTAACCTGGCTAAAAGATTGTCGGCCGAGGCCTCCGGTGACTGCTCTTTCCCTACTGGTTCCTTTTTGGGTGAGGCCTTTGTTTGTTCCCTTTCCACAACTTGGCCCTTAGTTGTGGAGAGTGCTAGTTTACCGCTGCCTCATGTGTCAGTTGCGATTGCCCATTGTTTTGTTGTGCCTCATTCCCTTGAGATTCGATTGCTTGTTCGCGCGCGATCCGTAGTCGACAGTCAGCACGAATGTGCCCTGGCCGGCGACAGTAAACACACAAGAACTGGGACCGATCTTTTGGTGCAGGCCCGAATTGAGCAGCGCTGTCACGCCCACTTGATGAATTATCCCTGTCTAGTACGCGCTGAAGTAACGTAGTTATTTTATTCCTGTTGTTTTCCGATCTGTTCTTGTTGTTGTTGCATGCACTTAAGTAACTCCTGTTGCTACTGAAGCACATTCTGTAGTGCCGTGCCACCAACAGCGTTAACTTCTGCACTTGCAGTGTTAACACTACCGCTCGTTGGATCACAATGGCCTATGCCTTGACAGTTTTCCAGTGCGCTACCGGCATGTTCGGCTAGGACCGTGTTTACATGACTGCGCCTTGATTTCTGTACTTTTTCTAGATCGCGAAAAAGTTCTCTAGCAGCATCGCGCAATTCACTGAATTTTTGATTCGGTTTTTCGAGCTCTAAGCGCCGCAGTTCCAGACGCAATGTCTGGTTCCGCGCCCCCGATACAAATTGCCCAATGAGTACTCGATCCCTCAAAGCCAGTAGCGACCCCTTTTCCTCTTCCGATGCAACCTCTAGAACTGTATCATGTATCCGAATTAGGGCCCTGGAGAAGTCCATAAGAGACTCCTCCTCCTGCTGGTGACGTTCGAATAGAGCCTTTTGAAGCCCTTGAACTGTTTGTATTTCCCCAAAGTTGTGCCCCAGTACTTTCTTGATTGCCTTTATGTCATTACGGACACTCTCTGGGTGACACTTAACTTCCTGCCGGGCCGTACCCGACAAATGGCTGACCACAACTTTCGCCTGTTCTTCAACGGGAATTTTGCATTGCTGCAAATAAGCATCAACTTCATCTAACCAATCGTCTATTGCCAAATCCCCCACCTTAACAGGTTTCCCATTGAATTTTGAAAGTTTGATAGGACGTTGTGCAATACTTTTTGGTTTGGCCCCCTGCAGAGCATCCGTAAGCCCAGACACCAACCTTGCAACCAAGTGTGCTTCAGCCGTAGCCATGTTAATTTTGTTATTCCCAGCAGAACACCAAGGGCACTATATAACTTAACAACCCCTTTCCTTTCACTAGTATATTAACCGTCCTAGGCCTACACTATTATAACTCAATAAAGTATCAAAATGTATCCAAGAAATCGATTCCTTAAGTAAACACACCAGACAAGGCTACCTGTGTCAATCGTACACTTGTAAGTTCAGAACTGAAAGTTGACGAAACGTCACTGTCCTTGCACAGTTCAAGGCCGTTGTTCCTCCACGGAGTCCTCTGCTTGCTCCCGAACCGTCCGTCCGATGCTACTCCTCCGAGGCTCCGGGTATCGGTAGTACAGCCAGCCGTTCCCTGCTACTCGGGCCCCATGCCAAGCTTGCAGTTACGCACGCCGTTCGTCCGTTGTTTCACTACGGCGTTCTATCTCGAGGCCTCCAGCCGTCCCCTTCAGCTCTGCACACTCCACTTGGTCCCGAACCGTCCCTCCGTTAACTTGGCTGTATCCCCGGCATCAGGTCCACGTCAAGCTAGTCCCGCCTGCACTGCACTGGTCGTGGTGGTCGAGTCAAGGCCCTTGCTGCGCTTGAAACCATCCGAGTGTCTGACTTCATGTACACCCCGTATGTGTTACCATTTGTAGCGGTATTATGATTAATATTTCGCCCGGCCCAAAGGCATATGTGTCTCCGGTAAAGGAAGAAGCTAGGCAAGGGGTTCTCCAGTCAGCTCAACTCTTTTAACTTGGAGGAAACTGCTCCTCTTTTTATTCCATCAACCATCGACGAAAACACAGCTCACACTCTCAAATCTTCTGCCTTGCATTTTCCATACCCGTACCCCCACCAATGTATACATTTGTAACAACTTGTCAGCGCGTCTCGCTCTTTGACCCATGACCCCTGCCAGTGGGCCCCAGGTGCACGGTCTATTATTAGCGCACGGGAATTAACAAAAGTTTAGCACAACATGCACCCCAAATAATCATTTCCCCACACTATAAACAACATCTCATGCAGTTGAGCGCCTTCGATGAATTAGCAGATATAGTTGGTTTCTCCACGTTCCGGATTTAAGATTGTAAGGCGTTCTGGTTGTGGCGTGAACTGCACTTTGCATTTGCCGCAACACTGAAAGGACCCCCAATTAAATTAGACATAAAAAAGGTAATACGAGAAGTAACGTCGTTATACAGTCTGTAAATGGGAATCCAATTATCAGGTTGGCATGAGATAGCAAGCTTGGGGCCAAACGTTCTCATTTTTCTCAACGAGTTTCGAGTTTTCGTAGCCGGCTACTATCACGATTGGCTACCCGAGAATTATGGCTGTCACAATGGGAAAGTGAAAAGAATGGAAAACATTATGTAGATTTTCAACTGATGCGAATGTATCATTAGTCCCAGACACGCAGCATTGTCAAGTTGGCAAATTAGTTAAAGCAAATTATTGTTTGTGTTAATAATTATCCACAGTATGCTGTAACATATAAGGACCAACACGATCCAAATTATTGGGTAATGTGCAGAATTGATAAGTTAATAGATTTCAGGTTTATTTAAAGATTTAGTGGAGAAACAGTAATTAGCTGATCACATGTCTTATAGGTTTCTTATTGTCTCCAGTGAAGTAAAAGTCGGCCACAACTGGGTCATCAGGCCACACCAAAAAAAAAAAAAAAAGAGGAATGGAGGTATGGGTGTTTGGATGGTTTTAGCCCAGGGAGAGACTTTTGAGACTTTGGGACTTTTGAGAAGTGATTGCTCTTCTAACGTGATGGATTTCCGTAGTCCATTGGGACTTGTGAGAAGCGATTGCACTTCTAAATTAGTGTAGGGATAGCCGTATAGTCCCTTGGGACCTGGGTGAAGCAATTAATTGCGCTTCTAGGTGTAGGGATATCCGTAGTATTGGAATGGTTATAACCATTAGCATGTAAGTGGTAAATGGAAGTTTATTAAGCCATGCTGGTAGTTACATGGACCTGTTAATTATTAGAACTGGTAGCAGTTAAATTGTACATGTGATTGTTAAACCATGCTTGTTGGACTGTTTCAAGCGAATAAATGATTGCCAAGTGACCACAGTGCTTTTCTCCGGTGTGATTCTCCTTACAAATATTCTTGTGCCACACGCATTATTTCTTAATAATAAGTTGGGTGCGAACTGTGATTATAAATAATGGTTTTCTGAAAACAACAATGAAAAACTACCAAAAGTAGGACACGCCTATGTTTTAAATATTCATTTATTGGCACGACACATACGGGCATGGCGTGCCCGGCCCGCCAAAACTGATCTCCGCGCGCCGCAAGTTCGAGCAATAGACTAGTCGATTTTTCGTGGTAGTCTGGTTCCCTGACTTGATGATTCGCTAACGACTCGACGCTTGATAATACATGTAGCAGGCCGAGGATTACCTATCAAAATTTATCCTGCGATTCAACAGGCGATTCAGCCTGCGGTTTAGCCCGCGATTCAGACGAAAGCTTGAAAACATATCTCAAAAGCCCATAATCCATGCGTCAAAGGGAGATACTTAATTGGAACTAGATCCTTAGATTCACGACACGAAATTTCTAGTAATCAAGTTTGCTTTATAATCAAGAATATATATCAGCAAAGCTATAAACGCCGTGTTTAAAATTAATTTGTTGGTCCTTTTAGTGAAATATAAGGTCGTTTCAGGAGCCGCCATTTCGAAACCGATTACATTGTGTTCAGCGCATGTTTTTACAAGTGTACTGCACCTGTTTTTATAAAACCATCCCGGCCCACTATTTCGCCCGGATGGATTACTATTCGGCCCAGGCGCTTTAGTAATTTTGTGCTCAAACAGCTGAAATGAACCCATTGGCGTTTAATTTTGGGCGAATGTTATGACCCGTTATATATTTATCGACCCATAATGTTACAAAAATTGTTTTGTAATGAAATATCGACCCGTAATGCAGTAAATATCCGACACGTAATGTAACAACAAGAGGGTCCTCATTACAATAAAAATTGCTGGTGCCTACGAACATTTTGGGGATTTTAATGATACTCCTGTCTTATTATTGTGTTACCTACCCTTATACATTGGAGAGGTATTTTTTAATTCAACCATAACTTTAAAAAAATGTGGGAAAGTAATTTCACTAATTTTTTGGCGAAAAGAAGTTTCACAAAAACACTACCGTTTAGAAAAGGCTTGTAGATAGTGAACGGCAAGGATTTCCCCAAATCTAAAAAGAACAAAATCTACCTACCTTGTGCAAATCAAGCCATCCATACCACAGTGATCATGAAGCTGAGAGACGCCATTGTCCTACGAACATACGCTTTGCATAACAGTGGTCCAGAGATGGTTTAGTGAGTTGGCAAACGAGAGTACCCTTTTATGCACTATTTTGCTGTCACATTGCTTAAAATAGAAACAGAAAATCCATTAAAACAAATATTATTGCTTTCTTGTAAGCACGGCTGAATGTTTATTATCATGCTAACACAAAGAAAGGGAGGCGGACAAAAACACAACTAAACAACGTTCCTGTCATTCCAAAACGAAACAAATATTTTCGCTGATAAAAAATAACTTGAATTTCCCTTCGATTGTGTCACAAAGTTCAAATATTAAAAACAGCAGGATGTTTTCCTTCGTAAATAGTCATTGTGACTTCGTTCCATACTATGCATAATATTTACGTAATCGAACTACCCTCCAGATGTTAAGACAATCGAATATTCCCTCCCTTTCAAAAAAAATATCAATCGCATTTTGGATGATGTCACGACGACGTCACATATTTTCTCCTCAAGGATGTTGTACATATATCTTTGACCATCCAAACCTCTTACAAACGGATTTGTAAATTTATCATGTTTCGCTCGTGAGTTATACACAACGAAAAAAAACAAATATAAAATCAAGATCTCTGCCGTGGATATTTTCAATTCTGTCACACACACTGAACGCAGAAATGAATGGTGGTCGTTTATCCGGTCCGATCTAGCGACGTCGCTGGATTGAATGTACGCCGCTAGATCGAGCGACGATGACGTCAATTCACGTGACTAACGAGGACAATGACGTCATTCTTTAGTTATGTTTTTTATAGCTCCGTGAACGTCCTTGCGCGAAGTCGGCGAGTTCGGCTGACGAAAAAACGCTCTTTCAAATAAATGGGGAATTTCCGAAACTTACGGTATGTATGTAAATGTTGATTTGCAATGTCTTTTTCGATCCCCCGATGGAAAAGTTATGTTTAACGTCTGACATTTCCAATCTAGCCCTCCGAATTTGTGTGTAACTGTTTTGTCAAAATTGCAACGGGAATCGCCGCCGCGGCAGCAAATGTTAGACTGGTTCCTAGTCCTCCAAGTATCTGTTGCACACTGCAAAAATCAATTTGCGAAAGAAATATGTTTGTTTAAGCTTTTTAAAGTATGTAAAAGGTTCTGATAACTGTCTTTATCATGATTTTCTTGTGCAAATTGCATGATTTTGTGTGAGTTTTCCCAGAATGTTTTTTTCACTATTTTTTTAAATTGTGCCATGGTTCAATAATTAGGTAAATAGATTAATGAATAATACTAAATAAGTAACAGAGACACCAGATTTACCCCCCCCCCCCTAAAAAAAAAAGGGGGGGGAAGGAATATTAAAATAATATTCCCCTCCCTACCCCTCTTTGCAAGTACATGTACATTTTTTATTTATGTATATTTTTTTGTTTTTTGGTAAAGGTGTGACATGTGATCGCCTGAAGAGGATCCTTGTTGCAGTTCCACCTCAACACAGCAGAGTCTGCCGCGCCCACAACTTCTGAAAATCTTCTTTTCGACAGCCTTCTCAACATTTTACATAACTGTTTATTTCAGGGACATCATAGCGAGGAGGTGACAACAGTTTCATCTTGACTTTCTTCGGACCAGGCTGCGACAACCAGAAGATGGTGTTTGTACATGGACGAACATATACAGATGTATTATTAGTTGATTGTTGAGCACAGAACCATTGTGCTTGCAGGTTACGATGAGCACACAGTGGAGAAAAACCAGCTTTCCCTTTTACCTTGGGCATTGTTACATCAGTGTAATTACGATTTGCCCTCTGAAATGAAGAAAAAAAAACAAGAAATAAATAAATAACAATTTACTTGCATTAAAAATGGGGTAGGGAGGGGAATATAGCTGCGAGGGGAGGGATATTTTAATATTGTTGGGGTTTTTGTTAAAATTTATTTTCCTTTTTTGTGGGGGGGGGGGTAATCTCGTGCCTGTGTTTGTAACTTATTTATTATTTTCATTAATCTATCGACTTAATTATTGAACCATGGTACAACAAAAAAAAATAGCAAGAACCAAACAAATCCAATCCAGTGTGCCATCCTTTTTTATTCTGATTTTGATATTTGTTTTTAGTGCATTGCTTTTGTTGAGTCAAATAAAACAATGATGATTATCATCAGAAGAAGGCTGGATACTGCTTTAAACAGATTTAGAAACAAATACTCCAGCACATGTAACAGAACAACTGGCAAAAAGGAGGAGACTGTAGAGCATGTAGAGCAAAAATGGAATGAGACAAAGAGGGACTGGCAGCTAGTCTAAACCCACTCTAGACAGCTATTCTGGGAAAACTCACACAAAATCATGCAATTTGCACAAGAAAATCATGATAAAGACAGTTATCAGAACCTTTTACATACTTTAAAAAGCTTAGACAAAGCTATTTCTTTCGCAAATTGATTTTTGCAGTGTGCAACAGATACTTGGAGGACTAGGAAGTCTAACATTTGCTGCCGTGGCGGCCATTTCCGATCCCGGCCGTTCACTGGAGGTAGGAGCTATAAAAAAAACAACCAAACAATGACGTCATCGCCATCATTCGTGACGTAATAGACGTCATCATTGCTCGATCGAGCGACCGTAGCACAATCTAGCGACGTCGCTAGATCGTGGGGAGGTCCCGGACCAGTTTATGGAAATTTCTAACATTTGCAGTGGTGCAGTCCGCAGTAGCTTTGCGTCGCGTCAGTTAATTTTAATTTAATTTTAGATATTTTGACATTAAGTTAAAGGATGCAATCTAAAATGTAAGCAGGGGCTGTCAAGGAATGAACAAAGCATAACAACTGTCATCAGATGATTTGTTCATCCATACCCGTGATTACAATTAAGGTAAAATTACAAATGTTAGGATAAAAATCAATATTAAAAAACATGAAATGGAATGAAATTCAAAAAAAAAAAAAAGGGCCGTAAACAGGAACAAAAGGAAAATATCGAGAACTCCCCCCTCCCACCAACAGGCACTCACCAAAAAATAACACGCCAAAACTATAGCCACCAACAGAACTGAATCAACAGGACTAAATACAGTTCTCGATGCCACCACTTGCCGATAAGTTTCAGCCGAAGCCTCGCTTTCTTGTACTCTTGTACAGTGGCGTATTCAGAGGGGGCAGAGGGAGCACTCTGCCCCCCGCGGCAGATTTTTTTCACAAAATTTTTGTTCAGCAATTATTTCAATAAATGGTTTGAGAGTTCTAACATCAATCCCAAAAAAGAAAACCGACTCAATCAAACATTACAATGCGCCGTGAAAATGGGTATATAATTTGCAGTATGCATGATAATGGTCAGTTTTTGAAAAGCGCCTCCATTTGAAAGGTGGGAACTAGCCCCCCCCCCCCCCGCCCTTTTGATTTTACGGAGGCCAAGTGTCCGGAGAAAAAAATCATGTTTACATTTCGGCGCGGATGTGCGGTCCCCCCCCCCCCCCCCCGGTTTAAAGCTGGATACGCTACTGCTCTTGTGGCATATCATACCCACAGAAGTAATGTTTCTTAACGCCACAATTTTCTGAGCTTATTCCTGAAAATGACAAATTATTCTATTAAACCGTTTTAGATTGTATTCTGTCTGAAATATTATCAAGTGACTTGATGCAATATTGATACCTTGATTTTCCCGTGCATCAAAGAAAGGTTTTTGGATTTTAGAATGGTATGAATGTTTTTAGTTAAAACCCAGTCATCATAAAGGTGACTGGGAAATAAAGAGCTTGTGTTGAATATTTATGCAACCATGCTGTAATTTAAATCAACGTAATATTTATATTATATCCTGAACCCCAAAGTAAAAATTGACCGTTTAAGACAAACGAATATTTATTTTGAGTTCTAGTATCGCAAGTGAATAAATTAAATATAACTACTTCCTTGTGTGCATGGCTGAGTGTTTTTGATGAGATTAAAAAATGGGAGTCAGAACAAAACAGTCCAGCAAACAACACTCCCGCTATTCCAGAAACCAAAACAAAGCTTTCGCTGATAAAAAATAAAATTTACTTTCCCTTCTTTTGTGTCGCAAGAGTTCAACTATTGAAAAAGCAGGAATTATTCCCTCGTAAAAAGTAAGTATGTGTCATTGCTGTCAACCCGACATATAATTGAGGTGAAAAAAATTTAATTTTTTATTTTCCACAATGGCAATTGACTTTTCCGCAAAATTTGAATATTTAAGATTAATTTTGAAAGAAGGTCCAAAAATATATTTCGGAATGATTCTATACAATGGAAAGATACTATACAGTGTTCAGAATGATAAATACTGAAGAATGTAACACTTCTATCACTTTTTTTATCAGTAGAAAAAAAACTTAAAATTAAATAATCACGTCATCAGGACGTCATTCCATGTTTATGCATACCAACCACATAATCTAACTACCCACCAAGTTTTAAGACAAATGGACATTCCCTAATGTGTGCTTTAAAAAATGCATTTAAGATGACGTCATAATGACGTTACACTTTAAAAATAATTTTGAGTGTAGCATGTTTCGTTCGTGAGATATATGGATGAGAGAAAACACAATTCCAAAATCAATGAAAAAATCCTATGATGACGTCGTGATAGCATCACCTCAATGGTTATCTATGGCATATACCTGACTATGTACGTACCACGTTTCAACTCACTGGCCTTGTAGTTCTTTAGCTAAATGCTTTAAATAGTGCATATTTAAAATGACGTCACATGATATGAGTTAGTACAAGAGAGCACCCTTTCATTCATAATTTTGCTGACACCTTGCTAAATATATTTTTCTATTGAAAGAAATATTGCTTCTTGCTTGTGTGCAAGGCTGAATGTTTATAATTGGGCAAAAAAAACGGGGTCAGAAATGACACAACCAAATAAACACCCCTCCCGCAATTCCAGAAACGAAAACTTGCATGCGATTTTCAGTGATAAAACAGGGGCAGATCCAGGATTTTATTGAGGGGGTTTTCATCAGCGAATCAATATCCAAATGTGGAGAGGCTTTTTTTGTCTAGACACTTGGCTCCGCAAAATCTATAGGTGGTGGTGGGGCTCGTAGCATACTTTCAATGGGGGCGCTGTTCCAATCCGATAATTATTAACATCATCAACCCGTAACCCAGGAGGCTCCGTCTGGATTTTGTGCACAGGCGTACATTTATACCAGGCGCGGATCCAGAGGGTTTTTTTTGGCGGGGGGCGGGGTCACCCTCCCTCCCAGCTCTGTCCAAAAAAAAATTATCATACAAATTCCTAAAAAGTAAGTCAACCCCCCCCCCCAAAAAAAAAATATTCTGATATAATGTCCGCTAGTTCAAAATACGGTACACCATTCTGTAATCTAGTGTTAATAATCGTCAAATTTGAACAGCGCCCCCTATTGAAATATGGTACCAGCCCTGGATTCCGCCCCTAAATACCAATAAAACTGTTTTTGTTTGGGGTGTAAGAGCGGGGGGGGGTTCATTATTTCTCTAGGAATTTCTATGGAGAACAAAATTGAAAGACAGTGACCCCCCCCCCCCCGATCTGCACCTGTTAATAATAATTATATTACCCTTTGTAATACTAACTGTAGTAAAATTCAAGCATCGAAACCTTTGTAAACAAATTAATTCAGTTTTGTCAAACCGATTTGTACATGCAACCACGATTCTAGAAGGCATGGTCAATGCGTTTGTCATTAGCCGTCAGCACCGTAAACAGCTGCCAAACATTTATTCTCGCCGCCCGCTTATGTGAACGTATAAACACTGCCTTATGGGGTACCGGAACAATAGGAGGTAACCCACAGGGAATGCCCACCGACTCGCGCGGGTATACCTTTTTGGTACCCAACAATTTTTTTCACGAAATAGATATATGGATTTTGCTCAAAAACTAGGAATTTCCAAGGTCGGGTTGATCCGTCGCCAATGGAAGAGTTTTAGAGAAGAGAGATACGTGACAAAGAAAAGGTTTCTAACACTGAAGGAAGAAGGCAAAAGTTACCACCTTCTCTAAGCTTCAAGAAATGCTAGTCAATTTCGTCTTGTCAAATAAAAGACACCTTCTTACTAAACAATTTTTTTTTTCAGAACCCGACAAAGGGGGATTAGGTCTTACCTGCCTCCAAGCACGCATACTCACTTTTCGCTTTTCCGTTATCCAACGCTACCTCAGTCACTGTTGTCTTCCCGCCTACATTATGGTAGATAATTTTCTCCGACAGTACAAAAAACTTAACTTTAGTTTCGGCCTCTTCCTTTTAAACATCAACCCCAAATTTCAAACTAGCCTTACCTGCTTCTACAGCGAGCTCATGCGTGCTTGGACGGCCTCCGGAGCTCGATTAGTCATACCACCAGATTATATCAGCCATGTTATCAACCTTCCCCTCGACGTCTCCTCCTTTCTCACACCGCTGACGAGAACACCCCTCCCGTACGTCTCTTGGCGCGGGGGACCAAAACCGTCAAGCAACTTGTAGACCCCAACAGTGGTTGTTGGCTGGATGCTGAAGAGCTAGCAATGAAACCCCTTCAACCACGCCCACCATCGCTCCGGCTCATCTAAATGGAACTGCACCATCTTCACCGTTCTGTCATCTTCAAGTTTCCTGCTATCTTCAACCATTCTGGCAGTCTCGCCTCTCCCGATCTTCTACGCACCGCCCCTCCTCTTCAAGAACTTGATTTCTACTGCCTCATCTCTCCTGATTTAAACGGACTCTCTCTCCCATCGAAACACCTATACGGCATTCTAAACCAGCACGTCAACTCTCTTCCACCTGCTATTCTCACACACTGGCATCGTATTGGATTCTTTGAAGAATCTCACCCCATTCAGTGGAAACTGATCTACAAACCACCTACCTCAAAGAAAGAGGGTGACGTTCAAAACTTCTCTACAATGTTCTTCCTTCCCTCACGGTCCTTCATCGCCTCAATCCAGAAATTCCTTCAGAATGCGGTCGGTGCGGGGAAAGAGGCACCGTCCATCATCTTTTCATCCTCTGCCCAGCAATCCAACCGGCTCTCAATCCACTCCACACCCTTCTCAGCAGTAGTGTAGGGGGACTTCTTGGTACGGTTTGACCTTGGGCATAGAAATATGTAAAGGTCACATAAATATGGAAATATGGAAATATGTAGATATAAATATGAATTAAGGGATGTGGAAATTTTCAACACAGTTTAACCTAATGAATGGATGGGATGAATAGGGAACAGGTGTGGGTATAAGGAACCGGGTACAGTTTGACCAATTCTATGGGAAAGATTGCATAAGGTATGGAAAAAAATATATATATTTTTATGTTTCTTTTGGATCTTAGCCCGAATATGAGTTTCATACGTTAGTCCCTGTGAACGACCAGCTGGTCGGATCTTTAATCCCCCAACAATAGACGGGAGAGGGCGCGTGCCAAGTCAGCGCACTAGAATTGTTACGAAGTTAATCCGATCGATACAAAAAGTAATTGGATTTCCGAATGCTCGACAGCAGAAAGCAGCGATAGATGGCAAAAATGAATGTTGCGTTGATCAGACTGAAACGAGTACGATTGTCTATTTGAAGACTTATTTTAAAGTCATTTTTATTGGGTTTATGGCTATTGTGCACGTTGCGTTTTCCAAGGTATAAACAAACACTCACCGCAGCATATTTGCAGGGTACAACCTGTGTCGGCCATGGGGGTATATGATAAATCCACGATCCATAATCCATGCGTCTGTACGGAGACCGGTGGTCGATCACCCCTCAATGATCGCACCGATCCTGGAGCAAATAAATAACTCCGTCCGTGCGCCTATATTCCTCTTGTTAATCGATACAATACCAATGGCACTCTTCTACACTGCCACCAGAATCATCCAAGTAAAAATATATGTCTGTGCGCGGTGATCGTAGAAAAGGGAAGGGTTTGGCATCAGCCAGAGCAAATGCTAGTACACATGCACCCTACTGTATACATTACGGCCGTCCGATCAGATAGCGCTCAAGTTTTCTTAATCCGTGACGGCTAAATTATCGATTAGGCTCTATAGTCAGCAGATGCGCGTACAATAAGAAATGGATTCAGTGGTATAAAGCCATACCAAAACGTGCGGGCATGTGGTTTTAAAGGGAATTACGGCCTGGAAAGTGCCCGATTGAGCTAGTGTATCGGAATAGCACAACCATCCTTTACAACTGTGCATTTTGTAATATTTAGGACTAGAACGACCCCAAAACCAAGCTATAGCCTATCCATAGTTAAAAATTCAATCGTAACGTGGTCGTCTTTTTGCGGGCGTGTGAGAAACCACTTTGTGGGGGGGGGGTGTTGAGGGGGTGGGGGGATTGGCATTCGACGGGAAAAACGGTGCCCCTTTAACGCTGTCTGTATAGGAATGCACCGAACCCTAGTTGTACCTCCGTGCCGGATTTGTTTACAAAATCGAGGATGACTGTTTCATTTACGACCAGTTTACGGGGGTTATTTAGAGGGCGTGTTCAAGCACTAATTTTATGACTGAGAGTTAGCTTTTCCGATTGATAAGACAACACAAACAAAGAAATATACAACTGCAGAAAGTACATACGTTATGACATTATTGCTTTATTGACGTCATTTCTCATTAAAACATCATCCTACTCTATTCCGTGCTCATCCTACTCTTTTCCGTGCTCATCCTACTCTTTTCCGTGCTCATCCTACTCTTTTCCCTGCTCATCCTACTCTTTTCCCTGCTCATCCTACTCATAACTCCATGACCAAATTTGAAAATACTTTCCCCCGCCAAACTGTTATACAAAGCAACTGGCGACAATTATACGTAGGAAGCTGTAGTTCTTCAAGATAAATATAACATTGACTGTATGCTCAAAGCAATCAATAGGTAATTTTTATTTCAGCACACACTGTATCTGCACATTATGGTTCAAGTGGCTCGACAATTAATCAAGTTCTTAACACACTACAGAGTGTTATCCGTTGCCAATTTTCTGGCCATGCAGTTAATTTCATACACAAACATATTCTTACATGTGTGCACTTAACTCTATATATTTAATATTATGCTAAAAAGGTTGATCAGAAATTTTAGCATGCATTCTGAGTTTAAGCTTTTTAATCAAATGATCAAGTTGTTGTCTTGACTATCAAGATCTACGATTAAGTACTTGTAAATACTGAACTTGTCAATACTAATCAGTAGGCTCACGGATTTATAAAAGCTGATTACACGTTTATAAGATAACACGTTTATAAGAAGTTGATTACACGTTCATAAGATTACACGTTTATACGAAGCTGATTACACGTTGATACGAAGCTGATTACACGTTTATAAAATTACATGTTTATAAGAAGCTGATTACACGCTCATAAGTTTATAAGAAATTGACATTCCTTGTGTAATTGGTTGTCATGAGTTTAGGCGAATGGGGCCATGCGATGGAGTCCATAAACAAACATTAATATTTTCAAACATTAGAAACTCTAGATTTGCTCCTGGAATTAGGCATGCTGTAAATGTCATACACAAAACGTTAATTATATCCGAACATTATTAACGCTACATTTGATATGTGTTTGATATGTGTTTGCTACAGGTTACGAAAAGCTATTTGCGAAGATTAATAACTGTAAATTTGCTAAGGGGCAGGGGCATACAGTGCATTATATGCAAACAGTAATAACTCTACATTTCATATATAATTTGCTTAGTAATTACAGGCAAATGGGCCATGCAGTGAACTCCATACACAAACATATTTGTATATGGGTTTACTTATAACTATATATTAAGAATCATGCTTAGAGTAAATTACTCGTTAATTTGAGCATGCATTCTGAGTATATGCTGTTCAATTAAATGATAAATTAACATCTTGACTATCAGTTTCCATGATTAAAAAGACTTTTAGACCTTTATTGATAACTTTAAGCTAATCACTACAGATTTGGTAAATATGACAAGTTTTTAAGAAGGGGTATATTTAATCCCCATTTCTGTCTGCTGAACTTTTTTCTCCAGTTTTTTTTTTCTTGGGGGGGGATGTATACTCACTATGTCCTCCTTAGCTTTTAAGTTCATCAACATCTGAAAAACAAAACCTAGTGTTAAAGGTTGTCATGGTTTTGGGCAAATTGGGACAGGCGATGATTTCACACACACATATTTATTAATATTTAAGAGAATTACTAACACTAGGGTTAATATCGTCGGTTGCACCACGAACCGACGTATTGCATTTTTTTGTGTTTCGAGAAAAACCGATTTAAAGTTGGCCATTATTTTGTAGGTTCATTCCACATACTATCTGTGTAAGAATTCAAGCTGTTTCAATTTTGCTAGTAAATTATAGATAGAACTTTATTATATGCAATCCGTGTGCATCTGAGTTGCTAAGTTTTTGAGAAATTCTGCTCCAAAGTTCATTCGTCACTTTGTGAAACAGATTGTTATCATGTTTTCCTATGTTATACAACACGCGTAATAGTGGCCGTGTGCCAGATACAGAGATACGTCGGTTCGTGAAACGCTTAATTCCAATTTTTCATGTCGACGCTGCTTCGTGACGTCATAGCACTATGGGAATTAGCGTGTAAAGCGGCGTATCGGGATACGCCACTTCGTGATGCAGCATTTTTCATTTTTTAGAGATACGCCGCACAATCTGGTTAGCGTTCTTAATTAATTAGAACTCCGATCGGAATAAAACTTTCTAAGAATGAGCACTTTGATGAAATAATAACGTTAATGACAAAAACTCAATTTGGCAAAAAATCGAGATACGCCGGTTCGTGGTGCGACCGACGATATATATATATATATTTGTTGAAAGTAATTACTAAATAATTTTAGCATGCATTCCGAGTATATGTTTTTCATTAAAACACAAAATTGGTATCTTGATTATCAGTTTCTATGATTAAACATGTAAAGACTGTTTATAATAATTCAGTACTTATCACTACAAATTAGGAAAAGGTGATTACACATTTATAAGCATATTAACACTGCCTGTTTCCTTTTCTTCAATTTAAATTTAATTAAAGTCGTCAACCTCTACATAAAATATACATACACATAGTGTTATATGTTGCCATGTATCATCCCTGGCCCTTCTTTTGACGAATTTAAAATTGGCAACCTTTGGTTCTCAGTTGGTACAATGGATTAGCACTGTGAGATGTTAAAATGTTAAATTGAAATCCGTCTGATTTGTGGTCACATTGTGTGAATATTGGAGGCGCATAACACACAGTTTACGTTCACACTAATAGGAGACAAACTCTTCGGCGCTTCGTTAGCACGAAAATGGAGTGGAACATTTTTGTCAAATGTCCAATTTCGATCATTAAGAAAGCAAATACATTTCGCTTCAACAATTGGTAAAATTGTATAAATATAAAAAGGCGAGAATAACTCAAAATCTAAAAATAATCGGTTATTTTACAAAGTTTTTTTGCACTTCTTGAGAACTGCGGTAGTACATCAGCCAGACAACAAAAACAGTTTATTGGTATTCATTCTATGAGATGAGGAATTCGGTCTATTCTGTTTATGCAAAGAACAGGTAGTGTTCCTCATTATTTTTTTTCGGGGAGGGGCATGGGGCGGGCATTTCATCCAGAACTACCTTCATTTGATCAAGAACCACCTTCAGGCACAAAAAGTACCCCACCATCACAAAACTACCAGTCTACCCGTTTGAATTAATAACATAACTACTTCACAACACACATCTGCGTAAACTATGTATCGTATTACAAAAATGGAAATATCTTAACAGCATGTAATGACATATTTCAGTGCGTATGTGAGAACTATAGTATTGGTGTTTAATCTAAAGACACGGTTAACATCAATTTAAGCAATTGTTATCAATTCAGTATCTCGTAATTTAACTTCCTGCCATTGGTTTCCTAATAATTTGATACCTAGTTTTTGTTTACACTAGCTTAACCAGAAATGTTAGTGAGATGAAGTCTCCTGTTGTCCATTTTACAGTTGTGTAGCCATTCAGACTGTCAAATTATAGTTTCGCTTTCATTCAAAATATTGAAAAAAAAGGAATTGCACAGTGATGTTTATTTGGATATCATGTATCCATAGTATTGGTACCGGAAAGCCTCAACATCACAGGGCCTGTTATTATTAAAATCTATTGGCAAATGCATGCTTTTGTCTCGGTTTTGCGTTAACTTTGTTGTGAAGCGACACACAATATTTGACAATATTCGCATGCACGAGGTCCAGAATGACACGTTGTCCATAATAGATGCATAGTGCTATAGTCATGTAGGATGCCAAACTATTGCGTGCTGGTTGCTGATTCGCTGTGTGCATTCTTTTCAACCGATTATGCTAGTGCGCACAAACGCCCAGAGGTTTGTGGGGTTTTTTTAAGAAACGTGTTAATGTCAGTAAGTCAAATTTATTCGAGTCAAGTCAAGTCTCAAGTCATATTTTTTCAAGTCAAGTCGTCTCAAGTCATTTTTTCCCAAGTCAAGTCAAGTCTCAAGTCACAAAAATAGCGACTCCAGTCCGACTCGATTCCGAGTCAGCGACTCCAGCCAACAACATTTAATTGTTTTTTCCCCGCAAGACCTTGTTGTCTACTCTCACAGTTTTTCTTTCGTGCCTTCCACGATTTTCACTTCGTAGATCCTTTTATCCAGGTTGCCCATGGTGATGTAATCCTGTTAAATATTGGAAAAAAAACATACACTTCATGAGTCGCATTTACATGTTAATAGCAATAGCAAGGTGCCCATCATGCTCTGAGAGGAATTCGTATGTGTAGAACATTTCATATCCGCTCTCTGGTGACCTTCGAGAGGTCATGATATTTATATATACTTCATTTATAGATATTTTTAAGAATTGCCATTCAAAACACCTTTTTTTTAATAATCCGAGCCTAAAAGTTGGTTCTTAATTCGTGTCAGGTAAAGAATTTTCAGATGTTGGGGCATTTTATGTTTAACCTCTGGTAACATTCGAGAGGTTAACCCTAAAGGGGCCGGGTTATTTTGACCATCTCTCAGCCGGGGGGGGGCGGATTCCGCCCCCCCCCTAAGATCTGGGCCATCGAGTGACGAAAAATTTTGAAACTCAGCACATGCATAGAGCAACTCTTCCTAAACATGCCCAAGAAATTTCATGACTATAGGTCAAAGGGTTTTTGAATTATGGCTAATTAATTATTCATATGTATGAATGGCAATTCTGCTCGGTGTACACGACGTATATGCGAAAATTCAGTTTTCACGGCGCGTAGCGCCGGAAAATTTTTCGCTACGTGCCAACCCGTGGTCCGATTTTTATGTTTTTGGTATCAAAAGATGCGCAAAGCTCGAGGCTAAAAAGTCATAACAGCTCGGGTCGCGAAAAAATTCTTTTTAGAAGCTATCGCGGAAAATGTTGAGGGGGGGCGGATTCCGCCCCCCCCCCCGGCCCCTTTAGGGTTAAAGAACTTTAAATACCGTATCTGTTGCTATTTATCATATTTATTCTTCAAACCCACATTTTCATGGCCCATTTTCAATGGTAATATATATATATATATATATATATATATATATATATATATATATATATATATATATATATATATATATATATATATATATATATATATATATATAAATATACATATATATATTGCAACTATCATTCTATACTCATTTGTTGATTCACAACCAAAGATTTACTTCTAAAATCGTCTAAATAATTATAAATAGAAAAAAAAACTTGTACACATGTCATTGACCTCATTGACCTAATGAAGGTCACCGTAGGTCAGGTATGAAAATTTTCCCACATCTGAAAACGTTCTTCATGGAATAAAGATATATGACCTAGACCTGGGTCATAGGAAAGTGGCGTTTCCAAGAACGATAACTATTAATCGAGTATGTAAAGGTAATTGACCTTTCACAGGTCATCAGAGGTCAGATATGGAATGCTTCTACATCTTAAAAAAAATCTTCATGGCATAAAGACCTTACCTGTGAAGTTTCATGATTTAGTCAAAAAGTGTACAATTTGGTCCCGTTGCAGCCCACAATGTAGGCTTAGTAAATATTTCGTTTCTGGTACAGCTAAACTATTGCTTTTGTTTACTAAAAAGAAATTAAGTGTCTTAAATTTGTCCAAGATCCAACGCAGCATGCATATCTGTTTGGTATCCTGCTTTGTGGATTTTTACATCTCTTCTCATGACCAAAGGGTTAGAATTTTGGTTCCAGTAGCCGTCTTATTTTTTCTTTGGCAAGTCACTTCACTCCACTTGCCTGTCTTTACTCACGAGTATAAATGACTACTATTATGAGCTCAGGAGTAAAACCGACGGAGCAGATTTTGATCTCATTTAGGAGAAACATGTTTATACATATATATGTATATGTATAGTCACTGTCATTTTATGCAACTCTTAAAGGAGAAACACGCCGACCTTATGTGCCTCCGCTGGGTCAGGGCAGTACATTTTTGTTTCTAACATTAAAGTTGCAGGCCCTCCGCTTTAGCAGCGTTGTGTCGAGCCAAGTCTCGTGGTAACTGAGAGAAACGTCCGATCTTAATGCTGATATGAAATACTTTGCAATTTGTGTTCCACTAACCTGATCTTCAGACACCATGTCGTCCAACTGCTGATACAGACTCTGAAAGCTGGGTCGATCCTTGGGAACCTCCTTCCAACAGCTGCACATCATTTTGTACCTGCAATATGTGATAATGGTTTAAGAAAAAACACAATATATTTCAATCTCCATGTCTACTCTCAAATTCCTATCTTCAAGGGAGAACCACATAAAACATGAATTATTCCGAGCGTTCCGCACAATCCGACAATACTTACAGCGTTTTCTTGCATTGTCGAGGCTTCGGCATACGATAGCTCTGCTGTAGTTTGCTTATCATTGTCGTTGCTGTCAGCAGCGGATACGGCCGCGCACCTGTCGGAAATAGAGGTGCATTTAAACATTGGACTGTAGAGACTCAACACGGTATAGGTTTTCAGCCTACATGGTTTGAAATCTTTATTGTGACAAATGAAACCGTTCCACAAACACGTGTGTAAACACCTTCAACAATGGCCCTCATATTGTCACCCTTTTGTTAATACTCAAACATTTTAGGGAGACCTCCCTTATCTATTTTACACATCCATCCAAAGTGGACGGCCAACTGTAGAACCTATGTCTTGTAACTCACCAAGTGTCACAATCTCCCACAGCAGAATCCCGAAAGACCATACGTCACTCTTTGTTGTGTACACGTCATCAAGAATGGATTCCAACGCCATCCAGCGGATGGGAAGAGGACCCTGCAAAAAGGTACATTGTTTGTGACTGTTGTCAGTTTTCAAGAGCTAGGTTGATATTATTAATAAGCTAAATAGGTGATATAGAAGTGCTGTGGTTCGACAGTTGTGCGGTTTGTATCAAATATACAGCGTTGGAATATTGGACATTGACGATGTCTTGTTTGGACGGAACTATATAGACACCACTGAATTCGTGTGGTACCTGTGATTCTCGTTGGTAGATACGGGTGTTCATGACGTCACGGGCCAGTCCAAAGTCAGACACTTTACACACCAGGTCATCCCCCACCAACACGTTACGAGCAGCAAGATCACGATGCACATACTGAGAATAAAAAATAAATAATTAACTGTGACTTAGGTTACACATGTCACTGACAGAGTAGTCTGAAACAAGCTTTACTAGAGTTGCCAGTATTAGGTTTTGGAGTAATGCACTCCCTGTAACGGGACGCGAAGAGACAAGCACAGGGGCGCTTGGACCTGTACACTGATAGCCCACCGTCTGAACACTGCTGTAGAGGAAAATGCGATACTTGACCTAATCTGCAAGCATCCATGCTCGAGCATGGAGTGATTGGCACAAATAATGTTTTCTGTACCCCTTCAGATTGGAGTTCATTCAAGTGCGCATTGGGCGCTTGGTTACTTGTTCGGACTACTGTGTTTCTAAAATCGATATTACAATGACCACGTGTATCAATTACCTTTTGCGAGGATATGTAAGCCATTCCATTTGCAACATCCCTGGCAAACTTGACCAATGTCTTAGACAGTGATTTGCTCACGCCGGGTAGGTTGGGGTAGCCTGCCCCTGTGTCCTTCTCTCGATAATCCATTAGAACTTTCTTCAGGTCACCTTTAGCAAGGTACTCAACGATGACGTACACCGGATCTAGAATAAATCACAGAAATGGCTCGTCAGCCACACTTATTTTGTTTGTACCTGCCTGTAATCTTATGGTCTTCTAGAGCGCGAGACCAACTTGCGGCCAGATTTGTTTAGTGAGAATCACTTTGATACTTTGAATAGGGAACACTCCAATGAAAACTGAAGTGGGAACTTTAAGCCTACGATGATCTTCTCGAAATGATGGGTTTCACCGTCCCCCATCCCCGTTTTGTGTGTAGTTTTAGTCATGTAGTTTTTTGCGGTAAGTGTGATTTTTCATTAAAACTGTGATATACCTTTTTCTGCACAATATCCCAGCAACTTGACCACGTTTGGATGAGAGCCGACTGTTTTCATCACCTGCAACTCGGCCACAAGCTCGTTCTTGGCGTGTCTATCGGCGCCTTCTATAAATTGATGAGGCGATTAATCCAAAAATAAGAGGTTATCAGACCTCAGCTTTAGGACCCCAGAATCATATGAAAGCCAATATGCGTCCAATGGAACCATTAGACGCCTTGGCCTTATGTTACAGGACTGTATCTTTGTGAAAGAGAAGAGACCTATTTTGTGTCGATTTACAAATTACAGGGACCAATGGACCAAAGCCAAAGACAATCTAAAGTTTAGAAGATCCAGTGGAAAGACGCATGCTAAGCTTAAGGGGTATGGGGGTTCATACCATATATTAGCAGTGTGTCAAAGAAGACAAGACACTTTTCCGATAATCCCATTGTTGGTTATATTGCAAAGATAGACTTTGAGTGCACTTCTCCTTGAATTGGACATTTGGGAGACATCCCCATAGACTTGTGCACAAAATGTTTCAAACTAAAATGTGCCCAATGTAAATTTCGGTATGTTTAATAATTAGACCACGAGCAACAAATATAACCTAATTGCAACACTAAAATTTTGCCTCAAAAGGGAGGCTGTGACATTAGGGAGACATGAAAATGTCTCACAATGACCGATGTATCTAACCGTTCCAAGAAAGTACGATAACATGTCTCCTTAATGGTACATTTAGTGGATTAATAATAATAACTAGAGTTTGAAGGGACAAACACACGGTGTTAGGCTAGAGGTTTGGCTTTTTTGCATTGTTGATTGTTGTTGTTGATTGTTGATGTTCATAATTGGTTGTTTCTGTTGATGTTGATTGTTGATTGTTGATTGTTGATGTTGATTGTTGATTGAATTTGACGGTGGTTGTTTAGGTTGAAGTCGATTGTTGATTGTTGATGGTTGATTGTTGGTGTTAATTAACGATTATTGATGTTGATTGTTGATGATTGTTGATGTTGACTTTTGTTGTTGATTAATGATGTTGATTAACGATGTTGATTAATGATTGTTGATGTTGATTGTTGATATTATTTGTTGATTGTTTGATTATTGAAAGTTAATTGTTGATGTTGATTGTTGATTGTTAATGTTGATGTTGATTGTTGATGTTGATGTCAATGTTGAGGGTTGAGGGTTGAAAAATAGCGCGTGTAGTAATTATACAGAGGATAGTTTAAAAGAGTCAGGTGAGGATCTGCACGCGCACATGCTGCTGTAGTGTAAACATATCAAGTACAATCGTTACAAAAACCCATTAAATAGCTCATATTTCTTAAAGTAAAGATGGCACACCATTGGCGCGATACAATATATTGCTGACCATGCATTCGTTACCACAAGGAAGGGTCACGTGATATGACGCACGCAAGATAAATTGAAGGTCTTGTCCAATCATGTCGATTCCCGCAAAATTCAAGTTGCGGTCTCTCTCGGTCGATTTTGAATGGAATTTCAAAGATTAAAATTCATTACTTTTTGAAGTGACGTCACGTGACACATGATGACTTCATGATGACGTCATTGCAAAAAATTCTTCTTCAGTTGGTTGTGCATTTATGTATTGACAATTGAAGTTCCTATATGTTTTCATTTTTACAAACAGTTCTTAATTTGCTGAGGAGAATAATAACACGAATAACAATAGTAAATTCATAGAATAACTAGAGGTTGTAGGAACAACCACACGGTGTTGGGCCATTGTTGATGTTCACGTTGATTGTTGATGTTAACGTTGACGTTGATTGTTGATGTAGATGTTGATGTTAATTTTGATTGTTGATTGTTGATATTGATGTTGAGGGTTGAGGGTTGAAAAATAGCGCGTGTGCAGAGGATAGTTAAAAAGAGTCAAACAGCCGTTATACATGTAGCTCAATAGTTAAAGGGGCACTAGGTCCTGAAATCCCCGTAAATTTCATGTTTTGGATTGATTACGTATCCTATTTCAAACGTCTGGTTGAAAGGAAACCAACCTAATGTTTTACCGTTCCCGAGAAAAGACGAAAAAAAATTGCTTGTTTACATCGGACATGACGGAGTACGAATACGTTTTTCGTGTCGTTCTCAGTGTACGATATACACGTTGTGTGTCTTGGGAACAGTGGTGACCAATCACCAATGCAAAAAAAAACGGTTTCTTCAACGTCTGCAAAAGCGAACACTTTACGAATGAAATCACAACTAACATCTAAACAGCTCGAATTGATGGGGTCGCAAAAGTGGACCCCGAAATTCGTTCTCGCACACATAATACAGGAATGACACACAGTTTTAAAAGGATAGTTGTGTGGATGTTTATATCCTACTTTTAAATGTTATTTCCAATTAACATTATCTCGTTCAAAGCGCGTTTTGTAGCCAAATTGGGCTGTTCCAGGACCTAGTGTCCCCTTAACATACAACAGTCGTAACACCAGACACTCAAAGAGCGAGCACAGGGAATTCCCTTGTATGCAATCACGGCGCACTGTTTTCCGGGATTTCCCCTTTTGTACGCAATCATCGCCCATTGCTGTACACACAATGTACGTGGCATTAAATGAGCGTCTCAAGGCGTCGGGATGTTCAACTTCAAATTTCAAGGGGGCTGCAGGGCATTTTCTAGTTAACGTATTGTAACGAAACCTTGGGAAGTTTTAGATCTATTATTAAAGTGCCATTTAAAGCACAAGACTTGATTATATCTCTGACGGTTGATTTTTTTAACAATTTTCAAAGGAAAACAGGTCTTTTCATTGTAACTTCCGGTCTGATGATGTAATCATTTTTTTCACGCACAGGTCTTGTCTGCCTTGAGGTCATCATGTATATTAAATTTGAAGCGATTACCGCAGGTTTCGCCACAGACATCAACTGAAAATGCGTTTTGCACATTTTTAAACCTGCCGCTAGAGCGCGCTCCAACCTCATGGGGTCAACCATCTTTTTTTTTGAAAGGTCAATCCAGGCAGACACTTACATTGTTAAAAGCAAGTTCATATCTTTTTCCACTTTCAAATTATTACGCACTTCCGGTTTCGACCGGAAGGAAGGGTCACGTGATTTGACGCGCACAAGATAAATTGAAAGTCATGTTTAATCATGTCGATTCCTGCAAAATTCAAGTTGCGGTCTCTGACGGTTGATTTTATATTAAATTTCAAAGTTTAAATTTATTATTTTTGAAGTGACGTCACGTGACCCATGATGACGTCATGATGATGTAATTACAAAAAAAATCATCTTCAGCGGGTTGTGCATTCATGTATTGACAATTTAAGTTTTTATCATTTTCCATGTTGACAAACTGTTCCTGGGAAGAATGTGCTGAGGAGAATAATAACAACAGTAACAAAAGTAAATTCACAAAATAACAATAGGTGTTGGGCTCAGGCCCAACACCTTATTATAACACGTTATTCTATAGTGCATTTCAGGACCGTAGAAGCTCTCAAGGTGCTTTACATCAACACCTACAAGTAATCAGATCAATCTACTGGAAAGTATTACAGATATACCGTACCAATTTAAGTGAATGAAGGGACATGTGATTATGTAAAGAATCAGATGTGTTTAATCAACTATTTTATTATTTCTCTTTGATTGTCCTCAAGACAAATAACTTATGAGAAAAATAATAACAATGAGATTACATAAAAATATCTCCACTGCGCAAAGCCCCGATTTGATAAATGACATTTTCAGCAAACCTTTCACAGTCTTGACAGCAACCTTTGTTTCTTTCCCGGCTTTCTCGATCCCAAGTGCCTTTCCCAAAAGCACTCTGCCGAACTGCCCTTGTCCCAGCTCATGCTCGATCACCACGAGATCTCGTGAGAAAGAGAGTTCCGTTCCTACATTGCCGTACTCCACGTCGTTTGATGCTTCCGGCTCAACGCCGTCTTTATTGGGAACACTCTCGCGTACCACTGCTGTGGCAATTTGGTGCAGTGGAATATCTGAAACACATTTTTAGATTCACAGGATTTGAAAATTAAATTGGAGACATACATATGGCAAGTACAACTTAAAAATGCTCACCTATTGCAGAACATACCAACAATAATTCGATGTTCTAATTCCCTGCACAGGTTTACTATCCGAAGTCGCAGTCGGATTCGACCTGGATCGGAGTCAGATTTGATCTACATTTTTGCTATGATAGGAACAATAGGCCCTTTTATTAATTATTAGACATTTTTATCATATATTTCTCAATTTAATTCGTCCTATGGTTTTTCGTTTTTCTGGCGCTTACCATTCGGATGTTGGTGATCACTGACAGGCAGTGGTGAGATGTCACTGTCTGCTTCTTGTAATACAACGTTATTTCTGAAAGGGAAATAATGTTACATCGACAGACATCAACCCATTGTCTGTGTAGCGCTTTAAAGTGCTCCATTCATTACTCACTGTAGTCTGTAATGCCCGAAACACTCTCTGGCTTTAATGATTCTTCTGTAAATAATCACAAGACAATGCAGTGGCGCTTCGGGGGGGGGGGGGCTGGCGGTAGCAAAATGTTAGAATGTGACGTCACATGCGAACGGTCTCCCGCTAAATAAATAGCTGTGAGAAGGATGCAGTTGTACACTATTAGTTAATATAGTGTGCATGATTTTAGGATCCCCCCCCCCCCCACACACACACACACACACACATACAACTATTGATTTTCGTAGGCCTAAATGTCCGGAGAAAATGACCGGTCTACATTTCAGCACGCCTCCCTGCAAAAAAAATCTTGATCCAGCCTGCTAGCCCCCCCCCCCCACCAAAAAAATAAAAAATAATAATAAAAAAAAAAATAATGAAAATATACAAATACAAATAAAAATACAAATACAAAAATTTAAGAACCGCGCCTGAAGTAATGTAATGTCGAACAGGTGCTAATGGATTGTTCATGAAACAGGTTAAATGTTATTGTTTTATACTTAAACTCGGTAGGTTAATAGTGGGCTTTCCACAACAGGGTTTCTAAATTACAGAAACAGCCCTTTTGACAGATGGGTACTTTTTCTCTGTCAGCCAGGGTGCGACAATAGACATATGTTTGTAGAATGACAATAATTAATATACTTTAAAAAGCATGTTATGCAGGCCTATCACAAAGCTTCTTTGACGGGAAATCACATCTTACGGTTTCACAGTAAATATTAATCTCTGTCTCACTGTAGCCGTTAACTTTAACTTACACGCCATCTTGTTCGTCGGTTTCCGATGGTCCCTGTCTTTGTTGTTGATTATGATGACGTCTCCATAAGACAATAGCAAGACCACAAACGACGGCCACAATGGCAATGGCTGCCAATACAAGGCCAATAATGATGCCTACAGGAGAGGAAGCTTAAGGACAATATGAGCATATCTCAGTTTCGTCATAAATTAGAAAATTTTGCCTGTATTATCCCTTGCTACATATACATCTTGCAGACTCACTTATAGGCCCTTATTAAATATTCATCTTATTGATTGACAGCCCGCCGGTGGGTGGTTTCAAACGGTTGATCAAACACCGACTGGCTGGTTATAAAACTTTCCCGTTTTTCACATGAAATTTACATTCCTATAAGATCTGGTCCTTTTTACTCTTGGTTAAACTTGCACAATAATCCCTTAACCGGCGCAGAATCTAGCCCTTTTGGGGACCCACTTTGGTTAATTACTTTAATTTAAAAAAAAATTTCAAACCAATTCTGGTGATCTTCCATCTAATCTTAGCAAGAAACACCCTCTACGGATATATGCAGTCACCTTTAGTGTGTGACCCCGGGTCAGGCATATCTGAGCATGACAACCTGGGCTAAGGACCGATGCAATTTCTGCCCATCTGGGGACCCACCATATACACGTGCACAAACAAGGTCACTTGCGGGTAGACAGTGCACGGCTTGACCACAGACTATGTATACAAATACACCTCCTTAGTCTACAGACATGGCAAGATTGTGTTCAAGTGGATACCGTGTTGTGTAGCCTCAAACCGTGGCGCTAAATATTTGGGTCCCCGGGGGACCCCTTACTGTAAGTGTGTTACTAAATGGGCTTTCTGCGTCGGAGGGTTAAATCCCTGAAATCCCTGAAATCTGTATGTTTTAGATTGCTTATTTATCAAATTTCAACGGTCTGGTTGAAAGGAAACTAAGTACAGTTCCCGAGAAAGACCAGCAGTTGACTTCTCAAGCGGCGGATATTTTCGGTATACGCATAGGTTTTTCAAGTGGTGTCCATTCATTGTACGGTACACATTGTGTGTTATGCATAATACACAAAGCACTGAAACACAAGTGTTGTTTCTTGCACGTCTGCATAATGCAATGCACTGGTGGAACGTGTGTAGGAGGATTCACGACTTGCACCAAACAGCCCGATTTTTGAGACTCAACATTTGACCCCCCAAATTCGTTCTTCCAAGAATAACACAAAAACGCCGAGTTTTGGAAAGATGGTTGACAGACGTTTATATCATAGTTTTAAATGATAGTTTTAAATAGTTTTAAATCAATAATTTTAATACTTTCCAATTAATATCATTTCGTTTAAAACACTTTTTGTGACCCAATTGGGGGCATCCATTAGTGTTCCTTTACGCAATACTACTAATGAGGCCGTATTTCATGCAGTGCTAAATTCACACTTCCCGGCCACATAGCACAGTACGCGCCATGCGCCCATAATCTCCATATAAGGAGATATTTTTTTTTAGTACTACTGGCGTAGACACATAGCTAGAGAAGTGTTTCAAATTTTTGAACAACATCGTTGGAAATGTTTAATGTTTTTCTCTTTTAATATACCTTTTTACCTTCCTGAATGGGAATTGAATATGTGCTAGGCTGGACTTAAACAAGTATGCTTTAAACCGGCCTGGGGCCTGGTTGCTGATAATGCCCCGTATTTCAGTAAATTAACCGCATCTAAATGAACATATACTAGCAAAACGTTTTGAAACTAAAAAAGGCGCGAAACTTTTCGTTACCGTGATGTGCCATTGTAAACTGCATGTTTCACATCGCAATTAAGTGAGGTAATAAAGTGAATGATCATGTTGTATGGGCTAACTAAATATATTCGATTTAATTAAGTTTGAATATTGTAAAACTTACCTTGCTTCCTCGAGGTGTCTAAAGTACTGGTGCTTTTAATTGCACCTTCGGGCGTCAGTAGCAATACAGGAGCTATAAAATTTAAATGTAAACCGATAATATACGAAGCCTTTATAAGAGAGAAATGTGATCATGTAGTGAATTCCAAAAGAAAACTCCAATCTCGAATTCATTATTTTGCCTTACAGAAAGGCCTTGACGAAGAACGGCAATGCCAGCGATTTCTGACGGGGGTTTTATGGAAATGTTCAAAACGAAATGAGTGTCTCATAGACTCAGGTTTTAAAACCCGAATGAAACAATTAATGCGAAAAGTATAGAAAAACACAACTATATACAGATGCTCAGTAGAATGCATTATAGAAGTAAAAAATTCTAAAAAATAATGGTTACATAATTTCATTTTTAAAATAGACTCGACAAAAATCACCGGGACAAAGCGGTTCTTCTAGTGTTTGTGACCCAGTTCCAATCACATTTGTGGCATAGCAGCTGACCTCTGTGCAGTAATTGTCCTCCACATTAAATGCCAGGGTTTTACCAGTAGGCGCGCTAGGCTTGGTGCCATTTAGAATGATATAATACTCAATGGGTCTAATTAGATTGGCCTCTGCTTTACAAATGATTATTCCCTCACTGTATGTCAGGGATGTTACCACAGGAGAGACTGTAAAAAAAAATTCACACATTCAATTTTATTACATTCCTGAACATTTAAGCCTTCTCTGTACTAAATATATATTTTTAGAATATGTCACTTCATTTAACGTAATTTGAGGTGAAAAAGTGCCAAGCGCCCACATGTGATAGGTGGAAATGTGGCATCCCCCTTTAAAAAAAAAACAGAATATCTTTTAAATCAATGTTCTTCAAGCTTTCGTTTGAAAAATATGGGCCGATTATGAAAGTTACGGGTCAGGCTGCATCCACCTTTGCAATAGAAAAAAAACCAGTAATCTTGATTGTAATATATTTAAATAAAGGTTGCTGGAATAACAGAAATGACCGTTCACTGTTTTCTTTAGAGAGTTCTTATCACGTTTTTAGGTTATTGTGAGCTTCGTAAAAGTCACAGAAGCTTTTTTAAATCTGAATTAATGGAACAAGTAAATGTGTTTTCTGAAATAAAAAAGGGGCTTCCTGAGTCTTGGCTGTTCTGGGAACATCAGACTTTTTGGTCAATTTTGTAAAGCTTTTCTGCTGTAGAAAATTTTAAAAACAAATACATTTGATTTCTTTAATGACATTTGTCGAAAACTCACCTGGGCAAAGCGGTTCTTCAAGTTTCCGTGATCCAGTTCCAATCGCATTTGTGACATTACAGCTGACCTCTGTGCAGTAATTGTCATCGACATTAAATGCCAGGGTTTTACCCGTAGGCGCGCTAGGCTTGGTGCCATTTAGAACGATGTAATATTCAACGTGTCTGAGTGGATTGGCATCTGCTTCACAAGTGATGATTCCGTCCACGTATGTCAGATATAGTACCACCGGAGAAACTGTTTTTAAAAAAAAAAAGAATACACATTTAATTAATTGAACTGCCACTTCTCGACATTTGGGGCCATTCAGATTTTTTTCTCGAAACTGTGGATGGGTGGATCACAAAATTGAAATAACTCAAAATCGAAATTCAGTTTTCAATGACATAGAAAAAAACAATACAAGACGGGGAAAGAAATACCAATCAGCAACTTCGAGATCGTTTGTCGTGTATGTATGTCATATCTGTGCAGTGGCGGCACCAGACTCAAAAATGGGGGTGGGGGCAATTGCTGGGTAAGGAAATATTTTGGGGGACATTCAAAATGAAATCTGATGATAAATAAATTAATGGCAACTTAAAGCCTGTGTACGCGCGCGCGTACCCATTGTCAGTGGTCAGCAAATAAGCCACAAGAAGGTAGTCGTTTTTCTGAATGAAAAATGTATCAAACTGCAGAATGGTGTATAGCGAATGTACTAAGACGTGTGCACACTATCTACGGCTGTATAAATGCACGTTTGGCTTGCTTTGTCTGCCAAAGTACCAATGTTAAAAATGCTTTCCTTGGCCCATAATATGTCCACAGAATCGATGATCATTTACTCTCTGTCTTCAACTTGTTATAAATCTTAACAGCGAAGATAACAAACGATATTAATCTAGATAAAGTGTTTGGGACAAACTGGACGGGGGATGGGGGTCGTGGAGGGGTAAAATGTGGAGGGGGAAATGGGGGGGCAAGGAAACAATTTGGGGGCCAAATGCACCCCCCCCCCCCCTCCCCGTAGTGCCGCCACTGTGTCTGTGCTGTTCCGCTTATCCTAATTCAAGGCTATAATTTAAAGGGGTTACAGCCTGATAGTTTAAGGGTTCGATAGTCTGAAGGTTCTTTTGTCTGAAGGGTCATTATAGTCCAAAGGTTTGTTAGTCAGAAGGTTCAATAGTCCGAAGGTTCGATAGCCCAAATAGACGATAGGCTGCGATAGTCCGAATTGACAATAAGGTTCAATAGTCCGAATAGCTGTTAATGCTCGATAGTCCGAATATACGGTAGGGTTTGATAGTACAAATGGAAAATAAGGTTCGATAGTCCGAATTGACAGTAAGATTTGATAGTCCAAATGGACAATACGAGATACGCGTTTTCTTGCTCGGAGTGTATTCGCACGAGATGCGACTTTCTTAACGACCTTGTTGCACTGACGCGACGATATCATGTTGACAAAATGTTTACGTGGGCTTCCATACACATGTGCATGTATGTTAAAATAATTAAATATTTTAAAATCTATATTATAATTCAACATGCAAAGTTTGACATCACAAACAAGAGTATACAGAAACCTGTTGCTCAACATTTTAATTTACCAGGCAACATATTGAGCAAGCTGTACTCATTCAGATAGCATTCAAATCAAGAGTGGATAGGCAAACTGCAGACCAAAGTATTATTCAAAGACTAGACTGTATTCAACTGATGAAGTAGTTGATGCTACCAAAGCTCATACAAACTTTCATTCTTGTTAAACTTTCAAAGTGCTACCTTACTTTTCCATTTAACAATGGAAATGAGAATAAAAGTAACTTACAGCGAACGTCGAGTGTAATGAATTCCGACTGGGTAGTTTGATGTCCTATTGTGCGACATTTTATCCTGCGCCTATCATGATTTCTTCTTGGTATGAATGGCTTGTATGTACTCCGTGTATCTGTTGTCTCACCACCAGGTGGAATCGTTTCAGTGTCAGGTCTCAGACGATAGACGCCGTTAAACCAGTCTATAGACACCTTTGGTTTTGCTCCCCGTGCTGTGCAGGTAAGTGTGACTGCAATATCCTCCGTCACGGTCACTGTTTTACCGGAGGATTGGTCTACACCGTCAACAGCTATGGTGAGACTGATGGCAGGAACTGCATGAAGGGAAAATAGTAAAGTTAATATCATTGTTTTGAACTTAACACTTTAACTTTCAAATGTGTCAATAACAGATACTTGAAATGTGTAGAAATTCCCTGCTTTTATAGATTCATTATACTGTTTGTTTATTTAAGAAGGATTTCTTATTATGTCGTTGGGTGTTTCAAGATCTAGAAGTGATATGAAAAGAGCTTCGAAATGCTTTACGTCCATTTTACAGATTTGTATGTTTCCACGATTTCTTCGAGTGTTTGTGTCATTTTCGTGGCCACTTAAAAAAAAGGGAGGGCTTGACGGGAAAATGTCATGTTTGTACATGACAATGAACTGTGCGTACTGTTTTAAATTCCTCGCAAAGACTGGGGGAAAATTATCTACAATATCTACTTCTTCTCCAATTACAAACTTACACGTTTTAAGCTTTTTTATGCGTAAATGGTTATTTCATACACATTTTGATTGCAATAAAGGGCATTTGAGGTTCATTTCAGGAACCAAACTGAAATCGATTAAATATTTATATTTTATTATATGATATACATGTATCATACACAATAATTCAAATGTAAAGTAATATTATTATGTACTTGTATGCGTTGGGAAAAAGTAAAGATTTGATTGATTGATTGATGTATATGAATTTTTTCCTGATTACTGTGAGTTTTTCCATTAAAACAGAAGCTTTTTTTAGAACAAAAAAGGAAACTAGAGGTCTATGTCTAATATCTATGACCTAACAACCTATTACAAAAATAATAGCATGTGTTCGCGAGATATAGCGATAATCTTCAAACATTCAGAAACATATATAAATCACGAGATGACGTTACCATGACGTCATTTCAATTTACATCTATAATACATCCTTATCTATAAGCACAGACACAGTGTAAATGCAATCTGATCCTTTAGTTCTAAATATATAGGACTTCGAAAAATGCACATTGATTTTGACCTCACATGACCCACGATGACGTCATGAAGACGGCACTTACAATACACATTTATAATGTGGTCTCGTTCTATGTCAAGTTTTGAGTCGATCTATGCAAAATCAGTTTCAAACTTGGTGGTATAGGGTTGAGGAGGTGATGTGGTCAAAAGCCCAGGTTTCTTTATGAGAAGCTCTTGTTGTCAGCTGAATCGCAGTGTTTTGCGTTGTCGCTGACAACGTTGACGACTGGCGTTGGCGTTGACGACTGCTGAGCTGGTACACGGTTGGAAACTTTCTGATGAATGGGAACTTTGAACAGTTGTTGCCTATGATGAGAAAGTTATCACCCTCGAAGGTGTACAAGTCTGTGCCTAAGACTTAATGTATATTTTCACGAGCTTGTGCACTCTGCATCTGCAGGCTGATTGGGAGGTTCTCCAGTGATTGAATGTCGTTTGTTATGTAAACCCTGTAAAAAGAGTCTTTTGCTCGCAGTTTTGTCTTTTCATTGCCTTGGTGGCTTTTGTGTAGCTAAGAGAGAATATGCTGCTGCTATGTAGCAGTGATCACGATGTATTCGCCGTTACAGCTCATCTCTAAAAGGCCAGTAGTGAAAGGGAACGTTTGATAGATCTTGTCGTTCTGGCCATCCACTTACGATAACATCCTTCAGCTTGGTTAGGGTTGTGTCTGAGGCAATGCGCTGTTGCAATGCACCGGGTAAACCTTACAAACGTGTTTGGGTAAACCTGTCAAACGTCACATGCACATCAAGATCGATGCCGGTGCCATCTGTAACTGGAGTGCGTCTGGCTGTCTGGTTGTAACATCTCTTTTCCAGGACGGCAGACAACATTTACGTCAAATGGTTGGAGTTGAGGGAGCATACGGTTAGGTCTTAGAGGGGCTGACCTGATAGATTATAGCTGGACCATCTCCAAGGAGCAATGATCGCTGTCTACAGTGTAACTGCTTCAATACACATAGACGTTGAAGCGTATCGCTGTTCTGTCTCGCGACCGGCCCTCCATCTGGAATCAGGGCTGATCCCATCAATTTGCTAAATGCATGTACCTGTATAACCATAGAGCTAGGACCCAAGGAGTTCGAACTCCAAGACATCAAAAGTACAAGGATGATCGCCGACACTGCCCTGCGGCACAATCGCTCTGTTTTACGACCTTTATCTAAACACCAATTAGCGCGCTTGGTCGGGCGCTGCTGCGCCTCGGGCGCGACGTCCTCGGTACTACGCATGGGCGTTCATGACCGGCAGTGCTTATCCAACATGGCGGCGATAACTCCTGAAACTTACGCTGATATTTGCGAAGACAATTTCGACGTTCCGGACGATTTTTCGGACTGGTCTGATGAGGATTTCGATCCGACGGTCGGCGAAGATGTTTCGTCAGTAATTGTGAATGACCAAAACGAAGACAAATACTGTATTTGTGATCAAAAACCGACAGTATCGATGGCGATGGTAGCATGTGCAGATGCCGAATGTGCGGTGAAATGGTACCATCCCGAGTGTGCAGGCCTACCGATGGACGCGGACGGCAGATGCTTTGCCCCGGAGGGTTGGATCTGTGAAAATTGTAGGCCTCAGCATCAGGTGAAAAAGTGTGATTTTTTGCAATAAAGAGCATCTGTTTTGGACTACTTTTCGAAAGATTCCCATATCTGGCCAGCACTTTTCACCCTGTGCATGCTGTGCACAAACCGTATGAAAATGAGCGATGAGACTGGTCTGAAAATTTCTAATTTTTCTCAGTAGGAAATACTTCGAAGGGAAAAAATGTCTACTTTTTTTCTTCATATATATCATCTCAATAAAGGTCAGTCATTGCAAAAATGATAATAAGACATAAATCTGGGACTGAGTTTTATTTCCAAATTTTCTTGACTCTCCTTAGACTTTGTACACAACTGCCGATCGGAAGTGGCCTCAAGTTGCAACATTTCTCCACTTCAATATTTTCCCTGCTAACTTTGACTTTTAAACTTGAGACATTTTATCACTTTTTGATGGCTGATTCGTCACTGAAAGGAAAAATTAATGATGGCCTGATATGGGAATCTTTCCCTAATTTACGCCTGTATTACGATAGCATATGTGGGAAAATTTCAGATTGTTTCGGCCTACTAATTTTATTTTAAACTTTTACAGGCATGGCAGCCAGGTCATCTTGTCAGCAAGGAGTTGTGGAGGATACGTGTACGTCCGTTGATATGCCGTCAAAGAAAGCAGAAGGGGAAAAGAGCAAAAATAAAAGAGGTAAGTTGCTTCCCATGTTTATTGTAGATTTGTATTGAAAAATCACTAAATGTGTATGGGTTCATGATGAACAAAAATCTCAAGTCCTTGCTGAAAAGCAAATTTTCTCGTGTCGGCATAAAACCCTGAAACTGTTTGCAGGTTTTTGAAATGAAACTTCCTTTATCCCGAACAATGGCAATTCCAAGAAGATTCTTTGTGATTTAATCTGGGTCCTAGCTCTATGTATAACTGAGTCGGAGCAGTGGCGTAGTGACTGGGGGGGGGGGGGGGCACGTGCCCTCCGGCAGAGGTCCCTGCTTCCGGTTCCGCCTCCATTTAACATTTTAAATTTCACAAAAACAATATATCAGTTATGCCGCTGTGTCGACCGTAGAAGTAGGTTTGCATCGTCTCGACTTAGATGAGATCTTTGACCTTCCAGAATGCCATCAGGTGTGAAGAAGACCACATGAATGCTTCAGGAGCACTCGAGATCTGCTCAGTGTTGAGACAGGTGCGGAATGAAGATATAAGGTGTTGCCGCCGCGCCGAGAAATTCTCGGAGTGCTGTCTTATCTTGGAGGTATATGTTTCATGGCTGCAACCATGTCAGGTTAGGATGCACATCATGATTGTCGTAGACCATATCGAGTTTTAATTGCGTCCTTTTTACTGTTAAACATATAGTTATCCAGTGATTCTTTGTGACAGGTATAGCGTTGTATGCTGACAAGTATTTCTCTGCCCAGAGGAGCGTGTGCCTCCAAAGTTTCTACATTAAAGCCTAGAGCTGTATGCATCAACGGGAAGATGCATTGATGCCTCACGAGTAAAAAATTACACCCTAGCTCAAGGGTCTGATGTTTTGTGAGAGTTTTGTCTTTTCGAGGGAGTTCCTTCTGTCAGTCTAAGTTTCACACCTGCGATGAACTGTGATGAACAATGGAAACTCAATGTTGTTTTTGAAAACATATTTATTTGCGTGTAGTTTCAGCCGCGATAGAAACTCATCACTCTTCGGCTGTCCATTGATTTCGATGTTGACTGTGTTGACGAGTTATCTTTGGCAGGCCGTTTGTGGGTCACAAGGCCTGAGTTGGATCTATTAAAATTTAAAAACTTCTATATGACGAGATTTCTTGCTCTTTTCTTGCACATTCGCTCATCTCTTGCTCTTTCTTTGCTCTTTTCTTGCTCATTTGCTTATTCCTTGGCCTTTTTTTGCTCATAATTTGCTCATCCTTGCTCATTTCTTGCTTATTGCTCATCCTTGCTCTTCTCTTGCGCATTTGCTCTTTCCTTGCTCATTTGCTCATTCCTTGCTCTTCTCTTGCTCATAATTTGCTGATTTCCTGCTCATTTCTTGCTCATTTGGTCTTTCGCTCTTTTCTTGCTAATCTGCTCATTTCGCTTCCCATTCGCAAATCGGTGCTCATTCTCTGATCAGTGAAAAAGAAATGTGCGTATGGCCAGCTAAGTGAGCAAGGAAAGAGCAAATGAGCAAGAAATAAGGCCCTTATTTGCTCATTCCTTGCTCTTTCTTGCTCATATAATATTGTTGCTCATTTCCTGCTCATTAGCAAGGAAAGAGCAAAATGAGCAAGAAAAGAGCAAGGAATGAGCAAATTAGCAAGAAAAGGGCAAATCGCAAAAAAAATTAGCAAGGAATAAACAATTAGCAAGAAAAAAGCAAGGGATTTGCAAATTATTAGCAACAAAAGAGCAAGGAATAGGCAAATGAGCAAGGAAAGAGCAAATAGGCAGCAAAATGAGCAAATGAGCAAGAAAATTAGCGAGGAAAGAGCAAGTGAGCAAGGAATGACCAAATTAGCAAGAAAAGGGCAAATGCGCAAGAAATGAGCACGGAAAAGACAATAAGTAAAAAAAGAGCAAGGAATGAGCAAATAATGAGCAAGAAAAGATCAAGGAATAAGCATATGAGCAAGGAAAGAGCAAATGACAAAGAAATGAGCAAGGGAAGAGCAAGGAAAGACAAAATGAGCAAAAATGAGCAGGAAATGAGCAAGAATATTATATGAGCAAGAAATAAGCAAGGAATGAGCAAATGCACAAGAAATAGGCAAGGAATGAGCAAATGAGCAAGAAATGAGAAATGAATAAGCAAATAAGCAAGGAAAGAGCAAA
Source organism: Patiria miniata (assembly GCF_015706575.1). Lineage (NCBI taxonomy): Eukaryota > Metazoa > Echinodermata > Asteroidea > Valvatida > Asterinidae > Patiria > Patiria miniata. The sequence goes on along the minus strand of NW_024037064.1, from coordinate 4,431,790 downwards.
TGGGCAAGAAAAGAGCAAATGGGCAAGAAACTAGCAAGGAAAGAGTAAATGAGCAAGAAAAGAGCAAGGAACGAGCAAATTAGCAAGAAAAGGGCAAATGCGCAAGAAATGAGCAAGGATGAGCAAATGAGCAAGGAAAGAGCAAATGAGCAAGAGATGAGCGAATGATCAAGAAAGGAGCATGAAATCTTGTTATATAGAAGTCCTTAAATTGGTGTGATTGGTCCAATCAACATCATCGAAAGCATTAAAAAAAACAAAAGAAGAAGAAAAACAAATGAAATGCTATGAATGGCTATACTGAATAGGTATCTTCAGTACACTATACAATAAATCGCTTTAAATATGATTTATGTGTACATTTACCTCCTCATCGGGAACCGGCATAAACAAACACACTTAAAATGTGCGCCCGCTATGTGCTCTCTCTAATATCCGTCTGTTTACCCCCTTCTTTTGTGTAACCAATTATCTATACCAACAATACTCATTCATCGCTAATCCCCCACCTTATTATCGATTTGTCCATCGATCCATTACGTCACCACGCAACAGACACACCCCGTATTATGATCCTCGTCGGGGTTACCGATATGATCCTCCACAAAAAAACGGGGTCAAATACGCAGTCTACACTATTGATATGCATGACAAGGTTGTTCAATTCGACAAAGTTGACTATGCGTTATATCCAATCAGAGAAGTAATTGGAATCACGTGGTGGCACTATGATCCAATCACAAGTGCAAGTTTGGATAACGTGGGACGCGATATTTTCGGCGGGAGCAGTGGGTGCGGGCGGCAGGGCCGCAATTTTTCTTTTCACAAACTACTTCCGCATACATGGTTGTTTAGCGCCCTCCAGTGTTGTAGTTGAGACCGGATAGTCCGAGACCGAGACCAAGACCGAGACCTGAAGTTGCGAGACCGAGACCGAGACCGAGACCAGCCCCTTCAAGGCGGACCGAGACCGAGACCGAAATGGTCCGAGACCGAAACCGAGACCGAGACCGCGGATAATAAATAACAATAATCTAAATAAACAACAAGACACTAATTACAGCTGAACAGTCTGTCCTTGAGATGTTGATGTTCATGGGGATGTGAAGGAAGTGATTGAAAGTTAGGATCACTTGTACCAGCTTAATTGTGTCGTGCGAGTGCTCTTCGTGTTTGCTTCATGCCATAAATTACAACATGGCAACAGAATTTGTTATTTTCACAATCAATTAAAAAAATTGGAAGCAACCTAATTTAAAGAAGGGGAAACCTTATTTGATGAACTCCATATATTTTTGCCACTTTTTTAAAAATATTTTTTTTATTTTTTGTTTTAACTCCTATAAAGTGTAAATCTGATGAAGAAATTCTAACTTAGGAGTACGACAATTTGTACTAGTTTTTGCAAAACTTGAAAATGTTGAAACTTGACAAAAGTATAAAGTTAAAGGTGGATGTTTCATCTGTTATAGGAACTTGGACCCTAAATTCCACAGCCACCCCTTGGTTTCAGCAATGACCACTAACGGATATTCAAATGCAACTTTAATTTTACATTGGACCTCCTTGTAAACCTGATTCGAACAAAATTTGGAGGAAGAAAATATTGATTTATTTTAGTCATGGAATATAGATTTGTACATGTAGACCAAAACAATTGAGAGATGGTAGCCAGATATGGATTGGTCTCCCCCCCCCCCCCCTCCCCCACATCCCGCTTTGTGATTCTCCTTCCAACCCTGCATGATTGTGTGTCCCCTACATGTTTGTTTCCTGTTCCTCTGTCACTTACCTCTGAAGAAGGCCTGGCTAAGGCTGAAATGTAATGCCACTTTATTTTTGTTTAATGTCAATAACGTTACATATACTATATAAGATTGATGAACCATATTTGCCTGATCTATCTTCTGTTAATCAGCCCGCCGTCATCATCGTCATTAGCCTATTTGAGAATATGGCCGACACAATAGAAGGGCGCTGTCACAAACTGAATGTGGTGGGCGAGATGTACTTTTAGGATTCATGGCTCAGTGCGCACGCCTCTCTGTGTTTTGTACCGTGCCAGCGTATCGCCCGCATCGGCTACTTTGCCGGGCGATTTACTTGAATATTTTAGTGATTAACAAGTACCACATATTGCCAATATATTAAAAGTTTATTGTGATGGCCGTAAACAGCATATAGTAAACAGATTACATGGCGAGTCAAAAAGAAAATGACCGTATGAAGAAAAAAATGGCACGCTTCATTTTGTAAAAAATACAATTGGGATAAAGAACATGTTATTGATTAGTTACTGTGAACATTTCACGTAATTTGCATACTCTATTCCCAAGTCGTGTCTATTTTAATAAAGAGATCACAAAATTCAGCTTTCCACGACTAATACTAATTTAACGGTCTACGCATTGATGAATATCCATTTATAAATATAATGGAAAAAAAACGTATTCCCGCCTCCACGAATAAAGGAAAAATTGAAAAGGAAAATAGAAAAAAAATCACCAACATTTCTAGGGAAAAAGAGTTGGATTGTTCCCCACATTCAAAAACAAAATCTGACGGTAAAAATAATGATTCAGTCTTGATTCATAAGATTTAAATCTCAGTTGTATTTGGAATCAATGAGGAAGGCTATAAAGTGCTTGTTTCAACAGATCATCCCACAATAAAAACGAAAAGTAAGAAGAGGAGCAATGGTTATTGGACTATGCCTCACTCACTAGGACGTGATGAGAGACATCTCCATTAGCATCACACTGCAGTCACATTTGCCCTAAACTGATTCTTTACTAAACCCTAAAAGGGCCGGGGGCGGAATCCGCCCCCTCACTTTTTGGCTGGTCTCGACTCGAGACCAGCCAAAATATCGAGACCAAAGGGGACCGAGACCGAGACGAAGACCGAGACCACAGCTCCCGAGACCGAGACTTAGACCGAGACCGGCAAAAAGTGGTCTCGAGACCGAGACCGAGACTGAGACCGGTCTCGAGACCTACAACACTTTTATGATGCTCTGGAAAAAAATTGCCCGAAATTTTACGGTAAAATGCCGCTCAAACGGGTTGCCAACGAAAAACCGTAAAATTACGGTCAGTTACGGGCTCCTGGAATGACGGTGACCGTAACTTCTGCGCAGTTTGACCGTAATTTTTACGGTAATTTAGTTGCCGTAATGCAATGGCATGATAAAAGGGAGGCCTGGCTGGGGGGGGGGGGGGGGGGGCTGGGGTGTGACATGGTGGTGTTGGGGGGCAGTAATATACCAGCTCGGGTGGGGCATAGGTGGAATCCAGAATGGGGTAGTGCATTGGCAGTTGGTGCGCGGGAAGTGAATTAAAGGGGGGAACATCTCAGGCTCGGGGAAGGCGGCAGAGCAGAATTAACTTGTGGTTAAAATATTCAAAAAAATTCTTTCAAGCAGGTCTTGTAAGAAAAGTCATCTAACACAAGGTAGACTCGACCACAGGAGGCTCCTTCCTGCCACAAGGGTCCTTACTGCACAGAGAACTCAAGTAAAGACAAAACAAAACACAATTAAAAATGTTCCACTCTCTCTACATGATTTTTTTGTAAGATTATTGTTTCTGTCGATGTAAGTCAAAATGAAGTGAAGAACAGAAATTGCCCTTAACTCTCAACCAAAAGAAAATGTTGTACAAAATTGTTTTTAAAACCTTCAGTAAAATTCAAGTGTTAAAACATAATAAGATGCAACTTTACATCGTAAAAATGTACATAACATTTAACTTAAAAGTTAAAGCAAAATAATTTACAATTTACATTACTTCTGTTGATTGTGTGTTCAGGATTACAATGCTTTTTGTGCTAAACATTAAGCCAGTGCATTCAATGGAAACAAAGACATAAAGGGGAAAAAGATATTCCATCAAAAGTAAAGAATGAAACACTTAACATTTTAAATCTTATGTATTGCTTGGCCCCTTAACAACAAACGTTACGTTTTGAGTGAATTTCCAATCGCCGGAATTGAGAGAGTAGATAAACGACCGAGTACTTTTTCACTTCAAAATAAGCTTTTCAAATTGCATCTCACCTTCTACATTGATTGTAACAATCATACTGTCGATCAGTTCACCATCTGCGTCAAACGCTTCGCATTGTAGTGCCTTTCCGTGGATGCCTCTGTTAGGTGACATAACGATAGTACTACTAACGTCCCATCCGTGAATGGTGACGACGCTTCTGTTACTGAATTGTTTGACTAGCTGGCCAGACAAGGTCCAAACAAGTTCCACTTCGCAGTTTACGTCTGTTATCGAGCACGTAAATTCATGATCTTCTCTTTCAATAAGGATTGCTATTCCAGCATTAGAAGGAAAGTCTTCAGTTGAATCGAAGAGAAACATTCGAGCAAAAACTGTTGAAAAGGGGAAGGAAACAAATAAAGGGACCACGAAACAATGAACGAAACGATGAAAACTAATTAACAAAGAGAACGTAGTCCAAGGTTTATCAAAAGGGCGAAGTAATTATAATGTTCAATCAATAATGTGTTAAGTTGCAAAGAAAAAATCATGATCCTTCAATTCTGACAATGTTCGACGATGTCAGTGTATAATTTGGGAGAAAACGGGAAATTTATTTGATCAGATCCGGGGTAGCGTAATTTATTGTGGTTTTGAGTAGAAATAGAAAAGAAGAAAAACAACCATACCGGTATTAATGTCATCGATTGCTATGTCCGACCTCCGGCTGTATCCACGTACTGCCTCAAGAGCGATTTGAAATGCAGAGGTAGCATTTCTCACACAACTCCTGGCTTTTAACCAAACCGTTGCATTCGTGTATTGACCGCTTCTCGTAAAGATGAGTTCACCCTCGCTGATTCTCTGATTTACTGGAAGCTGGTACACATTGAGAGACCCTTGTTAAAAAAAAAAAAAACATTTACCTGAACATTGTTTTGCAAACACGATGTCTTTTTTAAAGAAAGGACACTTAAAGGATTTTTTTTTATTCTCCTGATTCCACATAACTCCGAGCTGTGGACTCAAAATTAGATCAGTTGTTGGGACAAATCCAAGACGGTTAAATCAACTCAGTGCAACCTTTGATACCATTGTCGCCGTCCCTAGCCCTGGGCTCTAAAATGGATATGCACATTTACGTCTTGGACCAAGACATGTACTCTGACACTTGGGGTCAGTGGCATCAGGAAGTCGATCTTAATTCTACTTTCTCATCATATGCACTGTTTAGACCCAACTGAGATCCCTGCTTTTCTCTTCTGACACTTGTACCAACATCGAATTGTACGACCAAAACTTGGTGGTCATATATACCTTGTCAATAGTATCGCAAGACATACTAACGGATGGTATGAATAGTGTAACGAAACAGGGGTATGTGTAGACTGATATCAAGTCTAGCCTCAGAAGCATCACGTCAACCTGCGTGTTTTAGCGCGTGATACTGTGGGGCGACCAATCAGCAGCGTGCGTCCGGCATGGTCTGGGGCGATTGCCTCGTGGCCTGGCGTGGGTTCGGCACTCGTGGTGGAGACCTCAGTGAGCTTTCCGCGTGTAAACAAGCCTGTTGCGACACTGCGAAGCAAAGTGCTGAATTCACCGTGTGAAGCGAGCGACGTCGTGGGAGAAAGCCCGGCGTGCACCCCGGTGCGATTGGTCAGGGTAAACGGACTGGAGCGGGAGAAAGCCCCAGCGTGCCTGAGAGCGATCGGTCAGTAAAGCTGGATTTTGTTGTTTACCTCCCCCTGTGCATTTTAAGGCCTTATCTAATTAAGTCAGTGGTGCAGACGACCACTTTATAAACTAGGAATCCCGAGAAGTATAGGTGAGGTATACCCAAGTGAGGTTTACCTTAACTGAATTACCCTGCTAAGCTGTAAGTTATAGTTGTGCAAGTTAATCATAAGGGAGTGCAGTTGACCGCTGTTGAACCAGACGATTATAATTGTATAAGCTAAAGGGTGCAGTTGACCCAAGAGCCGTACGAAGATTATAATTGTATAAGCTAATGACAAGGGGTGCAGTTGACCCCTCAGCTAACAGCGAGGTTTACTAGTGTTCATTATCACAGCGAGGTTTACTAGTGCTTATTCTAATAGCGAGGTTTACTAGCGCCCCTTACCTCAGCGAGGTTTACCTGGATTTATCTTGACGGTGAGGTTTATCATTGTATAATTATTGAATGGTGACGCATTGACATTATATTTGAAGTGTACTAAAGGAATAAACTAATTGATTGACGTCTTGGAATCACTTGTCCCCGTGAGGGTTATTGAGGTTCACTGTGAAGCCTATGTAGTCCCGCTCTCTTTGAGATATATCTGAATAAGTTAGTCTCCTCTGTTGTCAATAAAGTCAAGTACGTAACCACAGATCGGTGGTATATTTCCGCCAAACGAACAGCCCCTAGGGCTAAGTCCGCCGTTCGTTAACTATATCCCCCTTGCGTCAGGGTAACCGCTCATTCTTGCGCGAGGTTTATAAATACTTTCGTGGGTTAAGGCCAGGTTTAATTCCATTCTTTGATCAGGTCAGACTGTCGGGTCACCTAGTTATTCCCGCCACAAAGGGTGTATAGCTCGTTTCGCCACAACAGTATCAACTTCCTAACTTGTCATTGAGCTGCGAATGTTATCTGAACTTCACACAGGCCGAAGATGTCTGGGACTGGTTTACTACCATGTGCATTTCATTGCAAATTGCAAAACTTATAAAATTTAAGCTGTCAATAGACTTCGTAAAAAATACATCAACAACTTCTCCATGTGTCCTCATCCCATTTGTACATTGAACAGGGTATATTGGCAGTAGATGACACTCTCTGACCTCTCCTGACTGTCATGTTGGAGGACCCAAGAGGCGCCTGTACCCACGATTAATTGAGTGATGGGGTAACCAAATTACAATCGATTTTAATTAAAAACTGAACATACTGTTCCGTTCATAACTCATGAAAAGAGGATTTGCGAACATAATCCTCTGCTCGCACCTTTAATCACATTTGATTACCCAACCTATCATAGTCACTTAATCTCTTATGTCCGCCCACTGTTCATTTCAATCGGACATAACCGGCAAAGACTAATTCATGCTTAAAATCCATATTAAGCCATACAAGTCACCAGAGAAGAAGTGTCACTGAATGGGACAGTGCCATCCCTTTTCCAAAATACTTAATAAGCTGACAGGCTATGCCTTGAAATTGTTTTGTTTGTCGTGTACGTGAAGTCGTTTGACCTTTACTTCCGGAGCTTACGGAAGATCAAAGTTAGGAGAATTCAAAATACCGAAAAGAAGCGTGAATTTTAAAACAAACGCAATGTCTGCCAAACGCTTCAAGAGATGACGACAAAACCTTGTACAAACATTCGCCCTTGTCCAAAGATGTGAACAAATGTGACGTCATCGTGACGTCGTCACATTTCTTATTGCAAGCAAATTAAGGTCAAAACCTTAAACCATTTTGTAACTATATTTCTTTCATTTTTAGTAGATATTGTCTTGGGCAATAGTTTTGATCCCACGGCACAAACCGGTTGACATATAATTCTAGTGTTACTGGAAGTGCAACGATAAGTAAATATAACTTTTTAATATTATGTTCTGTAAAAAAAAAATTGTCCATCAAAACAGGTAATAATAACGTCGTCCTCTGAAAGGACGCCCTCTAGCGGCAGGTCAAAGAAAATTAATTCTTGAAATGTAAAAACTGTTACGATTTTACACACCCTCGCATTTTGACCGACATAAACGTACCCGTGTATGAAACCCTCAGTGAAACTTAACACCTAATAGCGAGTGTGTACCGCTAAACCACTCCACTACCCACGAACCTGCTACGTATTCGGTACACTACAGGTCAGATTACATCCCCTAACTAATAGTTAAATTAATCCATAGCATTGTGCGTAGATTCTCATCTTGTCTAGAGACTAAGAGAGAGAAAGTTTCCCCTTTCCCTTTTCCTTGAGGATCAGTTCCCCGTAACGCACCCACGAGTGATCCTACTTCGCCCGCTAACCACTGCCCTCGGACTTTCTTCCGCTAGAATGTCAAAGTGAGCTGGTGTACAAATCCTCCTTAGAGATTCCTTCCATTGATTTGTACACGTATCAAATTCATAGCTACCAGAATAAAATGCTCTCATCAGTAGTAAGACGTGCACCCAAATGTATTTATGTATTTATTTATTTATTTATTTATTTATTTATTTCATTTCTTTACCCGGGGTATGCCTAAACAGTTAAAAACTGGTTTCCATTGGGGCCCCGCATTCAATAATAAATGACTACAAACATGTAAACAAGAACAATACATTACAAACACATTACAATACAATACAATAGGATTAGTTAAATGAATAATAAATTGAATCATTTCAGTGGCTAACTTTCCGTAAAAGATTAGGTTTCTGTGGCTTAATTTGCCAAAAAGATTAAGTTTCTGTGGCTATCTTTGCCAAAAGGGAAATACAATTTGACAGAAGTTTACTCTATAAATAATATGATAACCTGGGCAATATTGTTGCCAGTGAAAATAAGTAAGGCTTGCATTTATTTATAACTAACACAGAACAGATAAAAGAAACCACTTGGTTATCGGTAAATAAAAAAAAAAAATTAACGCGACGTCACCGTAGCTCACTTATTAGCTGTATACTACTGCCAAACCTGGTTCACTACGACGACGAAGCAATGACTCACGGATAATTTAATTGAAACTAAATGAACTAACTAAATATATTGAATTGAAACTAATTGAACATAAAAAGTTTGGAAAAAAGTCTATTTAAAGCGCGTAGGAATGGCAGTCTGGTTATTATTGAGCTGGGCTTTTAAAGCCACATACCTGCACTCTAGCTTAAGTTATTATTCAAGCTTAAGATTTCTCAACAAACAGAGCTTTCAATACTCACATAAACACGTTGCACCCGAAAAAGATGTATCTAGTGCGCCCTCTAATGGGATGTGTAACCAGTAGTATAAGATGCTGTATCTTCATGACTCTCATTTTGATAAAGTCTCCACACAAGAGAGACGGTACAGTACCATGCATCCCCGCTAAAGTGCCCTCAAGAAAAGAATGCTCCTCCCTAATTGTGTTAAGTACCCGTAGCAGCAGCAAATTGTAGGCCGATACTCAGTAAGTAACTTCGTAAGAACCAAAGTTTACAATGAAAACAAACAAACAAACCAACGACGACGGGCACTAGCTTATTACCGGGGGAATCATCATATCACAACCTAAATCATCAGCAGTATTAATGCGTTTGCTTTGCACACCATTACCTCAGTAGAAGAATCCGCAGATCGAAACTCCTAACCCGCAACTCCATGCACTAGTAATTATTATTTTGTGGCTACGATCGACTTATCATTCGAAACTTGCCTTCTTCTACAGGCTACTTGCATAAGCGCCTGTAAGCCCTGATGTCTTTTTCCGTTAAATTAAACCTTTCAGTAGACTTGTATCCGTTGACTAGAATGATAAAACATGAGCCTGTGAACGTTTTGGTGTTTATGTAAATTATTTCTTTCTGTTAAGAGCCATGGTATGTGCACGTCCAAAGAGTTAAATAGTTCTTATTGTGTGTTGCTAAGAGATATGTGTAAACGAAGACAGAGATTAGTTGTTATACGGGTGGGTCTTGATTGCCGGGAAAATTCAAGAAAGACAGAACGCTCAGAGCTGATAGCGATCGCACTGCGAAGTCGCCAAAATTTGCAATGGAAAATACTGCGATTTTGTTGTGGTTGTAGGCCAAGGAAACCTTGCATACCGTGAGTATTATTCACCGATCTTTAGTACAACTGATTTTTGAGTTTTATGGTTCGTTCAGTTATTTTTATGACGTTTTCCGTAAACATATGCATTTGTATTGCACGTGATAGACGTGGTCCTAAGATCAGATTTTGATGACGTCTTTAATTAATACATGAGTGCATTCTATTTCAACATATTAGCCCTTTTTTTTATTTAAAGATTAAGAAAGAATGCTCAGAGTTTTGGTTTTCCTGTTTATCTCATCAAGACCCTTGGACTGGGACGCCGGGTCTTTCTAGGTTGACGGACTCTCCACGGCTGCATGCATGAAGTGCTTAATAGGAAATCTCTCTCTGGCCCCTCATGTACCTCAGGACCCCCCCCCCCCCCCCCGTCAGCTTTCTGACTGTGCCAAGCCCTTGCACCACCGTCAAACAGCCTGCATGTATTTGGGTACACAGACTTGCAGGCACGTTTCCGACAGCCTGCATTATTCTAGGGTTTATAACAACACAGTATACCCTTAAAAATGTCACCCGTACTCATTCCTTGCAACTTACTGATTCCTTGCAACAAAAAAATCGTGTATGGGAGGAGATAGGACAGTCCGGTTTAGACGGTCCGGACGTTTACTAGAAAATTGAAGGCAAATCCAGACGCATTTGAAATGTGGTGCTACAGAAGGATGTTACAGGTTACCTGGTAAGAGAAGAGGACTAACAGATGGGTACTAGACATGATCGGTAGAGAGCTGGTACTGAAGAAGAACATCATACAACTTTTAACAATAGTGTGACGTCATAGCAATGGTTTAAAGATGATATAAAGCGTTGGTCAGGAATGAGTGCGCCGCTAATCCACCTAACGGCCAACCGAACGGAATGGACCTCATGTGGCCACCACAGCAGCACGTTACTGTGCCGCCTGATCAGAGAGAGAGGGGGAGAGGGGGAGAGAGAGGGAGGAGGGGGAGAGGGGGAAAAGGACTGTCCGCTGAAAAAAGTGGAACAGGAAGAACTTGCTCAGAGGTCACGATGTGGTAGGGCGCCCCTTCGGAAGGTAGGCAAAACGCAGATTTGCTCCATGCCCTCAAGGTGATAACTTAGTTGTTGCTTTGGAAAAATCCTGCAGATATGTAAAATTTTAAAACAGTTTATTTTGTGATTAATAACACCACCCATGTGAGTCATTGGGGATTGCCTAAAAGTGCCTAAAAACTGTTTTGACAGTTTACAGTATTATGTTAATAAACTATATGAACAATGTCCCCCTATTCTTTCCACTTTGCATCATGTGAATTATTGTTTACGGCTTATTTTTGGCTAAAGTTTGTCTTTAAAGTAAACAATATATTTTTCAATAATTGTTAAATTAAATAATTGAATTATATATAGGTTTTCCCGGCGAATTTCCGAATTTTTCTAATCAGTTTCATTACCAGCCTTTCAATTTCGCCTAAGTTTTGCACATGATTGTGATCAAACTGGGGTGTCTTTTTCATTGTTGGTTTATTTAATTTCATTTTTAGGCTGGCAAGATTTTGCTCCGAATGTTCGTTTTCGGGCAGCCTATTTCGTTTTGGTGCATCAAGACTTAACTTGTAGCAGTCTTAAATTAAGTCTTTGCAATTTTTTGATGGTTGACGCATTCAAATTAGCGAGCATCTGTGCTTTTATAACGTATAACCATGCTTTTCGTTTCTTATTCGTTTATGGGCTCGTTACTTTTATCGTTTGGTCATTTAAATTAGTAAGCTTTTTTAATCGATATTTTTTCCTCTTTTTTTTTGAGGTTCATTTCCCCCAAAAAATCTTAATGACTGTAAAATTTACAATGTTACAAATTATCTGATATGAGGGAAACAAGATGTAACGAAATAATGAATTGAAAGGGACGATTGATCTTTTATACTTGTTTAAACATTTGAGAAGAGGACATCTTTACGTTGACGAATTCTTGACATGCAAGACATCGGGACACGTATGTTTGGCAATGGTTGTACCATCGGGAACACGTCTCTTGCGTTATTTCTTAAATGTTTTCTTGCGCATGTCTGACCGAACATTTACCGTATTCACAGGGCCCATGCAAAGTAAGTTTTCAGTGCAAACACATGCAAAAACATCTTTGTGTCAAATTATTTTAACCTTATTTGCAAGTTTTATTTTCCATTTTGAGGGGTGTTTTGGTACCTTCTCCATTTTTATGCTTATGCAAAGTTTCATATTCATTAGAAAACCTGTGATGGCATTCCGGGCATGATTAATGTTACACGGCTATTTCAGCCAAAAAAGTTGCTAGAATTTTGGATATTTTGCTATCATAAAATTTGGTTATTATATGATGTGTCAGTACATGGCAGTAAGCCAATGACCAACCCTTTCCCACAAATGTTTTCAATTATGAAATTTTGGATGAATAATTTGAAAGAAAAAACCCTAAACTGATCAGTGTCTTCCAGAAATGACATCACAATAACAGCGCGCTCACACATAGTCCGGAAAAGCATGGAAACCTTTAAGTGTTTAAAAAAATGCACTTTTGCAATAAGATTAACCAAAAAAATGTTGTCAAATGTGTAGGTTTCTTTCATTTTTCGGAGTTGCGCAAAAAGAATTCCTGAGAAAAATTCATTGCACATACCCTTTAATTAAGAAAGAAAGGCATCTACGGTTTGAAGTCATCAAATATGATTTACGCCGAGGAATGCGGACACGTATGAAGTCTTAAAAGATGTTTGACAAATGTAAAATTTGTTTGCCCAATAATGAAAACGAATGCCTGATCAACCCCTTTGTAATGGTTTAGACGAAATTGAATGAACAACGCAATACTTGTACTATGAATGCATCTTTGATGGGGACGAGTGAAGCTAAAAGGTGATAGAATGCTCGGATAGTGAAATTGAATGATTCTTTTTTATTGTCGAATGCCGCTCTGTGTGATCTTTCAATTTCAATCTAAATTGAATGAGCCAGGCGCTAAACTGAATGAAAACTAGGTACAATTTGCCGTAAAACCTATATCAATGACTTTTTATCCAATGACTTTTTATATACATTTTTCTGTTAATGTAATGTAAAGCGTTTGCATTGTTTGCAAGGTAAAAAAGCTTGAAGCTGGTTTCCATAGTTGAACAACTTCAGGAAAGTTGTAGGCTTTTGAGCAATCGCCGCTAACCTACATAATTATTGTATTCTCTAATAATTATGGAAAAGCATTGCTAAATCTTAACATTGTTACTATTTTCACTGACAGGTCTACTCTTCAATCCCCATTCAATTGATTATCTTATCCCCATTCAATTTTTCGTCCGTTTATTTATTCCTTTCTTTTTTATTCATTTCTCGATGTATTCGTCTTTTTTAGACCTTTTTTTTTCCATCAAGAAATGTGACACCCAATGTCCAATAATTCACGTGTTGATTCACCTTAGCATCACGCGTGTTTACCTACCTTCCACACGGGGCGCCCTCCCCCATCGCCCAATTTGATGACGTCATCGTATTTCACAGTTCACCGTTTAAAAAGATACACAGTGTCTTATCTTCCCCTATTATAGGGTCTTTGCTGCAACTCACACCCAAAACTCCCTCTCTCTTGTGTATAGAAGGCGAATACAACCCGACATATAGACAATGCAGTGTCGAACTAGGACGGCAAAACGCGCAGAAAAATAACCACAGCGAATCTGTCTCATGCATGAGCCTTGCTGTGACCGTACTTGGCGTTTCAATCTTGACCTGTTGGGTGGCATGGGTGGCTTGTGCGTAAAGCGCTCGCCTCTCACCAAGGTGACCACGGTTCGAATCCTGGCCGCGGATCACATGTGAGTAGAGTTGTGCGTTTGTTCTCTCCTGTGCCACGAGGGTTTTTCTCCGGGCCCTCCGGTTTTCCTCCCTTCGGAAAAATCAAACACTTTCGATCTCAGGCTGTGCTCCGTGGTCATATATGGGTCGATGTGGCCGCCGGCAGCCATAGGTGCCTTTATGTGCCAGCGGCCCGACCACGTTGTAGCCGCGTCCTTCGCAATTCAGCATACCAGTTGCGAGTTAGGATGATTAGCCTCCCAAATATTATTATTATTATTACTATTATTATCTTGTCTCACCTATCGGTCAGTATTGGCAAGGAAATTCTAAAGAACAAAACAACTTACACAAAAATTCAAGTACCAAAATAAAACAAGTATTGACAACATCCCATCGGTAGGGTATTGGTAAAACAGAAACAAATCAGTACCCCTTCAATTAATAGTGCAGGGTGTCATTAACAATGCCCATTTTTCAAAAACCGCACTTTTGACACCATTTTATGATGCACCAGCAGGCGCGATGATTATGGCGAATAATCCCGCCAAAAAAGCTGACCATCCCACGAAATAGCAAATTACATCCATTCATATGCACGTTATGAACATAGTAATCCTAAAGGAAAAACAATTCACGTGGAAACCAACCTACAGCGGGATAGTAAACTTCAACATGCCTCATCAAACAAGATCAATTCAGATGCTTTTTGTTCCGACACTTTAGCACAATGGTAGAGTAAATGTCATAGTAACCTCCGTATCACTTCATAAGGCTTGCGAAATGAGGAAAGACACATTGTATAATTATTATTACAAAACACCAACAGAATACAGCCGATCAAATGGTAGTTCTGTTAAAAATTCTCGTCAACCTGAACGACAGTTAAGTTACATTAAACGGCAATTATGGTCACCTAGTGCAACAACAATAACAAGTTATAAAATTTGTATGACTCATGTCTAGGCAGTACCTGACATAAACAGAAAAACTTCAAGCTTTTACATTAAATGTTCTAATTTGCTCACGAATATGGAAATTTGCATGAGCATAAACCAAAAAGACTTCAAGGTCACTTGGATTACCCAAAAAAGTAAATAAATAGGATACAAAGGAGCATTTCCATTCGGGCAGGAAGTCTTTAAATGAGTCGTTTCAAACCTAGAGAGTAAAACATTTCCTTGGAATCCTTACCCATTTCGCGTCCATACATATTGTACCAGAAACTAAAACACCACTTGCTTCCTGGCTGCTGTCTACCTGGCGATACGTCAGGGCTGATAAGTGTAGCTTTGCTGACTCTATTTCCACCAGTCGCTTCATAATAGATGTATTGGCCACTTTCATCTGTGGTATTATACAATGTCATGAAAGTGAGCGGGCTTAATAGTTTCCCTTAAATGCAATTACATTCAAACACAAATAAAGAACGTATTAAACGAGTATGTGGTACCCAGCAAAAGCAAATATTACTGGAAAAAAAATATATATTTTTTTGGGGCTAAAAAAAAACGATTGGACAGAGCCTGTCCGTGAAAATGTTTTGAGTCTATCCATAAGCACCAGAGATTACACTCAGGCTTTAAAATTCAAATGAGATTTAATTTCAACCATTACTGAAAATGTTTTTGTTTTTTTTCGAAACTTATGTTTCGTGTAATTTGTGAGGAATAAATCAAGTCTGTTCTACAATGAAAATGTTGAGTTTTGTCCTTTTTAAGCGCGTTCAACAATATTTATCGGTACGGAACCTACGGGCTGTAGCAGAATTTCGTGGTATTTATAACATGTAACTTGTGAACTTACACATTTTTAGAGTTATTACGTAATAATATGTACTGAATTCCAATGTTATTCTTTTATTAAATGGAGCGTGCCACATACATTTTAAATACTGTTTTTAACTCGGATCGCTGTTCTTTTTGACGCGTACTGTAGATCATTTGTTTGTAATTACAAAAACGATAGTCCTATACTTTGTCATATAATTAGTAATTAACCCCTCTCTCTCCCTTCAAAAAATATGTTAATGGATTTTCAAATTCAGCTCTTTAAACAGGAGCAGGATACTTCTATTGGACCTTATTCACGAGAAAGTCATAGATCCTGTTTCCCGAATATATAATATAAATTGTAAACTGTTGAACGGGATGGTGTCAGAATATTTATGCGTTCCAGGCCTCACTTTCATATATAAAAATGTGACCAAACGTGAGGGTATTGTTCCAGTGACCTGGACAGAACAGTAGCATTGAAGGACGCCCTCTATAGTGGGACAGTTTATGTAGCACATGTTTTGTCCAGCCATGTTTGCCTATGCATTTTCACTTTCAGTTTCAGATAAATAAACCCGAGTTTTTACAGCTTTCCCGTTTGAACACGCACTAGTTACAGTTACAGTACATGACAGAAGAGTCTTGTCAAAGAAGTAAGTGATCAGTTCATACATTTTTCCAGAGATTTACTGCATTTTGGACAAGATAGTTTTACGTTGTCCTTGACTTTATACATGTGACTTAAACAATGTACATGTAAGGCTATGTGTTTTTTGCAGTATTAGTTTCAGCTGATTGTTAGTAATTAAGAGATAATTTACAGATCCGTTTGATCTAGTAGATTCTTAAGTAATCTGACAGCATGAGAGCTTTCCTGAGAGAAGTTATATACCTTTTGGATTCTGTAAACGCATTATTCGGTTAAGGGGACATTCATTCGTCTGGATTTTCCGCTGGATTTTTCGTTCCTTCATGATTCACAGTCAGTCAGTTATTAATACAGTTTGAGAATATTCCTTGGAGTTTTGAGATGCTTGTAACTGATTCTTTATCAGAAAGTTCATAATTTAGGGACAGTTTTTGCAAGTTTGTTTGTAGTTTTGCCAGTCAGTTTTCTGCTAGTTATTTCTTAGTTGTGACACAGACATGTAATCTCATGACCGTGAACTGTTATTTTGTACCTTATGTTTATTTCCTTTTCAGATCGAATAAAAAACCCGTATACGAGTTAAAGCACGATTTCTTCTATTCGGCTGCATGTCCTGATGATCCAGGTATGTTGAATAACAAATCTTAAATTAATCATCAGAGCTGCACCCGATTTCATCAAACTCTTCGTAACTTACGATGCATCGCAGCGATGCAAAGCGTCGTATCTCCACGATGCGTCGCAGCTGCGACGCGTCCTGCGATCCATTTCACGAAACACGTCGTAAGTGCGACGTGTCGTAGGTGTATCTATAGCACAACCCGATGACTGTTCTATGTATATAGTCAGCGTACAGTAAATAGTCGTCTGATATTCAACAAACAGTCGTCGGAAAACGTAAAACAAAATGGCGGCCGTGCGATGCAATTTTTAAGGAAACAAGCTCTCATTGGACTGTATAGCTACTTTGAAAATTTCAACTCTAATATTCCGGTCTAGTTCATAATTATTCAATAAATTTCCTATTTACAACTTTGCACACATTGCTTTGGTATTATAATCTCGTTAATGTAATGTTCATGGCATAAAACTGGCTTAGAAATTACGCTTCTTATTTTGCGATGACCACTAGACACGTCGTAACTTGCGACGTGTTTTAAGGCGTTGTCAAGGAACTTACGACGCATTCCACACATTGCAACTTTCGTGAAATGGAAGATACGACGCGTCGCGAGTTGTGACGTGTTACACGTCGTAACTCGAGTTGCGATGCGTCGCAGCGCTTCGTGAAATCGGGTGCAGACTGGTATTAATTTTTTATGATAAAGACATGGCTAGCTGGTCTTAAACACTTTTCCATTGTCACAATAAAATGTGGACTCCTAAAAATCCAGTGCCTCTTATCGTTTTATTGGTTGAACGTTCACAATCCTCACGTAGGCATGCGCAACACTAATAGGGAGTCAGACTTTTAAGGTTCTAAATTCAAAACGCAACGCGCCAGGTGCGTTCTGCGCGACATCGCGCAGAATATGATACGCGCGCGTCAATCTACATAAAAGGGTTGTTTACATCTTACTCGCCAGCTGAAAACTCCATTATTTTGCAAGAGGGATGTTTCAAAAAGCATAAAGGGAATTTGTTGAACAAAATCGGATGTTTTGAACGAATTATATGATTGTTTTTCTTACCGAAAAGGTATTTATGAATGGGAATAAATATGTGCTCCGTCGGTATTTATAAAAACCTCCGAAGCACACATTTATTCCCTTGTTAACTTATTTACATTGCTTTCATTTCAGTTCCAAAAATGAAGATTTTAACTCGCTTTTAATTTAATATGGCCATCACAAATCTCGCCGTCCCGTTTCAAATCACAAGCTATTCCAATGTGGTTTGACAAAAACAATCCTTTGTTACTGTCCATCCAGTGTTACTTTGTGAATTGAATTGTGATTAGCTTGTGACTGGACTTGTTATGGACTTAACTCCCTGCTCTTAATTGAACGTAGACTTGACGCAGCTCGAATCCAAATACTCACTGCCAAACGTCCTGTCGAAATCTGGCCCAGTGTTACGAGTATAAGTTGGCCCATGATGCAGCAGCCAGACGGACCTGTCCTCGTCAGATTGTCTCCAACCACAAAACCCTTCCTCGAAGGTGCAGTTGAAGGCTGCGCTTCCGTGACAAATACAATCAGAAGGCATCATCGTTAAGTAATAGCAAAATAAAAACAAAATGGAAAAAAATCTCGGGGGAATAAAGAGGAAACATCAGAACGCAAAAAAGTACTCTGTGCTTCCCAAATCTTCTTATAGTTTACCATGATTTACACTTGTTGTTCAGAGGTTGCTTTTGAAAATTGCTTCGTGTGACTTTGCTCAAGAATCAATGAGAAACAGAAGTTGATAAACCGTCGCTTCAGTGCAGAAACGTCGTAACTCAGTTTTGAGTCGTTTTTAGAAAAACGCACAAATAGGTTTCCGACGGCTGGTTAAAATGTTTCATTAAATGAAAAGATAAAGTAACCTCTAGAAGAAAATTTAGTCAGAAACGTGATCAGTATGTTGAATACTTTGTTAGCCGGCGTGATTTTGGATAAAAGACCTGTTAAATGAATGAGATCAACATACGACGTTTTTGCTTGAGACGACGCGCCATGTAAACATTTGTCAAGAAGTCATGACTCGTCGTGACACAATAAGGCCCCATTACTTTAGCACGTACAGTTTAAATTATTTTAAGTCACAACATAGTTTTACTATATCCCTGAAAACATCTCAGAATTTTCCAATATCCCTGAAAACATCTCAGAATTTAACAATATGCTTGTTTTTAGCTTGTCCAATTCAAGAAGTTTGTTAATAATTCATTGTAGCGTTTTATTCAGAGTACGAATGGTGGGGCGAAACAGGGGTACAGGTATAATGTAGACTTGTGTAGGAGCTTAAGTCAAAAATGGTTTATGCGCGTGATCTTGGCATTTGGTGCGTGTTACTAATGCTGAAGTGCGCATGGACCAATAAGAAATGAATTGTGCTGCGTGATCAGGACATTAATAATTCATGGCGTGCATTTTGACCAATCAGCATCGAGTATTGGGAAGGCTGTGCGCGAATTAGCACGCTATAGCGTGGGGTCTTGAGATCATCTAGCGAAGTTCGCAGGATGGTGTCAATGCAGTAGGAACTAGTTCTGGTGCAGTTGTTGCCAAGTTGAAAAGAAGCCAAGCTTCGGGGTAGGGACGAGTCAAATCGTGGTGCCGTTGCCCGGGCTTCCGTTGCTGTTGCGAATCCCCCGGTCGTAAGAGCTCTCCGACGGTGCGGCCGGGTTAGGGAGTTGTAGCTCCGGGTTAGTTTACACTGAATAAGTACGTGTTATCTAATAATATTTGAGTGGAGTTGTATCTCCAGTTTAATTATGTAAGATAATTGTGTGATCTTAGACTTTATAGTGATTTGTAGTGGGACTACGGGTATTTAGTGGGTTTGGGACAAAAGTGTTGGAACAAAAAGGGAGGAGTTGTGAATAACTGGTTGAAGGCTAGCGGGACTTTGAGTTGTGTGGAATTGCTTGTGGTCTGTTGAACACCGTAACGGTGGGCCGGACAGCCGAGGCGATCGCAAAATCACTTGACTAAATTGCCTGACCGTTTGACTCTGCCCCGAGTTCCTGTGAGGTACATTGAAGCTTACTTTTACTCAACTGGGCCGGGCTGGGGCCCCACTAATTTTGTGTAAGGATAATTACGGTCCACTAAATCTGTGCAGAGATAATTGAGGTTTTCTAAATCTGTGCAAGGGTTATTGAGGTCCTCTTGAAGTTTGCTTTCCCTGAACTGAGCCGGGTTGAGGTTCACTAATTATGTGTGAGGGTAATTAAGGTCACATTTTGTGTGAGGGTAATAAGACTAGCTATTCGTATCAGCGTCTGGGTAACCGCTCATCCTTGCGCGAGGTTAATAAATATGTTTGTGGGATAATGGGAGTTGGTTAGAGTCCTGGGATAAATAAGACCAGTCCCCCCTGGGTTCCGCCAGTCACCGGTTCCGCCACAAATGGTGCTAGGGGTCGGTTTCGCTACAGTAGTCTTCAATTTAGTTCGATATTTCTATTTTTCCATTTACATGTAGTTCATTTTTGTTTCTCGTATTTTCCACTAATTCCTTTTTCATTACAACATAACATCATTATGTCTCATTTTCTCATTTTAATAATTTGGCTTCAAAAAAATGCAAAAGTAAACTTAACTGGTGTCACATCAGTACAAGAACATGAATTTTGCTGATTTTTGAGATACGACGTTTTTGCACAAACACGACTGTACGGCACATTGCATGTTAACGCGGTGTCGTACTAGTGGACCTCACTGCTGCATACGAAACAGTGTGGCATCACGGCCTGGTCCTGGAACTTCTTCGCTCCATTCCCGATTGGTATTTAGTGAGGTTCCTCGCCAACATCATTTCCAACAGCAGTTTTGTCCTCAAGACCAGTGACGGGCAGACAAGCCGACCACGTCGCCTGAGGAATGGAGAGCCCAAAGGCTTAGTACTGGCCCCGCCCTCTTCAACATTTACATTAGCGACCTACCACGCACAACATCGCGGAAGAATGACTAGACTACCTGACGTCATGGAGACTCACGCTGAGCGTTGCAAAAATTGCCTCATCACCAAGGAAGCCCATTGCCAGCTGACTGTCACCCTAAACGGGTCTCCTCTGCCCGTCAATCCAGATCCCGCCTTCCTCGTGATTAGACTAGACCGGCAACTCACGTACAGGAAACATTTATAAGCCCTTCGTACTAAGGTTTTAGCATGTAACAACCTCCTGCGTCGGCTGGCTGGATCGTCATGGCGTGCCAGGACATCCACTCTTCAAACTGGTGCTCATGCCCTCGTATACAGCGCTGCCAAGTATGTCGCCCCAGTATGGTGCCGCAGTGCCCATGCAAGGAAGCTTGATATGGCCCTCAAAGAAACCATGCGGATCATCACTGGCTGTCTGCGCCCTACTCCAACAGACCTCCTGCCTGTTCTTGCAGGCATCACACCTGCAAAATTTCGTAGAGAGTGCCTCACAGACAAGCTTGTGTCCAAGGCCGAGGCAAACGCTGATCACCCTCTGAAGCAGATGATCCAAGATGCACAGCAGCTTGGTCGTCAACGTCTGCCCTCTCGCCGCCCCTTCTCTCGTCATGCTGCAGCCCTCTGCAAACTGCCCGATTTGACCAATAAACTGTTATCCCGACACCACAGCCCCACCAGGCTCAGACCTGGCTCGAAAGGAATGGGTCACTCTGAACCGGTCACGCACAGGAGTCGGCCTACGCCCATCAGCAGCCTGCATGTGGAGCACCACGGCAAACAGCACATAGTGGTGCGTCATAGGGAAATAATTGTGCATTTTGTGATAAAAACAAAAAACTTGGCGTGTGAGGTCTTCATACCATGACAACAAAATTCAGATATGGAGGCATTTCATATCTGACCCCTGGTGACCTTTGAGGGGTCAATGACCTTTGAATAATCTATTTATACCTACTGTTCTTGAAAACGTCACTTTCTTGTGACCTAACTCTATCTATAGTCTTCATACAATGTAAATAAAGACCACATGCAGGAATATTTCACGATTGACCTCTGATGACCTTCCAGAGGTCAATGACCTTTGTATTAACTGCACTAACTCTATTTATAGTTATTTATACGATTTAGCCTTTAAACCCCAACTTTTTTTAAGACCAATGTCATAATGTTTAGTGGCTCATGCTGTGAAAAGAATTTCATGTGTAGGGAAGTTCATATGTGACCTTTGATGGCCTCCAAGGGTTCAATGTACTTTGCGTATAATTTTTATAGATAATAAGAGGATTAACTATTCAAAACACCACTTTTTCATTATCCACATCTAAGTTTTGGGTATACTTGCCATGAGATAAATTTTCACATATGTAGACATTTCATATTTGACATATAATGACCTTTGCGATGTCAATGAACTTTGTATTCTCTGATTGCCGTAATTTGATGTTTAATTTCCATATGTCACATTTTCATTACCGAAGTCTAATTAGTGCAAAAGGAGTGTATTTTAATAATTATTCTACAGAATCTCATAAAGTCAGACCCCAAATATTGACCTCTTATCTCAATTTCATCATCAGCAATTCAATTTTGCGTGGGTTTTGCACACGTGATCAAATTGGGTTTTTGTTTTCATTTTGGGGGCATTCAATTTCATTTTTAGGCGGCCAAGATTTTGGACTGAATGTTCGTTTTCATTTTGGGACATTCTATTTCGTTTTGGTGCATTCAAGACTTAATTTGCAGCATTCTAAAATTAAGTCTTTGCAATTTCTTGACGGTTGACGCGTTCAAATTAGCGAACGTCGGTGCGCTTATAACTCGGGATGTGATTGGACCTTTTTGGCGTCACAGTGTGGCATAGCACGGTAATATTAAGAGTGGGTAAACATTTCTTGAAAAGGGCATCCGTAAAATCAAATAGTGTGGGGGGGGGTACCATCTGTCGATGGCGGCGCTGTTCAAAACCGACGACTGTGCACACTAATAGACAATATATGGTGATTTTCAGGGCGATACATGCGCAAAATTCACAAAGAAAAACACCGATGGGACAAAAAAGGGCACGACTTCTCTTCAGAAGGGCACTTGCTCAGAAAAAGAGGGCACTTTTAAAAAAAAAATGTGCACTCTTTACAAAATAATGGGGAGGTAAGCGAGGGTGAAGAGTACATCTGAATGGAAAAGGGCAGTCTTTACAAAATGTTGGGGGTACATACCCCCCCCCCCCCGCTGCCAATGCGTCATGAAAGATTGTGGTGTAGGCTACTATAGGCGACACACCTCGTTGCTTCTTCATCACGTACTAAGATGGAACGACGCGACGGGACGACGCGACGCGAAACGACGGCGCGACGCGAATGGGCAACGCGACGTCACAACGCCCCGACAGCACGACGCGACGTCACGACGTCACTGTCGTGTCGTACGGTCGTGCCGTCGCGGCCTGCCTTCGTATCGTGCCGTCGCCTATAGGATATGTTACTTTTATGCAGTGCGAAAACCGTCACGTCCTGCCGTCTTGTCTTCGCGTCCTGCCGTCGCGTCGGATATTCATATTTTCATATGACACCATTATTTGGCAAAAGGGGCTACTGATAGGTGGCGCAATACACTAGTCAGCTACCTGTGTAACTAGTCATAGGTAGAACAGGACAACCTCCTTTGCAATTAGCAGTGTCAGATTTTTTTGGGTGCACATCCGGACTGAAAGGTAGACAGGGTTTTTTTACCAGACACTTAGCGTCCGTAAAATCATACGTGGAAGGGGGGGGGGGTGGTCCATGTAATGTAAGCCATGGTCTTTTATGTGTGGTCTATTATGCGTGGACAGATTTGCTGATTAATTAGGCAAGACCCCGCCTCTTGACCTCCTAGATTTTGACCAATCAGCGGGCGCTTTCTTTATTGAGTCTTCGGTCATTCACCAGTTGCGCAGGGGGCGGGGCTAGGGGCATTTTCAGGGCGCATGGTAATGGTTTGGGGCATAGTTTTTACATTCCTTGTTCATGTCAGAACTCTCTATACCACGTATGAAAATGGTTACTGAAACCAAAATATCAGGTATTCGAAAAAAAAAACGAAAAAAAAGGTATTCGTTGTTTAATACTCGTCTTAATAATTGAAATGGCCTATGAAGGAACATTGAAAAGCATCATTTACCCTTTTGGCAATGGCATAACCTTTAACGTCATCCCAACCCCACCCTAACTAAACCCTAAACCCTATTTCTCGCCCTAATCCGATCCTTACCCGTATCCTATGTTTGTAATTGTTTTGGAATACGGGGGTCTACTGAGCATGCGTTGTACAACAAATACATCGCTTAACAAAAACTTACATGCAGTTGCTTGTGTGAGCGCGCGCGTGTCATTAACTACACGTATGGTGTGAAAAAGGACTATGCTTTCTTTCTTCAAATTGCCATAACTTTCTCTTTTCATATCTAAAACGGGTCTACCTTGCACCAAATTGCAGTTGAAATAACCCATTTTTGTAGGATATGACCTCTTATAATTTTTCACAAGCACATCTTAGCACCTTTTAAATTATTTTTATTTATAAACAGTGTTAAACTATATGGCAACAGTCCTTTTCGTTCGCAAAATGATGTAAAATTTCGTATAATAATAATAATAATAGTAATAATTACGGGGAATGGGGTAATAGGGAGACTTTCCCATAGACTTGTGCACAAAAAATTTCCGATTTAAATGTGCCCTAATATTCCCTTGTATTTTTACTAATTAGACCACGAGCAACAAATATAACCTAATTTCGACAGCAAAATGTTTCCTCTAAAGGGGGGCTGCGCCAATAGGGAGACACCTAGGTGTCTCCCTAATAGTACATTTGTAGGAATAATAGTATTTATAAAGCGCAAATTCTATGTAACATATATTCAAATGCGCTGTACAACAATAAAACAATAAACTGGGTATAAAAGCTAGTGTTGATACATGAAAATCACCAGATACATTAACATAAAAATCAGGATCAGAAGTACATCGTTAAAAATATTGTAATAAATACAAGTTAAGTTCAATAAGAACGGATTAAAACACGAGAATCATTAACATTACCACAAATTCATTAAAAATACTTACTATAAAAGCCCATTACAAATCAAAAGCATTTTGGAAAAGATGCGTTTTCAGCAGCATCCTAAAATGGCTTAAGCTTGTGGCATTTCTGACATGATCCGGTAACTTATTCCACAGAGAAAGGGCCGCATTTTGAAAGGCCTGATCACCTGAGGAAGTTTTGCCACGAGTGGTTGGGTGATAAGCTGAGTCAAGACTAACGGTGATAAGCTGAGTCAAATATTCAGGACAATTACCATGAAGAACAAGCAACAAGATTTTAAAAACAATTCTCGACATAATTGGAAGCCAGTTAAGATCAATAAAAACAGGTGTGATATGACAGAACTTGTACATGTTGCACACAAGCCTGGCACATGCATTTTGAACCCGCAGAAGACGGTCTAAATGCACAGATGGTATCCCATAGAGCAAGCTGTTACACTAATCCAGCTTGGAGGTAATAAATGCATGGACAAGTGTTTCAGTACTAGCACGTGTTAAAAACTTTCTAATGGATCTAATGTTATGGAGATAATAAAATGCTGAACTACACGTTCTAACAACATGATCTTTCATAGAAAGGTTAACATCAAACCACGCTCCTAAGTTCTGGGCAAGAGTCACGGGGCTGACAACTGATCCCCCAACCTGTATCCCGTCTATCTTAACCTTTGCTAATTGCTGACGAGTACCAATAACCAAGAATTCAGATTTGCTATCATTTAAGAATAACCCACTTGCGGACATCCAAGTACGTAAATCCTTAATACATGACTCCATGACAGACAAGGCTGACTCTTGACTTTTGACAACATCAGGTGAGAATGAAATATACAACTGTGTATCGTCCGCATAACAATGAACATGTAGGTGAAGGGCTTTTACAATGTCAAACAACTCACTAGTATATAAAACAAATAACAATGGACCCAAACAGGAACCTTGTGCCTATCAGACACCGTACCGTTGACTAAAACACGTTGGGATCTTCCAACCAAGTATGACCTGAGCCATTGGAGTACGTTACCATCAACTCCAAACTTTGTTCTTAAGGTGACCAAAGGATATTGTGATCCAGAGTGTCAAAAGCAGAGCTTAGGTCCAGCAAAACCAGCAAGGTAACCTGTTTGTTGTTCCTGGCCAGCAACAGATCATTTTTCACTTTCAATAATGCCGTTTCAGTACTGTGGAACTTACGATACGCAGACTGAAGTATAGGAAAATGATTATGAAAAGTAAGATGAGATTGCAGCTTGATCGCAAACAATTTTCTCAAGTATATTTGAAATGAACTGTAAATTACTTACTGGACGATAGTTTTCGACCTTGGCCTCCAAACCTGTTTTTTTTTTCAGGTGAGGATGCTCAACTGCCGACTTCCAAAGTTTTGGAAAACAACCTGTTTCAAATGAGGCATTCATGATCCGGATAACGAAAGTCAACAAAACATCTAAGTTGTCAATCAACAAATAAGTTGGAACTGGATCCAACAAACATGATTTCCTGGAGGAACCAATAATAAGTTTCCTCACATAATCCTCAGTGACAAGATCAAAATCGGTAAAACATGGGGGGTCGACAGTGTTAACAGACCTGTGTTGAGACAAACAACTAAACTGATCAGGACTGGTCACTCTGGAGCGAATGGACCTAACTTTATTTATAAAAGATAGAGAGTATATAGTATAATAGTATATAGAGGTCGCTTGTCTTTGTAGTAAGTGTCTAAATACAGCTAAAGGAATCCAACTTTCGACTCATGTAAAACTGATTTTGATTGGTTGAGTGCTACCTAACGCCTTTTTTGATTGAACGGAAAGAGACTGTATAGTTTTGCGCACCTTCTCTCCCATATCTTATCTAACCTTACTGTACGCGTGCGTACGTGCATACGGATGTTAAGTGACGTGACCTCTTCAAGCATGCAAAATGTTAATTGCGCTCGGTGTGCATTGAACTTTTTGTTATGTATGGATATTCAGGGAGTCTGATAATCACACGACACGTGAAGGCAGGACGCGACGGCAGGACGCGACATCACAACGCGACGGCACAACGCGACGGCACGACGCGACGGCACGACGGCAGGACGCGACGGAACGACGGAAGGACGCGACATCACGGCGTGACGTCACGACGAGACAGCCTTGACACTGCACAAAAGTGAAACAGGAACAGGCAATGGCACGACGCGACAGTGACGTCGCGACAGTGACGTCGCGTCGAGCCGACGCGACGCGAATTTGTCCTCTTTAGTATGATGTTCTATAGACGCCAAATGTGCGTCGCGTCGTGCTTTCACGTCGTGCCGTCGCGTCGTACCGTCGCGTCGTGCCGTCGTCCGTCGCGTCGTGCCGTCGCCCGTCGCGTCGTGGCGTCGTGTCGTGTCGTCGCCCGTCGCGTTGTGCCGTCGCCTCTTAAATTACCGTTTCTAAGCACTTACACTGCATGAGGAAGCGACGCACCTTCACACGTCGCGTTGTGCCGTCGTGCGTCGCGTCGTGCCGTCGTACGTCGCGTCGTGCCGTCGCCCGTCGCGTCGTGCCGTCGCCTGTTACCTCAGCGCTTCTCAGTAGACTGCTTGAAGAGGCGACGCACACATTGCCCGTCGCGTCGTGCCGTCGCCCGTCGCGTCGTGCCGTCGCCTGTTACCTCAGCGCTTCTAAGTAGACTGCTTGAAGAGGCGACGCACACATTGCCCGTCGCGTCGTGCCGTCGCCCGTCGCGTCGTGCCGTCGCGTCGTGCCGTCGCCCGTCGCGTCGTGCCGTCGCGTCGTGCCGTCGCCCGTCGCGTCGTGCCGTCGCCTGTCGCGTGACTGTATCTTTCTTGGCAATAGGTGGCGCCTTCATTCTTCATGTACTTGTGTTTAATAGGAAGGGGCGTAATCATACATGTCGCCACTACATTTTAAGTTACATGGAATGGGCTTTGGCCGCCACCATGCATTAAAGTCTTTATCAGACTTGTGTTTTCTTAAAAAGAAGTGGTTTTCTGGCTAGGAAAAAGCAAGGAAGAATCGGCTTTGTGCGAGCAAAATTCAGGGAACAATCTGTTGATACTAATAACGTGTTGGAAAGTTCCAAAGTCATTCCAAGAAAGTTGCCGCTGTGAATAAGGGTTTAATACAAGGGAGGAGGATGGAATTTGCTATCAGCATCAGCAGGGCCGTTCCTCATTCTTTTCTTTTTATGGGATGTATGATAAAATTGGAGTACGAGGGGCTCTGCGAGCTGATGAATCTTTTTGAAAACATTGTATTTGCAACCAGCTAGGGAAGATTTCCGTTTATTTAAGACTTAGAAGCACTGGTATGGATACCTGTGTAAGTATATGACTAAACTGCCTAGAGCGTATTTGTTAAGGTTTTTTCTTTTTTGGAAATTCAATACGCATATAGGGAGTAACATCAGTTCCACTGCTGGGTTGCGGTGATGGGTGGGTACAACTTGTCAACACATACCTCGCCCACATACCGCGGGCCCATTAGATTGGTGATAACCGGAGAGCGGGAGTTTCAAAAAAACTCATCCGGTGTTTAGGCGACGCAGGGACTGGTTTGTGTACATGTGGTTTTTGTTTCTAGTTCACTTAATGATTTGATTTATACCGGTGATAATATGCCGTCCCACCGTTTTTTTCTTTTGTGTGTGTCGGGGGAAACAGTGCACATTTTCTGTGTCCTTTTTACGCACTTCATCAGTCACCCTTTGTTTAATTCTTTTATACGTATTAACTTTATTGGTAATGATGGTTAAGAATATTTTACGCGTGAGCATTTCTTGTAATGATCAGATTAAGTGGATTCCTTTTTTTTAATTTGTATTTAAAAATCCATGCCTAAATGACCATTATGTTAGTTCTGTTCTTCAAGAAGTTCCAATAGGACTTGTGCGTTCTTCTCATCCAAGTTTTTTTTCTTGGTTGGATGGTGGAGATGGGTTAATCCTTGATCGGACCAGGCCATCTTTTAGGGGTTTTTTTTTTTGTCGTTTGTATGCCAGGATGGGTTGGGTCGCAAAGAGTGCACTGAGAAAATCATTATCGCTGATCAGATTCCAGTGTTTCAGAAGGGCTTGCTTAAGAGCTGGGTGTTTAATTTGTGGGTGGTAGGGTGAAACAAAGACCAGCGGGATATTCTTTTCGGTTTTTGCACGCTTTTTAGAGTTCACGCGAGTTTCGCCTTTTGGGGGAAGTAGGGCTAAGTCTTCTTGGTTGTATCCGCGTTTTTGAAGTTTGTCTTTGAAGAATTCAGCCTTCTCCTCAAATTCTTTTGAGTGTGTGCATATACGGTCATATCTCATTCATTCTCCCTTAATCAAACCGCCAAACACTGACTCAGGGTGGGCTGAATCTCGAGCAAGATACTGAAAGGTATCAGTTTTTTGGTTGCTACTCGAGTATCCAGTTTCCCTTCTTTTTTTAACTTAACCGTTCGCCTTTGTAGATGACGAGGTCGAGGAAGGTGACTGTTTGAAATCTCTGACGTGAACTTGAGCGTGGGATGAATTTGGTTTAGAGTTTGGACGAGGTCACCGGCTTGGTCTTTGTTTCCGTTAAATAGTATTAAGACGTTGACCCTGTATCTCATGTAACTCACAATTGAAGGATTGTGTGGGAGAATAATTTCTTTTTCATATTTGAACAGGGTTATATCGCATATTTCTGGACTGCATTCGCTTCCCATAGCCACGCCAATTTTCTGTCTGAAGAACTTTCCATTGAATTTAAAGGAAACATGCAGTCCAAAATTTTCATAACGTATTTTATTTTATATATACATTCATTTATGTGTATTAAATGTGAATTAAAAGCAGAAATGGTTCTGGTGTACGTTTAGTGTGGTAATTTGCCGTCCAAAATTGAACCCCCCCTTTTTGATTTTCGCGGCAACTCCAAATGAGGGCGCTGTTCATGACATAAACAAAGGCAGAGAAATCCAGGGCCCGTAAATGACGTCTGGGTACGAGACGGATTAGCGAGGCTACTGTGCTGTGTGTATGTGCAGCCGCCGCGTACCCGTACGTGGCATTATATGCACACGTACGAATGTGTCTACATGGGATATGTACAGTACACGTGGACGTGCCACGGTGCCACCGTTGTCGAATGAACACAACGACGACCGTCATGACCGTAAAAGTTCCGAAGACCGTCCTCTTCTTTCCTTAGCGAATCCGATAAAAATGGTACAGATTCGTCCGATTCCAATCAGAGTTCTAATGATTCAGACACTGACTCGATGTTTTTTTAGGGGCATGCCCAAGTTGCTGTACAGACCAGCATCAAAGCACGACGGCTCAAAGTGCAGCGCAGAGGGCCGCGAACTCACTGGGCCCGGACCACTTTGCTCTGGTATTTACCTTCACTTTGGCTCTCCAAATGCTCCGATATTTCGGATTTACTGGAAACAAATGAAGGCTTACTCCATCCTTGGTAGTTTTGCTACACCCAGCAGCCACACACCTTGTCGGCATGGCCGAAAATCGGGTGTTATTTCTCCTCGATTCCGAACGAAACACCAGAAAAAATTTCAGTGCCGCAATGTATATGTACATGTATTATGATGCACGCCGCAATGCCGGTGCCCCCGCAGCACGGCAAGTCTCTGCCTTCGCTTGCGTCATACCCCTCGCGAAGTTTTATGTTAATGATGCTTCCCTTTGTGGGGCGGAGAAGTTTGACCAAACATGTTCACAAATTATTTTCCCCCATTTATCTTAGAAAATAAACACCGCCATACACAATATATTGTTAAGAACATCATCCTTTATTGATTTAAGCAAAAAAAATGCAATCAAAATTTTATTGCATGTTCCCTTTAAATATGTTTCGATGCATGATAAGTTCCAGGAGACAGCGAGCGTGTTCTCTAGGTTTGGGTATTACGTACATACTGCTATCGGCAACTTCCAGTGCATTGCAAACTGATTCAATTGCCTCATCTTGTGGGCAGTTCGTATACATGGACACAATATCCCAATGTGATCAATAGGCTATCCTGCTTCAATGTCACGTTGTTTAATTTTTCAAGCACATGCCCGGAATCGTGTGTATATGTGCTTTGTTGTTTTGACAATCGGAAGCAGAAAATAGTCTATGTATTTTGAAATTGATTGAGTCGGACCTCCGCAACCACTAATAATAGGCCTCCCCACAAACCGTGTACAAACTGTACGACATAGCAATTTGCAACACTTTAACCGCAGGGAGCGCATGTCATAAATACAGTACAATTACATGAAGAATGAAGGCGCCACCTATTGCCAAGAAAGATACAGTCACGCGACGGGCGACGGCACGACGCGACGGGCGACGGCACGACGCGACGGGCAATGTGTGCGTCGCCTCTTCAAGCAGTCTACTCATAAGCGCCGAGGTAACAGGCGACGGCACGACGCGACGGGCGACGGCACGACGCGACGTACGACGGCACGACGCGACGCACGACGGCACGACACGACGTGTGAAGGTGCGTCGCTTCCTCATGCAGTGTACGTGCTTAGAAACGGTATTTTAAGCGGCGACGGCACGACGCAAAGGGCGACGGCACGACGTGACGTCACGACGCGACGGTCGACGGCACGACGCGACGGACGACGGCACAACGCGACGGTACGACACGACGGCACGACGTGAAAGCACGACGCGACGCAGATTTGGCGTCTATAGAACACCATACTTTAGGACACCATAGTAAACAGTTAAACATACCGTCGCGTCGCCCCTTCGCTTCGCACCGTCGCTTTGCGCCGTCCCGTCGTGCCATCTTAGTACGTGATGCAGAAGCGACCAGGTGTGTCGTCTATAGTAGCCTACACCACAATCTTTCATGACGCCAAAAAGGTGTCTTTTACTTCAAAAGAATAAACCAATAACACCCCGATTACATACTGAATTCTGTAAAAAGTACATGCACTAATCTAAGTGTCTTTTTTATATTTATAATGATTGCTGTAATTACAAGGAAACGGTACGCTGATAGCCCACAAGCTAAATCCACCAAATGTGACCCTTCCATCAGTTGTGAACCTCAGCCACATTGCAGGTCCATTGGAGAGTACATCAGGACCAGCATTTCCATTAGACTCAACTATTGTAGTTGCGAGGTCCGTGCTGTCGATGCCGTCACCAACCTTTAATGTGTCAAACGAACTCTCCGTGCGGAAAGTTGAAGTAATGACTTGGATCCGCCAACCTTCGATTGTCCGGATAATCCAGCTGATGTCCAAGCTATTGGCATAGTCGTTTGGGTAGCAAGGTGTTGTTATTTGTGCCCTATCGTACGGCCCTAAAAGCAAGTTGGTAGTCTTGGAGGATCCATCCGTACCTGAAATAATTATGGAAATATATCACTTCCAAGTGAAGCCCTTCGTTTATTATTAATGAGTTAAAAATAATTACATGTACATGGTTACAGGGTGTAAAATGCGCTCATTATTTACTTGCAACTGAATAAGTTGTGATTGACTTGTGGTTTAATTGATTTGAAACTCATTCATGAAATTCTTGACTGGAGGAAAGGACGTAAATCGGTGTGGGGGAGGGGGAGATGGGAAGGAAATATACCCCACACATTTTCAAAAAGGGAGGCATGGGCCATTGATTCCCACCAGAAAGTTGTGATGAACAGACAAAGCAATGCCGATTTAAAGTTTATTATCTAACTTTCCAACAACCCACATAGTAGCACCAAAAACGGAGAACGAACAGCACAAAAGCTTTAAATGCGCCGTCTTGATGTATTGTTAGCATGCCAGTTTGGATAAGATGTACATTTGCATATGCCATGTGGTGTCCTCCCCCCCCCCCCTCCCTCGGCTTTTCGAATTTCCACGACCAGGCGATTTCAGGATTTTTTCTCATCCCCCATTCCCCTCTTGTAGGCACGGATTTGTGCCACTGACTACATGGTCTATGTCGGGGGAATGTACATCATGTCATTGGCTTTTACTGTTATTTTCAGAAATGAACTATTTGAGGGGTTAGTATAATAGATCAAATGTTGTTACACTCATATGTTTGCAGTTTTGTGTTCGAAAATGCTGGAAAACCAAGAAAAACAAAAAAACGTTCAAGTAGTCTGGTTCCCTGACTGCACTAAAGATGAAATGGATCAATTCATAAATGCCAGAAAATTGTAAGGTAAGGAGACCAGTCTAGCTGTCCTGCACCCTTTTCATAAACATGTAACTAATAGCAAAAACAATTTGGAATGAAACAGATGGTTAATTTTGAGCAGAAGTTGAAAAATAGTTAGGTTTTTCCGACGGTGGTCGGCCGACCAACGTAGCAAATGTATACAAAAATACCATTTTCTTGAAAATGACTTTACACCAGGTGCCATAATTTTACAGGATGTTTAAAACTGCCATTTACCAACATCATAGTAAGGTATTTTGTAAAAACTTGGTAGTTTTATTTTTTGATGTTTGCAACTGTTGTATTTTCCCATTATGGGGGTAATAATCATCATTCAGTCCTCAATTTCTAACTAGTGAAACTAGGAATTAGACTATCTACAGTAAAATCTCTCAATATAGGTAAAAATTCTCTTTAAATAATCGATGAAGTGGAAGCTTGAGTTGCATTAAAACTATTCGACTGAATGAATTTCACTCTAAATTGTCTGGTCTATAGCTTCTGTCGGTTGGAATGAATCTTCACTTTGATGGTGAGTGAATATTCACTCTTCGGAAATGATTCTCAAGGGAGGAACGTCAATGATGACGTACGCTAGTCGCGTTACCACAGACATACACAATTTTTTAACGCAGGAGGTACAGTCTGCATTTGTTTTGTTTTTTGCAAGGTTTAAAATGATTTAACACTAGAAACGTTTCAAAGCTTTATGATGAAGTCCTTCAAACAATGTAGAACCTGTAACATAATTAGAAGCCAGCCTATATTACAGTGCTACTCTGTTTGGAACGCAACATCCAAAACCGTACTATTACTTAACAAATTAGGAAATATATGACAGTTGACTGTTTTGTTGAAAACATTTCAGCTTAGGAAACTTTTGAGGATAGTAATGGAATATACCCAAATCTCAAACAGACAAACAAATCAACCTACCTCGAAAAACTGAAACCAGCAAAACCACAACGATCATGAAGGTGGGAGACCCCATTGTCCTACGGACATATGATTTTTATTGAAGTTCTAGGAAAAAAAAAATAGAATTATTAGTCCATCATTACTTCTGTTGAGCCAAATTTGTTCTGAGGACACAACCCCCCCCCCCAAACAAACACGAAACAATGTCATGTAGCGCCAAAAGCGATGCTAACGGATGTCAACTAAGTGCAGGCCTTTATAGGCATACAAGTTTACCCCTGGTTGCGCACTTCCGAATAATCTTGAAAAGGATTGTGAAAGCGCACAATTTTCTGAATTTTGTTGCAATTTTTTTGTTTCATTTACTTCTTGAAATCACCCCCAAAAAGCCTTTGTAAAATCGTTACTAGCATATCAATTTCTGAAAAATGATACTTTGCCTGACATAAGCGAGAAATATTGTGCCAAATATTTACCTAGCACTTCCGAATATCTAAAATATACGCGAACTCAGTATTGCCACTTACTGGTATATGTACAGTACAATGTCTGAAATTTGTTGCGGCAGTTAGGTTAAAACTTAAAGATGTCGTTTTAATAGTGTGCTTAAATAGTCAGGCAGCTTAGTGAATGGATGTGGACATTCCGGACAAAAGCGCCAAATTTTCCATACATGCTCCTCAATGCCTTAGCTTTCAATTTTTGATAGGAACCAACTTATCCAATGACTTTATTGTTATTATAATTATTACTACTATTACTGTAATAGGGCGACAGGTTTTGCGAACACCGTCCACAATAGGGCGATACACCTTATTGAGGCGACAAAATAACTGTCGCCCTTT
The DNA here is from genome assembly GCF_015706575.1 of Patiria miniata. NCBI lineage: Eukaryota > Metazoa > Echinodermata > Asteroidea > Valvatida > Asterinidae > Patiria > Patiria miniata. The sequence continues at coordinate 4,397,225 of NW_024037064.1, read as the reverse complement.
TATGAAAATGACCCTTAGGACAAGGAATTTTGCTGTTGCTAACCATATAGATCGATTCCTCATGGTCCAATTAGTATAAATACTAAATTTCGTGGAAAAAAAACATAAGGTGAACTTGGGTTAGGTGACAGTTTAGGTTTGTGCACAAGTCTATGGGAAAGTCATCCTATTGGGGCGAAAAGAGTCATTTGTTATTATTATCATTATTATTAATCATTTCTGGTAATGAAACCAAGGATTCCTCAAAAGCGCCCTAGGCACTGTAGCTCGCAAGCCTGAAGAAACCTGTGGAGAGAAGACAATGAGAAGAAGTTACAGTTTTAGAGGTGGGAGGAAAAGCCCAGAAGAATATTCTGGGGAAAACCCACGGAATCAGGCAGGGACTGAAAACCCAATCCACATATTGGCCCAGGCGGGATTCGAACCCGGGTCACAGCGGTGGAAGGCGATGAAATTACAACTACGCCAACCTGACTCCCCTTTTATGGCGGCCGTCTTGGATTTTAAAGATGGCGGCCTATATCTACCAATATTTCATCTTCTAAGCCACTTAGGATTAAAGTTTTGGTGTCTAAACATACATTTTCAGGGTCAAGGAATGCAACTGTACCTTTTGGGATAGTTTGGATATAGTATTGTGGCCATATTGTATTTGAAACATGGCCGTCATTTAAGCCTAAATCTCCGAATACGTGTATTGCATCTCTAAGCCAGTGAGGATCCAAATCTTGGTGTCTAACCATATATTTTCAGGGTCATGGAACGCAACTTAACAATTTGGATTAGTACAACATGTATTTGGGATCGTGTCAAATGGTCCGTTTGTACAGATACTTAATACAGCGGCCATATGGTTTGCCGTAAAAGGACCAACACTTGCCCGATTCAGGCTATGTACCTTTATGCCATTATGGTCCCATTCAGGTTGTGAGCCGTCTTGCCATTTTAGTTTCCCATAAAGGGACCAACACTGGCCCGATTCAGGCCTTTTACTGTCTTTTCATCCTGGCTTAATATCGTAAGAGGACCTACAATGGCCTGTTCAGGCTGTGCGCCGTCTTGCTGTTATTGTTTGCCTAAAAAAGACCAGCACTGGTCCAATGCAGGCTCTGAACGGTGTTACCATTACCGTTTGCTATGTTAAATAGCAAACGGTAATGGTAACACTGGACCAATTCCTACTCTGTGGTGTCTGTACCGTCTGTACACGGAACCTTTTTGGCGCAATCGAGCCAGCATTAGCCCGCTTCTGGTCTTGTACCGTTTGAACTGTATGGTACTGCCACAACAAACCCATAATTAGATAGTATCGGCCCAATATTGTACTGTTTACTGGGTCAATGGCATCTTTGAACCTAGGCAGGTAGAAATCTTTGGCGCCACAGGATGTGATACAACTCTGCCTCTCCACAACTACATGCAGCTGAACCACTTTTGTAGCTCATTTTGATTAAGGTGGGTCTGTGATCGGCTAGTCCTGGTTCTCAAGCGGCTGATTGTTTTCCATTGAACCCATGTCGATGTAGCACCTGTTCGGAGGTTTTCCGCCGTTGTTATAGCATAACCACGACAATCGGTGGGCGTTTGCTCCCAGTCATTGCTAATGGGCTTCCAGTGCTGGAGTCTTGCCACTTCCCACTTCCCTGGATGTTGTGAAGGAGTGTACATGGCTGAGGAAGCTTTTCTTGACTTCAGCATTTTTTTGCCGAAACTTGCCATCCCTGGAGGAGGTGACACCCGTCATTTATCAATATTTGAGGTCCGATGATCGTCATCGACGAAGCATTGCATCATTCCCTTCAGGTTATGATTGACTCGCTCCACCCAATTCGTCTGAGGATGGTATGGGGAGATGAAGACTGTTATCCGTTGTCGGATGGTAATTTCTTGGGGGCTCCATAACTGCTGAATAGCTGTCTGACAAGTAGACACGCGATCATCTTCCCAGTTGCCCTTTTTTAGGGGGAACACTTCGGTCCACTTCGAATAGTGATCGACAGCGACGAGCAAGTACTCGTGACCGACATAACTTTTCGGCAGGGGCCCCATCAGGTCAACACCTACAATCTCCCATGGTGCTTCAGAATGAGTGGGAAAGACTTGGTGGCTTCTGAAAGACTGGTTTCGTCTCTCTGCACTTTTGACAGGCCCTGATGTAGTCACAAACAACTTTATCCATCCCTTTCTACCACAGATGAAGACCATCAAGGCGTTGCAGTATCTTGGTTCGGCCAAGATGTCCTGCGGTTGGTATCGAGTGGCAGGCTTGAACTACAACTCGCTGAAGTGTTTTTGGGATGACCATCTTCCATTTGGCATTGTGGTAGTGGAACCAGATATCATCCTTCAAGCGGTAGCCAAGGTTGTCTGTTTTGCAACGTGACAATTCTGGGTCACCACTTTGCGCTTTCTTGAGCTGGTCCATGTCTGGTACCACTCTATCTCCTTCTGATTCTCCCAGAGTTTCTTGCGACAAGGCGGGTGGCGATACTTTGGCATCTTCTCGGCTTGTCGTTTTTTGACATGGACACACAGTTGGTAGTACCACTTATCGCATCGTGGATGATTCATGCGTGGATGATTCACAGCTAATGGACCTCAGGACCATCAGCTGTGTTCGGCAAGGTTTCGTCATCGCCATCTGCTGGAACTGAGACGCTGTCAACCGTGTCCTACCTGGTGTAGACTGAGTTGACTTGAACACCCTCTTCAATGCAGGATAGTGCATCTGGCACACAGTGTGTGATGCCTGGCCGGTATTCAACATCGAAGGAGAAGTCTTGAAGACGCAAAACCCACCGTGCTAGCTTGCCAGTCAGCTTCGCTTTCTTGAAAAGCCAGCAAAGGGCTTGGTGATCAGTGACCACTTTGCAGCGCCTCCCTTCAAGGTAGACTCTCCATTTCTCCAAGGACAACACCACAGCGAGACATTCCTTCTCGGTTGTGCTATAGTTGCGCTCAGTTGGATTCAAGGATTGACTGGCATAGGCGATGGTCTGCAGAACTCCATCACGTTCTTGGAGGAGAACGGCCCCATGACCGACATTGCGGGCTTCTGTGTAAACAGCAAATGGCTGATCAAGGTCGGGATATATCAGGATTGGCTCTTTGGTGAGGGCAGACTTCAGCCGGGTGAAAGCCCGTCATACACTCATCTGTCCAATTCCACGATTCTTTCTTCGCAGCTGGTTCAGCGGCTCGGTGATGGTGGATAATTATAAGTCTGGTATGAACTTTGAGTACCACAAGACCATGCCGATATATCTTTCGAGCTGCTTCACGTTTCTTGGGACAGGGAAGTTGAAGATAGACTCAATCTTATCGCTTAATCTTCTCGGGGTCCATCTGCAAGCCAGATGCGCTGATGATATGACCCAAGTATTTCATCTCACTGCGGGCAAAACAGCACTTGTCGATGTTGACGGTAAGACCAGCTTTTTGCAGTGTCTGCAACACCAGTCCATCCAGTCCATGTTCATCAAATGATGAACACGTTGAGTGATGTCTTCGGAGAAACATACAATATCGTCCAGATACACATAGCAGACCTTTTCGATGAGACTGCCGAGGACCTTCTCCATCAAGCGTTGGAAGCTTGCGGGGCGATTCACGACACCAAAAGGTAGTACCGTGAACTGGTAGAAACCCTCTTCGCAGACACATGCTGTCTTTTTTCTGTCATTCGAACTACCATCATCTGGTGGTAACCGCTCTTTAGATCAAGCGAGCTGAGTACCGTCGCCCTATGGAGTGATTTGAGGATAGACTCAAGAGTTGGCATGGGATACGCATCTATCTTCGTGACGGAATTTAGTTTGCAGTAGTCAATACATAAGCGGTACTCGCCGCCTTTTTTGGGTACCATGACGACAGGGGAGGCCCATGGCGAAGATGAGGGTTCGATTCTGCCATCTGCCAACATCTCGTCAAGTTGTTCCCTCAATGATGCGCGTCTATTTGCAGATAGGCGGTAGACTGTATTTTGCACTGGGGAGGAGTCTCCTGTGTTGATGTAGTGCTGGGATACATTCGTCCGTCAAGGTTTTCCGGTTAGAACATCGAGGAAATCAGCCAGCAGGTTTGTGATGAGCGGATCATATTTGGCTAGTGACGGTCTTGCTAGATGATATGATTTTCTAGTATGGATTTCGTCCTTCAGCTGACTCTGATGTGGCTCTAATTGGGTAGAGTCACCCGTCCAATATCCAGCATGCCCAGAAGCGGCCACTTAATGCGATGGTAACTAAGACATGGACTAACTTCAAGCCAGTAGGAGTTGGAGTTGAAATCCATCACAAGTTTGACTTGCTTGGCAAAATCTCTACCAAGAACAAGGGAGTTGGCAGTCTCTCGACCACATGAAGTACAAGTTCGGTTTCGTTCCTACCAACCTCAATTGATGCTTGTACCTGACCGGTGGTTTCTAACTTTGTTCCATTTACCATGAACAGGGACTTCTGTGTAGAATCTGGAACATAAGTTAGCGGAAGGATCTGCAAAACTCGTCTGTGATGAGGGATATGCAGAAACCAGTGTCAGCCAAGGCTGCCGTCTCACGATCACCGATCTTCACGACGATGTACGGACCGCCATCACCTCAACTGGTACTGTCAACAGGGGGTTGGGAAACCAAGTGGCTTATCTGAGCCTTAGACACCATCACAGGTTTGGGATGGTGTTCTGTAGACTTCTGTTGCGGGGGTTTGGGCTCTGGTCTTGACTGTTTTACCTCGGCTCCTTGCGGTGCGATATGAGGACAATGTACTGCCCGGTGGTCGATCTGTCGACATCGAAGTAAATTTATTATGATTCAACTGGCAAAGCTGGGTTATGTATTCACCAGTGTAGCGACGGAAAAAACTGCATTGTCCGCCATGTTTCAAAATTCAGTGAGCGTCGGCTTGCAAAAAGTGACGAAAATCGAAATATCCAACTTGAATTCCAGTAAATCCTACCAAAACGGCGAGGGGTTACATGCAAGATTGATCTACAGTTCTCACTGCGATACCATAGGATATGCTTTCAGTAAATCCTACCAAACAAATGTAAACGTACAATACTCACAGTAGTCACGAACGCGATGGCACATCATATCCAATATTCCACATGTTCAATTTTCACGTCTCCTACCGCACTCACTATCCACCGAAAATCACATATTTCGAACGACCATCCTGCCGAATACGCCACTTATAACGGTTCTCCAGTTACTCCAGGTTTGGATGACACATTGAGGCATGTGATTCCAGGTTTGGTATAACAAATTTACAATGATTTATTCGCCGGAACTTTACGGTACAATATCATAAACTTATTAAATATAAACAATATCATTAAATGTCCCGGATGTCAGTCATTGGTTTTATTACGTGCGTATAGTTGGTGTCACACAAAGTCTTCATACGTCATTCAACATATGTTGGAGGTGGACGGTCAATGTGAATAACCAATGCCGTTATAGTACGGAGGTGATTGCGCTCATAGTAAAGAGACGGCTGAGTGCTAAGGTAAGTATTGCTTCTATGGCTTCCAACGGAATCTTTTGAGATGTAACACAAAAGATCGTCTGCGCAGATGAAACGTTCAGTGTCCTGGTCTAAATTAAATTATGATTATTTTTGTGTAAACGTTATACAGCACCGGAGCTAGCTCAGTGCCTTGAGGTAGGCCGTTTTTTGGCCTTCGACAGCGTTTTTTGTTTTGTTCTGAACAACAAAAAAGCATCTGTCTTTGTGAAGGGCTCCGATATGATTCGTAAATGCGAGGTATTGGGACAACTCTAAAATCTTTTTCAGGAGGCGGCAGTGGTTTACAGTATTATATGTGACCGAAAGATCCACAAAAATAGCTCCACTTATTTGTCGTTTTGAAACCCATCCTCAGCGTGCTGTGCCAGATTAGGAGTTGGCTTGTTGTTGACTTGCAATGTCGCAACCCAGGTTGCTGATGGTTAAGGAATGTTTCAGCAATGGGACAAGCCTGTTTAGGATCAGGCACTCGAACATGAACAAAAACAGTAATGGGTTCCTGTCTGGACCATGTTACCTGTGGCCTCCAAAGCATGCAGTGAACTAGTTGATGTGGCTTTAAGAATCAAACTTTATGCGGTGCAAAACGTGTATGCAACACCTTGAGAATGAGGGCCAGCACTTTTAAACTGTAAACTTTTGTGAGTGCTGACACTTATTCTCACAAAATGTTGTATTACTTATACCTCATACAGTGTTTTCGGTAACTGCAGTATATGTCAACGGTATTCTGTTAGTAGAGATTTTATCTGTATAACTGAAATCATCTTTGTTTCTTCTGAATAAAAGTATTTCCTGACCGTGAAAATGTATGTTTTGACACCTAGACTGTGATTTGATAGATTTGATAGTAGCTGAAATATCAATAAATGCAATTATTATTTGGCGGCCATCTTCGAATTCTTCTTTGACCCTGGAAATATATGTTTAGACACTAAGATTTCAATGTTAAGTGGCTTAAAGATGCAATACATGTAGTTTTCAATGTCGGCGGCCATCTTCAAAAATAAGATGGCAACAATACAGTATCTGGACAAAAAAACATTAGATACTTTCCCAAGTGGCACAGTTGTATTCCTTCACCGTAAAAATGTATGTTTAGACACCAAAACTTCACTCCTTAGTGGCTTAGAAGATGAGATATGGGTAAAAAATAATGGCAGCCATCTTAAAAATCCTAGATGGCCGCCATAATGTTATTGGATAAGTTGGTTCCCATCAGAAAATGAAAGCTAAGGCAATAAGGAGCATGTTTGAACAATTTGGTGCTTTTCTCCAGATATCCAGATCCATTCCAAAAGCTGACCTAAGCTGCCTGACTAAAACTGAAAGTGCTCTTTAGTATTCACGAAAACGCATCTAAAATTGACTGTTGATTGGACTGCACCCACGACCTGTTCAAGCCGGCCCACTGAATCCCAGAACCCATCGGCTGTATGTAGGTAAAACGTTATGCACACGATGAAAACAAATATGCACGGCCCGGACGAAATAATCTGGGAACGACAACTCCGGATGTGAAAGGTCGTAAATGAAATTCGTTTATATCCTTCTCCAAGTGATTTATTTTCAATTTCACTTGAAGAATACAAAGATTACATTCCAACATGAGTGTTTCTTGGCGCCCCACTGTAACATCAAGTATTGTTTCCTACTCCCCCTACCTACAACGCCCCCGCCTACTCCAATGGTGAAAATCCTTGTAAAAAAAACAAACAAGCAAACAAACAAACAAACACCCCAACAAACACCCCAACAAACAAACAAACAAAAACCAACTTGGAAGCACCTCCACAAACAATCATACAAAAAACTACTTTCCAGTATCAACATTTCATAAACCCAAGATCATACGAAAAATTTAAAGATATGCCTGGTATCTACATACGGTATTCGAATTCTCTAAGAGCATGCAAGGGTTTTCGATACCAGAAAGTATTTTTGTTTTCAATATCTGTAAACCATTCACCGCGTGGCCCTGCACACAGTGTGGGCTACTGTTAGCGCACGTTCAGCTCCTGCACACAACACCACACGCACCCAGACACACACCCACATACGTTAACGTTACATACCAAGTGTAGACATTCCCTTGGTTTCGTGTAGTTAAGAAAAACCTCTGAAGAAAATAATTTTACTCTCACTGTGAAAACTTTTTCAATCCAACTTTTTTTTCTATGGTTCCTTTTAGTTTTTCTCTTCATTTTGCCACACATAAACCTAACCCAATAATGCCTCTAAACCTGTTTTCCAGAAATGGGGAAACATTGTGTGGACTTGCCCAAGTCCACACAACGTTGCCTCTACCAGGCTTTTGTGGACCTCTTTTGTTCGGAGGTCCACACAGTGAATGTAATGCCTACCCAATGTGGTTGTCTGTCTAGTCTTATTGAAGTTCGAGTATAAGACATTTTATCACGTAAATGATAAAATTCATGATACTCAACGGTAACATTAGAAATTTTGCATTGTATGTATATATTAATGAATATAAGACATTTATCTCGTAGTGATAAAATCCATTGTACTCAACGGAAACATTGGTTTGGTGCCGTGTGCCAATTTCCATGCTTGCCGTATTATCTCTCATGATTGCGGATGTAATATGAATATCTCGCATTTATAAAGCAGCAGTCGGGATTCTAGGCATCCAATCAGCGTGGGCCATTCCGTAGACAGAAGAGTACGTATTGATCGCGCTGTGTGTTCATGTCGCAGCTTCAAAGACAAACATGCAAGTTTAGTTTGAAAATAATGTCCTTCCTCCTCCCCTTCGATCTTTCTTTTGCATTGTGTTGCAACCAACTGGTTCGGTTGCGAAAGAGGAGGCGTTTTTTGTGCCAAATAAGAAGTCGAACACCCAATCTTGTTTGGATATGGGATTAGCTTATTTCAATAGTAAGCTATTGAATCAATTGAAGCCACTTGTTACTGAATTTATTGACCCATAGTAATTTGCATACATATCCAAACGCAGTACTGAAGATGTAATTGTTTACAAGTTGGAAAATTGTATTCTCATTTAGAGGGTTCTAGTGAGGGTAACTCTGTTCGGATAATGTATTATGGTTTTTCTTCAGCATTCAACACAATGCAACCTCATCACCTCATCCAAACGTTGTTAAACACGGATGTTCCCCATCAGCTGGTTAGGCTTAGCCGTGATTTTCTTACGAGTCAGTTTGTAAAGTTAAATAAAAATGTAAAGTCAAGATGCATAATCACAAACACAGGCGCTCCTCAAGGTACAGTGTTAGCTCCATTTCTTTTCACGGTATACACATCTGGTTTTCGATCACGCTGACTGTCCAGTGATTAAATTTGCTGATGATACTGCGTTGCTTGGACTTATTAAACATGATGACGATATGCATTACAACGCTGAAATTGATTGTTTTGTTAAGTACTGTGAGGATAATTATCTGATACTTAATGTTGCTAAGACTAAAGAACTTGTCACTGACTTTCGAAAAAAGAAGAGTGAGCCTAGTAATATTGTAATCAATGACAGCTGTGTTGAAAGGGTTCATTCATGTAAATATCTGGGCATAATGTTCGATGATAAATTGGATTGGAGCGATCACTTGGATTACGTAATGAAAAAGCTTAACTCTCGCATGTATTGTCTCCGTAAAATGAATGCTTTTAAGGTCAAAAAGGAAATTCTTGTCACATTCTTTCGTTCAGTAATCTGTGGGGTACGGAGTTATTGTTTGACAGGATGAAGTGAGAATGCCTTGAAAAAGGATAAAGGTGTGATTGATCGGCTAGTGAGGAAAGTCGAGAGGATGACGGGGTTGTGCTTGCAGTCGGTGGACTCTCTGTACCGGGAGCGAGTGATTGGTATGTTTGGTCGTATTTTGGACGACGAAAGCCACCCACTATGCACTGAGCTTGCTGGTCACATCATTCCTAGAAGTGGAAGAATGAGACTGCCGGCTGCTCGCACTAATCGCCATCGTCACTCTTTTGTCTCAATGGGAATTAAATTCTCCAAAGCCATTTTTAAAAGATGAATTTTGTTTTTAATGACTAGACAGTGGGTGACAGGCACAGGCTTCTCCTTCACGTACAATGTTTTATTTGGTATCTGTAAATTTTAACTAGTGTATTTTTTATTAAGTGTATATGTATTTCCCTTTTTAAAAGCTTTGCGAGCATTGTAATTTCTTCATTTGGAGATTAATAAAGTGTTCTTATGTCTGATGTCTTATGTCTTGGATATGGGGCATTTCGCTTGCACACATACCTCTAATAGTCCCTGGGATTAGGCAAATTAATCACAAAATTGATTCATTAATCTTAATATCATTTTTTGTTGTAGGGTACCTTTGGACAGCCGAGAATGCTGTTCTTAAGTTGCACCGCCGGTATTTTTGCCTTCCAGCTCCAAAAAAATCCCCTGATATTTTGGGGGCTTTATTTTGAGAAACAGCTAAAATCATATTTTGGGCCACTACTCTCTCACAAATGGCCCCATCGTGACCTTTTGCAACTTTTAACCATCCAGATAGGATGGGTAAACAAGAAAAATTATGGTTGGTCCCAAGTTTATCCGCATTTGTGTTTCCAGGGGGTATATTGCTTTGCGGACAGCGCCCAAATCCTGTGACTTTGCCCTATTTGGGGACACAAATGTTTTTATAACTCATACTTATTCTTGAGATACACACTTTCTTTGTAATTAAAAAAACTGTCTTAGACCACAAGCTTTAATTTGAGTGGTAGATAAGTTTTCTGTCTTGAAAAATTGGCTCGCTATGACCATTTTTGCTTACCCTACCCCTAAATCACTCAAATCGACTGTAGTGACTGGCATATCAAAACCTATAGTGCATTTTATGACAACAGTGCCAAATGTGGTACAGGGATACGCCGGCAGAGAGCGCCAGCACGGACCCACGGTGCAACCGTAGCGTTGGGACCCCTGCTGCTGGGCCAGGGAGACCCGTTGCCAGACTGCGCCGTCTCAGTAGTGTGACTTTTGTATAGCGTTCCTTTTGTTGCGAGTTGTATAAAAGAGAGAGCCTCGCGTAAAGAAAGTGGCAAGAATTAATGGCCGGAGAGCCCCGAAGCCCCGAAGAATAGAGTCTGTGGTTTCCTTTGTCTGGCGTGTGAGAACCCCAGATTCGTTCTACGTTACAATATACTGCAGTCACTGAAAATACTGCATGAAGTATAAATAAAACAACATTATATGAGAATAACTGTACTCACTCACCACAGTTTACAGTTTTAAAGTGCTCGCCTTAATTCTCACAGTTGCAACCGCAGAGTTTAGTGTACTTCAAAAGGTGCCTTCCTGCATGCACGTCTTGCACCGCATCCTCTTTGAATCATGCAGCCACATTTAACTAGGACACATATGTAACATAATCCAGACAGGAACCCATTACTGTTTGTGTTCATGTTCGGGAATGTGCCAAATTTTCGGCATTTCGAAAACTCTGACAACCGCCTATAATCCGAAATCGGACGGCATGGTTGAGAAGTTTAACAAAACCTTGGTCAACATCGTGGCGATGCTGATTGACCCTAGGCGAAGGCAGAAAGACTGGGATGAGGTCCTTCCCCTTGCGACCTTCGTTTACAGATGCACGCTGCAAGACTCGATTGGGGAATCCCCCAACATGATGATGTTAGGGAGAGAGGTGAATGTCCCAGTGGATCTGGTGACAGGGTGTCCTGAGGTTGAGGTGGAAGCAACTGCAGACTTATAAGATGGAATTTTTTTGCGTCGGGGTGATATAAATCAAATCAGGTTTTGCCCTTCAACGACGTTTTTTAAACACTGTATACTCAGTGTGTTACCTCCCGAGTGAAAGTTGGAAAAATCACTCGGGTGGGACTCGAACCCACGACCTCCTGCTTTCTAGTGCAGATGTCTTACCACTCGACCACCGAGCTAACGGGATCGGTTGGCTGGTTCGAATCTGATGTACATAACAGCGGGTACCGCATAAACTATTATAAGATGGAATTTTGCGTCGGGGTGATATAAATCAAATCAGGTTTTGCCCTTCAACGACGTTTTTTAAACACTGTATACTCAGTGTGTTACCTCCCGAGTGAAAGTTGGAAAATTCACTCGGGTGGGACTCGAACCCACGACCTCATGCTTTCTAGTGCAGATGTCTTACCACTCGACCACCGAGCTAACGGGATCGGTTGGCCGGTTCGAATCTGATGTACATAGCAGCGGGTACCGCAGACTTCGCTGAAACATTGCGAAGTAATATGCAAGAGGCCAATAATAGGGCGAGGAATTGTCTCGGGAAAAGTGCCCGGGGGCAAAAGAAGTTTGACAGGACAGCGTCTGAGCATTGGTTGAAAGAGGGCTAATCTGTGTGGCTACACAACCCTGCAAAGAAAAAGCACATGTCCCCCAAATTACAACTTTAGGTGGGAAGGACCATGGCTTGTTGTCAAGAAGCTGTCAGATGTAACGGTTCGTATCCAGCTTAAGCGTAATGGCAAGCCAAAGGTGGTTCACGTAGACCGACTTAAGCCGTATGTCGGTGAGGCAGTCGAACATAGGAATTGGCGATCCAGGGATGAAGTGACGGAAAGCCTCCCCATGGATGAAATCCCCGAGGTTCAAGATGACAAAAAGTCGTCTGAGGAGTTGGCCAAAGTGGCCGAAAATGAGGATCCTGTGATGGAAATTTTCATTACAGAGGAGTTGAGTTCAGGAAGTCCAGCCAGTCAGTCAGAACGGCCGGATGAGTCAATAAAAGTTTATTGTCGGTAAAAGAAATAAAATAGATATAGTAAAATCAGTCCTTTTAATCAAAACCAGCTTCTAACAAATTCTGCTGATGTTATTTATGTAAAATGCGATGTATAAAGAAGTCTTTATTTTGTATAAATCAGAAATCTTATTAAACAACTTCTAAGATCTCGTAAAACCTATAATATTTGTACTATGTGATTAATCTTAAAAACAAATTTTGTAACCAATAAATTGACAAACTCGTGGTTAAGGCTCTGTAAAATTTATCCCAGTAAAATCATGTAAAATTTCAATTTGCAAAAATCTTGCCATCAAATTTAGTGTAATCAGTATTAAACTATCCTTAAATTTCTATATAGGTATATAAGTACGTGCCTGGGCGATCGCGCTCTGTTTTGGTACTGACTGTTAGGCCCAAAAAATAATCGGTCTCTGCTCAGACCAAAGTTCCGGAATTAATGCAGCGACGCGTTTTGTTTTTTTGAAGCATGGATTGTACAGACAAGGTGGGTACTATTTTTTTCCTTTTTTTCTGTCCTCATATACATTGGTGTCCTCCATAATTTGCCCTGGTGCTCTCCATCAATTGCCTTGCTGCGGTTTCCCCATTCCCTGTTACAAAAATTTGAGAAGTTGCGGCAATAGAGGGCGCTGTGTAGCTACCGCGGACAGTTTGAAGAAAAAAGGTTTATATATACGCACATGGTTTACGCGGGCACAACCCGACCACTCTTTGGATCTGTTACGATTAATTGAGTGGTCGGGCACAACCCGACCACTCTCTGTTTTTGTTCTGATAAATCTTTATTTTTTTCCGGACAATACTTCTCCGCGGCTTTTCTCCTAAACGGTTCATGATATGAACTTGTAATTTTCAATATATATCGACCCTCATCCCTAGTGGTGCATATTACTCTGACGTCATCGGGTGTCAAATTACAAGCGATTTCAGCTGAAAAAGTGATCAATTACTTCCACCTATAACGCTTGAACAAAATTATCAATGATGTTTGTATTCCGTAATCGGATAGACCATGAATTGATAAACATTTTTTGTCGTGTACGTGAACTCGTTTGACATTTTACTTCCACGTCTACCGGAAGGTCAAAGTTAGGGGAATTTAAAATGAAGACTTCAGCCTGAAATAAATCAAAGCAAAATTTCTTTCAACCGGTTCACGGTATGACCCAGAAACCTAATGTGAACTTGAACCATGCTACGAAGATGTTGTACATTTTGTTACGTCATCACGACGTCATCAGGGATCAAATTTCAAGCGATTTCAGGGCAAATTTTGACAAAATAGTTTGCGTTATATCTTTTGAACTAAATGGAGTATCGTGTTCGTTTTTTCGTGAGGTTGTAGACTATGCCGTGAGAAACATTTCTTGTTTCCGGACACAAAACCGCTTGACCTTCACTTCCGGTATTACCGGTGAAAACCGAATGTAATTCAAAGTTGGAAGCACTATACACACATAAATTATGATAGTGTTGAGTGAGGAATGCCAGACAAAAAAAAGTGCGATGACGTCATCTTTGGACAGGGCGCCCCCTAGCGGCACATAACACAGTGTTTGCTCTTTCTAATTTGAAAACCATCCGTTCAAATTTTACCAAATCGCTCATTGATAAAATTCTTTGATTAACCAAAAATACCTTGGCAAGGTTTAAAATTCATGACTTCATCAGACCGGAAGTTACTTCTGTGAGAATTTGAAAACGACCATATTCTAAAATTCAATTCATGTCGTATATCTTCGTAGCTTAAGTTACGATATCCATTACAATGTTTACTTTTTGCTGCCAAATACTGTGACGTCATCAAACTGGAAGTTAGTTGTTATGAATAAATACACGTATATTTTCCATACTTTTATACGTCATTAAACTTTACAATGAACATTTATCGACTCCGAACTTCCCGTTTTTGAATGATAACGTCATCAAGCCAGAAATAACTTGTGTACATAGAATGTTTACTGAATATTACCACAAAATAATTGATTGTACCTGACAGGATTTAATTTTGTGATCCTTTGTTCTTATATGAAAATATTCATAACTTAACACGGCAGTGTTTATTGGGAAAACAAATGCCTGCCCGACCACTCTGCGTTTGTAACAACAAACGCGAACCTCTAGTCTTTCTTTCTTTCTTTCTTTTCCGTACAGCACGTTTCCGCGGGTTTTCTCCAAAACGGTTTATGATAGGAACTTGTAACTTTCAACATATATCGACCCTCATCCTAAGTGGTGCATATTACTCTGACGTCATTATGATGTCATCGGGTGTTCTCCATAACATAACAGTTTTCTTCATTGCGTGACATGCGAAGTTTCATGCTCTTGTCACGTTCTGCAGCTATGCCGCTCCACTAAAAGGCGACATAACTTGAGCGTTTAGCGGCAACTAAATGTGAAGTCTTGTCTACGTCGGTTATCACAAGGTCAAGACTTCATTGTCCAAGTCTTCAGAGCGAGCTTGCAATGCCAGATTATATCAATGCAACTGGCCGCTCTTAGACAGGGAGCTTGATAGGGTTTAATCAAATTTCGGGAACAAATCCCCTGATTGTCTTATAGCATAGTACCATCGACCCTGATCACAAACCCTTTTGTTTGATAGCTTGGCACTTGTAGATAATGGAAACATAACTGAAGTGATTTTAGAACGGACTATTGAACTTAAGAGCGGCGCGAAAGCGCGGATGGGGCGTGGCCGTAATTTTTTATTTATTTCCAACAAAAAACCCATAATAGGAGAGGATAAAATACAATTTTAAAATATGTATAAATATAGGTCAAAGTACAGCACAATACATGCTAAAAAAACTAAATTCACTTCACTTCACGTCACTTCACGTCACGTCACGTCACGTCACGTCACGTCGCGTCACGTCGCGTCACAAAATCATGGTACATGTGATTCAATAAATATACAGAGAAATGTTATAATTACTTATAGTATGTTATAACGACTAAGATAAAACAGTTCATTAGTATTAATACCAAGAGATGCAGTGGACCCACAAAAAGTAAACCTTGTCGAGTGCGAGTCCCTAATTGAACAACTAAAACAACAACACCATCAAAAAGTAAAAACAAAAACGACTCTTTAGAAACATAGACATTACAAGAATGAAAATGACTAGGACGATGAGTGTGAATCAACGTAAAGGTAATTATTAAAGAATTTGATTTGATTTGATTTGATTTAATTTAATTTAATATAAAGGTAAGCAGGTCATAAAGAATGATACAGTTAATAGGAAGTGAAACTTTGGTCTTATAGGCCATCTGGTTTGGCGTCGGGTCCAGATGTGTTTTGCTTTGATAAGTCTTGAACCACAAATCATGAAATCAAGGATATTTAAATACATTTTTTTAAGGTTATTTGAGCCAGCAGCAAATTAAAAAAAATACAACAAAGCAAACCAGCTGGAATAATTCAATAGGTCCCAAGAAGCATGTATACACAAACAAATTTAAGGGGTGCCTTACCCCTCCAAATAAAAACACACATCAAAAATGTCTTGGATTTGCAAGAATTGTGTGTAAAACTTTATACCAATAAAAGGCCTAGGCCCTATATAGCCACTCTAAAAAAAAACGTTTCTAGAAATAGGTAAATAAATAAAGCAAAGCTGGGCAAATCGGTCAGGGGGCGACTTGACACAGCCATCCCCAGACAGACATTTGTTCATCGTTTTCGTCCGATAAATCCCCCTGAATGTCCGAATTAGTCATCATTCATCCAAGCACATCAGCAACATAAAACCTGCCTTTGAAATTTCTACCTGCTTTTGAAAAGCTGAAGTGGGAAATCCCCAATTTTGAGCAAAAAATCAAGGAAAATTACGGATATATGATAACTCTATGGTTGCAGTCATGTTACATATGATCAGTGTGCCCTCAATTGACGTATTTTTGAGAGGGAGTTCATTCAGAAGTCGAGTTTCGCACTGTATATTTATTTCGCACAAATTCGTACGCTCGACGGTGAAAGGGTTAATCCGGTTCCGGAGTAGTATTTTGCGCGTTCCAGAACCGCAAATTGGGAGTCTGTGACACGTTGTATGTCTGTACACGACAAGCAGCCGCTATACCGTATTGTATTCGCAAAGCGACGTGAACATATTTTGGACCATAAGTCATTGGAAATATTTTTTGAAGAGTTTTGCTTTTATTTTGGGGACTCGAGTCTTATTAGCCTTCGCTCGAGTTAAGTCGAGTCTTCTGGTGAGGGACTCGAGTCGAGTCAAGTCATTTACTCTCAGTAACTCGAGTCGAGTCGCCCCCGAGTCCTCTACCCATAGGGACTCCAGTCAAGTCGAGTCACCAAAAATAGCAACTCGAGTCGGACTCGAGTCGAGTCATCGACTCGAGTCGAGTCATCGACTCGAGTCGAGTCATCGACTCGAGTCGAGTCATCGACTCGAGTCGAGTCATCGACTCGAGTCGAGTCATCGACTCGAGTCGAGTCATCGACTCGAGTCGAGTCATCGACTCGAGTCATTACAACTCTGCTTAAACATGCAGCTTATGCGTGGATCTAGAATATAAGATGCGCACCCACAATTTTGGTACGAAAAAAAAAAACAAAGTGCAGGCTATATTTTAACCGCCCTCCAAGCTCCCACAAAAAAAAACATTATCAGTAGAACCATGTAGCACAATCAGAGGTGAAAGTTTCGTCCCCATCGCTTACAAACCTATGTGCATATCCGATGTCCAATATCCAAACAGCAACATGGACATGCCCCGTACAAACAAATGTGAATGTCCAATGTCCAATATCAAACTAACTTTATTCTCTTGTTTGAAACCAAAGATATCACATTGTTTGGTCCAGAGGAAACGAAAATGTGAAAAGAAGCATATTAAGGACATGACGCCGCCCCCCCCCCCCCAAACAAAATCATCCCTGCCCACTCTTTCGCCCAGGTGGATTACTATTCCGCCCTCGCTGATAATTATTATTTTGAGCTCAAAACAGCTAAAATGAATCCGTTTGCGTTCAAGTTAGACCTTTAGTGTTATAAGAATTGGTGTTTGATGTAATGTCCATCCATAATGTAATAATGTTGTCCCCGGATGTATTAATGCTGTCCCGTAATGTAATAACTGAAGCGACGCGTAATGTAATAACCCAATTCCAACTCGTAATGTAACAACAAGAAGGTCCCCAATGTAATAAAATTGCCAGTACTGAGTAACATTTTGGGGAGCTTATTATTTGGATGACTTGTTGGGTTATCAGGCTCTTAAATTTACTTTTTGGGGGGACTTGGACAATAATTCTCCGCGAACTTTCGTCAAACCGGTTTATATGCTAACTTCAAATTTGAACTAAACATCAGATTATTCCAAACTGGGTACTTTCGCCTTGAAACATGAAACGATTCCAAAGCTATTACATAAATAGAAGTACTCCTGTCCTGTACTGTATTACCAATGCATTTTGAAAGATATATAATTCCACTTTTAACTAAGCAAAATAACAAAAGTATAAAGTAATATATCCCCACATCTCAAGGAAACAAAATCTACCTACCTCTTGTAAATAAAGCCAGCCACACCACGGCCGTGCACGGTGATCATGAAGCTAAGAGACGCCGTTGTTCCACGAACGTATGCATGAGATGTTTTAGTGAGTTAGCATGAGAGAGTATCCTTTTATGCACCATTTTGCTGACACATTGCTCAATATAGAAATCAAAAGGTCCATTAAAATAAGATTTATTACTTTCTTGTGTGCACGGCTGAATGCTTTTAATATGAGTAACAAAAGAAAGGAAGTCAGAGAAAAAAACACATCTAAACAACACTGCAGAAACGAAACAAATACTTTTGCTGATAAATAACAAAATTGACTTTCCCTTTAATTGTGTCGCAATATTTCAAATATTGAAAAAGCAGAAAGTTTTTGCTAGTGAATTTGCTAGTTTCATTTACGTCAATCCCATAAATAATAATGAAAATGTTTCAGAAAAAAAATTAAAAAAGAAAATTGTTGATTGTCCACGATGGCCAATACAATTTGGATTATAAAGTTTAATTTAATTTATTTTATTTCTAAATCATTCAATACACTGTATAGAATATTCAAAACGGAAACATGGAAAACGTATTTAAGTAGAACACAAATAAAACTCTTGACGGCGTCATCGTGACGTCGTTTAAAATTATGCATACTATTCACATAATCGAACTACCTTCAAGGGTTTAAGAAAATCGAAAATCCCAAACAAAATTAACCAAAAAGGAAAATCAATTAGTTTCATACACTAAAGAGGATTAGAAAGTAGCACAAAATTTGTTCCTAAGAAATATTCACTTCATGAGCCCTTTAGACGTACATTAAGTTAAAGGATACGATCTTAAATGTAAGCAGGGGTTTTCATGGAATGAACAAAGTATACAAACTGTCAGCAGATGATGTGTTCATTCATAACCATGAGCACAATATTGGTAATATTACAAAGGTTCGGATAAAAATCAATATTAATAACTGAAATGAAAAAAAAGTGCGTACGGAATGAAATAAAATATGTAAACGCCGTCAAAAAGCAACAAAAGGAAAATATCGAGAGCCCCCCCCCCCAATCAAACACAAAAAACACCAAAACTACCCCCCCCCCACCAAAAAAAAGATAGATTTTGTTCTGTCTGAAATGTTATCGATTGACTTGATGCAATATGAATAACTTTCCGGTGCTTCAAAGGATAGTTTTTATTTTTAAATTTTATGAATGTATTTGGTTAAAGCCCAGTCATCTTAAATGTGAATGGGAAGTAAAGATCTTGTGTCGAACTTTCATGGCAACTATGCTTTACTTTAGATCAACGTAATAATTCTTTTTTATCTAAAATTCTGAATTGCACATAACAATTGAGGACTCTTGGACCCCAAAGGGAGGCTGACTGTTTTAAACAGAAGAATATTTCTTTTGAGTTCAGTTCAAGTAAGCCAAGTCAAGAAAATAAATAATACTACTTCCTTGTGTGCACGGCTGAATGTTTTAAAGAGATTAAAAAATAAAGAGAGTCAGAACAAAGCACAGTCAACCAAACAACAGTCGGGTTGACAGCAATGAAACATAATTTTTTTTTTTACAAAAGACTAAATGCTACTATTTCAATAGTTGAACTTTGGCGACACAATTGAATGGGAAAAAGCTGTATTATTTATCAACGAAGGCATTGTTTTGGTTCCTGAAATTCATCTACCGGCCGGAGCCTCAGGCAGTGCTTCTCCGGGCAAAGGCAACTCTGGCTAGTCAAGATATCTACATGATTCAAGATTTACCAGCAGCTCATGTCGCCAAAAAGAACAGCCTCAAAAAAGTCATGCACAAGGCGTATCATTACATTACTTTTCCTGTTATTGTGTCACAAACGTTGAAATATCAAACATAGCAGAGCTGCTTAGCAGATGAGAGCCTATGAAATACCAATTTCCGTCCGTCTGTCCGTCCACCCGTCCGCATTCAGATTACTATGTTGAAGTTAATGGTTCTAGCTAATTTGGTTTTTAAAAAAAAGAAATGCAGTTTACATGCATGATCTTTAGTGGATTCATTTCATCGCTGAAAATTGTATGATTTTATTGAGGAATTGTAATTCAAGAAAATGTTAAAGTTTTTATTTGTTACATGTACATGTTTATACCGGTATAACATGTACATGTTCATATGACGGTATAATATGTACATCTATGCATTAATTTCCAATGTACTGCATCGTATGTGTGTAATTTTGAGGGGAGCATTTGTGTGTATGGGCTTGTGCTTCTGGTTTGATCTTTTAGTATTGTAACGTCTCTCTTGGGTGACAAACATTATCAAATAAGAGTCAGATACAATACAAATATCTTACACAAACACTAGTACTTTATTCGGGAATAATAACATCTCAGGTCAATAGAGGGCGCACTATATACAATGTAAAGTTAAGGCATACATGATTATCTGTGTACCGAGACATGGGTCTATGGCCAGTGAGCGGCCAGCTCAATAATCTTATGTGTACAAGTCAGGAACTCTGTCGGGGTCAGAGCCCAGATCATCAATCTAATGCATCATGTGCGGGAGCTCTGTGTAGGTCAGAGCTCAGCTCAATAATCTACTGGATAAAGAGCCCAGCAATGAATGCGCGTCTTAGCCAATGGGAGCATTGGATTCTGGTAGTTATGAATAATGCATACGTGTACAAAGGCATGGGGAAAGTTCTCTATGGGAGATTTGTACGCGAGTGACAGACATTCTACTGGAAGAAAGTCCGAGAGCAGTGGTTAGCGGCAAAGTAGGATCACTCGTGGGTGCGTTACGGGGAACTGATCCTCAAGGAAAAGGGAAAGGGAAAAGGAAGTCAGAGAAAAAACACATCTAAACAACACTGCAGAAACGAAACAAATACTTTTGCTGATAAATAATAAATTTGACTTTCCCTTTTATTGTGTAAATATATTGAAAAAGCAGAAAGTTTTTGCTAGTGAAAATAGTAGTTTCATTTACGTCAATCCCATAAATAATAACGTTTCAGAAAAAACAATTAAAAAAGAAAATTGTTGATTGTCCACGATGGCCAATACAAGTTGGAATGATAAAGTTTAATTTAATTTATTTTATTTCTAAATGATTCAATACAATGTATAGAATAATAAAATCTGAAACATGGAAAACGTATTTAAGTAGAACACAAAATAAACTCTTGACGGCGTCATCGTGACGTCATTCAATATTATGCATACTATTCACATAATTGAACTGCCCTCAAGGGTTTAAAAAAATCGAAAAACCCCCCCAAAAAATAACCAAAAAGGAATATCAATTAGTTTCATACACTAAAGAGGATTAGAAAGTAGCACACAATTTGTTCCTAAGAAATATTCAATTCATGAGCCCTTTACTCTAAATATAAACTTTAGACGTACTTTAAGTTAAAGGATACGATCTTAAATGTAAGCAGGGGTTTTCAAGGAATGAACAAAAGTATACAAACTGTCAGCAGATGATGTGTTCATCCATAACCCTGAGCACAATATTGGTAATATTACAAAAGTTCGGATAAAAATCAATATTGATAACCGCAATGAAAAAAAAAGTTAAAACGGAATGAAATAAAAAGTATAAACGCCGTAAAAAAGCAACAAAAGGAAAATATCAAAAGCCCCCCCCCCCCTCCAATCACACACAAAAACACACCAACTGCATTAACAGTGCTAAATACAATTCTTGATGCCATCACCTGCCTATACATTTCAACCAACCCAGCCGCCCCCCCCCCCCCCAGGATAGATTTTGTTCTGTCTGGAATGTTATCAATTGACTTAATGCAATAAGAATAACTTTCCGGTGCTTCAAAGGATAGTTTTTAATTTTTAAATTTTATGAATGTATTTAGTTAAATCACAGTCGTCTTAAAGGTGACTGGCAAGTAAAGATCTTGTGTCGAACCTTCATGGCAACTATGCTTTACCTTAGATAAACGTAATAATTCTTGTCTATCTAATATATTTTGAATTGCACATAACAATTGAGGACTCCTGGACCCCAAAGGAAGGCTGACCGTCTTATACTGAAGAATATTTCTATTGAGTTCAAGTAACGCAAGTCAATACAATAAATAATATTACTTCCTTGTGTGCACCGCTGAATGTTTTAATGAGATTAAAATAGAAAGGGAGTCGGAACAAAGCGCAGCCAGCCAAACAACAGTCAGGTTGACAGCAATGAAACATAATTATTTTTTTACAAAAGAATAAATGCTACTATTTCAATAGTTGAACTTTGGCGACACAATTGAAGGGAAAATAAATTGTATTATTTATCAGCGAAGCCTCAAAGAAGTCGTGCACAAGGCGTATAAAGCCGGCAAGAAACCCGTTTTCTGTAACGAACAACTGTTCATAAATGGCCACATGTACATTCCTCCTCAGCCCTCCCAGGACTTACTTATCATATTTCCCATTCCACTTCACCACCTGTGCTGTATACATAAATTAACATCATAATCTAAGTGGTGCATTACCTAAAGGAGTAGTATGAAGTTGTGTCAACTTCATATTTGTTTTTATTATATCACTCAACTGTTACTATTTATTGATCCAATTTCTAGAAAGATCTTCATGACTTGAGTGCGGAATATCACTATTAAGCCCATTCCCGTTTCCCATTAGTGAGTATTTGCTTAAATTTGCATTTTTTTGTCTTTGTATTGTGTTGTTGTTTTTTAAGCCTACCTGTTAATTATATTTCACGTATGCCTGTTAAATTTCCATGTAGTGTCTGTAGAAACCCCGTGAGAAGTAATCAAAATGGAATTTATTGTGACTGTTGTAAATTATGGATCCATCTTAAATGTACTAACCTCAATCTCATTGACTACTACACTTTAACTAAGAATGATGAAACTTGGTTTTGTCCACAATGTCTTGTTGCCATCTTCTTATTTAATGGTTTAGAATCTCAGGAAATCGGTAATGTAATGTTTGCTTTCAATTCATGTATGAATACGCCCATTACCCTTGAGACCCTTTTAGACCTGAACTTAAATTCTGGTGCACTGCCAACAATTGAAGACCCTGACAACCCCTCAACCTTTTTGAATGGCGACCCTATAGACCCTTTAGCCAAAAGACGGATCCTTTAAAAATTCTGCTCCACTCTTTAAATCGTGATTTTTTGTAATTGGCTGCAGTGAGACTTGGCTTAAATGCAAATTCCTGTATGAATGAATTGAACATACCTGGCTACACCCTACTGAATAAGAACAGAAAAGGTAGAGTTGGGAGTGGTGTTGGTTTATATATATCAACTCATCTTCAGTATATTCCTAGGCCAGACCTCGATGTCATTGGTGATAATTCTCTTGATTGTATTTTTACTGAAATAATCACTCCATGCAATCATAAGAATATTATTATTGGGGTCACATATAAAGCGCCTAATGCTAACTTTGAAAACTTTTTAAACAGTTCCCAATTATTGTTCCAACATGTAACTAATGAAAATAAGCCCATATTAATAACAGGTGACTTTAATTATGCATACCTCTTGCCTACCTCTTATCAGAAAACCCAAACAGAGTCACAAACACATCTGTCACTTTAAACGATAATATTTTCACAAATATCTTACCTTTGCCTAAATCTGGCATTCTTGTGACAGACATATCAGATCACTTCTCCATATTTACCTCCTTTCCTTTTACCACAAGCCGCCCTAATCCCCATCATAACTTTACACGTGACTATTCAGATGAAAATCTTGCAAACTTAAATCAGGAACTCAACTCTTGTCATTGGACATCAGTCCTTATTGTGCCGGATACAAATTATGGCCAATTTTAAAAGTGTATAGTTGTTTTTTTTACTCACACTGTAGAATTGAGGGACAAAGGTGGTACCCATCTGCCCAAAATCGTGCTGGATTGTAAACACTGAGCAACCCCTCCAGATAGTAATTGTATTACCTATCCTAAATTGACATGTATTTTTAATTCCACTTTTTACTCAAGAAAATAGAAATGATGGGAAAGATCTAAGAATTTTAATAGTGAAAATAAAAGGATCGCAAAAACAATTCCGATCAGACAAAGTTTGTGGTAATCTTTAAGGATATTCCCAAATTTCCAAAGAAAAGCATAATTTACCTACCACGTGCAAATAAAGCCATCCATACCGCAGTGATCCAGAAATGATTTAATGAGTTAGTATTTGAGAGTAGAGAGTATGCTTTCGTTGTTTATTTTGATGACACCTTGCCTAATATAAATAGGTCTAATACAATAAATATTTTTACTTTCTCTTGTGCACAGCTGAATGTTTTAATCCAGCTGGAAAAAGAAAGTAGGTCAGAATAAACACCAAATGACACCCCCGCAATTCCTGAACGAAACCAATACGTTAGCTGATAAATAATTGCATTACTTTTCCTTTAATTGTGTCACAAAAGTTGAAATATCAAACATTGCAGACCTGCAGAGCAGATGCGAGCCTATGTAATACCAATTTCCGTCCGGTCTGTCCGTCCATCCGTCCGCATTCAGATTACTATGTTGAAGTTTTTGGTTCTAGCTAATTTGGTTAAAAAAAGGAATGCAGTTTACATGTTTGATCTTTATTAGGTTCATTTCATTGCTGTAAATTTTATGATTTTATTGAGGAATTTTAATTCAAGAAAATATTAAAGTTTTTATTTGTTACATGTACATGTTTATGTCAGTATAATATGTCCATGTATGCATTAATTTCCAAGCATTTGTATGTATGGGCTTGTGCTTCTGGTTTGATCTTTTAGTATTACAGGTTTGGAGTGGGGGTTGGGGTAAGGGTGGGGTAGGAATGTGTGGGGGAGGGTAGGGTGGGATGGGGTGGGGATATGGATTGGAATAGGGCTTACAGTGGGGTGTAGGGGTGCGTGGGGATCGGAAGAGGGTGTGGTAGGTGGGTTTGGGGTAGATGGGTGAAGTGGTCGGGTTTGGAGAGGGGCCAGGATATAGGGATTGGAGTAGTGGTTGGGGTTTGGGTGGGGATGTATGGGTGGATTGGGGATGTATGGGTGGGTATGGGTAGGGGGAGAATGGGGTGGGTGGTGATGTTGGGGTGGGGGAGGGGGAAGGAGATAGGGATTGGAGTTGGGGTGGGTTGGGGATGTGTAGGTGGTGGGTGGCGATGGGTAGGGGAGGATGGGGGTGGGTGTGGGTAGGGGGCGGGGGATGGTGTAAGGTTTGGAGGGGGTGATGGTGGTGTCGTTACATTTTTTTGTTCTTCGTTTGTGGGGACTACATACGAGTTCTCCTATAATAACATGGGAACCAACGACGTTGTGGGGGTTGCAAAAGTCCCCATAACTAGGTCCTAATTACACTAACAATGGAAAACTTCCCCATAGCACGGTGACGGCTACCCATGTACATATGTATTTTTAAGGACATTTGTTGACTTTTTTGTTGGCATTTAAAAACTGACCCCTACACCTTGGCACATCATCCTGAATCCTGATCCCTTTCCATCATGCCCATCCACAACCCTACCTTCAGCCTCCCTTTCTGCCTTCGACAGCGCGCCATGGCGGCTTTGCCGTTCTAGCTCTTCGTAGAAAAAAAAGCAAATTCATTGCTATCAACCCGATAACTATAGTACAAATATAAAATTGTGGATGGTCCACAATGGACAATAAAACTAGCTTTTCCGCGAAATTGGAATAATAATATATTTTTGAAGGAAAGTCTATCAATTTAGTTTATTTCAAAATGACTCAATACATTTTATATTACTAAAAAACTGAAACACGTCACCGTGACGTCATTCCACATTATAAATACTATTCACATAATCTAAGTACCCAACAACTTGTAAAACAATCGGACATTTCCAGTATGTATTTTTAAAAAAATCAAACAAACAAAACCTTACGAACCTTAAGAACCTCTTACCAAAGAAGTTAAAATTTAGCATTATTCGTTCGCGAGATGTAAAGATGAGAGAAATAATACCAATTCGGTAAAAAAAAAAATCAGATGGTGACTCCTCTAAACATGAGTTTGAGCGAGAGAGTACGCTTTTCCCCACTATTTTAGTGACACCTTGCTAAATATAAAAAAGCCCATTAAATTAAATATTACTACTTCCTTTTGCGCACGACTAAATATTTTATAATCGGACTCAAAAAGGGAGTAAGATAAAGCACCACCAAAGCGAACAACACTCCTGCAATTTCACGACAAAACCAATACTTTTCTTTTGCTAATAAACGATAACTTGTACTTCCCTGTAAATTGTGTCGCAAAAGCTCAAAACTTGGGGACAGCGTGAATTTTTTTCCTTCTAAAAAATTACGTTCAATTTTTTGGCCCGATGAATAATAACGGTAGCACGATTCTAGATGTGAACTGTGCTCTTCAACGAATATAATTTTCTTCTTAACAGACATTCAAAAATGTTTTTATTGGCTTTTCCGCAGAGTTGCGAAAAAGAACTCCTTTCAGTTCTCCTTTTTTTTCCCCTTTCTTCTTCCTCTTCCCTCTCTTTTTTGTTAAATCCCAAATCCATCATGATTTTTGTACATTAAACTTTATTCAAAGTTGGCATAGGCATAGTCTTTATAGCAAAGCTGTGTCCAGAAGATTGACGTCGTGGTGAAGTTACGGGACATGATACTCCAGCCAATATTTACTTTCAGGGTGATTTATTATTAACTCAATTTACGAGGCAAATGGAACAGAGAAACATCAGCATGAAAAGCGTAAGGTATGTGAGTGAACAATGGAAAACGACGGAGTGCGCGAACTATGACATTCTGTTCACAGGCTGTCCATGCATAGAGGGCGCACTATAACTTTGCTAAAATATAGCTCTTTCTACACTTAGTTGGCAAACTGCATTTTTGCCAAACACGGGTTGCAAAACTATGGAAGGTCCAACACTGCAAAAATGAAAAAGAGTTATTAAAGAAAACTGAAACAGTATTTGATTGTTGGAAATATAACATTGTCAACAAACATACAACATTATTGCTACATTTGCCTTTTGACTATGTATTGGAGGCGAAATGAGGACGTTTTCTGGAAAAATAAGGCCGGACCCCGGCTTCAATTTATGTGCCTTGCTGCAGTCCCTATAAAATGGCGTCAATGTTTACAAACAAAAGAAACGTTAGTAGGAGCCCCCGACCGGTTTTTGTTAATGAACGAAATATGTTAGTGACTAATTACCCCAATACACATGACAATCTGAGCGCCTTCTGGCCTCCACAGCTCACTGGTTCGAGTGCATGATACAGAGATCGAGTGTCAGAATTATGCTCATCAAAATAAGCAGGCTTAGGCCCCAAAAAAAATATTCGGTCTCTGGTCAGACCAAAGTTCCGGAATTGACGCGGCCACGTGGCTTTTGGGTTGTTTTTTTTTTTTTTTTTTTTTTTTCAAGCTTGGATTGTATAGACAAGGTGGGGTACTATTTTGCTTTTTTGGTGTCCTCATGTACATTGGTGTCCTCCATAATTTGCCTTGGTACTTTCGATCATTTGCCTTGGTGCAATTTCCCATTCCTTGGTGCTCTTTGGTAAAATAAAAAGTGAGGAGGTGCGGAAATAGAGGGCGCTGTTGGAGCTACCGCGGAACATTTTGGAAAAAAAAAAGATCGACGCGCATGATTAAAATCGACGCACGCGCTGACCAGAGACCGACTTATTTTTTTTGGCCTTAATCATATCAATACATACAGTGTATGTGCGGCCAGCAATGTCAATTCCGTCCGATGGCTTTAATCTGAATAACAGATAACTTTATATCCAAGAACATGCCGTGAATTTTTACCACGCCTTGGTGGCTTGTCTTTCCCCCTTCTGTAACCGCATGTGCAATGGACGTCTACCCTGTCATCAAATCGAAGATATTGATACGACTGCAACACTTGTTCTATGCGCGCAAGAAATCTCTCTACCGTTAATTCATCTACTCATAAAAACGGTTGAGGAATCGGGTAATTTAAATAACTGGATTGAAACACCAACCTTACTCTGTCGTCACCGGGGAGACCATCCGTCAAGCTTTCCAAAATACTTTCAAAAATAGAACCAAGGCGTGGCAAAAACTCTCGCAATGATAGGTCTTCTATGTCCCTAAGCTGAACTCTATAATCATATGTCGTTGCTAGATGCTTCTTTACAAATTTCTCATTGACTTCTACAATATTGTTATAATCTTCTGTTCTCTCCACCCGAATCCTCTTCCTCGGTGGCTGATTCTCCTCGTCCTAGAAAATCGTCCTTGGCCGCTGCCCACTGATTATCATCATCCGAGTCGCCCTCGTCGTTACCGTACCTGTCTGTTTAGGAATCTTGCTCAGCCGGTACCATTGGATCAATCTCCGAGTCGCCGTCGTTGTTGCCGTACCCGACCGCTTGAGAATCTTGCTCAGCCGGTACTATCGGAGCATCCATTAAGTCGTCGTCGTTGGCGGATTGATCAGCTTTGAGTTCACCAAAATCCAAGATAATACCGAGCTCCTCGTCAGTTTGACAATTTTGTATTTCTCGGTAGATATCCATATTTGACGACGTTCAGCTTACACAATGTTGCGCAGTACGGGCTGTAGCTCTATGATGTCTTTATGCCATTTCTGTACAATTCATAAATGACCGAATGATCGGTAGTCCGACAGTTTCGTAGACTTTTTTACACGTACGAAACGCAGAGGTTAACAATAATTAGTGACGATATCCCTAAACAGTGATGTAGTGCCTTGATGCTGGGCCTTGGCCTTAAGGCTGCCTTAAGGCTGGATTTTAGGGCCTTGGCCTTGGCCTCGAGGCTTGAGGGCAAAAGCCTTGGCCTTAGCCTTGGCCTTGAGGGATCAGTGCCTTGCAATTTTGAGTCAAGGCTTTTCAAGGCCCATAGATTTTTGCATTTTCCAGATAAATCTGTTTGAAATTTTGCTGTGACCATTTTAACCGTGTTACCATGGAGGAGGCAAACACCCTATAGATTTGTGTGTTAGGCACACTTCCACTTTTATAGCATCACATTTTGTTACCATTGTAGTAGATTTGCTGCAACAATATTCTGTACACTTGTGGGGCTAATGAGATGATCACTTAAATTGTATACAATTATGGAATGGATCTGATTGGTTGTATATGTCTCCCTGATAAGTGCTAAAGATTTGCATGTATCTGTTTTAGATAATGCTAATATTTCTGACCATGTTGGCCCAGCAAATAAAAATTTCCCAAATCAGTTTCTTGGATCCCCCTTTTGTTACACTCTGGAGAATTGTGCGTCAATATATCGTTATTTTGTTTTAGTTAAACCATTTTCATGAAGACCTGAACTTATACTTTAATAGATACAATGCAGTCATAAAACAGTGTATGCGAGCATGTTGATTGCAATTAAACACAAGTTGTTCTTCTTAATGAGCGATTCGTGATGATGTGTCATGTGACTATAATTAGTTCTATATTAGTGGTCATTTTATAAAACAGGGCCTTGGCCTTAGCCTTGAGGGTTAAGCCTTGGCCTTGGCCTCAACACTTGAGGGTCAAAGCCTTGGCCTTGGCCTTGGCCTTGGCTTTGAGGGTCAAAGCCTTGGCCTTGGCCTTGAGGGTCAAAGCCTTTGCTCCAACACTGTCCCTAAATATAGCTCGTGACAACATCTCTAAACTACATTGATACTTATTATGCCTCATATCACGGACCCCAACGAAGGCCCTTATTATCGATTGCTTCCAAACCGCACGGAGTGGTCAATAAACACTTCAGGCCATCTGTGCCAATTAAGTCTATTGTCCGAGGGATTATCCACTTACTGACCTCACGCGAGCGCACGGGCGCCACTTACAGTCCATTGTCCAAGGATTACCTACTGCCGGCCACACATATGGTCGTGTTCACTACCGTTCCCTCTGCGCCAGCAAATGAAGTTCGTAATAAAGGTCAAACGGTGCCAGAAATTTTTATATTTTTTCCATACATCATACAACCAAAGTACTGCACTAAGGGACAAACAAAACACTACGTGAGACAGACAAGACAAGTGTGGGAGACAAGGCCTAAATATTAATACACAAAATAATAACATTTCAATTCATGGGTAATGATTTAAGAGAATCATTTCAACTATTCCAGTTGCCTCTTAAGGTGCCTCGATGAATAACACAATTTTTTACGTTGACGTTCTGTTAAATTGAACGAACACATATCCCCTAGCACTACTTCGAGTGTTATATACATAAATGTTAGATGCTACGATAAAACAAGTATTAAAACAGGACGGGAGTAAATTATGCATAAATTTATACATTAATTGTCCTAAAATATAGTAATATAAGGTATTACATCGTAATATATTTAATTTTAGCAAATAATGGATCAGAATGATCACGATAACCAGCATTTAAAATTACACGAACTGCTCGTTTCTGTAAAGTAAGTAATTTTGTTACACTTAGATGGCAAACTACCCCAAGTCAATATTGAGTAATTTAAGTAAGTTTCTGTTTTAGCCTCTGAAGAAGAACTTGCTAAGTTCGCAACGTCAGGCCACATTAATTTTTAGATTTATATATTTCAGGTCCATCCAGTCAGTAAGCAGTTTGCAGCAGTCTTACTTTTTTTCATGTTTCAACTTCTCTGTTGCAGTATCCCTTCGTGGTGATCCTCCTTGCTGATATGTAAGTTTCATTGTGTTTTGTTTTGTTCCTTCTTTTGTCATTTCTGTTTTAGCCTCTGAAGAAGAACTTGCTAAGTTCGCAACGTCAGGCCACATTAATTTTTAGATTTATATATTTCAGGTCCATCCAGTCAGTAAGCAGTTTGCAGCAGTCTTACTTTTTTTCATGTTTCAACTTCTCTGTTGCAGTATCCCTTCGTGGTGATCCTCCTTGCTGATATGTAAGTTTCATTGTGTTTTGTTTTGTTCCTTCTTTTGTCATTTCTGTTTTAGCCTCTGAAGAAGAACTTGCTAAGTTCGCAACGTCAGGCCACATTAATTGTTAATTTAAGTAAGGTAAAACAAATGAATTATACAATGTTAATAAAATCTTACGGAAAGATAATATTTCAAACGATTCTTTATTCCAATGTTCTTTGATATTTTGGCCGCTAGTTCATCAATAGTTACACCCAGGAAGTTAGTTATCTTAACCTGACTAAGCCTTGAGTTATTCAAAATGAAAGGAACAGATTGTGTGTATATTTGTACTGATTGGCACAAAAATCATATAATTTGACATGGCGACATTAATACATAATTTATTTGCGAGACGTATGTACTGATCTCTTCAAGTTCCATATTAAGGTTAATAATTGCTTCATCTACAATATCGTGAGTATATAACAAACTTCATCAAATAAACAAAATGTTATATGGTGTCTGAGGTACTACATATATCATTAATATAAAGAAGAAATAGTAAGGTACTCAACATGGAACCCTGAGGTACCCCGCACGTAATGAATCGGCTAGTTGAAGTAACAGAGTGAAATGACACATACTGCTTTCTGTTACACAAATAACTTTTCAGTAGGTCCAAAGCTGTTCCCCGCACTCCGTAAATTCAAGTGACACACAGCATTTGATAATAGCGCTGTAGTAACTTGACATGAAAATATCTGAAAGTTTCTATCTTAAGATATAGCGTTTTGAAGTAATTAGATATCACAGTTTCTCGTTGGTGTCGTCGGTGATGTTATCTTCGTATATGCTTTCCTCAAGGTCGGTGATGATGATATAGTCCTTAAAAAAATGAAATAACATTATGTTACGTGAGTTACATTTATGTGTTGAAAACTATGGCAAAAGACATTTTATATGCACTGAATGATTTAATTCTGCAGGTTTTATAATGATGCAGTACGTTGGTTCTGGTGTATTTCTTGTTTACCAAAAACTCGTGTATGTTACTCCTCGCTTCTAATAACCTGTCCCGGATCCAACGCAGCATGAATATCTAGCTAGCAGTCTGCTGCTCTGTGATTTTCAATCTCATTCAAGGGATACATGTATTCTCATCGTCATTTAATGTTTACGGAGAAAGACCTTTTGGCGCGCCGCAGGGTTGGGATAGTGCTGCACCAATTATTCCTGCTAACATTAAAATATTGGTCCCTCCTCTTTAGCTATGTTATATCGACCAAGTCCTGTGATAGCTAATAGAAAACTCCAATTTTCTGATAGCTGATCGTTTGTCACTTACCGCATCTTCAGACACCATGTCGTCCAATTGCTGATACAGACTCTGAAAGCTGGGTCGGTCTTTGGGACTCTTCTGCCAACAGCTGCACATCATGTCATACCTGAAACAAACAACAACCACTTTTTAAATCTCCATGTCTACTTTGAAATTTCCTATCTTCAAAGGGTAATGGCATTAAAATTGAAGTATTCCGAGAGTTCCGCATAAACCGACAATACTTACAGCTGCTTCTTGCATTGTCGAGGCTTCGGCATACGATAGCCCTGTTGTAATTGGCTAATCATTGTCTTTGCTCTCAACAGCGGATACGGCCGCGCACCTGTCGGAAATAGAGGTGTATTTAAACATTTGACTGTAGAGACTCGCCACGGTATACAATTTCAGCCAACATGGTCCAAAATCTTTATTGTGACAATGTTTTAAAAAAATCGTTCGGAACATGCACACATTCTGCAAACACCTTTAATCGCGGACCTTCTATTTAACCCCTTTTGTTTATAATCGAGCATTTTAGGACGATACCCGTTATGTATTGTATACGCACATCAAAAGTGGACCTATTGTCCTCTATTGTTCAAGGTGCACAATTTGAATTTTCATGTATGTATATATATATATCAAGTATCAAGAATGGCGACTGACTTAGTGAGTCACGTACACCTCTGAGCTCAATCACAATACAAATATTCACGTTCCAGATCCCTAAGCTCATCTTATCCATGCAAGTCACACAGCAATCTCATCCTTGCCAATCACATTCTTGTCTTGGAAAATGCCTGCTGGTCGCAAAACTAAGTCTACGATGTCGCCAAATTATCCACCTCTTTTACTGCCTAGCTCCCCATCTTTGTTTTATTCAGCTTCATTACATTATGACTTTACTGCGTTTGATTCGTCTGTCTTTCGTTTGCGTGTCTGACTGTTTCTTTTGGGTTTTTATGTTTCGTTTACGTTGAACAATTTGTTCAGGCTGTTCCACCTACAAACCTTGGCTGAAGTGAACAGGTATATGCTCCTTAATTATTAACCTTGATTTAACAAATTAGTTGTTAAGTATTATTTTATAATTGCCTTCATAATTTGTCCTTACTTTAATATTACTGTAGTGTACTTTATGTCATCTGACTTTGTTTGTTTTTTCAGAGAGTGCAAAATACATGTCTAATAAATTGATAAAATTAAATTAGAATTAAATACGAATTTATGTTACAGTCTTGTACTTACCAAGTGTCACAATCTCCCACAGCAGGATCCCGAAAGACCATACATCACTCTTTGTTGTGTACACGTCATCAAAAATGGATTCCAACGCCATCCAACGCATTGGAAGAGGACCCTGCGGACAGGTAAGTCTATTGTGAATGTTTTCAATTTTCAAGTTCTATGTTGGAACTGTTTTAAGCTAAAACTGTGATCTCGCAATGCTGTCGTTTGACAATTGTGCGGCTCGTATCAAATATATGTATACAGTGTGCAAGTTTGATGATGTCTCGTTTGGACGGATCTATATAGATATTGCTGAACCTGTATTCATATGGTACCTGTGATTCTCGATGGTAGATGCGGGTGTTCATAACGTCACGGGCCAGTCCAAAATCAGACACTTTGCACACCATATCTTCTCCCACCAGCACGTTACGAGCGGCAAGGTCACGATGCACATACTGAAAAAAAATAATAATGCAACAGAAAATCTAAATAAATCCACTCATTATACCAACAAGCAGCTTGGTGTAAAACAAACTAAGAAGCAAATGCAGAAAGTAAGATTGTCTCTGATCTCAAAAAGATCATTCTTGATGGTCTTGTGTCATCTTACTTTCTATCTCATTGAGTGACTGACAATGTTTTGTTACTTATGTTACCCATCTCACCGACTTTGGTGGAATTTACTCCCAGTAACGAGCACAGGAACGCTTGGCCTTTTACCCTGACAAGCTGTTACAACCGATAATGTAACAACAATTGACTGATACTGTTTCACTAGTAACCGATAATGTAACAAAAATTGACCGACAGTGTAAATGTTACTACACTATCAGTACATTTTTGTTACATTATCGGTTAGGACTGATAATGTCACAACAATGGACTGTTAATTAGAATAGCACTTTCTACTACATTATTAGTCGTTTTTTTGTAACTTTATTGGTTAGTGATCCAGTATCGGTCAATTGTTGTTACATTATCGGTTGGTTATTACATTATCAGTTGTAACGCAGCCCACCACCTGAATTTTGTGGTAGATGAAATACTTGACCTAATATACAAGCTTTCCAAAATTATAACTAATCGTGCCCGACGAAGAACCCATTGGTCATAGACGGATAGGATGTTGCTCCTCTATGCCTCTTAGAATAAACGCAGTTGCCAACACCGAAATTTGGATGCACCCAAGATCAGCATAATTAACGAGTGCACCGGTTCTATAAGCGTAGTAGAGAAAAAATAGATCGATTCACATAATGTGCCGCCCAGTATAGTAGTGACTTCTGATTTGACTATCACATCCGTGATTGGTGTGGCATTGGATTTCACGTGCGCAGTGACCGTGGCATACTGATAATCGATATTTCAATGACCATGTGTACCAATAATCGATATATTGATTTGTTTTACCTTTAGTGAGGATATATAAGCCATTCCATTTGCCACATCCCATGCAAACTTGACCAATGTCCTAGACAGTGATTTGCTCAAGCCAGGTAGGTTGGAGTAACCTGTCCCTGGGTCCTTGTCTCGATACTCCATCAGAACACTCTTCAGGTCACCCTTAGCAAGGTACTCAACGATCACGTACACGGGATCTAGAATAAATCACATAAGTGGCTCAAGTCGGTCACAACTCATTTTGTGTAGGTGGCTGTACTCTTTATCTCTTCCAAATCACCAGCCCAGGGTCACAAGACTTATTGGTAATCCCTCCAATACTCGGAAAAGGGAACACCCAAATGGAAACTGGAGGTGAAAATGTCAGCCTGTAATGATCTTCTGCCACAGATTTAGTCAGAATGGAATCGGACTTTTCGGTGAAATTTTTCATATACCTTTTTCTATACAATATCCCAGCAGCTTGACCACGTTTGGATGAGAGCCAACTGTGTTCATCACCTGCAACTCGGCCACAAGCTCTTTCTTGGCGTGTCTGTCGGCGTCCTCTGTATATAAATCGATTAGACAGTTATTAAAAGCCTAGAAACGAGAAGTTTCCAGATCGCCGCTTCATCACATGAAAGCCTTGAATGTCCCAACCACTTGAAGCCTTGGCCTCACGTCACATGAATCCTTTCGTCGAGAAGGGGCCTATTTTGGGTCGATTTACCAATGACAGGGACCAAGGGGCCAAAGCCAAACACAATCAAAGGTCTGGAAGATCCAGTGGAAAGACACAGCCTACTCATGCTACCGGGTTATACCGGTTCATACCATAGACTAGCAGTATGTCAATGAAGACAAGACACTCTTTGCGATAATCCACATTGTTGGTTATAAAATATATGCAGTGGCGTAGCCAGGAATTTTTCAGTGGGGGGGGGGGGCGCTGGGGGGGCTGGAACATTTCATGGGGGGCGTCATGTAGGGGCGTCAATCGCTTCTCAAAAGTGGGGGGGGGCGAAGCGCGAAGCGCGAAGCCCTTACGGCGTGGGGGTTCGGGGCCCGAACAAAAATGGATTCTAGATGTTCTGTGGTGTGATCTGAAGCAATTTCTTACCACTTTCCTCCATGCTTTAACTAATATTTTCTTAGCAAAAGATAATTATTTGAACATCGTTTTCGAGGTGAAGTCATTGAATCAGCTATCGGTATTCTGAGCTATAGGCGTGGGGTTCGAGGCCCGCTTAAGGGCCCCGAAAAAAATGGATTCTCGATGCTCTGTGGTGTGATCTGAGGCAATTTCTTACCACTTTAACCAATAATTATCTTAGCACAAAAAATAATAATTTAAACATAATTTTCGAGGTTTTCTCAGCTAAAGGTATACGAAAATTTTGTGAACATTGTTTTTGAGGTTGGAGCCATTGAATCAGCTACCAGAATTCTGAGCTATAGGCGTGGGGTTCGGGGCCCTCTTAAGGGCCTCCAAAAATTTGGATTCTAAATGCTCTGTGGTGCTATCTGAGGCAATTTCTGACCACTTTAACCAATATTTTCTAAGCAAAAGATACATTGTAGTACATAATAGGGCCCTGTAAATGAGACACGAGTTCAAAAATCTGGGGGGGGGACATTTGATATTGTGTCCCCCACCCTTCAAAAAGTGGGGGGGACCAATCCCCCTGTCCCCCCAGGATTGACGCCCATGGCGTCATGTAGATCAATGATAATTCGCCCCCCCCCCCCTGTGGCTACGCCACTGATTTCAAGGATTTTAATTGGTCTATTATTATTATTTAGCTTATATGAATGGAGGAAAAAGTTTGTGCGTGGCCGATTCGCGTGATATCGCTGACTGAAACTGTGTGACCCACGGACCACCTGTCTATAATACGTGTTCCGTGGTGTGAGCGAGCAGTGCAGTGGGTGTTAATACGCATTTTAGATTATCATTATGCGCGATGTCACGCCGGTTGTCAGCTTACTGGTCCGCGGTCGCCGGTCGAAGGGTCGTTTCTCAGTGGTCATCATGTGGATTATTCGCGACTATTTAGATTTAGATCAATGATAATTTTTTTAGAAACTCAAAATCTCAGTGGGGGGGGGGCGACTAGGGGGGCGACAAGGTTTCATGGGGGCGGTCGCCCCCCCCCCCCACGCCCCCCCCCCCCCCCCCGTGGCTACGCCACTGAATATATGCAACGATCGACTTTTAGTGCACTTGTTTTTTTAAGCTTTCGAGCTCCACCATGAACACTCAAACACGTGTCTTTCACAAGAAACTGTCCCTCTGGACTAGTTGGAAAGAGCTGTAGGCAGCATGTAAGTTAGAAGGGCGGAAGGTGCTTACAAATAGGGAAAGCAATACAGATACCATTTAAATTTAAGCGACAAAAAGCAAATTTGATCAAGTAAAGACCAATAGGTGTTTAATCAATATGTTGCTGTGATTGTCATCAAGACAAATCACTTTACAGTATGCATCCAAAAAATCTCTCCAATGCACAAAGCCCCGATTTGTTGAATGACATTACTATAAATGACAACAAACCTTTCACGGTTTTAACGGCAACCTTCGTTTCTTTTCCGACTTCCTCGATCCCAAGTGCCTTTCCCAAAAGCACTCTGCCGAACTGCCCTCGTCCCAGGTCATCATTCTCGATCACCAGAAGATATCTCGTGAGAAAGAGAGTTCCTTTCCTACATTGCCGTACTCCACGTCGTTTGATGCCTCCGGCTCAACGCTGTCTTCATTGGGAACACTCTCGCGTACCTCCGCTGTGGCAATTTTGTGCAGTGGAATGTCTGAAACACATTTTTAGATTTACTCAATTTTAAAATTGAATTTGAGACATACATCTGGCAAGTACAACTTGAAAATGCTCATCTAGTGCAGTGCAGAACATACTAACATAATTCGATGTTATTATCCATACACATGTTTACCATCCAAAGTCGCTGTCGGATTCGAGCCGGACCCTGATGATTTGATCTGACATTGTGTCACTTCCAAGCCGTTTGACATAGAAAGTGTCTTAATATATATTCGAAAATTGATACACTGTCCGGGAAGTGATTTAGGTCAAAGCTGACCAAGACGCAGGATTAATTCAGAAAAAGGGAAGTTAAAAAGAGTACATGATTTACTAACCGTCATGGCACAATACATCGGTGTAGTGGTTTTTTTTATTTTCAACAATCTTTTTTAAATTTGCCTCTGAAGAAGATCTTGGTAAGATAGGACCGTCAGACCCCTTTCATTAATTATTTGACTTTTTCCTACCCATTTTCTCAATTTCGTTCATTATTGTCCTTTTTTACAGCATCTACTCTCTGGTGCTTACCGTTCGGATGATGGTGATCACTGGCAGGCAGTGGCGAGTTGTGATTGTCTGCTCCTTGTGATACAATGTCATTTCTGAAAGGAATAATGATGAACAGAAATGGTCTCTACCCCCTTGTCACTGTAGAGCTTGAAAACGCCCTATTTATTACTCGCTGTGGGCTGTAGCGTCCAAACCAGCCAGAACACTCTCTCCGGTTTTATTGATCTTTTCAGTGAATAAACACAAAGTATCGCAATGTCTTACAGGTGCTGATGGGTTATACTTTAATCAAGTTAACTGTTATTGGTTCATGCTTAAAACCGGTAGGTTGATGCTGGGTTTTCCAAAAACAGCTTTTCTTAATTACAACAAAAACTGTCAGATTGGTACTTTTTATCCTTCTGTCTGGGTGCGATAATAGACATAAGTTTATTGAAGGAAAATTAATGTACCTTAAAAGCTGTGTTATGAAGCCTATTTCAAAACGTCTAGTAACGGAAAATCACAACTTAGGGTTTCAAACTTTCACAGAAAATATTAGTCTCTGCCTCAAACGTAGCCTTTTACATTGACTTACATGCCATCTTGTCTTGTACGCCGGTTTCCAATGGTCTCTGACGACGTCTCCATATGACAATAGCAATACCACAAGCGACACCCACAATGACAAAGGCTGCCAATACAAGTCCAATAATGATGCCTACAGGATAGGAAGCTGTAAGACAACATGAGCTTTATTATGTCAGTTTTCGTAATCAATCAGTACATTTTGGCCTATGTTATCCTTTGTTATATCTTGCGGACTCTCTCTCTGAATGGCCTCTATCAAGTGATAACTGCATCGTCAAGTTTTTGAAACAAAAAACCACAAAGCCAAGGTTTTCATATATGTAAGGTTATCTGGTAAATGATCATGTTGTAAAGGCGCACTTAATATATTAAATCTAATTCATTTTCAATGTTGCAAAACTTACCTTGCTTCCTGGAGGAGTCTGTGGTACTGGTGCTTTGAATTAATCCGTCTGTTGTTGGTAGCGATACACGAGCAAAACCTTTGAAATGTAAACCGAGATATTGATTAGATAATGAGATTCCTCAATGAAATTCCAATCTGAAACTAAATCTTTCGCCGTACACTAAATTGCTTGACAAAGAATGGCATTGTCAGGAATGTTTTGACGGGAGTTTCATTGAAAATGTTCAAAATGGAATAAATTGTTCCAACTGATATTATAGGGCCTGGATGAATTATAAACAGTTTAAATTAATGTGACAGAAAACTTGAAATAGAAAATTGCATTTATTTGTCGTCGACAGTAGGATCGCTCGAGAATAAATGAATTTTATTTTTTTAGTGGAAGGACTTTTTAAAGAAAATCACCAAGTTAAATTATTTGATTTCTTTAATTGCATTGGACGAAAACTCAGTCACCTGGGCAAAGCGGTTCTTCAAGTTTCTGTGACCCAGTTCCAATCGTATTTGTGACATTACAGCTGACCTCTGTGCAGTAATTGTCATCAACATTAAACCCCAGGGTTTTACCAGTAGGCGCGTTAGGCTTGGTGCCATTTAGAAGATGAATAATTTCGATGTGTCTGAGTGGATTGGCATCTGCGTCACAAGTGATGATTCCGTCCCTGTATGTCAGGGATGTTACCAGCGGAGAAACTGTAAAAGAAAAATATATATTATTAGCCTAATTAAAACTTCTCAACATTTAAGCCTTCTCTGTCACGGCCAATAATAATTTTCACACTGATCAAAAAGAGAGCCTGAAGTCTTGATCTCTGTAACATATTTCTCGAAAGCCTTTGAGCAAGATACTACTGCGATTGAAGCAACATGCCGTCTAACATTTTGGATTTGTGTATGTACATCTGGGTTGAAGGTAATGTACAACATATGCAAACATCAAAATCTTCCAATTATTATGAAATGCTTTCTAGACCGTAAGGGAATAATAATATCAAGCATCCTGTAAAATCATGGCACCTGGTATGATGTCATTTTCAAGAAAATGGAATTGTGTGTATTAATTTCCAATGATTGTTGGCCCACCACGACGGAAAATGACTTTGTTTTTCGAATATCGTCCCTAATCCCAAATTTAGTTAGTGCACATTTTGTTTGCAATCAGTTACACATACGTGAACGGATACAAACCAGATGACCTGACAACTCCCTGACTTTAGTAAATTGCTCTTTTTCGTCTGAAGTAGAGTCAGAGAAATAGACTATAAGTAGAGCGTCTGTTTCTTTTTTCCGGCATACGTGATCACAAAACTGTAGACAAGTCATCAGTGTAAACAATATTTGCTTTTTGTTCAGATCTTCAGAATCACACTACATTTAATTGATTTTCATTCGCTCTTATTCAGATGTCTTTGTGTAGGTGATATTAGTTTACCAAACGTTAAGTGTGCTTTCATACAATTTGTATGTATATACAATTAATCAACTTTTTCAGAACGCTATTCCAAGTAATACAGCAATTACAATATAAATATAAATAACTTACACAGAACATTGAGGAAATGAATTCAGACTGTGTAGTTTGAGGTCCTATTGTGCGACATTCTATCCAGCCCCCATCATCACGTCGTGTTGGGATGAATGGGCTGCATATACTCTGTGTATCTGTTGCCTCACCATCAGGTGGAATCGTTTCGGTGTCAGGTGTAAGAGGATTGCCGTCGTTAAACCAGTCTATGGACACCCGTGGTATAGCTCCCAGGGCTCTGCAGGAAAGTGTGACGTCAGTATACCTCTGTCACGGTCACTATTGCACCAGAGAATTTGTCTACACCATCAACAGCTATGGTGAGACTGGTGGCAGGAGCTGCATGAACAGAAACATATAAAAAGTTAATATTATTTGATCTTAACATTTCTTACACCTTCTGTCGTCCAAAGCAATACGCGACCAACACCTTTGAAATGTAAACCGAGAATATGTATAGTGAGAATTGTGATCAAGTAATGAATTTCAAAGAAAATTCCAATCTCAAACTCATATTTTGTTTTACTTATAGAAAATTTCTGACACAGAATGACAATGGCGAGTTTTATGGAAGTAAATGTTAAAAGAAATGAATGTCTCATCAACTCAGATGTTACAGCCGGGACAAATTAATTTATGTGAAAAGAGTGCGGAAATGAATATCACAAAAGCATACAGATGCTCAGAAAAATAAATTATGAGTGTTTTTATTAAAAGATACAACTAAATTGCATCATGTGAATTCTTTAATTACAATCGACGAAAACTCACCTGGGCAAAGCGGTTCTTCAAGTTTCCGTGACCCAGTTCCAATCGCATTTGTGATATTACAGCTGACCTCAGTGCAGTAATTGTCCTCGAAATTGAATGGCATGGTTTTACCCGTAGGTGAGCTAGGCTTGGTGCCATTTAGAATGATGTAATACTCAACGTGTCTGAGTGGATTGGCATCTGCGTCACAAGTGATGATTCCGTCCCTGAATTTCAGGGATGTTACCACCGGAGAAGCTGTAAAAAAGAAAAACATTGACTTATTTCAAGTACAACTTTTCAACATTGAAGTCTGCTCTGTAACGACCATAAATAATTTTCAAACTGAAAAAAAAATACCCCCCAAAAAC